>NC_139557.1:50243663-51443663 GCF_965112155.1 Podarcis liolepis | reverse complement strand
GCCAATAGGGAGTGGTTCATGCTCAAGGCTGGTTGGTCTTTCATTCCAGTTAAAACAGGTATTTGTCTATTAAGAGGATCTGAAATGGTATTTAGATGATGTAGAGTTCTTTGCATGCCAGAGATACAAGCACAACTTCTTTTGCAGTGCTAGAATACTTAAGAAGTTATAGGCTGATGTTTCCCTTCTTTGTTCTTGGTGAGGCAAGATATGCCTGATGACTTTTTTATTATTATGAAAGATGGAATGAATTTAGGACAAGGATCTTAGTGCTCACCTGGCTAGAACCAGATGTGTAAGAAGTTTCATGTTTATTGTCTTAGTTATGAACATTTTTCCTTCCTGGTTTCTGAGTTTTGTACCAGGTAAACTTCTTATAAGTTTGTGCCTGGGGATTAATTTCCACTCACCCTACATATGCCACTGCTTTGACCATAAAGTTTAGAATCATTCCTAAAGATGAAGGTTCATTTTTGACATAGTATAACAAGGAGTCCTTGACTCCTTAAGAAAAAATCTTTAAAGTTTTTCTGTGACCTATTTAATGATGGTGTATGGTGGGGGTAGCCTCCAAGTGTTGTTTTTCTAAAGGTCTGAACAGTTGCTAGATGCTACCCCTCTACCCATATTCAGCTGAAGCCTCTTTTAAGCAGCTGTCTGCTCCACATGCCTGCAGGAAGCATAGCAGCAACAGGAGGATTACCATGTTTCTTCTCCCATTGTCCCATTTTCAAAAAGTTCTCCCAGCAGTTGCCTATTCCACATGACTGGTAGGCAGCAAAACAAGTAACAGGCAATTCTTGCTATTATTCCCCAGCCAACATTTTTTTTAAAAAGTCACTCAAGTATTTGCCTGTTCCAAATTGCTTAGTCAGCAAAAGAAACAAGCAGAGCAGGAAACGGGTGGATCCTTCGCATCTTCTCCTAATTGCATTTCCATACTAGAAAAGACTGAACCTGTTGAATTTCTGCCTGTCATACAGCTGTTAAAGGCACAAGAGCCTTCAATGCTACCCCTAACCCAAAGCCTAGGTTGCCATCCTGTACCCAGCTGTAGGAGTAACCCTGTTAAATACATACAGACTTCTAAGAAGACTTGTATGAGTGTCTGGTCTTTAGCACCTGCTCAGCAGGAGATATGGCTAAGCCTCTTTGCAAAGCCTTCACATTTGCTTTTTTTTTGGAGGGGGGAGGGGAGTCTTTAACACCCACCCACACTTGTTGTGTCATAGTATTTGCAGAAAATAGCTACCTGATTTCAGAAGACCCCACCATAGGAAAAAATGCGTCCTGGTTGTTAGAGGGATAGGAAGGGCAAGCTAGAGATTAAGACAGAAGCAGGTAAACTGCACTAAAAGGAGAGGGAAAACAGCAGCTCTTTAGGACTGCAGGGATTCCTACTACCTAGTGACAAAAAAAAACTCACTTTTCAGTCACAGCTCTTGACTTCACTAGTTTGCTGAAAACACTTTACAGTGTGGGAGCAGCCAGGCTGGCTCATTTCACGGAAATTGTTTAGAAGGGTGCATGTACATTTTGCCAAGGTGTTATTCCTAGAAGGGCTTAAAGACTTACCTTAAAAAAAATAAAATGCCATCTTAGAGTCTTGAACTGCTGAGCTATCCAGTGAAGGCCTTCATGTGTGTTGGGTTAGCAAACACCCGCTCCAAAGAAAGTTATGCCACTCTATCTTTTGCACCACGATTGTATGTAGGACTGATTCACAGCATATTTTTTATTCTGCATCAAATTCTCAGGTAATGCTCTATTCATTATAATTCTCTATTCTACTCAGAGTGCTTTTTGTCAGATAGACAGACTATAAAATTATATAACACGTAACCAGCATGTATTTTTTCTTAAACTTTGCTATAGTACTATTGCTATTGTCATGCACAATGGCTTCAACAAAGTTCTGTGATGAATGTAAAGAGGTTTGCTGAGAAATGGCTTTTGTATTTAACAGGCTTCTTTTGAAGGTTTGGGGAAAGTGCTTGCTTTTTAATTTTTTATAGAAACCATCTTTTTTAATGCAAATTTTCAAGTATGAAATGGTCATTTATTTGGTTTTAATGTTTTCTTTTGTTACTAGGCATTATCCTATTGGTTTGCTTTTTGACCTTCATGCTTCAAATACAGCCCTTCCATGGAACATAACAGTACATTTTAAGGTACGTTTATGGTGCAGCTTTTGAGTTGTTCAACACTTCAAAAGCAGAGGCAGTTCATGTAATCACAATTTCTTATATGCTTGCGTGAAGGGGAAAGGGAAAGCACTAGCAGACAGCAAGTGAGGATTGCTGGTTTTGCACCTGCTTTCTATCACTTACATTTGTCTTTTAGGTGATTGCATTCTTACTCTGCCAATTTTTACTGTATTTTAATCCTGCCTGTTTGAGGGTTTGTTTTATGTTGACTTGGTTTAATGCTCTACAGCAGTGGTTCCCCATTAGCTAAGTACTGTGGGGGCCCTGTTTTTCAAAAGCCAAGCCATGGACCCCCTACTTTTGAAAATTTTGATATCTCTCTAGTCATTTTTGTTATGTGAATGGTGCCACAGAATCCCTAGGTGGGTTATCTGGTCCCCCTGGCGTCCATGGACCACCAATTGGGAGCCACAGCTATACAGTTCTAAATGTAAAGATCAAATTGTTGTAAACCACCTTGAGGACCGTTTTTATGGCAAAAAGGTGGTATATAAATGTATACAAGTTTGCCTGTCAAGAATTGCCTATCACTTTGTCCCTATTTTCTTTCCCATTTTGGCTTGTATCCATACCTGCTCTTCCATATACAAAAGGCCTCTTTCCATTTGTGGTTAGGGACTGCAATCCAGTAGAGGCCCCCACTACAGGAAGGCTTTTGCCACTTCCCCCTGCATCTCACCCCACACCCAGCATTACCTCCAACAGCGTTCTGGAATGGCCCAGCTGCTGCTTACAGGAATTCTGGATCCAACCCCATGAATTTAGTTTAGCTTCACTGAAATGCAGAATGGGTTCTAATCTGGAAGCCTTCCAAGCAGCCTCTCACATGCTGACCATTGTGTCTGCATAGAGCAAGCAAGCAAGCCAGAGCCATGATCCACAGTAGCTCAATTTGGCTTTCTGGCGGGGGGCCACGGCGGGGAAACCTTATATGTATTAGAACACTTGACTTTTATTTCTTTATAAATGCCTTCCGTTTAAGATACCAGGTAGGTCTCTGAGTACAGTTTCTGAGCTATGTGGAGAATTTCTACTAAAGGCTAAAACCAAAATAATTCTAATTCTACTGATTCAAAAGCTAGTCTATGTCTGCCTGCCTTGTCTGAGGAATGGAGAAGAGAAATATAGTAAAGCTATTGCTTTCCTTTAACTATACAGTGGTACCTCGGGTTACATACGCTTCAGGTTACATACACTTCAGGTTACAGACTCCGCTAACCCAGAAATAGAGCTTCAGGTTAAGAACTTTGCTTCAGGATGAGAACAGAAATTGCGCTCTGGTGGTGTGGCGGCAATGGGAGGCCCCATTAGCTAAAGTGGTGCTTCAGGTTAAGAACAGCTTCAGGTTAAGAACGGACCTTCGGAACAAAGTAAGTACTTAACCTGAGTTACCACTGTATTAGGAGTTGGAGCATCGTACATTTCCTAGTGCAAAGCAGCTTTAGTTGCACAGTTAAAGTTCTCTTAAACCCTTGGGAATTATTCACCATGGTTTGTCTTGGTTGTTGCTCTAAAATAAAAGTTGAATTGATAAACTGCTCGCCTTTGGATGATCATAATTTTGTACTTCTTTTAGAACTTTCCAGAAAAAGATCTTTTACACTGTCCCTCAAAGGATGCAATTGAAGCCCACTTCATGGCTTGTATAAAAGAAGCAGATGCCTTGAAACATAAGAGTCAAGTTATCAATGAGATGCAAAAAAAGGATCATAAGCAACTTTGGATGGGATTACAGAATGGTAAGAAAGAATTTCGAAGTGAAGCAATTAAGTCTTTGGCTCAGCTTGCATACAACTCACTATGATTTGTTGTTGTATGCTTGAGCTGAAATAATGTGGTATGGAGAAATATTTCTCTTAACATTTAGTTTCATTTTCACAGAATCTTGATTTGTTAGAAACCAGGGATCATTGTTCTATCACAAACTGATTAGTTAAAACAGGCCACTTGAATAAGTCATGGTTTGAATTTGGCTTGTTCTAAAGCAGACAGAGTTGTATGCCAAGCCTGAGTCTGTAAAAGTGCAACTAAAGAGAAAAGATTGCATGGGAAAAGAGGAGAGGAGGATGTAGCATGAAAGCCCAAAGGTTTTCTGAAACTCATTCCAGCTCATGCACGTAGCAGTAAACCATGCTTTGTCACTGTGTGCAAGTGCAGTATTTATTTTAGCACACTGAGTTCAATGATTTTTTAAATGATAGCTTGTCATTTTTCTTTTTTGAGTGGGTAATGATAAATGCTTATCTTAAGATAATTTTAGCTGAATGTGAATCATAACTGATACTTAAAATGTCAAGTGTTTAAAAAATGAGGTGTGGATATAGCTAGTGTTATACAACTGAGAAGCTTTACCTTTTGGATCTGCTTAGAGTTTAGTTGATGGTTGTATGACTAAATGATATTTTCTAGCCCTTTTGTTTTAAGTACAGTGGTACCTTGGGTTACAGATGCTTCAGGTTACAGACTCCGCTAACCCAGAAATAGTACCTTGGGTTAAGAACTTTGCTTAAGGATGAGAACAGAAATCGTGCAGCGGCAGCAGCAGCAGGAGGCCCCATTAGCTAAAGTGGTGCTTCAGGTTAAGAACAGTTTCAGGTTAAGAACAGACTTCCAGAACGAATTAAGTTCTTAACCCGAGGTACCACTGTATTAGTGCTGTATGTTATTTAAATACTATCTAACCTTTTTCATGTTATTGGATGTTGACACAGTTTCTCTTTGTTCAAGTGTTCAGATGTGTGATCTATTTCATGGAGGGTGGTAAAAGAAAATCGTAAACTTTCCATCACAGCAGTAGCCACACATGGCAATCTAGATGTGAGAAGTTAACGTCCCTCATTTGATCCTGTTGATTAGGAATCCATGCAGGCAGTCTTGAGGAAGGGTTTTTGGAGTGCATAATAATAGCTTTGCAGAAGACTAAAAAAATCACATAGGATTGTGCTTTATCATGGAAAGTATTCAAAGCATTTAACGGCAGAAAAATAGAAATGGGAACTTTTGAAGTTTTGTTTGTGTTCTTTAATCAGTTTATCAAAGATTCTCTTCACTTACACTTCTACTTCAAATCTTAAGATTATTTTGGCTTGTTTGGGACAACACTGTGGTTATTCCAATATAAGAGGTTGCTTAGAAATGTTGGTTGTACAGGTTTCACTGTGTGTCATTGGAAACTGCACCTGTGGAACCCAACAGATAATGTTTTGAAAGCTTTCAAATACTAATTTTATATTTCAGGCCTTAGTAAAAGAGAAATAAGAAAAACTTATGAAACCAAGAGAACTTTTTAAAATACATGCTGTATCTTTCAGTATTGCTTTCATTATGGCTTTCATTATTGATGGGATGATTTTAAACCTCTTTCTGAAACAAAATTCATGACCACAAAAAGAAAAGAGAGTAGCAGTTGTGATAACTGCCTCATAGTTAATGATACATCTGCAAGTTGCTTTTTCTATGAAACATGCATTTGTCGTCCTGCCCATAACAACTTTGGGTTTAACTTATAGTTGATTTAATAGTTTGATTCAATAAAGCTTCTGCAAGTATCATTCAATACACTACCAAATGCTACTGTTCAAATGGGGTGGGGTGGGATGTCAGAGCACCATGTGGGCTGACAGTTTCAATCCAGGACTGTGGCCATGGCAGAAGAAGGACCCTCTTGAAGTGTAATGCTGGAAGCCCCTCCATTGTAAGCTCAGGTTGTATATATGTGTAAATAATTCATTTATCCTAAAGGCCCCACAATCTCCAGTGTGCCTCATTTCCAAAGGAAACACAAGCCCTGTATAAGCCCCTGGACCTTGTACCGCTTGAGATTGAGGTAGCATGTAACATTAGAATCACAGAATCACAGATTTATAGAGTTGGAAGGGAGCACAGGGGTCATCTAGTCCAACTCCCTGCAATTCTGAAATCTTTCACCCAACATGGGACTTGAACCCACAACCCTGAGATTAAGAGTCTATCCCTCAGGGCTCAGTGCAGCTTGTAAATGAAGAAGCATACAAGAAAAATGCACAAGTGTAAAAACACGTCCAGGAATCGCTCAAGAGAAAAGGCAATTTTTGCTGAAGCGGCAAAATGTCCAGGAAAACACAGACATATGTCAAGTAGGGGGATTTTTTTTTTTACAAAATTACTTTTGGGAGAATGGCAACCCTAGTGCTTGGATACTTCCATTTTATTTCTTTTCTGTATTTCTGTAGGCAACTTGCAACAGTAAAAAATAAATAGAAATTTTCTTATGCCCTATTCTATAAAAACATTGCATAAGTATATTGTTTTCATTTTTCCCCAGACAAATTTGATCAATTTTGGGCTATAAACCGAAAACTCATGGAGTACCCTCCAGAAGATAGTGGATTTCGCTACATCCCATTTAGAATATATCAGGTAAAGGATAATTTTAAAAAATCATTTTTCACATACATGTTGCATAGTCTTTTCTATTTTAGAAAAGCTGACCAGTTCTTATATTTGTTGAGACCTTTTGCTGTGGGAAGAAGGAAGAGGCAAACATGAATAAATGGTATTAAACAGGGCATAACTTTTGTTTAAGGGTCTGCCATGCATGCTTTTCTATTCAGACCATTTGAAGGTGTGGGTAACTCCAACCCCTACCTTTCAGCTGTTCAGGCAGACTGACATAGATGCCAGTTGTGATATGCCCCTGGTACCCAAGCTTAAGCCTGGGTTATACCTGGTCAGAGGTAGCCCATTCCCATTGGAGGGAAAGGCAGGTGTAAAGTGGCTACTCCATTGCCCCAGTTAGCTGTTACAGCTGCTGCATCCTGCTATCACCATTGCCTCACTTGATGAGGTGCCATGCCAGCACTCTTCTCTTGTGCAGCTAGCCTGCCTGATCTGTCTGAGTAGACATCTGGCTTTTATGTGCCTTGTTCCACATCTCAGTCACACAAGACTCTGGGCATACATAGCCCTGTGTTATACCTGTTGCTTTCTTGCAACTCAGCAAACCTCCTGTTTCGGAAAGTTATAGAACAGTAGCATGAATAGTGTTTGTTTGGGGAATGCAATGTAATAAGCTTAATAACAATAACAATCTAATATTGACCTCCCCTCTCTCCCCAAATTAATCCAGCTTCTGCAGCACTATTAAGTTTAATAGGGCTCCTGATCCTCTGAAGAGACTTTTTTTTCAGAGTGGTGGCAAGTGATCACAGGAGGAGGAGGGGTCAGGAAACTTTCCTTCTGTGGGCTTCTTTAAGTTAACTTGTCTTACAATCCAGACCATAGTCTCCAGCAATCACAGTTTTAAAAGCTGGATTCCATCTACAGTCATTAAGTACCCTGGGTCCCTACTTTACCATGTCTGTTCTATGTTTTCTAAGTTTTGTCTGTGTGATCACTCTGCTATCATTGGTTCTACCAGCATATGATACCAAAGAAGCTAATGGCTGTAGCTGCCTAATGTAATTGTACTTTAACCAACTTAATTTTTCCTATGAGGATTAATCCTTTTCCATTCAAGAAGGAAGAAAACTCAGAACTATGTTCATACACCTCATTTTAGCTGCCTGCATAAGCTTTGCTATGCCATGCCAAGGCAGTTGCAGTTTTCTATAAACACTGCAACCATTGTAATTTGTGTTAGTTATTGAAGGAATACAAGAAATTTGAACAAACTGCAAGTAAAATTAAGGTTTTTTGGGTGGCATCTTGAAGAAGGTGGGTAAGAGATTCGTAAGCAGACTGTGTGGGATACCCAGTCTAAACATTTGCCATAATTTATCCACAATTCTTGAAATAATGCTGCTCTTAATCATGTAGGAGATCAGAAAGTTACATTTGCTCCTTACAGCATATCCTGCCAAATGAAAGGATATGAGGAAGACATGGGTTGTTGCCCACATATGATTAGGAAAATTGTCCTTAAACTATTTGTGACCAAAATCTTTTCAGCATTATATTGTCTAGACAAAATTGTAATAAACATTACTGTATAAAAATAAATAAGTCCTAACTTCATTCCAGATGTGTGTGTAATTCTAATGGCTGCCCTTAATTCAACCACAGTCTTTGAGACATTCATATTATTTAGGTTAAGTATCACTGACATTTCTTTGATACTGTTGTAGACATAATGATAACATTTTAGGAAATAACAGACCATGACAACTAAAGGTTTCCGCTATGGGTGTGCTACGTGTATAATTGTTTCAAATTCTTTAAGAACTATATAATTATTAGCTTTCAGCAAATCGTACTTTAAAGTGTGTGTGTTGTATGCAATTTAGTATTTGCAGATGACATGAAATCTGATTATTTCCAATTGTTGGCAAATATTATAGCTGAAATAGTTGAAAATATAAGCACATTGTTAAGCCGAAGGTTTCAGTGCCACAAGATTTGTCAGTAGCCACCAATTTAGTGATGTTAAAAGGGGGTTGGACAAATTTATAGATGATAAAAGTCTATCACTGGCTATATTCTACCTCCAGGAATCTTCTAAATGCCTCAGCTGGACAGTGAGCACTCAGAGTGCTGAATACAGTAGAAAAGGGATTAGGGGAGGTGAAAGACACAGTATAGTTACAATATATATGTGTTTTCAGAATATGACTTGGTATGAACCCATGTGTTTGTAAATCCTCTTTACCTGGATTTCTGGGAGCAGGGTTCTTTTTTGAGGGGCAGGGATTGCATTAAGCTGTGAAGCTTTTGTTATTTGGGATTGGTTGTGATGGGCCTCTGTGGCACTTGAAAGTGATTGTGTCTTGTATTTCAAATTGTAGCAATAAAGATTATGGAGTAATGTCTTACAGAAACGTATATTGACAAAACTGCTTATAACATCTCAGTTGAGCAGCCAGCCTCTAGCAGTCATTGCAACTGCAGAAAATGTTTGAATAATTTTTTAAAAAACAAAACAAAACACCCTTACCCCTCCCTATCAACTTTGATAGGCTCTTTTTGGAGTTGGAGAGATGATGAGGCAACACATTTGGTGTGGGATGTCATGGTTCCACTTCATTGCCTCAGTCATTTTCACCATAGTGCTGACATTGCTACAGTGGTGGCATGATTGGTGTGAGAAGATGGAGCTGTGTACCTTCTTGCTGCCCTCTATCATCTCCACAATGAGTTGTCGGGGTATATCAATCTCATCTTCATCACTGTGACAGTGGGCTTTGATGCCCTTCAGCGTGCGAGAGAGAGAAGAAGGACACACACACACACACACACACACACACACACACACCTCTGTTTGATGTCATGAACTTGAGCATGCCAAGCAGGTACTGACTGCAGGAATTCACAGTATGAATGGGTAGAACATTTATTAACATAAGAAAAATAAAAATTAATTTCTCTTTTAATTTAAAATAAACTTTTTGGGATTTTTTTTGTTAAATTATGAAATACTTCTGTTAAATTTATTCTTTAGAGTCTTTTTTTGGGGGGGGGGGGTTGCATGCTGATATATCCAAAGAAGGACTACAGTTCTTATACTGTTAAGCTGTTGACATATGGAAATCATAAAATGGTTACAGTGTGGGTTCAACATGTAAAGTAATTTGCAGTGGTTTAAATACAATTAGAGAGCCCATTCTTTTATGTAGATGTAAAGACTAGTAAGTCTGTTGGCTTTCTTGAATTATAATTTGTGGGTTGTGCTTTTTATGTTATGATTACATCCTGTATAAACTGCTGGCTTAACTGGATTTTAAACAATGTATGTAAGCCAATGTCCTTACCAAGAAGACTTGGTAGTATTTAGTTGACGATACCTGTGGACAAAGCTACAGGTAACTTGTAACTTGTGCATGTTTAACTTATGCGGTTTCAACTTTACATAGCCAGTTGAAATCACACAGATTAAATGCACAGAAAGCATAGAGTTCAACAGCTCTTTTTGCGCAGGGTTTCCAGGTGGAGAAAGAGATTTTAAGCACCGTGCCTTGCTTACCAGCAAAGCTGTCAACGTTTCCCTTTTTGAAAGGGAATTTCCCTTATTCCGAATAGGATTCCTCGCAAGAAAAGGGAAAAGTTGACAGCTATGGCTTACCAGGCTATGGGAGGCTCTCAGGAGACTACAGATATCATCCTGCAAAATTTCATCCCAGAGCACAATAAGCAAGGCCGAGCGCTTAAAAGTGGTTTGCTTGTTTGGGAGGTGAGACCTATTTGGCACATCAGCTCTGGAAGGTAAGATTGCTCACATGGGAGCTGTTCCAAGGGGATGGATTGACAATGCCTTTTTGCATATACACACCATCCCCATAATGTAACACCTGTTCAAGTTGTGAGTGACCTGTATTATATAATTATGCATATTAGTTTAAGATAACTCTGCCGTGTTTAACTACTACATCTCTCCCGGTTTTTAATTCTAGCTAAGACATAAGTACAGAGTAGGTAAAATTCTTATGGTAAAATTCAATTCAAAATGAATTTATTACCTCACCTTACATATGAAGTTAGATGTGATACACGGCTGACTCAGATGTAATGCTAAACCATAGAAATGTCTTATGAGAATGAGCCACAGGTGGGCCTTGTGATTGCTTCCTCCTCTGGGATCACTACAAAGAGAAGGTTAGAACCTTTAACTTCTGTTCCTGATTAACTCCCAGTAGCTGTGTATCAAACCCAGCAAACTGTAGTTTAAGAAGCTGGCTTGTTTCTACAAAACTGTAGTTGATACTAACCATAGTTTAGGGTTTGGACATAAGGCTGAACTGTGATTAGTTGGAAATGGAGGCTACCAGTCTACTTACAGCTTTGCTTGTGGGGCGCCAGAGTGCAAGCCTGAGGTTACCCTATGCTCATCCTCGTAATGTTAAAGCAAGGTTTAGCATTGCTTGAGAACCATTCCATAGACTTATATACAGCAGTTACTCTTTGCAAACTAGAGTAAACTTAAGAGTAGATGACACCTTTCCTCTGATCACCACCTTCATCTTTCTTTCCTATTGCCCAGTCCAACATATATCGGCATTAAAATGTCAACTACTACTACTGTCAGTAAAATTCCTGTGTATAAAGTATCAAAGAAAGTAATATAAATTGAGTTTTATAGATTCTTGTAACCTGCAGAGCCAATTTGTTTGCAGTATTTCACAGTGAGCCTATTTTATCTATTATACTGATGTAAGATAGTAACATATAGATGTTTATTTGTTACTTTTTTACTGTTACTGCCAGACCACAACTGAGCGACCTTTTATACAGAAGTTGTTTCGTCCTGTCACTGTAGATGGACAGTTTCATACACTGGGAGATCTCCTAAAAGAAGTTTGCCCTGCTGCAATTAATCCTGAAGGTATTAACTGAAAATATGATAACTCTTGTACTTTGTAGGCTCCAGGGAAAATTATTTTTGATCAGCGGCTATTTAAATTATTATCTGGATTGCTGTGTAGGAAAATCAATTACAGTCCTTTTTAATCATACTTTACTAGCAGAGTTAAAGTTGTCTCAGTCTTGAAATATAACTGAGATACAAAAGTTAATTGAAAGACAATTATACTGAAAATATTCTAGAAAATGTAGGTGTAGATGCATTTTTGAATCTGCAATAGTGCACCATGTGTGAGAAAAAGAGTAGGGTTGCTTGAACTTAATCCTAGGCATGTTGGGCAGTACTGAGTATCTTGGCTGGGCAACCCTTAACTGTTGTAGAGTTGGGTTAATTTAGAATTAAGTTTGAACATTTTGAAAATTAGGACAATAGGTTAGCACCATCAGTGGTTACTAAAATGATGCAGCCTAAGATTTGCATGCTAAGTATATCTAGTGTCTGGTTTTAAAGAAAGGTGCATCAGAACACCTATTTTTCAAGAATATACTTACTCTTACTCTGATAAATCTGCCCAACTACTAGTGACAGTGGCAGACCTCAGTAATACTCTCTCTTTGGACCTATCATTTATCAGTTGGGCAATTTCTTGGATCAGATAATAGATATCTGCAGAGTGTCATACAGCGTAAAGCACTTCTAGATGGTGATGGTGGCTTCATTTCCTCCATCTACCCAGTCTTCATGTTGTCAGAATAGGGTATGGGTATGATGTCATCATTTCAGTCTGAAATGTATTCTGTAGCAATGTTACTGTGTACGTATTGCCACTAACTCTCTCTATCAGAATATTCCCTGTGCCTTGGGCTCACAACTTAAATCATTTTATTCTGCCTAAATTCATTAAATATTTAAGTAGGCCAGGCATACATTGTAGGTGCTATGATTATATTCATTTCTCACAGATGAAGCCCGGAAGAGGTTTAAAGTATTAAGCTTTGTATTTTTCTTATAAACAGCACTCCCCTTCTGTTTGTGATCATGGGATAAAAGCTCTCTAAGCTTGTATATGTACTTTTTTACTGCTACATCATGTAGTGTGCTCTTAAGATTGAGATCTCATTCCCCAGGAAGCAGTTTCTGCCTAAGATTAATTGCCCTTTTAAAGTCAGTGTTTGATGGATTCCTTTTGGCTGGCTATATCCTGACTCAGTTTAACCCTCTTTGACCTGACCCCACCGACTATTACCACAGGGTCTGAGGCAGAAATCCTTCAGCATGATGTATGCAGTGCAAACCCCAGGCATGTGGTTCTTCACAGCTTGGATTCAATTAGCTGGATTTTTACTGATACATAGAAGTAAAAATTTTGCTGTTAGAGCTAGTCATGTTTTCATAATTTTGGGGGAACAGGGGCTAGGAGGGGGACAGCAACAATCCCCCTTTCTGTTAGTGGATGGCTCTGCTGGATCCAAGGCCCTTCCATGATCACAAAGGAGCCAGTTGGATTGTACCCTATATTTACACACATCCAACCATTCCAACTAGTGGACTCTGCCCACTAGGATTTCCACCTTTGTTTCTGTCTTAAGATGTTCCACTCAGGCCTGTTCTAATTGCTTTTGTTAGTGGAGGTATGCAATGTAAAGAATAGGGCTTTCTCGGTGGTGGTGCCCCAGCTTTTGAAAGCCCTCACTAAAGCAGTATACCCAGTGTCTTTTCAGCGCTAGGTTAAGACATTTTTATTTACCAACATATTTTAATTTGCATAATTGCTCATTCTTCTAATTATCTCACAGTGTGCTTTGTAATTTTTAATTCTTTTATTTGTTATTTGTTCTGTAGTATTATAAGTTTGTTTGTTTGTTTATACCCCACCTTTTTCCCTGTCAGGGACTCAAGGTGGCCTACCAATTAAATAGAAACAGCTAAAAACATAGGAGTTGCATCATTTAAAAACAATTAAACAGTCGTAAAATTAAAACTACATATAAATATTTAAAATCTATTAAAAATATACAGAGTATTACATTAAAAAGAGCATGGCACCAGCCCTTTCATTAAAATCAGTCAGTTCCCAAAAGTGCTGGAATAAGAAGGTATTCAGCTGCCAGCAGAAGGACAACAAGGAGGGAGCCAGTTCAAACTTCTCTAAGGAGGGAGTTTGGGAGCAGCTACCAAGAAGTGCATTATACTAGGTTTTAATTATTTTATTATCTACCTGGAATCTTTTAAAATGAAGGCCTATATAGAAATGTTTAAAATAACCCCCTCCCACTGTGCCTTGTGAATTATTATTATTTAATTGTGATTAATGTGCACTTATTTTGTAGTTCCACTCAAACCTAAGTAAACATTCATTTCACTGTATGTGCTTTGAGTAACACTTAGTTGAATACATGCAGTAGGTTGTATCCAATGGTTCCTGTGCATGAATGGAGAGACCCTTGTTTGCACAGTGGGGCTTCCTTTCCCCCCTGCTGTGTAGCCCACACCCCAGCAGATTTTGGAGGTGGAGTGTGAAAGGCAGCAAGGTGAGGAGAAGAAAAGTCCTGGTGAGAAGCAGAAGCTTGCTCATATGACATGATTTCATTCAATTTACATGGTGGGAAGAACAGTAAATCTATTTCATAGCCTTATTAAAATAATAACCGTTGCAAAAAAAAAAAAGACAATGGTGCAGGAATCATTTTATGATTCATATAACAGAATATTTCATTTTTTTAGAATTAACTTTTCATTTATCATGAAAGGATCATTCAGTTAAATATGAAGTAGCAAGATTATAATCAAAACTACAAATCACGGATTCTGCAGAATTTCACTGTGTAATGAAACCAAATGCACTTTGCTTCAACCATGTGTTTGCCTGTGAGTGTCTGATAAGTGATCTGTCTGTTTCAAAATTAGATGGTGAAAAGAAGAACCAAGTGGTGATTCATGGCATAGAACCAATGTTGGAAACGCCAGTACAGTGGCTAAGTGAACATATGAGTTATCCTGATAATTTTCTTCACATCAGTGTTATCCCACAACCTGCAGATTGAAGTGTCAACTGGTATGCATGAGGATCAGCCTTTGATTGGAGCAACAAAGTCAACTTCAAGTTGTGTCAGGCTTGATGAGGGTGACATGACCAAAAACTTTTGCTACTGCAAGCCAAACAGGAAGAAAGATCCATCATGTGATAAGAGGAATTGGACAGGCTATATTTTGCATCACCCGTGTTTTCTTCACTGCTGTCATTTAACTTCAGCTGTGACATGAGAAACTTTATAAGGCTGCTGTAAGACTTCTGTTTTCTTGTTAAAAAATTGAAGCCGAAAGCATGGGGAGTAAGTGGAAATAAGTGCCACTTTGTATTTCTTAATAATAAATAAACAGGGGTATTTTCTAATGTTGCAATGGCTTGTCTTTACAGTGAAAACACTGTTTTATTCTAGAGAACAGTTGTATAAATAATCACTTGCAGGAACCCATTATGAAAAGTTGAAACTAAGCTAAACTCCTTACTTTGGAGTAATGTCTCTTAAATTTTATACTAGGAAATTGATTTTTTAAAATAATCATCACAGTATGTTTTGTATTTCACAAATTATATTCTGATCATATTACTTGAAATGAAGTCTTGGTGACTGCAGTATATGACTAAGTTTCAAGTAATATATCATTGGACTCTGTTGCATAATTTATATGGAGATGGTCACTGAATATCCTGAAATGTATGCCTTATTCAAGCAAGTCCTAAGTCAGAAAATAGTATAAGAAAGCTTTATTATAATATATTCTTAAAAAGACAAACAAATATATTGACTTGTGAACAGCAGCATGCTCCATGTGAAGATCTCCCTCATACCAGATTATCTGCACAGATTGGAGGATTTAGGGGGATGGGTCTTAAATTTTGTCTCAAGCTCCCAAAGAATGATTGAAGCAACAACCTCAACTGCTGGAAGCAGTGTTGTGCCACTTCCTAGCACTACTTTTCTGCTTTGTGGCAGCTCCAGCAAAGTAGTTCTGTGAAATTGTCATAAAACAAGAGAAAATGATACTATGATACTAGACTTGCCCTGCATAAGTTAAGAGTTGATAATGCAGAGTTGGCTCTAGATGAAAGGATCTGGCATTTTTTTTGCCAAGACAGGGCTGCTGTCTAATTCTTAAGGTTGAAGGCACTATAAGAAAAGTTTTGCTCCGTGAATCCTGCCCTCTTGCTGGCTAAGGAAGGTTTCTTCACCAAGGATTCCAGCTGGAGCCCATGCAAAGGGGGAAATGGAAAGGCCTTGGAAGGAAAAATAGAATTTAATAAAACCAAAAAGAAATAAATACAAAGAAAAATGGGTAGATGAACTGATGTATTTTACAAGAAGGAAAACGAAGACTACAAAGGAGGATTCTACTTAATACTAATCTAACAGGAAACAATCTAACAGGAAATATGGGGTTATTTTACAACTAAATCATTTTTAAAAGTATGCCTGTAAAGCATCTTTACAAAATGCTGAAAAGACTGGAGTTTCCTTCTCACTGTTTTGCCTTGCACTTGTCCCAGCATCCTTAAGAAAGATGTGATACTCTTAGGTAGATAGGATTTTTTTTTTTTGGTGTAAAGCAAGGCTGTGAAACCTGTGGACTTCCATATAGTAATGGGTCTCAGCTTCCATCAGCCCCAGCTAGCATGGCCCATGGTCAGGTATAATGGGAGTCAGTCCAACAACACTCAAAGGGCCACAGGTTCCTCAACTCTGTCAATAGTGGTCTAATGTCTTTAATCTCCTTTAGTAAAATAAGCAACAATCAGTGAAAGCTAGTTTGGTGTTACTCTGCTGAGAGAAGGATTTGCTGACAGGGGAATGGGGAAGGAGACAGTTAGTGGCAGTGCCTCCTCCCATGTCTGTCCTGGTGAACCCCTAAGCCTTCAGGACAAATTTGGTGATGACAGGAAACTGCAAAGCTGAGAATCAATAATAAAGGCCTCTCTCCCTGTTCTACTGGTGGATGCCTTTTGTCAGAAAAGTGACCCCAACTGGATTCCACTCAATAAGTTGCATTTTTGGCAATGCCAATTTTATACTAAGCTCTTACATAACTGTTTTGCCCTGCTCTGGACCAGCCTTCTAAACATGTCTTTTTCCCTAAGGCCTTTAAGCTGTAACTTGAGTGTACAAAGCTTTCAATGAAATAATGACAACTAAACTTTCCCTTTTTTTGTACCAATGTTACTTCTTTTTTAACCCTTTCAATGGCAAATATTAAGAATTAGTATTTTGTCAAATAAAATTTCAGTTCAACAGTTCTGCAAAAATGACTTCATAATTGATTAAATGGAGTGGAATGGAAATATGCAGCCTGTTGAATCCTATTCAAATGTTTATAGGCTGGTTTACGGATTGCTTTACTCATTTATAATAATTAACATTTAAGATAATTGAAGGAAATAGTTGCTGGGCATAAAACAACTGTTTTGATGTGGAATGCTTTGATGAGTAGGGTGGGCTCCCTGCTTCAGAATATTATTCTTCAGCATATGCAGGGCATCTAAAACAGTGGAGGGGTGTGTGGAGCTTGTGTACTTATGGCTGTAACCTCCCTTGTGCAGTTACTTTGCACAGATTTTGAATGCCTGAAGAAGCCTTGTGTCTATTAGGCAGATACTCCTGGAAACCAAACTTGTCTGTATAAGCTAGCGACAGAAAGACATTTCTAGTCCTTAATTCATACACCACACCAAACCATTGTTTTTACTAATCATAGTTCAGGTGTTAAACAATGATTTGAGAGTTAAACACACAATGGTCACAGCATGGTTATAAGCTGTTCATTTGCTCTTAATTTTATATTTGCTTAGCATTATTTTCATTCTACAGAATCTTCTGGAGTTGCAGTAATTGATGAGACTTGGTTTGTGAATTCAGGCATCACACCAAACTACAGCTAGCCCCAAAGAACTGTACTTAAAACATGGTTTTTGATTTATTGTTTGCTTGCCAATTTCAAATGCTAATTTGTCCATTGAGAAATGTATCTCAGCTTCCTCAGCCATGGTGGGATGTGATGCCTGAATTTAATCAAGCTTGCTTTTGTGTACTATAGTATTGAGTTTAGATATTCTAATAAAGCAGAAATGCAAGAAAAAACCAAGGAAAAAAAGCAGTAGCTCACTTTTTCTGGCTATATCGTAGTGCCAGCTATTCACTAAATTAGAAGTAAGAAATAGGATGTAACACCCCTTCTGCTTCGGTGTCATACCAAGGGCAATTTATTTGTTCCCTGTAGCCATTCAGGGAAGATTCTCCCAAGTAGTCTTGTTTGCATCTTTGTGTCTAGTGTAAGCTTGAGATGGCGTATATTTAGTTGTCCTGTTCCAAGCTGCATCTGCATATAGGAAAATGCTCTGCACCTGATGGCGCAACCAATGGATGGTTGGTAGCTGAATTCACGTGTGCACAATCTCATGATTTAAGAATGCTTTGGAGGATAACATCTGAGATTAAAAGTGCGTGTCTCCTTCCATCATTTGCCTTAAAGTGTTTTGAACTAGTGAAATTTGACTCTTTTAGGTTGGCATTTTGCTTAGCAAAAAATGCAGCTGCCTGTTCATCAGAACATAAATGGAACTTTATCCCAAAACCTGAGTCCTTCTAGAGCATAGTTCATGGAGTCCTCAGCATGATACTTTAAACTAGAGTAGCCATAACTGATGTCACTTAATACAGCAGCTCAAGACAAAAATCAAGTAGGCCAATGTTGTGGTTCAATTACAGCATCCAAGTCTCCAGTGGTCACTTTCACCCTACACTATACAACAGCAAAATGAAATTTAACTCACATATACTCGTGATCACATCTCAAACGTGAGATAACAAAAGAGATGGGGAAATTCAAGCAGGTGCCAATTCCTGATATATTACACACACGCATATACACCCCCCTCCCCCGTTTTTGGGAGTAAGTATAAATACATGTAAAGAACATGTTTTTCCCCCAAGATCACTGTTATTTTAATTATGTGCATTAGATTAGAATAGCAGTTCTAATCTAACCTAGTATGCATTTCACCTCTAACATACATGTGATGCACTGGTAAAGTGGCTAATAAGGAAAAGTTACTTGGATCACAGTCACTTCCCCCCAGGTCCACATGCACAGCCTCCTAACGCAGTTCTTGAGCAGCAGCCCTACTTTTGCTGCCTGCTAGAAATTCCTGTGGAACTCAGAAAAAATGACAAAACCATTTTGTGACATGCCATGCAGCTGTAGGCAGGGCCTCCTGTTTAAAATGGACTTGAAGAAAATTCCTACTAAATGTAAACAAGTCCAGGAGATATCCAAAAGTATTTTTGTTCTGTGAACCGCCTTGAGACCTCCGGGTATAGGGCAGTATATAAATTCAATAAATAATAATAATAGTAAAGTAGTGCATAGGATCGTAGTCACAGAGTATAAAAACTGGGTGGTTTTGAACATGTTTTTTCTTCAAATGTATGGCGACTTTTATATTAAGTTTGACCAATACTCTTTGCATTGTAAGCCTTCTGACAGGGCCTTGTTTAAAATAAATAAATGCTGTCTTGCTGTGTATTAACGCAACAAAAATAAGGCCCTATAAATAATATGGTCTGGAAATGGAAAATTAATAATTACTTTATCTGCTTGTTGTGCTATTAATGAAAGACTGCTATTGATAATGATAAAGCAAAGCACTGAGAGTCATTGTACAAACAGGAAAATGTAAATACCATTCTGCTGCCATTGTAATAAAAAGTACTTCCCTTAGGCCTCAAGGTGATTGTTCCTCTGTATTTACAATGAATGGAATACAGTACTATGTTTCTTCCAAGCATGTTTACTTCTGTGAACTGATTAAAATGTCAGACAGGTTTGTTCACTAGATGGAAATACTGAAATAGTTTCTCAGAAAGTAATTCTGAGATAATTGATTTGCATGAATTTATTTTATGGATTCCTTAACATCTTTTGCAAGTAATTGTAATGAGAAAGTTATGTTGGAGCTACACATTATTTGAACTAAGGGGTTCAGAGCAAGACTTTGAAAAGCATATTGTTATCCCTAGGACAATAGTCATAATCTGGCTGTGCATAAAATGTTGCATTTTAGCACAAAAGAATAGGAATGTTCGAATAAACACCCTGCTTAAGTTGTGCAGTCAGAGGCACTCTTGATTTGTGCCTGCCATTTCTGATGGGGCACGGAAGCAAGCTTGCCTATCTCCTTAACTAAATTAAGGCCAGACACAATTTTCTAGTTATACAGAGTTCCCCCTGCTCAGATAACTCTACGGCTTTTCTTTTTTAAAAAAAGAAAACCATCCCGAAACACAGTAGTGATTGAAGAATGTAAATGAGAATATAATAACCAAATAGCAAGTCATGTCCGCATCATCTGCTGAATTCCTGCCCCAAGAATTTAATGGAAATTGCCCTAATGCCAAAAGGCGACTTTGCATGTTGTTTCTCTTTCCCAATATTCTCCAGCATCAGGTACAGTATATCACTTTTCTACTGATGAAATAATTTCCATTTGATTGTTGAAGAAAAAGAGGGAAATACAATGTATCATTAAAGGCTAGCAATTTGTTTTAATCATTTGCCAGCACAGCTGAAAATAATTACTAATAAATAGGAACAACTGACTCTTAACTTCCCACGCTCTCCAAAATAGTTTGGTTTTCTATTTCTGAGAGCTTGCATCTGGATTTCGGTATCATTTAGATAATGCACACACAGTGTTTGCAAAGGATGGTGGCACTAAAGCCTGCTTTAAACATGCGCAGATTCCTGTATCCCCACTGAAGAACATAAATTTGCTCTGCTTCATTTTGAATTCCCTTTCATTTTCTGTCTCCCTTTGAAACAAAAAGTGCCATGCCAGCTCATGTCCTAACTCAAAAGCAGTTGGCCTGTCAGAAGCACGCAGCGAGTGTTTTTGTGAAGAAAGGAATTCCCTTTTCTGCATTTTGTCTCTGGCATTTAATGTTATGACTAGACAGTATGAGGCAACTTTTCACAACTCGTAAATAGAGCAGATTTCAGAAACCATTTTAAGAGGGCATTTTAATTCAAAGCCCTGTAATTCCACGTTCCCAGATTATCGGACCACATTCCGATAAGGGTGAGGTTGTTAGTGGTGGGATTTGTTTTCAGCTGGGGAAACCGAGGGCTACCCCCTGCTGAGTAGGCAAATGGCTGTGGCTGGCATGTGGTTTTTCTTAAATAAAAGGGGAGGGTAACTAATGCATGAGCATCAAGGCATGGAACCCGTCTCACCAGTGTGATGATTCCAGGAAGACTCATGCTGGAGACATAACTCTTACTACACTGTTTGTCATATGAAGACAGTCTAGGACATCCTCTTGGGGAAGTAAAGCAACGATTGCAACTATAACTGGAAAAATGTAAAGCAGTAATGGCTTCTCTTTTTGCATAGGCTGTTAACTGACTTAATTTATTCTTGGTAATTATCCTTTTTCTTTAACATTGCTGCCAATTTAATCAAGCTTAGTTGTTCCCAGGTTTTTCTAATGATACCCTCTTTTGCTGGTTGACGGCTACTTTTCTATCCTTTGGCAGATAACAGCCTTGTGGTGGTCATAAAGGTTCTATTTTATATTAATTGACACTCTGGAGCATCTTAAGGCTTGCCCTCAGGAAACTATATGTCTAGGCATGCTTGCTTTTCAGGCCTCCTACTTCAGTGCAAACCCTGTGGAAGAGGATATCAGGAAGAGACTGGTGGGGGTGGGGTGGAGTCTTCACAATAATCAGTGTTTAATCATATTTCAGAAGAACTGAAAAGAGGAGGAAAAGGAAAGCATAATAACCATGGAATAAAAAAAGGTACAATAGAAGAACACGTGATTCATCAGTTTCATACAATAGAAAGTTGCCTGTAAATTTAATGTTGGCAGCCAAGGATATAGTGTTGTTACTCACCGGGGTGAATGAGTTTGATTTTCAAGTCATGCCACTTCAAGCAAGAGCTCCCTTTTAGCTCATGTCTTTAATCTCAGAGGAAATGACTCTTAACATCAAGGGCTATGGAAAGTCATTCTTAATTTTCATCTATGGTTCTAAAAAAGATCATAGTAATTATAAATCACCGAGAAGGGTTTGCTCAGCTATGATTCTTTATCACTTTTCTTTCTATCACCTGGTGCCACCCAGTATGAAAAGGGATGGAACTAAGAATTCAAAGTGAATCTGGAGGAAATGTATGTTTCACTTGTCAGGAAAATGTGGGAAAGTACTGAAAGCTTTTATCAGAGAGTTGGATCCCTTAAATTTGGTCCCCCATTTTCCAAGACTGGTTCAAATATGCATGTATAACACTTGGATTCTCTGTTCTGCAGGCGGGTTCACCTACATGTGCTGAACATATGATAAGTGCAACTTGGAGCTCCTTATGGAAATAGACCTCCATAGATACAACACTGGACACAGCTTTCACATCCCTCACTCTGCTTTCAAAGCTATGCTTTCAACTGAACAGTTAGTTCACATGTTCAGCTGCCAGTAGTAATGGGTTGGATCCAGACATACCCTTCCAGGAAGCACATCTTCCATTTTCCTGCTGGAGGAAGGGGATGGGTGGAGGATTTGAGTCAATTGCCTCCCCTGTTGTCACCCCCCACACCACCTCCCGCCCTGTTCCAGTGGGTCACACTCCAGATCAGCTTTTCATGGAGTCTTTAGGTAGAGGAGGAAGTGGCAGAAATTGCTACTTCTCTCTTCTGCCTATGGAAGCATCTCATGGGGAAAACTCTCCTCTCAAACCCTGGTCAAGGGTGCTTGAGGCCACTTCCGTCACCTCCAACCTTGCCACATTCAATGATGTGGTCTGACGGGAGTCTTACAAGCCACCCTGTGATCAGGAAATGTAAAAGGTACCTTAGACTGCAGTTTCTGGGGAGTAAGCATCCTTAATGCAACAGGACTTACATCTGAATAGACATGCATAGGATCACATTGTAAGCCTGCAATCCTAAAGACATTTTATTTGGGGTAAACCCCATGGAAACCACTGGGTTGTAATCAGGGCTTTTTTTCAGCTGGAACTCACACAAACTCACTTCCAGCACCTCCCAGGTGGGCGTCATTGCCATTCTAAGAGAATGAAGGCGATGTTCATGGTGAGTTCCGGCAACTCTATTTCTTGAAAAATAGCACCAGTTGTACTTCTGAATGAACATGCATAAATCAAGTGATGTGCATGCCATGTGAATGAGGCCTGTTTATTCCAATTTCTTTCCTGCAGTTTGTCTTCATATTCTGTATGAAAAAGTGGGCTATGTTGTTTCTGGTTCGCTTCTGTGGGCTGTTGGATGGGTGTGTCTTTTCTGGGTCATTTTGTAACTAACAACAAAAAAAAAGTTTTTTAATAAATAAAAACTTAATTAATTTTTAAAAGGTACTCAGTGAAGTAATTCTTGTTCCTCCTAAAGGCAGAATAAAATGCTTAAGCAACCTTAGTATTAGACATTATATGTAGTTCCACCTACACTGACATGAAAGCTTTGTAAACACCTAACCCTAAATGGCAGGCAGCAACTCTGAATGAAGCACTTAGATCTTGTGCAACTTTCTGGGGTCCCCCCACCCCCGCTCCCAAAAGAGCAATGCACCATTAAGGGTGTGTTCCTGTGCCTTTGGCTAGAGTGGTTTCCCAAACCAAGCTTGAGAAGTGTATGTTCCATGCAAATTAGATCACCCATAGGGAGTTAAATGCTCCATGGTGGTTTATAGCACAACACTTTTATTTGTTTAATTTTGAAATTATATATATATATGGACATAAGAAGAACCTTCTGGAGCAGGCCAATAGCCCATTTAGTCCAGCATCCTGTCCTCACAGTGGTCAAGCGGATGGAAATGTTGTGCATTTGATTAAAGTGAATGGGATTAAAAAGTGATTGATTTTTTTAAAAACAAAAGTGTTGAATTTGGGCTGGATTGTGGCCAAACTGTAAAGGGTGGAGGGTGGGGGTCAGTGTGGTAATGATCAACTACAACACATTTCTTCCAAAGAAGTGATTACAGAACAGAGACTCCCATTTGTTCCTTGACTTACAAGTATATGCAGGTGGAACAGGAATCAACTCTGGCATTAAGTGTTTGCGTGAAAATGGGGTGGGGTGTGAGGGAAAATGAATCATAATCACGACTAAGAGAAACTCTATTACTTAATTACAATCTTTCAAATGAGCAATGACCCTTCACCTGCAGATTCTGAAAGAACTTCACTTTTAATGAGTAGGAAGTTACACCTTGTGGCAGATACGCAAGGGTGCCCTGAAACCTGGTGTGAGAGTTAGTCAACAGCTATTGCTACTATTCATATTCAGGATTTTTTGTAGCTCTGTGTTGTGCTAGTTGCCGTACAGAGAGCTAGAAGTGACATGGTCGCTTCCCAGAGGTAATTCCAATCAGTGTTAAGTGGGCAACAAAATGGGAGACAAGGGAGCTTGAGAAATTATTAGTAGGGATGGGGTAAATTACAGTGAAGTGGGAGAAATGATAAGGATGTATTGCCCTCCCTGTGAGAGGCAATATGCTTCTGATATCAGTTGCAGGAAAGCACAGGAGGGGAGAGTGCTGCTGCTGCTGCTCTCAGCTTCTGCTTGTGGGCTTCCTGGTACATGTGGCTAGCCATGGTGAGAACAGAGTCCTGGAACTAGATGGCTCTTGGGCCTGATCCAGCAGGCTCTTCTGATGTTCTTATGAAAGGATTTCATGAGCAGCGGTGGTTCCAGGCATGTGCGGCAGAGAGACAGGAGTGGAAGGACATGATGTCACAAAGAGGCCAGTGACAGATGAGTTTGTGGATACCAGTAAAGGGAGCAGGTGATGGGATTGTAGGGAGGATGAGTTAATAGTTCTGGATATTTTGGGAAGCAATTCTCAGCTTCTTAGGAGGGCAGCTGAGGGCCGTTGGATGTTGTTGATCCTCCTGTGACAATGGTAGAAGAAAAAGTGCTGGGTATGTGAGTGGCAGATCAGAAAAGAAGCAGGATCCTGATAATTAAAATATGGTCTTGTGCCGTTGGGATGCCCCTGACAAGGGAGGGAAAACGATGCCAGCACTGGAACTCATGCAGTTATTTTCCCTTCCACTGAAACCAATTGGAGTAAAAATATAAAACAGAAAAACTGGGAAAGGGGAGGAGGAAACTGCTGGAAACTACTAGTTAATCCTGATGTCCCATGTGTGTGCATGACTGCCTGATTGCCTGAATTAAAAAAAAGAAGTGTGCGATGCTTGACTCATTGTCTAGTCAAGAGAGACATACGTGCATTGTTTGCACAGTGTGGGAAATATAGGTTGTTAGAGTATTAAACACCCATGATTGTGCTCCCCCGCCTCTACCCCTCTCACAGTGAATTGACTACAACATTAAGTAAGTTTAAATACTTCACTTAACAGTAATCACAGGTCTCACTCATGCATCATTCAGCGCTACAGCAAAAACAACACAGGTAAAGTATTCTGTTACAAAATACAGAAGTTACTGTATTTTTCGCCCTATAGGATGCACCGGCCCATAGGACGCACCTAATTTTTTGGGGGGGGAATAAAGGGGGGAAAATTATTTCCTCCCCCCCCCAGGCGCTGCGCCTCCCAGCTGTCCCTCGAGCTTGCGGGGCTGGTGGCGGGGAGAATCACACTTCTCCCCACCGCCAGCCTCCAAACCAGGTCCGGGGACAGCGGGATGGCGCACTGAATTCGCCCCATAGGACGCACACCCATTTCCCCTTCATTTTTGGAGGGGGGGAAATGTGTCCTATAGGGCAAAAAATACGGTATTCATAGACACACAGTCTGGAGCCCCAGCCTCAATCTTCTAGGTATGACTGCAGAATCTGCCACAGAAAGCACCAACACCTTCTGCCTGTCCAGAATGAGGCCAGTAGGGCCTAGTAAGCAGTTCCTCCACTAGCAGAGGTGCCAACATGAATAAAATATTGGCAGGGCAGGTAAGCCCTACCTCACATAACTGATCACAAGACGCAATACATGCCCAACATTTGAATGGCAACACCCATCACCTTTGGGGGGAGGGCTGGCATCCTCAAATATTTTATTGGGGGCCAAAGAGGCCTCAACCCCTAGGAATTGGCTCCTGTGTCCGCTAGAGACATGCTGGATAGTTCTGCCCATTTATTGGTTTTTATGTTTAGATTAAAGAGATGCGGGTGGCGCTGTGGTCTAAACCACAGAGCATAGGGCTTGCTGATCAGAAGGTCGGTGGTTCAAATCCCCGCGACAGGGTGAGCTCCCGTTGCTCAGTCCCTGCTCCTGCCCGTTCCTCCTAACCTAGCAGTTAGATAGCACGTCCAAAGTGCAAGTAGATAAATAGGAACCACTCCAGCGGGAAGGTAAATGGCGTTTCCGTGCGCTGCTCTGGTTCGTCAGAAGCGGCTTTGTCATGCTGGCTACATGACCTGGAAAAACTGTCTGCAGACAAACACCAGCTCCCTTGGCCAGTAAAGCGAGATGAACGCTACAACCCCAGAGTTGTCCGCGACTGGGCTTAACAGTCAGGGGTCCCTTTACCCTTTACCTTTATGTTTAGATTAACAGCATTTCCATCCTGTTAGCTATTCCATGTTTACCTGTGCTCAGAGGCATATAGATCAGCTGTGAGGGACCTTTGATGCTCTGGAGGTTGCTGAAGTACCACTCTCACCATCTCTGGCTATTGGCCATGCTTGCTAGGACTAAGGGGAATTGCACTTCTTCAACATCTTGGGGTGGGCGGGCAAATATTATCTCCCTGCCCCCATCATATGTGACACTATGCATATTTACACAGAAGGACTGGGTGCAATGGGACTTCCTCCTTCTTCCCCAGTGTTTGTGTATAGCATTGCAGTTTTTCCTGCTTTTCTGGAATACCAATTCCACCTCCTTGTCGGTTGTTGTGCAGTCCCCTTCCACTAGGCACTCTATTTCTTTCACCATCACCCCCTTCTCCAGCACCTCTTTTTACCTTCCCAACCTTTTCCCTCCCGATTTATATTCCTTCTCATTTTTATTAAATGTATGCATATGCTCTAAGTGTTTGTGTTGTGGATTAGTTATTAGAAAACAAAAATGGGAAGAGGAGAAGCTTCATGATGCCAATGGACAAAGGTAAATGTCAAAATGGTGTCAGCAAAGAAAAAGAAGAGAATGAGGAATGAGGGTGTTCAACTAGATTCTTAACTAATGGGCTTTACAGCTGAAGCCCAGAAGTGTTTTGGGTGTGGTGTGATGGCCATCAGACTGTCACCACTGAATTACACCGCACCAATCTAGGACAAGGAGCAATAAGATGGGTCAAACATATGCCACAGGGAGATGGAGAAGCCCAAGAGGGAGTGTGATGTTAAGGGCACGTTTAAGGATTAGCAGGACTGATGCTGATTCTCTCTTGTTCCAAAGAGTTGAAAATTATGTTGGTGTGTATCCTTTGATCTGTCACCATAATTTTGGGGTGCAGGTGACTAAATTGTATCTTTGACTTGACTTCACTGTCAAGGGCCCTTGCTTTCTAATACAAGGCCAACAGAGAAATCAGATTATTTGGACCCTGAATATAACATAAGCCAATTGTGTGGGTTAAAAGATTTAAAACAATCACTGTTAAATCTGACACATTTCACTCCAAGCTCTTTATTTTGGTTCTCGGTTAAGAGGTGATTGAACTATTTGGAGAAGAGCCAGACTATGGAATCTCTAGGCCAGACTCTGGCACTGTTGACAAGGAGTCAAAAAGTATTGTGTTGTAAGAACTGCATAGCATTCGGAGACACTCCTTGGGCAAATCAAGAACTTTGTATTAAAATACAAAAAATCCGGGGAGACCAAGCTTATCTGTGTTGTGTGACCCATCTTGTTATGGCTGGTTTGTTCTTATTCTACACTCAGCATGGATGTAACCAAATCCAACAAGTTCCAAAGCTGCTGCCATAAAGCACCACTGCAACAAAAACCTTCACATTTCTTGTGTTCTGAGCTTACTAACACCTCTAAATGACTTACGAAAATAGCAGGAGCAATCAATTCATGAAGGAAGGTGTTGGACTCTCCTTCATGGGAGGTTCTTAAGCAGAGGCTGGATGGCCATCTCTCATGAATGCTTTAGCTGAGGTTCCTGCATTGCAGGGGGTTGGGACTAGATGATACTTGGGGTCTCTTCCAGCTGTACAATTTTATGATTCTGTAGTTGTATGGAGCTCCTCCAGAGGTGCCTGTAAGACAAGTTAAGCTAAGTTAAGCTTAGATACTGTAAGTAGTACTACTGTCTTGAGCACAAGAAGAATCCTCCTGTGGCTGATTAATGACAAACTTTTGAATTGATTGACATCCCTAGTACAACTTATTCCATCTCGGGACAGGTAAGCCTTCTAGGTGTAGGTTTTGTGTACAACCTCAACGTGCATAAAGTAAAAGGGATGCACAGAAGGTCATGTGGTGACGGACTTGTTAAATTATTGTTGTGCAAGGCCTAAATGCCAAAGTGTGGCTGAAGGCACGAGGCAGAACACACCCTACATATAAAGTTAATAATATATAGTGGCCTTCCTCTCGAATGTCTAATTGCAGAAATTTGGCTTAACCTGTCGGAAGGGCGTGTTAATTAAGAGGCAGAACCTGATAGACAGCTCTATTTTAAGGGACTGACAAGTACTCATCCTTCCTTTTGAGCAGCTGCTGAGCTCATTTGGCCCCAACACTTAATTCATGTGAAGAAACTGTTGACTGCAACAACCAGTTTTACTTTGCTTTTACCAGAGGCTAATTAAAGTTTTAAGAGAAAAAACACCATATACAGCTTGGGAGGCCTCACTGTCATGTCACAAAGGCTGAACACACTGACAACTAATCTGTCATGTGGTCAGGTTTTCTGCCATGTGGTTACTTGCTTTCTTGTATTAGTACAAACATAAGAGTGCGGGTGGGTGTTTTTCCTGCCACACATTCTAATATGTGGTAACAGTCCGTGGTCTTATCAAGTGTCAAGGCTTTCTCACATTTACCTACCTGGTAGATTGGTAATCTGCCTGAGTACTTAATGGAAGGACAAACCAGACAAGCGTTCTTACAATTAATGCAGTTGTTAGTTTGGTTAAAAGTGGAGGGTGAGGTGATTCTTCTTTAACATTAAAACAGGCTTGGGAAACCTCTGGCCCACCCAGTACTGTTGGACTACAACTCCCATCATCCCCATCCAGCATGACCAGTTCTTTGGGGTGATGGAAGTTGTAGTCCAACAACAGCTGGAGGACCATGGGTTCCCTAGCCCTGAACTAAACCTGGGTATTGGAGTGAAGCCCAACCCCTTTAGTCTACTGCCTTAAGATATTCATCTCAAGCCCATCTATTATACTAGAAGTAGGCCAGTAGAATGGGAGTGAAAATATTCTTTAAGAAGCGGAGACAGTTAAGGCATGAAGCAGGTTTTGGTCTTTCTGTTAGTCAACTTTAACCGCTATACCTGTGCTGTATAGCCCAATGGATGAGAGTGTGCTTGGTAAACATCTCTGTCTCTGGTTTGGATACCTTTCCTTAAGGAAAGGTTACAGGTTTTTTGTTTCATTTCTAAGGAATGATTTGTCCCTACTTGCTTCATCATGGTTTGTAAAAATCCTGGTTTTTGTGGTTCGAAAGGTAAAAATATTTGCCATGGTCCTATCTCTGAAGTGTTGGTTCTATATGCATGTATTCTCAATCATAGGGGTGAGTGGAGTATGCATATATACCCCATTCAAACATATGGTTAATCCTGGTTTTAAGGTATAAAGTAGGGACATTGTGTGGTAAATTACTTCAAACACTTGGGGTACAGGCCCACTGTACAAATGCCCATTAAAACTTGCATGTGCTAGTTTATATTTATAGATGCACATTTAGGCTGACTGTCATAGGGCAAAACTTACTCTGGCTGTCAGGACTTATTCTGAGATATGGCGACCAACAAGATTTTCTGGTTTGAGTGCACTGTGTCATACCATCTAACATTTTCCAATGCCATGTGCCTTCCAAGATGTGCTCCTGGGCAAGTAACATGACCTGGGCCTCGTTCTGCCTCCCCCCCCCCAGTGCTTTGGGGGGGGGTGAGAGTGCTGCACCTATAATGGCTATCTAGATTTCACCTGGAAATATGGGGTGTCCCATTTTTTTCTGAGGCACTTGGAAGGTATGCTGTGTGTTAAGTGGACCCTCTACCCCCACCCCACATAACCTATTCAGAGGATCTTATGTACATATTAAAACTACTAGTAGCTGAACCCCTTCTCGCCAATCCCTCCAGACCTCACCAGCTCCCTGCCACTCCCCTTAGACCTTGCCAAGCACCTTACAGCTGACCCAAACTCCCACCCTGCCCCTAGGCCTCCTCCCACCTCTCTACACATAGTACCAGCCTCACACAGAGGTGGGCAGCAGCAGTGGTAGCAGAGCAGGCTGGTTGCTGGAGAACTGCCTGGGCACGTCCTGACTGTTTCTCTGCAGCTTGCCTTGGCCTCTGGGCAAATTAGGGTGCATACACAACATACATTTAAAGCATACATCCCCGTCTTCCCAAAAAAGAATCCTAGGTGAACTGTAGTTCACCCCTCACAGAGCTACTACTCCCTGCACCCCTACCAAGCTGCAGTGGCCTAGAGTTTTTGAGAAGGATAGGGTTCAAATGTGTTTTAAATGTGTATACACAGCCTAGGGTGTGTGATAGCTAAAGTCTCACATGCATCTCACTTTGTAGCACTCCCAATTGCCCTATATTAAAAAAAAAAAAAAGATAAAGGAAGTTAAAAAGAGGGAGAAGGCAATCTGAGGCCTGGCACAAAAGGCCTGGGCCTTAGGCCTTGTGGGCTTAACATCCCAACAGTGCCCTGGGTGTAAAATGAAAGTTTGCTTTTTAAAAACTGTAATTGTAAAGCACACATGTGCAAAGCGTGCGCATTTTGTAATTTGTCATGAACTGGCAGGATGACAGAGGGGAGGAAGAGGATCCCGGCGAGGGGTGTAGCAGACTGGGCAAGCAGGGAATGGGGAAGGAAGTACTCACAGGGTGACAGAGGATGATGAGGGGATGGAGGTCAGTGTGCACAAACCAGAGCAGCAGCACCTATCACCAGAGCCAGAGGGGCCCCAGTCCCCACAAACACAGTGGGCCCTGAGGTATGAGGAGCGGTGGGAGTGGTGCTCTAGGAGGTTGAGGCAAGCAAGGGCCCACAGCCCAGCTCCCTAGTTCTGGGAAGAGGGGTTTGATTCCTCAGCTGGAGCAGGACTGGAACAGGTGGGGGGTCACCTGCCTCATCAAGCCCAGATGCTGCAATCAGCAAAGTACAAAAGGGGAGCAGAGCTGAAGGGCTGTGTCTGCTCAGCTGTCCATGTTGATAGCCTTTGGCTTGGGTGTTCTTGGACCTCTACAGGGCTGTGCTTTGGGATTGACTCTATCCCGACTGCTGGACTTTGGAATTGGCTTGACCCTGAAGTGTGTTTCCTGACTATTGGACTTCGCTTGTGCGGATTGACCCTTGGACTTTGAACATTGGGGTTGGCATACTGACTTGCTGCCAGGTAGGCCAGGGGTTCTGGATATAATTGCACCAAAAAAGAGAGATAAAGACACCCCTAAAACAATAACTTTGCACCTCAAACCCCAATTGACTTACCTTCTTAACAGCAACCAATATATGTGTAAAGTTTAAATTCCATAGTTACCAAATTGTGCGTTGGAAGAGAAAGAGGTGAGCCCATTCAATTAGTCAGGAGAGACATAATGGAAGAAACCAGGAAGCATGTTAAACAAAACAAAACACCAGGGCCTACTAAATACTGGCAAGGTCACCATGGTAGGAGTAATTTGTGTTTGTGTGGGTGTACAGGGAATCAACTGACAGTTAATGCAGTAACACTCACTGTGTGTCACTGCAATAACACCTGGAGCAGAAGTGAACACAACACCTATCTGTTTAAGAGCTCCACTCTGTTTATATTATCCTCTCCCTCACACATAGAAGTGAAGTGAGCAAGTGAGGCTGGGAGAAGAAAACAAATGGTGCTAAATGGGTGCAATCTCCATGTGTAATATTTCTACTCCTGAGTCCTACTTCAGGGTCAAACTTACAAGATAAACTAATGGAAGATAAATGACTGGAGTTGTTGCACCACTTGTATTAATACATCAGTTTGTAAAAGGCCAGGAAACAGAGAATTGAAGTGAGTGGGGAAAGGCAACTCTGAAGCCACCTACTTGAGATCACTTCACCTGGATTAGATGGCTCTTAGACCACTTTAACCGCCATGCCTTCCTCAAAAAGTGAGCTTGTTCAAGAGTGGGGAAAAGGGTTAGCTTCCCTCACACTTTCAATACAAGCTTATGAATGAAGTTAAGAGATTCTGAGCATAGAACTAGGGTTGATAGTTATTGCTCTTCAAATGTGAGAGAACAAAATGTGTGGTCATCTTCTGTTTGCCTCACCAATCACACACTTGGTTTGAAGGTAACAAAATGCTGAGGGTAGGTAGAAAGGAAGTTTTACCGAGCCAGTCTGACACACAATTATTCTGCCTTTGAGAATGTGCAATTAATGGTTGTTGTTACCATTGCCATACATTTCTTTGTTATTGTTCAGTAATTTTTTTTTATTTGGGATTTTTGCACACATTATTCCTAAAAGCTCAGGGTACATAACATCCACAAATGCATCATCAACATACTTGCCCAGCATTCAAATAAAATCATATTACATTGCATTGTGCTGGCTTCTTTGAAACTTGGAGGAAGTTAGTTCCAAAGCTGATGAGTGGCAACTGGGATGTTGCTTTTGCTGTTCCGGGTATATGACTGGAGAGGAAGTTTCTAATTGTCAAAAGAACTGCTTGCAAGAATTGTCAGCAAGAGCTTGTTTAAAATACCGCCTCTCCAATTTTGCAGGAATGTGAGATTTCTTTTCTATCTGTGTGTGTAATCCAAGTTCATAGGCGCAGAATGCAGAATGAACATGTGAATAAATTAGCATAGGTGTCTGCATTTGGAAATCATCAAGAGTGGCAAATATATGTAGGAATAAAAAATGGTGCTCCAATTTCGTTCTATCATGTCAGGCAAAATCGAGTAATGCAAAAAGAAGCTTCCCTTTCATCATCCTCTCAAAGAACAGTGCTATGATCTCTGGTTTGGGAAGAAAATGTAACTTTTATTTCTTTGAGTGGTTCAAGATCTGAAGCAGGAACAAAGATGAGTGTCCAGTCCAATACCCATTTGTTCCTAAGTTACATGAAGTGATAGGCCACTTGGTTTCAGCACATTTTTGAAGATTCCAGCCCTCTAATGGCGTGGAGTATTTCTGGCAACAGATGAGAGATAATAAGTTTCTCTGGGATGAGTTGTAGGACCAGCTGTAGTTTTGATGTGAAGATAATGCATTTTGGAGAAGTGATGGAGGGGTGGAGGAATGGAGGGAGGACAGTGTCTGTTTCAGCCTGGAGCCCATATGTAGAACTAAAAAAGATGAAAATACCCAGTTCACTGCCTGAGAGTCAAAATCTTCTCCAATATTCACTTCAATCAGCATTGAAAAGTTTGCTTAAGAGTCCCAAGAAGTCTAGCAGCAGTTGTCCTGTACGGAAGAAGTCCAGGGCTCCCTCCAGATTGGTGTTTTCTTGCAGGTATCTTCTGCAACATGTTCTTGGCACAATACTGGTGCATTGCTGGTGGATTCCTTCTGCTTTAGTTTCTTCTGTGATGCTTTCCCAGTGCTGCCACGTTATTGCTATCTGGAGGGGCTATAGCGCAAGAAGACAAAACTAAACCCTGGCCTAAACTAAACACTTAAGGTTAAAAAGCTACAGGATTTCAGCAGCAAGTTATGGGAGATGCAGTGATTGAATTTGGAGCAATCTGATTGAGTCAAAACCTTTGCAGGTTGAAACAGACAATACTTACATGCTCCTGTTTCTCTCCCTATCCCAGTCATGGGGAACCTCTGACCCTCCAGATGTTGTTGAACTCCAACTCCCTACCCATTGGCCGCACTGGCTAGGACTATTGGGAACTGGAACTCAAGAAACATCTCAAGTGCCACCGGTTCCCATCAACAGAACTGGGATAAAGTGAACCTACTGGTGGTTTCCTGAACTGGAAGAATGTGAAGAAGAGTAACCAGATAAAGAAATCATTGATGAATCATAGTGTAGGGACCTCAGTTTGAAAGAGAAGGTGGTGATGGAAATTATTATTATTAGATGAAGGTCTACCAGGCTTGCATGTTGAGCACACTGCTTTATGGAAAAATAAAAAAATTCCTTCCAATAGCACCTTAAAGACCAACTAAGTTAGTTCTTGGTATGAGCTTTCGTGTGCATGCACACTTCTTCAGATACACTCGTGTGCATGCACACGAAAGCTCATAGTTGGTCTTTAAGGTGCTATTGGAAGGAATTTTTTTATTTTGACTATGGCAGACCAACACGGCTACCTATCTACTGCTTTATGGAAGTGAGTTGTGGGCAACTTACACCTGCCAGGAGCAACACCTCAATGCCTTTCTTATGCATTGCCTCAGGAAGATTTTGGGCATCACCTGGCAAGACAGCAAACAAATATGTGCTTTTCTGAGCCCACATTCCCAGCATGTTTGCACTTTTGTCTTAGCAATGTCTACGTACACAACGTCATGTACACAGAATGGATGATGGCAAACTTCTCAATGGGGAGCTGGTTTCAGGCACTAGGCCCGTTGGCAGACCAAATCTACCCTACAAAGATGTCTACAAACGTGACCTGAAGGCTGGCAACATTAACCCCACTATGTGGGAATCCCTTGCAGGCGAATACACTGCCTGGAGACAGTCAGATTGTGTATCTACAGCAGTTACCAGAGAAGGAATGACTGCTGGGAGGACTGCAGAGAAAAGAAATGCCATGGTGCACCTGTAGCAGCAACCAGATACCTTCATCTGCCCCAGCTGCAGGCACCGTAACTCTCCAACAGTTTGAGTTTACCTCTGAAGGCACACTTTTCAATTGTCTCCTGAGACAGACGCCAACCGCAATCACCACAACTACTATTAATGTCTTAAGGCCCAGTGCACAGGGGAGCATTCCCATTCCTGCCCACTGAAAAAACACTGAGTTTTGGCGATAACAAGGCTTACTAGGATGTTTCCTTACTCATCATTGGTTGTTACCATTGTTAAGAGAAAAAGTAGAATATTGCTGGAAGTTTGGCAGAGCACTAAAAAGGCACTTTGGTTCCATATTACAATTCACCTTCCAAGGCAGCTTCTGGCAAACTGACTGACTTTATTGACTCACTTAATTTTATTGTAGAAAGGCACTTTAGGTTTTGCTGGGCAGATCTGTGATGAAGTCATGCTGTCAATATTCTGTGGTGATAAGTCAAGCACAGATTGTCCTCAGGGTTTCTGAAGGCAAATCAAAATGAAACTTGCCAGTAGGGGAGAGCAAAGATACTTCACACCCACAGAGACGACATGCACTCATTTTTGTAAAGGGAGGTTAGAACATGAGCCTCGCACTCCAGCTCAAAGGTCCTGCAAAAGCAATTCTCCATATGACTCGACTCAAAGAGTGTTTTAAAACCTCATGACCACACAGCATTTTAACTGCTTGTTCATAAGCCCAGTTTTCACTTTTTTAAAATAATAAAAAATGTACCCTTCCGCCTTTCAAATTTGCTGACAGTTTGAGAAAACAAATTTCTTCCAACTGGGCCAAATAAGACTGCTCAGATGGGCCTTGAATAATTGTGTGTGTGTGTGTGTGTGTGTGTGTGTGTGTGTGTGTGTGTGTTTTACTGGTGGTGATGGGGAAGCTGATTAAAAATGAGGCAAATTCTGTCAGTTATTTATATCTAGAGGAGCACCGAGGCTTCATGGGGCTGCCTGGCTTCATTTTGCATTGACCATTTGATAGGCAAGAGTGCACAAAGAGGATAAACAATGAGCAAACTCTCAATGAAGCAACAGTGGTACTCTTTACCTCAGTAGAAAAGAGAGTTCTCATTTCAGTTTTCTCAGGAGCTACACTGAAAGATACTCTATAACTGCCTTCCTGAACCTGGTGCTCTCTAAATGTTTTGGCCATGCTCGTTGGAGCTGATGTAGTCCAAAAGATCTAGAGGCTGCCCGTTAAGAAACCCGAGGGTGGCTAATATGGATGACTCCTCCTGCTACAAATTTGCTGATGGTCTGGTAGCCTTGCTAATACTGTTGGTTTTCTCCAGTTAAGTTTTACCAGTTAAAGAGACCCATTGAAATTAATGGTTCTTAAGTTAGTCATGTTCATTCATTTCCATGGTTCTGTTAAGTACAGCCAGCATTGGATGCAACCCTGCCCTCAAATGCCTGTTGTGCATGTCTTTTTCACACAAAACTACTACTATCCCACTCGTGTATGAAACTCCTTTAGTAGGGGCTGGCATGGCGGTCCTCTTTGTTCTAGCAAGATTGTGGGTTCCTTTTCCTCCCTAGGCAGGAATCTAGCTTATTTCCAGCAAAAGGGGGCTTGAGGACACTATGTAGGCTCAACAGCCTTCCATCTTATAGCAACCAGATCTATAAACTTCTTTCCAAAAAAGAATAACTGGCAAAGCACAAGTGAGCATCTATAAAACCAGTAAGCATCTTTATTACAGCACTGTGATAAAGAATCTTCCATGAGAGTTGTAGAAACCTACAGCAGTGTTAAGAGGCAATTGATAATGCCAGGGCTTAATTTTATCAGCGGTGTTTATTACTTATACTGGGTGTTTCCTTCCAAGTCCAATCAGTCTATTAATTGCTTTCTTTTAATCTTAGGAAGGGCAGTGGATTTTGTTCTCAGAGGGAACTGGCTTCAGTTTTGACAGCACAGCAAAAGCAGCAGCTGCTGGCCCATTGCAGTCTGATGAGATTGCTGACTCTAATACACTTTGCCTTTTGACTGTAATGTGTTTTATGAAACATCTTCTAAAGCTTACAAGTGACCCCAGGACATAACTCTCCAGCACTAATGTCTCTCTTTGCCAAGTAATGAAGTATGATTTATGGTGGTAATGGTTAATCTCAGGTGTGTGTGTGTGTATGTATGTGTACCTGTGTAAGTGTGTGTGTTGTTTTTTTATATAAAAAAACCTGTAGAATATAGGAGTATAACATGCACCATTTGGCACATTTATGACAAAGGTGTTCTGGTTTTCTTAACTCCACAGTTTTGTGTTGGCAGTTTTTCAAATTCCTGAGACAGATGTTTAAATGAATTTAAGAGGACAGAGGAATACTTTTAAAACATCATACGGAGTTGAGTGTCTCAATATGAAAAGGAACATTATTCCTCTACCAGTTTAGATAGGAAAGGATGCCACATGGCCTATCCTGTTTTAGATCTGCCGTTAGCTGATAGAAATAGCAAATGTGGAATTAGCTTTGTGGGAAAAGTCCCGTTTATTATGCAGTTGAGACTGGTGCAGAGGGAAGGAAGTAAGAACACTTCGTGACTCTCTGAGACTTAGCTTGTATTCACATCTAATTTCTTAAAAATGTATCAGGACTTGTCTGGCATGCAGAATATGGGACTATTGCTGTCCAGGTAGAAAACAAACTGCAACACAGAGGCTTTAGGTATCTAATGTAACAACTTCCAAATGTTCCCCTCTCAAAGGAAAAAATACAATTTTGGAGAAGCTTGGCATGCTGAAAACCCATTGGAGTCTATAGTACTTAAGCACAATGCATAACCAAGAGCAAAGTTATCAGAAGACTGGTTTGTCAACATGCAAAATGCTTTAGAAAAGCAAGGCCCATAAAGGGTGGGGGTGGGTGGCAGGGAACCCAAATACAGCCTAACAAGAGCAGAGCATGTTCCATAGCCACACACACACACACACACACAAAATCCCCAAGTGTCTTTTGTGCGGCAGGGGAGAATGGAAAAGCAGTGAGAGGACATGGAATTGTCTATCCTCACAAAGGAAATAGCTTGCTGGCTGAAAGTCTGAGTGGAAGCGCATTCCACACTGCAACGTTTTGTTGTGGCTCTCCCTTTTATATACTAATAGCAAACTCAAATGCTGTTTATGATGGCAATGAAGCCAAAATGGGGCTACTGGGGGAGGGGAAGGTGGCATCAGTATGCACAGGGGAACCCCAAGGTTTGCAGAAATTGAAAAACAAAAACACCATTTAGGTTAAAAACCTAAAGAGGCAACTTGATGCCCCAAAACAGCCCGATGAGGACTGACCATGCTCAAGCAGTCAGACTAAGTGCCTTTTTTGGGGCAGAGTGGTGGAAGCCTCAAGGTGGGAGGAATGGAATGGAGTGTCCTGGAAAAGGGCCCTGCTATGTGCCCTCCTTTGTGTGTGATTGAAATGTGTCTTTGAACACCCCCTCCTCCAATCTGGGAAATTGTGGTTGTCCTATCAGCCAGCCCTCAGGTCTGCGGCTGCTGTTGCTGAATGCCAGGTTGGCTCGGAGTAACACCTCCATGATCTGATTATGGATGAGGCAGCTGATCTGGCCTGTACCACCAAGACCTGGGTGGGTGAGCAGGGTGGAATTGGTCTCACCTGGCTGTGCCCACCTGGGTACTCAGAACTTTGTCAGACTTGAAGGTTGGGGAGGGAGAGTTGCTGTGGTCTATAGAAAGTTTATTTTCTCTCTTCAGGCTTTCTGTCCAGTTGTGTGGGGGCTGATGGATCCAGTGGGCTTCCAGATGGCTCTGGGGGATTTTCCAGTTGATATGACTGGCACTTCTGTCAAAGCCCTGGTCCATCTCTGGAACACCCAAATGGCTCACGTCATTGACATGAGTGTCTCTGAACACCCTCGCCCACTTCATGGAGCCTATTCAGGATTGCAATACCTCAAGGACCACCTCACTCCCTATAAACCAACATGGTTATCATCTGAGGCCCTTCTTTGGGTGCTTCCATCCAGAGGCCCAGAAGGGGGCAACACCAGAACAGGCCTTTCCTGCAGTGGCTCCATTTGTTGAATGCTTTCCTCAGGGAATCTCGCCTAGTGCCTTCATTACATATCTTTAGGCGCCAAGCAAAAACATTTCTCTGTAACCAGGCCTTAGGCTGCTTAATGTTCTATGGCCTGTGTTTGTGGGAGCAGGGTTATTGGTTTCTTTTTGTTTTGTAATGTATTTTGTGTTCTCATTTTGTATTTTTATGTTGTGAACCACACACAGTGATCTTCAGATGAAGGGAGGTATACAAATTAAATAAATAATAAAATAATAACTATAACAATGCCTTGTTTGCCTGGACAGAGCTATGTGGGGAAACCTCTAAGTTTTGCTACAGGGCTTTGCACACTTTTGTCTGTGGTCTCATCTACTCAGTGGCATGTGGCTTCAGGAAGTCTCTCCCCCCCCCCCAAGGTAATGTGACCATCTAGCTGAAAAACGTTCTTCACCTGTCATATACCTTTTGTTACAGAGAAGTGCAAATGAAATACTACAAGTTATCTAAGAAATGGAGCTGACTCACTGGGTAAAGCAATGAACATTTTATATTTAATTTACATTTTGACATTTTTGCACATAAATAACAATGTAAACCAGTACGTAAACATAAGATAGTTTGTTCTAGCAAAGTAAAAAGCCTGTTAACTTTGGTCAGAGCCTGTTCTTTAAAAAAAACAACACTGATTGTTGCTACATTCACATGTAAAGGTCCTAAACTGAGAGAAGAAGATTGGACATAAAGGAAGCAAATTTTAAAGCTGATGCATATAAATCTTTGTAAAATTTTGTATCAAATACAGGAAAGCACTACAGGCAATTAATAAAAGCAACAGTGTGTCCAGTCATAGTAGTGGTACTTTGGTTTATCCTACAGTTAAATCCTACATTTATGAAACATTGCTACATTTAAATATGTTTGCCTCACAATTTACGGGAGCAGAAATGTAATGAACAGTAGCCCTTCCTTCAAAAAAGCTATATTTAAAGTTTTCCTTGAGCTACTTTTAGACCAGAGATATGTTTGGTATCTTAAATAAGAAGGCATTAGATTGATATCATTTCTGAAACAGTCTAACTCTTTAAGACTATGTTGAGATAGGAATGTATATACACACAGTAGAACAGGGTGTAACAACGCTGTTATTTTTCCCCTCCGTTACGTACATGTGATCACGCGATCACCTTTTAAGAAGCAGAGGAAACAATGGCAGACTTCACTCGACATTTTAAACAGCTCTTCCTACCCTTTACCAATCTGTATTATCTCAATCAATCTATTTATTGATCCAGTCAACAGACTGCGCAATAAAAACAAATTACCATTCTGTATTATATTTATACCATACATAGGTGAGTGAGATTTTGTTTTTCCCCCCAGCAACGATTTCTTAAAGTGTCCCCCCCCCCCCACAGACAAGTGTCTTCTGCAAGAATATGACAGGGATAGAAGACTCAGCCACATAATCTTCACAGAATTCTGTGGGAATTTTATAATATGTGGACAAATTGTGAGTAATGGTTTGGAGGATTAAGACTCGGAATTAAATTACTGATGATTTCCTTAGCACAGTAGCATGGGCTGGAGGCTGTTAAGTCATACCTTTGGAAGGTGAAGCAAGCTATGCAAGTAAGATTTCATTATAAGGTTTGTCTCACAAACTTAAATGGTATAAAATATACGCATGCACACACATACATGGTATATTGGCATAAATATCTATAAATATACATGTATTCTTTGCTACACCTTGTATGCCGACATGGTATCTTTGGGCTTAGCAAAACAAAAAAGATTTACAAAAAAGAAAAGAATGTGCCTTCTATCTTCTCCTCTGCACATTTTGGTTTGTTCCCTAAAGTAGCAAAGCATTAGATAAAACAACATCTTCTGCACCAATGGACACACTCAATGAGGTAACTGTTGTTCAGCAACTTTGCAATGCCCTTTTTATCTTTAATTAAATTAATCACAAAACGTACTAATACAAATACTGAGCGAAATCTTGAGTCATATAGGGAAAGGGTGGGGAACCAATAAAGTATGCCAAGAAAGGACTTTGTTAGCAACTTCTACCCAAGGAAAGTAGACAGAGGGAATGGGGTTGGGGGAGATCTGGCACATCTTTCCCGGGGAGCCTAGGAATCAGATTCCCCCTAGTACTTCACTGGCAAAAATCTCAGCAATACTCTCCTTTCAGACAGCATCTTTGGGATATTATTCCTTGCATATGTATACAAACAGTTTGTGAGAAGAAAAAAAATAATTTTGTAATACTATTGCTCTCAATGTCAAGGTATGCAACATGTTTGTTTAGAAAACCTATTTGATGCATTATTTCTGGCAGATGATTTTACTTTCCTATTCATCTTAGACAATGAGGTACTGTAGACAGAAAATCACCGCATCACTCTTTTCTATCCCTATACCAGTATGACGTTTTCCTCTTGGCTGCTGCATACATTTTGGGTCAATTTCACACTTCTACCCACTTTGTTCAGTTATACAGCACTGTTCTAACTGGAGGAAACTCTAGTATTTACCTTTGGCAAAACAAAAACCTAATTTCTAAATCAGGAATGTAACATTCCCCCCTTTGCTTCCCCATCAATCTTAGGTTGCTGGTTTTTAATTTGCTAAACAGATGCACAGGAAGAAATTATACAAAGAATGGCCACAAGACAATATATATATATATTCAACCTTATAATGAAACTTCCTATCATTGTGAATATTTTCTATCTATTGCTTTGTTAATGGTAAATTGCATAATAAATTATTACTGGAAAATGATTATGGATAAAAGATTGTCTTTTTTGGAAGTAGCAGAGGTAATACACAGTCCTTGCCTCTTTTCATGCCCTGAGAATACAACTTTGGAGTTCCTTCTTTCAAATGGAGTAAGATAAACTACTGTAAGCCAAGATTGCTTTGCAGCATTGACACTATATACAAGCAATTGCTACAGGCACCCTGACTTGCCAAGTCATAAATTAAAAAACAACAACACAAACCACTTTGCCATACATACGAATGCACATGTAAGTATGCACATGTGTACACACACTCACTTCTCTCTCGCACACGCACACCCCACAGCATTTAAGGGTCCATTGGTTCAACTGCTTCTTGCTTGACCTTTATAGGTACTCGAGGTAGTGGATGACCTTGAGGCAACTTCACAACTGACATATCTGATGATTCATAAAGGTTACATCCTGAGGAAACCAGCCCATTTCCCAGGTTCCTCTGCAGCGATGCTTTAAGAGTAGCTCCTTCCATCTCTCGTTTAAGCACAGCAAGTATTTCTTTTTCTACTATAGATGCCATGTCAATGTTGTCCTCAACATCGTCCAGCCTGTCTGCACTGTCACTAATGTCAAATTTCTCAATCTCTTCATTGATCCGGTTGAGGTCCTCTGTCGAAAGGGTGGGTTCAGGGACAACAGGGCAGTTGCCTTTCAGGTGGACCTTGAGGCTGCAAAGGTGGATATAGCTCTTGTGGCAATGGATACACTTGTGCGGGCGCTCTCTGGTGTGGAGCCGTTTGTGCAGTTTCAAGTGCACAAACTGGGTAAATTTAGCAGTGCAAAGCTTGCACTGGTAAGGCTTCTCTCCAGAATGTAGCCGCAGGTGGGTCTTCAGGTTGCTTGTGCTGCTGAATCGCTTGTGGCAGACCTGATCAGGGAGGAGAGAATGAGAACCTTAGAAGAAAGGTGGTAGTTTGCTCTTTGAAAATGCATAAGTAATTCTGAAAAAGTGTCATCCAGTCTTTTTACTTTTTCATTTATCTCCATTTAGAAAACCACAACTGACAGCAACAAACAGTTGTGTGCTCAAGTCTGCCTCAATGTTATTTTGCACCCAAGTCATGATCTCATTATATACTAATTGTGACATACCTGACATTCATGGGGTTTTTCTCCTGTGTGTACCAGATAGTGCTTTTGGAGGTGAGCCAGCTGAGTGAATCCTTTATTGCAAGTAGTACATTTGAATGGTCTTTCTCCGCTGTGTACTCGAAGGTGAACCTTTTAAGAAACAAAACATTTATTATACTTTCGTAATAGCTTCCACGATAGTGTGTTAAATATCCTAATCTACTTATTGAGTATCTAAAATACCAGGTACTGTTGCTTTTATTACTTTTGCACAAAGTTGCACCATATACAGTTAACTTAGATAGGCTTTTAAAAAGGCTCCCTAAAAAGTTCGTTTTTAAAAAATGCAGCAGTGGAACTGTTCTCTAAGTTTCTAGGACCATTTTGCACTTATTGATGATCAAATGAAGAACACAAATTAAATCTGGCTATTCCATGGATGCTCTCACTTAGAAGTTATCAGAACAAAAGCCCCACAAGGAATGAGAATGAAAAGATTATGTCCACTACATGCTAAAATCAACTTGCTCAATTGTTGGAGGGAGTTATCATTTGAAAATGTCAAAAGGTAATTAAACCTCAAAGGTTTATTAAACCTCAAAAGTTATTACCACAATATCAAGAAACTATACTAAAACCAACATAGGTGATTAAAGCCTAGAAGAAACAGGTGCTTAAGAAAGACTTTCCAGAGAGACAGTAACCAGATTGGTTTGGGGTTTTGTTTGTTTGTGTGTTTATCCATGAGGTCTAGAAATGATATTTTCCTTCAAAGGCCTACCTTCAAATTAGAGAGCTGACCAAAGGTTTTGGAGCAGACATTGCATTCATACTTTATTTTCCCATTCTGTTTCTTCAGTGGGTATGGGAGGGTTTTGTAACCAGTCATGTTTCGCTTGCTCTTGATAAGATTCATGGCTTCTTCACTGCTGGTGGCAGCCAACACTGCTGAGGTAGGTTTAGGTTGCATTATGTGTTCTGAAGTGGCTGCTGTGCCCGCTGTGGGCGATCCACTAGTTGGGCTACATGGCTTGTCTTTCATACTGGCAGCTGCCCCTGTGATAGAGAAGGCACTGTTATGTGCAGGGATGAGGAAGTCCCTTGGATGGTCAGGTTGCAGCAGCTGTCGGCTTCCATCAGATGGCAAGGAACTTGGAAGTCCTGGAGAGGAGTTCAGCATATGATTGGGGATGCTTCCTCCACTGAGCAGGCTGCTGTAGAAAGGATACATCCTTGGAAAGAGGTTGAAATTGTTGATGCTCATGCCATATGGTGGTAACAAAAATTTGTGGTAGGGAAAGGCTTGTGGGAGATGGCTTGAAGGTCCATACCCAGAATATGCCCCTAATCCTTCTGAGTTATAGAGTCCATTCAAGTAAGGATAAGGTTCTCTGTGCTCTTGAGTCATAGAAGCTAGGGGTGAGACTGTAACTGGGCTGCTGTGAGGGCTTGAGCTTTTCAAACTTTGGTCTGGACTACTTCTTGCTGAGGGGCTTGGTGTGGTAGAAGACTGGATAGGTGAGTGGGCAATGTAACTTGGCCTCTCAATCCTATAAGCCTTCAGGTAATCTTCAGGGATGGGCGGTCGGATTGGGTAGACAATACGAGGATAGAAAGGCTTTTCAGGACTACAATTTTTTCTCAAGCCCTCCAAGTCTTTTTCTTGAGTATGCGGATAAATGTGGCTATAAAATAATTCCTTTCCTTTGGGATTACTGGAATCAGTTTTCAGGATTTCCTTCACACTGTGCTCTCTTCTGGGAACAGTTTTTAGATAAAGTTCATCTTTGTCATTAGCTGGCTGCTTTGGATTAACATGGCTTTGTGCTGAAATATAAATACAAGGCAATGAATTTTTAAGGCCAATAAAGACAATTTACAGACATTGGTCATTAGCCTCTGCCTTAAAACACACATATAAATAGTCATTCCTAGGTATTTGCATTGGTGGAAGGACTAGCACAGCATTATACTCAACAGAAATAAACTCAGTAGCTACTTATTAAATCCTGGGTGATTATCATGATCCAGTCAGTTCATTTCTGCTACATTTGTTCTAGTCTCACCTTTCTTGTATATTATTGGATTAAACTGATTACAGAAAACACAGTAGCACCTGATGCATACTTTGTAGATAACAAGGCAGCTTACTATATACCTTTCTAAGGCAAAAGGATTTGGGTGTTCCAGCTCCCTCGACTGCTTCTAACGAAAACAAACAAGTTTCAACACTCGTCACTTTAAAAGGTGACTGAGTGCCTAGCAATCATGCATGAATAACAGAACTATGGATGAGACACACAAGAGGTGCTACTAAAAGCAAAAAAAGACTATTGTAGCTCCTTAAAGACTTTGTTGATTTAGCTAATAATTTTGTAAATTTATTATGGCATGAACTTCTGTGGACTCAAACCCATTTCCTCAGATGCAGGAAATGAAATCTTGCTAGGCAGGTAAACATAAAAGAGAAAATTGTAAGGTGGGAACTGAATGGTAATAAGATGCAAAAATTACAATCAGTGATAATCAGAGTTTAAAAAATATTAAGTAGGCACACCTTTTACAGTAGCAGATTGGTGATAATTGCTTCAACACTGCTAACTGCATTAAAACTTGTAGTGAGCCAAAATACCATTCTCAGAAAACAGCCATGATTAATTTACCAATGACAAATATACTGTCACTGGTAAACTAATTAACACATGTAGTGTGATATATAACCCCAAAAGTGATAGCATTGAACTTCTTGATTCAGTTGTTACTGTGAGTCTTACTTTTGTCCAAAATCTAACATTTTGAATTAGGCTTCATACCTAGTAATCCACACAACAACCCTGTGGGCCAGTAAGTGACTGGCCCAAGTTCACCCAATGAACTTCAAGACTGCGTGGGGATTTGGTCTCCCCTGATCTCCAATGCCCTGGTCTAATACTCTAACCACTGCACAACACTTGGTCTAGAGTTTGCTAGTTCCACATTTTCCAAGAGGCATTGGGGGGGGGGGAGTTATCTTCCTATTTTTATTTTTTTTTGCTTTTGATCAGTTAGCTCTTCATTAAGCCAGCAACTTAGAAAAAAATTCAGAGGAACATATCAGAGAAACAGATGAAAAGTGATGTGTGTATGCCCACATGCATAGCAGAAGAATGGAGCGATAGATGTGGAGCTATTAGACAGACAGTCTGCCATGCTCCTATCAGCCTTCTGGCGAACTCTTGTCAGAAAGGCAAGAAGTTAAAATTGTCATTTGAGGTGGTGGTGGTGTACACGTACACACACACACACACACACACACACACGATAAATATCAGAGAGAAACACAACACTCCTAGATAAGTTACAGGAACCAGAGTACGTTTCTGCTGGTTCACATACTGGTCCAGTATGTTCACGCTACATGCAGTGAAGTACTGAAGTGAGTCTTTTGTGGTCCCTTCACAACATAAAGTTCAGCGTCATTTGTGCAAAAATCCCTATTAAGCCTACATCGTCGCCTACACAAAGCACCTGCTTCCCCCACTCCACAGACTTCATAAACTAAATTTAAGACATGGTTTCTATGAGTTTTCACTCTATGCCAAAAAAATGCTGTCTCTTGTCTTAATACATATAGATCAACTGTAAGGTTATCATATCTTCATCACAAGTTACACCCAATCTGAGGGGCATTTTTACCAGTATAGCCACCTAGTGCTCAATGAAACAACATAAATGGCAAATGTACAGTGAATCATTTTCTGCCCAGATCTAGTTTAAATAACCTTTCTTTTGTGGACCTCCTAATAGTTGCCTGAGAGATTTAATTCTAATTCTTTCCCCTGAGACCTTGAAAAATAGCTGTGGGCGTGCAGAGTAATTTCTTGAGTAAATGCTGCTGAACATTTTGAGTAGTGGATTTTAATAATGCTGATTCACATTTTTGTTCTAAATAAGGCATCTGTTTTGTGAGATGAATGAGAACCTAGAAGTTCTGAGGTAAAAGAATTTCCAGACAAGCTAAGAATGGAGATGATGTTTATCGTTACATCATTCATGACCCATTTAGAAACAAATTACGTTCACAACAAATTCTGCTGAAGTGTTTGGCCATGATCTAGAACCACCATGAGTGTGCTGGGTGACCTACTCTGGTTACCAGGAGGGTATCATCCCAGTGGTCCTGATCCAGATAGAGGCCCCCAATTTGCAGCCTTCAATTTGCAGTGGGGGGAAAGCTACTATCTTCTCATGTCAAGGCCCTAAATTATAGCAAACTTCATGATAAATTTTGTGTGTAGTTTGGCCCATTCTGCAGGTATAATGCATATTTTAGACACCCCCCCATTGGCAAAAGACATTATTTGCATGCAAGTCTGCTATAATCTACTTACTTATATTCATCACCAGGTCTCCAGTGGAAGGATAGTGTAACCTTTCCGCAAAGTCCCGGCAATACCACACGAGCAATTCCTGGCCAGGTGGTATGGGTTTGATAGTATAAAAGTAGACATCCATTCCATTCTGACAAGCAGCCAGGTTCTGCTCCTGAACAGAATGTGCTGGGTTTACATAACGCATCCAATTGCTCTTTTCCTCATTAAATCCATCAATGAAGTGGAGAAGCTCACCACCAGAATATATCTGCAGAGAATGGAAGATAGAAATGTAAGGTACAAATGGAAAAGAACCCTTTTTTAAAAAAAGGCTATTAAATATACTAGTGGATGGTAAGTACCCTTTATAGAATGTAGGAGATCATCCAAATGGAATATGCATTGTAACTTTTTTCTGATGCCATGTGTATTTTGGTGCTTATCATTCAAATGAAAGCATGCTACTTAAAAGTTCAGTATTCAGTGCCTCTGCTTTAAGACTCTTGGACTGCTGGTCAACAAGTGGGTGGTATTATTGACTTAAGGTCTGACTGTGTGCTTGCAATAATGTGGTGAGTCACTTTTGTAAAGACTGATTAGCATGGTTATGTCACAACCAATTCCTTGCCCTTGTCTTCCCGCCCCCCCTTATGGCCTCTTTACTTGCCGTTTCCTACCACCACCACCCAAAGCTTTAAGCTACGCAAATATCAACCACCCCAAAGACCTAAAGTGACACTTGAGCATACTTGGAATGTAGCCCTTTTGTTAAAGGGCTGGTGGGGTAAAGTGAACTGTATTTCATATAACTAACAGGAGATCTGGAAGCGGGCCAGATTGTGACAGCAAGAGAAATATTTTTCTCTCTCAGCTGGTATGTTTGAGAAAATAGAACTCTACAGCAAGTGACAGAAGAACAAATAATGTACTGATTTGATATATCCTTGTTTTCCAGTGTGCATCTGAGAATATGAAAGTGAATATAGAAAACTCCTGACAAAGCTGTACCTGTAGACTAGTGTAACCTTGCTTTCAGTTTACCACTGAAACGATGGCATAGTTAACTATAGTTAACTGGTAACTATAAGGTTGTGAGGTTTCTTAAAAAAAAGTTTCACAAGTCACCATGTTCAAATAGGAAATATATATTTTCCCCCTCTTTCCTGCCTTGTTCCAAAGGGCTCTGGGCCAGTGACAATATGCATCCTTGTTTCGTTTTACTTAAAAATAAAATCCCCATGAAGTAAGTTAAGTGTCATAGATTAGTGTAATGGCTGAGATAGTATTTCAGTTTGGTTTTCCCATGTCCGAATACAATGTTGCACCATTTCCCCGTGCTTTTTGACATGCACGTTCAATTTCTTCTGAATGCTGTTTGATGTAAGAATCGACTGAGAAGTCATTAAAAAAAAAAAAGCAGCAACAAAAGCTGGCCTTTTAACACAGGCAGTAAACACCAGAATCACTTTCTTACTTCCTGTCATTTGAGGCTGAGGAAATACATGTGGCTTCATCAAAGAAGCTTGAGAGATTTTGCGGTGTTTTTGTTATGAGAAAGATGGAACAAAGCCTGAAGAATTATGCACTCAAGAGGAGTTTGTTAGCTCCGATTTGCAAGCTTCCAGGAACTGAGTTCCATTGATGTACACTTCTATTACAGATAGAAACTACTTTCCGAAGTTAGACCAAGTGACTTCCAGTCATCTTCCCAGAGCTAGTAGAATTTACTGTATTGCTTTCTTCAAAACACACACATCTCACTGCAGTAAGATCGAATGGCCTCATAAAACTTTATTTTGCCACCTCACTAGATTTCCGTGTATCGTGTGGAAGATTAAAAATGTGCTGAGTCATACTGTAGCAATTACAAGAAATGACATCACCCTGGAGTTTGCACAGCATATTCATGCCTTCTCTTTTTAGTGGGTATATTTTGAATGGAACATTTATGCTTACATACAACAGATGTTCCTGTTCCTGCCAGCCAAATCAGGATGTCTTTTATATGACATGTGGGAAATTATCTTCCACAATTTCCTTTGCATGTGCAAGACTGTTTTCAGGCCCTTAGGAAAGAACCTTTTCTACTTGGAGAGTGTGTGAAGCAAAAGAATAAACAAAAGTAAATACCAAGACTTTTCAGAAGGCACATAACACAAGCATGATGTTAGCTTCCTCAATGAAAGTCTGGAATAACATCCTGTTACATAGTCAGAATCCTCTTGTAAGATTTGTTTAATTACTTAAATGTGCTAATGACTAGTCTGAAAGCATGCATGCTTCTAGGGTGAGGCCAAGGTATTTTCCTGCCTGAGATGAAGGAAAAAATGGCACCCTACTCCATTCCATGTACTGACGCATGGCATACAAAAGTCTACCCTTCAACACCTCACCACTGCTCTCTGCCCCTTAGCAATTGCTGCCTAAGGCTGCTGTCTTACTCTGTCTAATGGTAGGGCCAGCTCTGCACCCTTCTTTAGTTCTCCTGATGTGAGCACTGAAAGGACTTGATGACAGATGCCAACTGGCATCTCCTAGTGCAGGAGATTCCTTAAAGTGTATTTTATTGAAAAAATACAAATAGTTAAGGAGAACAGAGAATCAAGTCACACTTGTTTCTATTGAATCATTAAGATGTAACAAAGGAAAACCACATGGAAACAGTGTTTAAACAGCCACCTTTCAGAATGACATGTGATGTTGGAATGATCTGATACGTGGCAAACACTCAGATGCAGCAGGACAGTTTCCTGCTGCCGCCACACAAAGGTTTAAGCTATGCAACTATCCCCCACCCTGAATCCTAAATTAAAACTTATTTGTACTTGGAATGCAGCCCTTTTGTTGAAGGATTGGGTTGGGTAAAGTGGATTGAACTTGGTATACTTTAGTAAGCCTCTAGAATGGAAGAAACCTCACAGCTTTGACATTAGACACTCGTGTCTTCGGTAATTTTCTTCCTGCGGCCTTTTAAAAAAAGAATGATGTGTGTTGTTGTTTTTTAAAAGCTAAATTATTTTTATAATATTTATTGTGCTAAGAAGTGACATCTTGCCTAAGGCATTACAGAGGCACATATCTGATATTTTAGCCCAGGGATGGGGAATGTCTGGCTTTCTGGATGTGTTTCCGTTCTAACTCCCATCAGTCCTGGCATAGCCAGTGGTCATGGATGGTGAGAGTTGTTGTCCAACAACTGCTGAATTTTTAACCTTACAACAATCCTGTGAGGTAAGTTAGATGAAGACAGGTGTAGCCTACATTATGTCTCCAGATATTGTTGGACTACAGCTCTCATCATTGGTCATGCTGGCTGCAGCTCTTGGATAATAATAATAATAATAATAATAATAATAATAATAATAATAATAATAATAATAATAATAATAATAATTTATTATTTATACCCCGCCCATCTGGCTGAGTTTCCCCAGCCACTCTGGGCGGCTCCCAATCAGTGTTAAAAACAGTACAGTGTTACATATTAAAAACTTCCCTGAACAGGGCTGCCTTAAGATGTCTTCTGAATGTCAGGTAATTATTTATCTCTTTGACATCTGATGGGAAGGCGTTCCACAGGGCGGGCGCCACTACTGAGAAGGCCCTCTGTCTGGTTCCCTGTAGCCTCACTTCTCGCAATGAGGGAACCGCCAGAAGGCCCTCGGCGCTGGATCTCAGTGTCTGGGCTGAACAATGGGGGTGGAGACGCTCCTTCAGGTATACAGGACCGAGGCCGTTTAGGGCTTTAAAGGTCAGCACCAACACTTTGAATTGTGCTTGGAAACGTACTGGGAGCCAATGCAGATCTCTCAGAACCGGTGTTATGTGGTCCCGGCGGCCACTCCCAGTCACCAGTCTAGCTGCCGCATTCTGGATTAATTGCAGTTTCCGGGTCACCTTCAAAGGTAGCCCCACGTAGAGCGCGTTGCAGTAGTCCAAGCGTGAGATAACTAGAGCATGCACCACTCTGGCGAGACAGTTCGCGGGCAGGTAGGGTCTTAGCCTGCGTACCAGGTGGAGTTGGTAGACAGCTGCCCTGGACACAGAGTTAACCTGCGCCTCCATGGACAGCTGTGAGTCCAAAATGACTCCCAGGCTGTGCACCTGGTCCTTCAGGGGCACAGTTACCCCATTCAAGACCAGGGAATCCCCCACACCAACGCGCTCCCTGTCCCCCAAAAACAGTACTTCTGTCTTGTCAGGATTCAACCTCAATCTGTTAGCCGCCATCCATCCTCCAACCGCCTCCAGGCACTCACACAGGACCTTCACCGGTTCTGATTTAAAGGAGAGGTAGAGCTGGGTGTCATCTGCATATTGTTGGGAATCCAACAATATCTGAAGGGCACCACATTGCCTTCCCCTGGATTAAGAGACAGGGCCTTGCTCAAAACAATCTGGTCAGTGAGTGTCCAAGCCCAGTACTCCAGCCAGGAAGTGCTATTTCCCTTTATCACAACTAATAAATAAGGGCATCTTGAGACAACAGGCTTGGCAGCATTTTAGGAAGTGGCCCTACTAACTTGTGCAATGGAAAACAAATAGCTTATTACAATAGTTCAGTACTTCAAAAAGTAATTCATCACAGAGTACAAGATTGAGAAATATTACTAATTAGTCTGAGAAACATCCTAGGGTAAGGTTCATAGTGAAATTAAGGGATAGATGAGTTTTTTTAAAATGGCACTGTATAGGATTGTGAATCAGCAGGCTTTAAAAAAATCTGATCTAACAATGAAGTATTGGACAAATAAAAAAGATGCTTTCTATCATTCTCAGTTCACTCAGTTGTATTTCACTCAGCGTATGTTCACTCAGTTCACCTGTATTTATGTTAACATATTGCCACCTCAACCATCACAACTTGAGCAGGTGTCAACACTGAAGTGTGGTTTCTTTTCAGTGGTGCTTATTTAACAAACTATTTACGCATAACCATTAGTTTTTCCTACTTACCCGCCAAAAATATTTTCTGTTTGCATCCTTAGGAACTGTGCCATTGGTATAGATTTCACCAACCAGGGGTCCAAAGCGTGTTCCTTTGGGGATAATGTCTTTGCTAATAACTCCAATAACCTGAAAGGAAAAGAGCACATGTCAAACCATTTAAATAAGTTTATGCGTTCACACAGGAAAAACAGTTTGATACAAAAGCGCCATACATTGTTATTACAGGGAAGTATATTTCTTATAACAGCTCTATTAGAACGTCAGTAGTATTTCTGTTTTAATGTCTGTTTGTTTTGTTGCTTTTATCTTGTAAACTCCCTGTTGTTTCACAGTGAAAGGCAGTATATAAATGTTGAAATAAATAAATGTGCTCTACACAGTGAGCATAAATAAATCTTACACCAAATGTGTCTTAAATCTAAATAGTATAGTCACTGATCACCTTGGATGCAGATCTTTAACTTTCTTGATGTGGATATGATCAAGGAAAAACAGAGTCACTATGGGAAGTGTAAAATATACCAGCACTTCAGCTTCCTCCTTACCAGTAATTAAACCATGAACCCCAAAACAGGAATAAGGTCATTATTTATCAGAAAGGCATGCCTGTCAGTATCTCCTTTACAATACAGTGCTTAAATAAAGGGGCTTTCCTCTCATTCTTTTCACCTCCACTAAGCCTGCTAAATTTTAATTTGCTCTCTATATTATATATACCAACAGAGTCAGTAAACTAGGAAACATGAATAAGGACTTCAAAATACTGGTGTCTGCAGCTTGAATGGAAAGTGGGGGATGAATATAAGACATTTGTTCCACAGACTTAGTAAACATTCATGTTAAAGCTAATGAGTCATGTTCTTCTCACATTACTAACCAGTTTCATTATGTCTGCCAAAATAATGAAAGGACAAAATTGCATTATGGATCCACTGTATTTAACTTGAAAATAGGCATATTAACTACAACGTAACATCCCAGTATGGCCTCTCCCTTTACTCAAGTCTACTGTAATATAAGTACTGTACTTAAATTACAGTGTGCAATTATTAGTGAATGTAATATATTCAATATTTTGCAAAATTAACTAGCTTTTGAGCCACAGTAACTATCTACTGTTTTTATACGGGAAGACCGGAGGCAACTCTCTTGCTTTATTTTATTTTTATTTATGGAAAGGATTATTGCTTCATGGGCAGGCAGCAAAGGTTTAACTTGCTGCATCCTTCCCATGCCTGTAACTATCCTCCACCTGGTCTTTGAAGAACTTATTCAGAAACGAACACATCTCTTAAGTATTCAGATATGTTATACTAAACGTTTTCAGATAAAGGACATCTAGCTGCTTGAGTCTATAATTAGCATTATTCAAATGATCATACTGTTGCCTGCCCGCCTGCTTTGCCAATTCTTTGTGCTGACACCCCCCCCCCTTAAATACTCCACAGTCTACCAGCTAAACTCTTGAGGCCCTGTCTCTACTACAGAAACATAATTTTACTGGTATGGCTTCTCAAAGAATTATGGGAATTGTAGTTGCACGATGCCTGAGACTTCTCTGATAGAAGTCCCTGCCGTTCCTGCAAAACTACAATTGGTAGCATTCTCTGTTAAAGCAGTTTACGTCAGCAGAGTGGAAATAACCTTAACAGAACAGAACAAGAACAAACACTGAAATGTAGGATTCTGCCTGCCATGACTCTGACTGGAGAGTTTGTAGCTATTGTTTCATGTATGTTTTCAAAGTCTTTTTTTTTTTAAGTCAAACCAGTTGTGCATCTGCACTGAAAACAGAATGAACAGGGACTTTCAAAAACAAGTAGAAACATGCCTAATGACTGTGTTTATTTTTGTCATTCCCGTGCATTTTTCATAGAGAGGTGAAAAAGGCAGGTGTTCTTCTTGCTTTCCCCATCTTTCTTGATTTACATTCTGTTAAACTTTCAAGAAAAGTTCACAGCCAGCATACGACGTGTACTCGCAGTTTGAACGTAAGATAACTCTTTGCTCTTAATGCAGTTAATACACACACACATACACTCTGATATCTTTTAAGTTTAATTCAAAGCATACTGAGGTTTTCAGAACGTCTAGGAATCAGTATTACTTGGAACTTGTCAAATAGAAACAGTTTGGGGATTTTTGTACAGTCATACAAAGCATGCATGCCCCAACAGTATTTTATACTTTGCACTATGCCCTTTGGAAAGATGACTGTGTGATATCCTATTCCCATAGTGTGTGCATATGGAGGAGGGAATGGGCAGCAAATAGGTGAGTTAAGCCTATTGGTGGCAAGGGAAATGAGGACAGAGTAGAATGTTTGCATCTTGCTCAGAACCCCTGCCAATTTGGACCATACTGCCTGAAGGGTGCAAACTCTAAACAGAAAGGAAATACACAACCTTTCCAGATTTTTTCCTTTTAAAAAATCCCATCCTGTAAAACCTTCTTAGGTGGCAGATTATTGCTTGAAGAAGAAAAGGGAGAATGAGACAGAGAGAGAGAGAGAGAGAGAGAGAGAGAGAGAGAGCTGTGTCACTTTTTGCCATTCACTTCAAGGGCAGTAACCAACAGGTACCCTTTACAGTTGCATGGCATTCCAGAAGGCAAGGCAATACCATCAGATGTGCTTTCTGAGAGGGAAAAGCAATACAAATGTATCCAGGGCTGGGAAAGTGTGCATCAGAAAGATGCATGAAAAACATCTTGTCTGCAAAGGCCTATTTTACTAGCTTCTGTGATACCTTGTTACTACAATATTTACTGTAAACAGCACGTACCTCTTTCACAATATGCAGAATATTGTCATAGTTCATTAACCAGTAATTAAGCAGACATTTTAACAAATATATTTTAGAACAGCTATATCTAAATTGTAGTTCTAGGGATTTAACTACAGGGGAAAACTTATAGTACTAAAACAGAGATTCTGAATGTTACAGTACTTCTGTATACACCCAGGTTTCTGCCCAAACTGGGGAAAAGACTTTGGCTGGAGTTCACAAGAAAGTTCATATTGTGATGAATTGGCCTATTTCATGACCATATTATTGTTATTAGTCATCACAGGGGACTTAGGCTGTACACAAACACCAGAAAAATACTCCCATTACAAACCAAAAGACAGAAATGGAAGTTACCGGTAATTAGGCCTTATTGGCTACTCCAGGCATAAACTGACATTTCACACTTGTCCACAAGGTGTCATTAGGCACACCTGTTTTATAAATGACACTGTACAAACTTAGAACATCAAATATATGACAGACCCTGTGAAAACTATATAGGTGCTCTTATGAATGTTAAAAACCCCTCTCTAGCATCTGTTTTCTTCCAGATTCTCATGTCAATCATTATAGCATATTTTTTTAAAGTTCACTACATGGTTACACTTTAACATTACCTGCAATGATAACAAATAAGCATATTTTCTCTCCCCCCCTAAAGCAAGGGTGAGGAATTAGTCGTCCTCCAGATCCTACTGGACAACAAGTCCCATCATCCTTAACTATTGGCTAGAGCTGATGGAAATTGAAGTCCAACAACATCTAGAGGGCCACAGTTTCCTTATCCTTCCTCTAAAAATACAGCCGTGACATCAACACCTGGAAACATGCATACCTCTCTCAATGAAATATTTTTACACTTAAATACTACCCAATTATTCCCCCAGTGCTTAGGAATTACATACCTGAAGTATATAAAGCCAGAGTTCCATAGCACTAAAAGGTGGAGTTAGCATGTCCCCCTGCCTAGTGAGTTTAACATGGTATGTGGCATAATGACACTAACGTCGTCCTGTGACAGTCAGCTGAAAGCCAACTACGATGAGGCAGGCAGCTGTTTCTTTACTATCAGAAAGCAACAGGATCTCAAATATTCCAGTTCATCCTGGTTTGTAAGAAGATCCCCACTCTGCTTTTACTAGTGCTTCGGGTGTACAAGCTACAGAATTACTTCTTTACTCAAGTGGTGTTTAAAAGGCCCTTTAAAAAGATGACACATTTTCTGAACTCAGGAAGAAAACAACTGTTGGAACTGACCAGGGTCCTAATGAATTATTGCTGGAGCTACTGTATGCCTTCTATAAACACTTCAGTGTGCAGTTGAAAAGATTCAGTTCTCTCGTTCTTCATCTGTCCTGACAGAAGCCACTTCCAAAGATACCGGTACTTTATGGGCATCCCTGACCTTTCAGCTATTTCACTACATTTGTCTCTGTCACTAGCCTGTGCCATAGAGCACAACCTGACATGATGGGAGCCTCTGGACAAGAAATGGTACCCCATAGTTTTCTCTCCAATTCTTTTTTTTTTTTAATTTTTAAGGAGAAATAAATGGGAATATGTCTCCTGAAGAGTTCTTTCTTTCTTAAAAATAGCTTTAGAAATAACTGCCATCAAGAGCAGTATGTATGTAGTTAAACACACATGCTATTACTATTTCAGTGGGCCCTAACATAATACCGAATCAAACAATACTTAACCAAACAAGTAGGAACTGGATTGACAGCCAGGTGTCGAGAAAGAATGATTTAATTTTAACTCCCTGTTAATTTAACTTCCACTTCCCCAGTATTACCATGATGACTTGTTCACTTAGCACGTTGTTTTGAACAATGAAAACTTTCGTTCTTTTGTTTTTCAGCTACGGTGACTGAAAGAATGATGCAGCTGAAAAGAGGGCCTACATCCTATAATTTATTCTTTTTAGAAGGGTGGAGTGAGAGGAAATGTTTTCTTATTGTTTCCTTTTCACAAATACACATAGCAACAGCATTAGCAGCTATCCTCTTATACATAAAGAAGGCACGTAAGTGATGGATGTCTAGCTCATGGGTCAGCATACTATGTTATATAAAGGTTTAAATACTGAGGTTCTTCAAGCCACCTTGATAAATTTTATGTTTATAAAAATCTAACACTGCTTCTCAGCCTAGCCTAATTCATGGGGTTGTTGTGGGGATTAAATGATGAGTGGGAGAACAATGTGCACCAAGGTAAGATGTAAATGCCATGTAATAAATAAAATGTGTTTTATGTGGGCTAACCTTTGAAGACCGCTCATAAAGTGCAGTTAGTACAAAATACGGCAGCTAGGATATACTGGGGCAATGTGTGTGGAACACATCTCACTACTCTTAAAATAGCTGCAGTGGTTTCTGGACCCAATTCAAGGTGCTGGCTTTGACTTTTAAAGCCTTAAATAGTGGGACCTAATATAACTCAAAGGAATGCTTTCTCCCACATGATTCTATCCAGGTATTAACGTCCTCACTGGAAGCTACTCTGTAGGTTCTTCATGATGACCCCTCAATAGAGCTTTCTCTGTCATAGCAGCCTTGGCTTAGAATGTTCTCCCAAATAAGACCTGCTTAGTCCCATCTCTGTTTTATTTTGCAGGCAAGGCAAACACCTATTTACCCAGGCTTTTTAATGTATATTAGCTCCCCCCCCACCGCCCCCTAGCCTGCTTTCAGTATTTTATCGTTGATCATAAAAATAGTATAAATAAATAAGATTTAGGAGTAGTTGCAACACAGATCATATGTCCAACAATTTATCCAATTTCACTTGAATTAAATTATTTAGCTGTGATCAAACAGCCGAATATACCTGACAATGAATGTTCCTATATAGATAAACAAAGCCTCAAAAAATAAGAACTGAAGTCAGTCACTTTAAAATGATACCACTACATAATCTCCAAGTATTTGACAAGGCTTCATGGAAAGGTTAGTAAAAAAATACAATCCAAGCACATGCATGTGCACATACACAACACAGGTGTATCTCGGAACATTACTCTAACTACAGACGTTAATGACAGCATTAATATTTCATAAGCATGTTTTTCTCCATTAAATCAGCTCATTACTTACATAATTACATGAGGTGATATTTGAGTAATCTCTCAAAAATATTATGACAGAGAATGTTTATTTGGGCAAATTGAGCCTACCAAAATCTACCAAAAGCTTTGTTTAGCCCATGCCCGTATAAAAGATGCTGTTCTCCAACCGTTTCTTTGTAAATGAGGAGTAAGTATTAGATTTATTGAGTTATATTGGCATTATTCTTGAAAGCAGAGCAGGTATCTCTTATTTTGTTTTCCATTAATGAATCAGCTGAAATCCAGACCAGTAAACAGATTATTGGATTTTGATCTGGGGCTAGCCACAAGATTGGACAACTCACCATCTCTTGATCTTAGCCCCCCCACCCCACCCTGCCGATCAAATGACAATTATGAGAATGTGAAAAGGAACACGGTAAAGGCCCCAAACATAGTTAAATCTGTGGCAGCACATAATGAAGAAAGTTACAGATATCTCAATTCTAAAGGGAGTGTGAGGGGCATGGAATCAAGGAAGAATAAGTATTTCCTTCTGCTAACTTTTCACTTGACAAAGGAGACTATAATGAAATCAAATGAGGATACTGGCTATCCAAATTCCTTAGAAGAATCTAGATAAGTAGTTAATTATGAGAAACAACCACAAACATTTCAAGAACTTAAAGTACTGTTCAAAACAGCCTCTGCAGTAGTTCCAGACCTGTGTGTAGTAAGACATATGTAACCCAGTATTCTCAGAGTTCAGCATATATAAAAGAGTAAATAGGAGCTGGACTTCCTATTCCCTGCAGCAAACTACCAGAGCCCAAAAAGCTCTACTGAGGATTAGGAGCCTCTGCTGAATGGATTATGGGGGAAGGGGGATCCCCCCCCAAATCATGCCATGGTACCTTCCATAAGTGGAACTCCCACAGGTGGAAGGTGCTTCTGCCTCATTTTGGGGGACCCCCCCTTCTCCCACAGTCTATCCCACTCAGCAGAGGCTCAGACCTCTTGGTGAAGCATGTTTGGGGGCAGGGGGGTGGGTTGCAACGGCAAGCAGGAATGTCAGCTAGCTCTGTGCTTAACTCTGGATCCAATCCATTATTTACACATATTCATGTTAGCCAATACAAAGCCAGCAATTTTAAAAAAGTTTTTTCAGCCAGCTTGTGATGTGGCAAAGAAGATCAAACCAAGCAAGCGAGGCCACCCTAGCACAGAAAAATGATGTTAGCTGCTTCCTACACATTAGCTGATGTTCAGGCTGATCAATTAAGTGCCATTTGTCAACAGTTTCACAGTATCCCCACCTAAGTCATGTGCATGATATATACTAGGTACATTTTAAAGCTTCTAATTCTGTTTCTCATAGCTAATCATTTAATTGGGCTATATGGGAGTGTGAAATAATGCAAGTCCATAGAGATAACTAGCCTATTACAAATTTCCTGGTCATTCCCCAAAACTGTGACATCCGGATCCAGTTTATATCAGTTGAAGTTCTGGTCCCCTTTCTACATGCAAGCCTTTCCATGCTGTTTGTTGTAGGAGGATACATTTAATAACTAGAAAGGAATGAATTTACACCCTCCCTTAGCTCCGTGGTCAGTTTATTTAGCCACAGTAGCAGCACAGGTTATAGCTGTTCCACCACAAGTTGCAGGACAGGGACAAAAATGATGGGCCGTCCCTACCATTATTAACTAGCTGAACTTCACGCCTAGCTATAATAGCTACTCTATATGAAGGAATAAACAGGCAACCAATTGCTCATCCGGGATAATTTTTTCCAGCCCTTCTGAAACAACAACAAAGAATGTACCCACTCCAGAGACATGGACTGAAATATACCTGTGCGTCCAGCTACAAATAAAGGTGCACTGCCCTAGATAAACAAGTCACATAAATACAGGCTACTTATTTAATGACCTGGCCTTAACATCATCCTTTCTTCTTGGAACCCTATAAAGAACTGATACAATAAGCCTATTAAAAAAAAAACTTTGTCTAATAATTCAAGGAAAAGCAACCCATTTCAATGCAACCATAGTATTTCACTACCTGATCCAGGAGTAGAGAATATTGTTCTCTCCTACAGATAGGTATGCTTAGAACCCGAATCTACAATACAATCTTTAGAAATTTCCATTCCTAAATTAAGTAACATTCTTGTCTATTTAGCAACGCAGACATAAGTCGATTTATGCCAGTTTGGAGATGTTTGTGCTTTCCTGTGCAGAAGGTATTTTCTCCAGGTGCATTTCTAGGGGTGAACCTTGGAAAGCCGTGGCACCCAAACATTAGAGAATGTAGAAATCAAGAAGACAAACCCACTTCCAAGAACAATGTGATCTGGCTACCAGGTTTGAATCATCCTTTGCAAACATGTTCTTACCTCTTTGCCATGTCCTGCATATTTGAAAATCAAGTTCCTTGGCAAGGAAGACTCAGCCTGGGTTACATTGCAGCCTTCTGTGCTGGGCTCCGTGGGGTGATCATTTACAATGTAGGTACACTTGTCTTCAAATTCAGCCTCTGTCCATAGAGTCATGTCAGCATCCTTCATGTCCATTTTCATTATCAACTCTGGTCCTTTTCTTCACTGCTCTGGGATTCACAATATACGAGCTACACAGTGTGGCAGCCTGGAAAAGAAAAGAAAATTTACTTCCCATTCCTTTCTCAGCACCTCTAGCATTGTGACCTAAATGCTGTCTATTGGCAAATAGATGGCATTAGTGGGATAGCTGAGGACTGACACCATATACCCTATAAATTGAGCTGCCTTCTTTGAAGGAATGCTTTCAAGAGCTGGGGCTGGTAAAAATAACAAAGTCACAAAAAGTAATAGGAAAAGCATGTCTGAGAACAGCACCTGTGCACACCTCTTTAGAACCTTCCCTCAGTATCTGAACAGTAGGGGTGGGGGGATGAATCTGCAGATTCAAGGCTTTGTGTGCAAAAGAGCCTGTGGAAAAGCTGCCTTGGAAAAGTGTCATAAACAAGGAAAGGAAAAGGAAGGAACTGCTGTCTGCGTCTGAATGGGCTAAAAATGGAAAGTGCACGTTGGACGAGCGGAACACAGGCTTGCCTTTTCCAAATGGGGAAGGCTGAACTTTCCCACCGGCTTCTAACACACAAACAACTTTCAAAAACAACGCTCCCCTCCCCTCTATTGACATCCTCTTATCCTCTGACACACAGACAGCTGTGGGAGACTGTATCCTACCAACATCAGTCTGAAAACAGCCAGTCTGAAATAACTAGAAATATCCACTTGGATCAGAAAGAGACAAAAATACAGTAGTATTGTTTTCTGTGCCTTCCAACAGAATTAAATACAAAGTGCAAAATCTACCATCAATACAGGGATTGAACTGCATTAGATATGCTGTATGGCATTGGCTCACTATTTCAAACCTCAGCCATGTACTCTCTTTCCACAGGCCAGCCTCCCCTCTGCTTCAGTTTCCCATCTACAATATCAGGAAAATATTTTTTTTAGGGCTCCTATAATTGTTAGCACATACTATTTGTGTTCTACTCTCATTCAGAAAAGAACATATTTTAAAAGAAGCGGAGTAATAGTATTCTGTGGAAAAACTAAATATCTGAAGAACACACTTACAGAATTAAGTTTTACTTACCCATTAAAAAGATAATGTTAACATATCATTTTGTTTCCCCAGGTATAAAGTTACTGGATTAAACTACAGCATTTTCCAAAACAAAGGCTTTAGGCTCCAGCATTGTACTGCTAATCCTACCAGAGATTTTCATTTGTATCTGAGTAAAGCAGGGTCATATTTCCAACTCAAAGAAGTGTTTTTCAGAAGATGAAGTGTTTGGAAGAACAAAGTTATCAACTTAATTCCACACTTCCTCACAGCATTGAGCAGATTTAATAGTTCTTCATACGGTGCTTTTAATGGGCTTGATGAGATCAAACCCTAGTACAATCTGAACAATACCTTTACCACTTTGTAGGCTATGACAAGAGAACTAATACTGAAACTCAGTGAACCGGCAGTTGCCACTAGCAGTGAAAGAATTAATCATCATAAAAACAAAGGTCTCTCGAACTTAAAGAGAAAGTCTCCAAGGAGAACCTTAACAGGTTTGCCGTCTCCATTCAAAAGAGTGCTAAAATCATCTGTCTCCCGGACAGGAGTAGGAAGAAAATTTCTTACCAAGGTACAGTCCACAAATAATTCCAGCTGGCAGCGCAACGTTTCAGGTAAGTCTCACACATATCTACAGAGTAAACATTACTTCTTCCACTGGCCGGGTTCAAGTAATACCAATAGAGCTAGCTTCTTTTGCTTCTGCTTCTGGCTCTGTCTTTACTGTCAGACAGGTGCTGCTGCACTTACTGCTTCAACTTCTTTGAAACACTGGAGGGCTGAATGTTACGATACTTTCAGTCTGTGTTAACCAAACAGACTCTTCCTTTCTCCTCCCTGTTTCAGGTTTCCTATTAGCCACTCATCTGATTTACTCACAGTCACGGCTGCCAAGAGCAGGGGGTGGGGCTATACCTGTAACTCACACAGGTATATCCAATGAAACTCTGATCCAGACAGAAGGAATTTTTCCTTTCAGCAGATCACACCAATACAGTTTTTCCTGTTAACACGTATGTCTGCTAACATTCTGCTGGCATCCAGCTTAACTCACATGCAAAAGGACAAACATTTGGTGGTGTAACACTAGAAACTATGACCTAGTGCTTAAATCTGTTCATTTTAACTGGGCATTTTTTGAACAAACATGCTTACAATTTCCAAAAAAAAGTATTTACAACAATATTGTTCTCCAGGTTGCATATTTTCTTACAATTCTGAGTAGTTTTATATTTTACAAGGTAATCTTACACATGTGTACTGAAAAGTAAGCCCCACTGAGTCCAACAGGACTTGCTCCAAGGTAAGTGAATGTAAGATTTCAGCCTTAACTTTGCACTATTTTAAAAGTGCATCATTTCAAAGTGGAAACTAAGCCTGTCCCTGCTTTAAGAGAGAATGGGTCATATGCTAACAGAAAGAAAAGTTCCATCAGTGATGCTTTCATTAGACACAATCACTTAAAGAGCATGTTGCTGATCAAAGAAGTATTGGTGTGAATATAATTAAGAGGAACATGTGCTGTTTCTTTTTCCTCCTCTCCCTGTTAGTGAATTGCCTTGAAGGAAGGACATCCTGTGATGATGGCATACAGTGTCCTGTTTGTTTATTATTAAGCGCACAGACCTTGCATTCCTATTTCTCATTACCAAACAAACCAGATGCCTAACTTCCTTCAGTGGTCCTTGTCCTTCATTGAGGAATCCTTCAGCTTACAACAGTTATGATGATGCATAGTTCCAATTATAGTCACTCACAATATTACAAACATCATCCAGTCAGTTCACCAAAGGACAAGTCTCCTACTTTTCCTTTTTACATCACATCAGCAGACATGTTTTTATTATTATTATTATCATGCCTTTCCTCTTACGTGGGCAGAAACTTGTTTTGACTTGCTATAAAAATGCAAAACACAACTACCTGTCTATATGGAAATCTGCATTGTTCGAAGAAATGTCCATTCTGTCTGATGCATACACCATACCATCACCCTCCTGAAGTTCTTACAGAAGAAGGTGAAAGGGATTATATGTCATTCTAGGTGACGCAGTACTGAGAATAGTACATATCTGTGTAAAGACCTTTGGCATCTTCTAATAGAGAAGTACTCATACCGTTGGACATAAGTAGGACAACAGCGCCAAACAAGTGTCCTGGCTTAACTGTTACTGGTACGTAATTCCACAAGAAAGGTGGTAAGGGCATCACGCTGATGGGTATAAAGGTAATTGGATATGCAGTAGGAAGAAACATTTGTTTAAAGCAAAGAAATCTGGCCACCTTGACTTGGGTAATTAACTGATGCTGAGATAGAATCAGAGGACTATTAACAACAATAGAGGCTACTTAAAAACATACTCAGCATTGACATAGTAAGTCTGTGGCCTATAGATATATGGTAACCCACACACCAACACATTCCTGTAGCTACTCAGAAATACATTGATTTGGGGAGGGATCTTCATAACCTCAGCTTTATCACATGGCTGGAAGTTACAGATGGCTAGCTCTCCAAATCAGGAGTATAAATTAAAATGACCACCCCACAGCTAATGGTTGTCTCTTTTCATTCAGGGTGGCCAGAGATCAGTTTCTGTCTATTGCTCCCATAACATCTGTGGGAACAAATCATGTAAATCATGTGACTGACATGGTTTCTTCCCACCATGTCACTGTCCTACAGTGATGGGCAACCTCAGATATCCATGGCAACTGACATGACAGCTTCCTATAAATGTTACTGCTAATAAGCAACAGAACTTGTCCTACAGAAGCAGTGAACATGCAACTCATGTAACATGAAGTGGCCTGAGTCACTTCACATGGAGTGGAAAAACAATGTAGTCATACTGAAGCTGTCTACCCCACCCACTATACCAAGATATAAGTCTCACTTTGACATGGATATGTCTCAGAGCTTTCTAGGTCCCTGGTAAATTTAAAATAAAAAGAAATTACAAAAACAAAATTATTAACAAACAACTTTTCAACGCAGGCTTTTTCTTGCCCCATCACTAAAAAAGAATGGTGATTCTTCTTGCCTATCATGAAATAGCTATTTTGCTTTTCATTTGATTGAAACAATGACAGTGGGCGTTGGAAGGCTAAACTCTGTTTGCCCACCATTGATTGTGTGGGCACTGATGATATTCAGCAGAGTACAAAAGCGAGCTGCCGGCACAGCATTAATTACCACTGTAGAGCACAGTTGCAGTTACTGTTCCTATGCACATACCTGCGTTACACTAGGACTAAGGACACTTAGGATCCAATCTCTGTTCAGCCATTCAATATATGCTAGACTAACCTACCACAGCAGTTAAAATGCGGGTGGGAGAAAACCATGTATGCTAGTTTAAAAAATTGAGGAAATTTTATATAAAAGGTGGAGCTCATATGTGATGCCGCAATGAAAAATGAGATATACCACTTCCCCCTGCCCCTTTTGCCTTGTGGTTACATTGTCATCAGTGTACAGTGGTACCTCAGGTTAAGAACTTAATTCGTTCCAGAGGTCCGTTCTTAACCTGAAATGGTTCTTAACCTGAGGCGTGCTTTCGCTAATGGGGCCTCTTGCTGCCGCTGCACCACTTATCCTGGGGCAAAGTTCTTAACCTGGAGCAACCACTTCCTGGTTAGCAGAGTCTGTAACCTGAAGTGTCTGTAACCCGAGGTACCACTGTATCATGGAGAGTTGCAAGAACTGCATAACACTAACTGTGACTGTTCAGAAGGGATTGCAGCTTTTTAGTGACATCCCCCCCCCCCAAGGCTTCATATGTACATAGGTCTTTCTTAGTAAAAGTACTGGATCAGAATATCAGTACCTCCAGCAAAACAAAGTGAAGATGAACACATAACATAGCAAACATATCAGATTAAAGGTGGCAAATAGGACATAGCTTCTGTCCCTTATATATGCACACAGCCAATGATTTCATGACTTGTGTGCGCGCACAAACGTGTGCTTGTACCTATATTTATCAAGGTGTGAATGACTTGACTGGCAGTTTTTTGTTTTTGCATAGGATTCTCTCATAGCAGTAGGTGCTGTCATCTAGAAATTGCACTCTCAGTGTTGTTCATTTCAGAAAAAGGACTTTTTAATCATTTTCATTTTCCCCTCTTTGCTCACAGAAAACCTCAACTACCTTATTAGTCAGCATTTCTGAGACAGGTCTCTCTCTCTCTTTCTCTCTGTATGTGTGCAATAGCTTGCAGTCCAGCAGCAAATCATGAATGGCTCCAACAGGCGCTGATGTCAGAAACTCTCTCTTCACCCCCACCCCACTTCCTTTGATGGTATCAGCCACTCTAGCTCCACAGTAAACTGATGCTACTCAAGCTTCAGCTGCAGCTGCTGTTTTCTTCAACATTTTTTTTTATTCCTATGCATATACATCATTTTAAAAAGGGGGGGTAGCAGGAGCAAGAGTGCAATGCACCTGGAAAATGGCTGGAGAAACTTTCTTTAGGGGCCTTAAAGTGCCCCAAAGATTAACACACAGCTATTTTCACATCCTCCCCCTTCTTACACAAAGAAGGTCAGTGACAGAATGACCACATCAACAGAAGCAACAAATCCCTTCATTTTCCTCCTCCTCCATATTGGCATTGTTATGGCTGTAAACATTTGGGAGGCAACCAGATCATGATCCTAAAAATGAGGATAAAGGCACCGATGCATGCCTTTTACAATGTGACATGCTTAAAAAACAAATCCTAATGTACTCTCCTCCAATTTATTCTTGCATTTATATCCCGTTTTTTCTTCCAAGGACTAGAAGGTGGTGTACATGGTTCGTTCCCTTTCATGAGGAAAATTAATCTGGTCACTTCAGGCCCCTCCAAATCTGGAAACAACAAAATGCTCTGCACACTTCAAATGCCAGCTTGAGAGCAATAGTACTCCAAGATGCTTTCTTGAGGAAGCAGCTTTTCAGATGAAGAATAAGAGTGCATTCCAAATTTACCTAAGGTTTATTATTAGTATTATACGGTGTCAACACACACCTCATTTTTGAAAGAAAAAAATGTGCATGGTGCTACGTTATTTATCTTATTCCTTGCCATATGTTGAAGTCAGAGGCTGCCATCTGGATGTGGAAGATGTCACTGAATTGCTTTTTTACACCTTGTGCTAAAGGGTTGCATGAGAAATATCAAATCATGCAGGATGACCACCGGGGTTGTGGGGCCCTCTGGAGCTGATTTGGGGTGGGGGGGGGAGAGAAAGAGGGCAAGTCCACTTATGCAACAATAGATGTTGCCTGCATCGTGCAAGCATTTGTGGGACAATGCTACTGGCTATTTTCTTTCCACCCATGGAAAGATACTAAATGTCCCAGAGGTAGCAATCCATGGGGAGAGCTAGATTTATTATAATATATACGACCCTTCTCCTGCCTCATTGTGAGTCTAAATGAATGCGCAAAGCATTGTAACTTGTTCTGGAATACCCAGTACTAGCTAAATTCCACTTAGTTTGACATTCATTCCCTTCTTAAAGGGATTCTAAAAACATGATAACTCTAACAGAAAATGCTTAGGTTTACCAGCTAGCTCTGAATAAATACAGGTAAAGTTTTGTATCTCCCTTTTCAATCTTGCCCACTGGATGAACAAGCAGATGTTGCATTAGGGATCCTAATGTGATGACTATATAATCAGTCATTAATCATACCAATGTACATACATTTCTTAATATTTCTTTATAGCTTCTTCTATCAAATATTCTCCCCTCTTTACAGATAAGAGAATCAAAGTTAATATGTGGCAGCTTTTCCAAAGCCACCTGCAAAGTACATGCATTAGCAGTAATTTGAACTCAGGACACGTTTCTATCCATTGAATTGACTTAATTAATTGAAGATGTTCTGATGATTTATACTGTACATTTTGTTTTAAAACAGGGTTGGCAACAAAGGAAGAGAACAGGCACAAAGACTTCTTAGAACTTAAAGTGTGATCAATGGTTGAAGAGGTGTGGCTGCATTACATTTAGTGGTGAGTAATAAGTGGTGACCTTAAGGAGTTTTGCAATTGCTATTTGTTTTTAAGTAAGTGTCTCTTGAAATAACATTATACAATCTCCTAGCTGAAATGCACTTATGAACATCACTTACTCCTACAAACCAACCCTTAAGCAGAATGGAACAACAAAACATACTCTTTAGAAACCGATTGCCTTAATTCCTAAAGGCACTCCATTACCATTGATCACATTTTCTTACTCTAAGAAAGTTATCCCTTTTCCTCATTCTCTGCAGAGGTGGTTTTCACTTCCTACCTATCTGACAATGGTGGTTGCACCCTTTCAATCCAGTCAAACTGGCATGTATCAAAACAAAAATTTCATCTGTTCTCATTAAATAGCTGACACCTTATCCTTCTTTCCAAATGTTGTAAATGTTTGCTTTGCAAAATCCAGGAAAGCTTTTAAAACAAAGAGAACCGAGAGCCCTCCTTCCCTCCCACTCCCCCTTTATAATGATGCATCTCTGCTTATCTGCTCGATTATCAACAGGCTATTGTTTTCCCACTGGGGCTCATTGAGTAAGGTTGACCTAAGGAAGGTTAATGTTCAAATAGGTGTTTCTCAGTTCCAGCAAAAGAATACAGGTTGCTGACAGAAAGGCATCACAAGGGTCTTCATCCTGACTTCCTTAAGAAGACAACATGTCAAGGAAGTGGTGTGTGTGTGTGTGTGTGTGTGTGTGTGTGTGTGTATGTGTTGGAGACTACCAAAAGGCCAGGCCTGTTTTTGTTTTTTATTTTTACTTCTTTTGCATCTCCCAAAACAACAACTTTTAAAGAAAGACACTGTCCCCTAGAAGAGATAATCCCACAATGGAGAGTCCATTAGAGGTATTAAGGCACTGGCAGCAGCCTGATCTACAAGAGCAGCTCTGTCCTGACAATAGACAATTAAAGCTGATAAATCTGAACTACTTGTTGCTGTTCTAATTCCTTGTAATTGTGTGCTGCTTGTCCCTGCCTCCTGCACACAGGGATGAAGCATGCTTCTTTAATCTCCAGAGTACCTGACCTAGTTCCTATGTGGTCTTTTCAGGACCTGTTTTCTTCCCATCTGGACCTCTCTCCACCCCTTCCTGCCTCCTCCAAAAGCACAGAGGAGTGTTAGCAGAGAGGAAAAGAGAAAACATCAGAACTCAGCACCAGGATAATATTTCTGTAACGCCAAACAATATTCTAATCTGCAAACAGCAGCCAATTTTGCCACTTTGGCAAAATTGTGATTAAACTGTACTTTTTGTTATTAAAAGCTCAACAAGTGGAGCACATGCACAATGACAAGCCATATTGTCTGACCAATACTGGCTGCCAAACTTGGACGTTACACTTGTGTCTCTCTGTGTGTTTTCATACACCACCCACACACTTTGAGATTTTACTTCTATCCATTCACTGGTATGTGTGTGTTCAACTAGATTATATAGGTTTTTTTGAGTGCATTATTCTTCCGATAAGCTATATACATAAGAATACTGTTATGCTAACAAACACTGCAGTTCTAACCATACCTACTCAGAAGAAAGACGTGCTGAATTTAAATGGGGTTTACTCCCAGTAAGTGGAGCTAGGAGTGCTGCCCTTCAGCAAATTGAATCCTAGGCCTTTCATATAGTTCTCACAAGACAGGTAATTATTTATGTTTGTTTGTTTGCATAATAGCAGAGGAAACTTTGTATATCTGCATCTACTAGATTCAAAACAGCATAATTAATCCTCTTGCGGAGCTCAATTAATAATTTCAGGGTGCCTGGGTTTGGCAGCACAGGAATAAGAAAATATGGTTGTAGGAATGCCTACTGGTCTTAAAAATTCTATACATTTATTTACATCTGAACATACTTTGGAGAATAATCTTGGAACTAATGCCTATTTCCGAGTTAGCAGCATTCTACCCTCTTATTTCCCAAGTGCCTCTTCCTCCACCTTCTTATGCTAGCAGAGCTGACAGAAGAGACTTTTATTTTATTTCCCCATGCAGCATGGCTTAATGTTTTGCGACAGCTTGTTGTTGGATTTTTTGGACTGGAGTCCTAATTGTCACAGGCTTCTCAAAACATTTCATTTACAGTTTTACCAGGAATACTTTCATGTGCAGAGAGTGGAGAGTTCCACTGTGCTGCCCCCAGTCAAGCTGTCAGTAATGCCGTTTGCTGGCTTCTTTCAGTTGTCCAAGTCAGACGGGCAGGAAAGCATCACCCCTAATGTTTTTACAGTACTAATCTCCATTTGTTTTAAATAACGTTTTAAAAATAAGTCAGTAGTCTCTCTCTATTTCAATAGAACGTTACTAATAAAATAAAAATAAGAAACCTACTTATGTTTACCATTTCACTTGTAGCCTAGTCTAGCTCCCCACCACCACTAGCACTTCTGTACTAGAAACAACAATACTTTTAAACAAAGAAATTATGGAGACTATAGATAAGGTTACTAGAAATGACAGCTCAGCCTATATTTCAACATATGAAGCTTTAGTTAACTAAACAAATGAAGAAGTGCTTTCGAATAATAATAAAAAAGGGGGAGGGGGGAGGAACAGCTTGTAATAGAGAATGTCCTGGATCTTTTGTTTCCATTTAGGATAACAACTGGGCTTTGCAAAGAAAAGACAACAGGCAGTTCATACTAAATTGGACCTGCCAACTGCTAGTTAGAATATTGCAAATAATTTACTTTCCATGATAAAAGCAAAAGCAAGCAGCACCCAGCAGGGGCCCAGCTGATAAAACTGTGTCAAACTCAAACCATTTGTCAACTGGGAAGGAAAAGAACAGAGCTGAAAGATGGACTCAGGAAACAGATTTATCTGGTGCAACACATTAACTAGTATAAATACCATGGGAGGAGGGAGAAAGTAAACACATTTATTCAGTATCTCCAGCTAGCCAGAAGAAGAATCACTCACGTAACTCACTGCCCGTGCCACCCAAACACTCATTTGTCACAGAACAGTAGCATTTTTCTTTTGTGTACAACGGGAGTGTTGTTTAATGCATAGCACTGAAAGGTTTTAGTAGCGCACACACACACAAAAAGTGTGGTTAAACAAGGCAAGATGCAAATTCCTACCATTTTAATCTCAAAGCAATAAAACTTCAGGTCATAAACACATGAGGTAACACCTACTAAAACTTCCATCTATGTTTTGCACTTCTGTTTACTGAAGTAAACTGATGTTATAGGAGGGATACCAAAAAAGAGGAATGCAATGCAGTGCTATGAATGCTATGAACTGGGACTGTACCCAAACAAAACAGAAAACTTTTTTTTAAAAATGCTAGCCCTTTTCTTTGCAAAGACATTCGTTTTGAACAGTTGCATGTAATTTCCGTTATGAAATAGTGTTATGAAAACAGACAAACGCAGGTTGCCAAAGCTAACTGGAATGCATACACAAGAGGTTTTCTTTTAAACTAAAGTAAAAAAACCAACAACATAGCAAAAGGTATACTGTAAGACAATTAAAACCACAGTCAGTTAATACATAAATATTAATCTAATGCAGTATATTCTTTAGCAGTACCTTTGAACAGCCATGTAGGACAGGTTTCCAATCTTCGTTCATGCATCCCAAGGTTTTAGTCCGTATATGTGTCTTCTCTCACTCACTCATTCACTCACTCATTCACACACCATGCACACACATGCACACATTAACACGCAGGACACATGCTCTCTACCTCTCACACTGAGACACTCCTCTAACCCTGTCTGGAGCCGAGCCTTGGATTTTAGAATTTCCTCCTGTGAGAAGATTTCCCCCCACCCCTTTCCTTCTACTCCACCCCATTCAGTAATTAGGCTTAACAAGAGCAATTAACAAAATAAACTCTGCTTAGGCTGGTGGTCTGATAATTCTGATTACCAAGACCTTTGGGAAATAATCAAAAATATTTAAACAGATACTTTCACAGGGGCTTAAAAAACCCACCTTTTCTGTCACAGCTTATTGCAATTATTTGCAGTTTGGTTGGAGATTGGATAGCATGATCTCATTCTAGTGGCTTCAATATGTTATATTTTACTGAATTTTACTGAAAAGTTGCAATAGTTTAATAACATCAGATAATTTAATAATGCAAAATAAATAATGTGTTGAGATGATCAAAATGTTTTGAATTGTATTTATTGCATTTTATTGTTTGCGTTTTGATATACCCCTGTAAACCACCTTAGGAAGTGTTTTATTTTTGAAAGGCAGAATATGCATTTGACAAATAACTTAAGGAAGGTACCAGCACAAACTTTGTCTGATTGAATTTTCCATTATCTAATAATATGACAGTAAAACACAGACTTGAGCAGTTTTTTAAAAAATCTTTCATTTATTTATCAATGTAAAAAGACAGTCAAGTACTAAAATCATGAAACAGTGTCCTTAATAAATATATTGTGTTCCTACACAGACTCGGTGCCTTTCCTACCTAATAAAGACATTTTACCTGAGATGTACATTGATTGAATAAAATATGGGCTTTGCTTTCATCCCTGACTTTTGGATTGGATTCAGGACTAATGGGAATTGTTTCAAAACCAAAAACCAAGTATCTTTAGCTTACTGATAGAAATGTCAGTAAACTATCAGCTGTTTGTGGCAACTTTCTGTTTCTGCAGTACAGTTCACCTAAAACGTAAAGACCCCAATCCAGAGGACTACTGCAACAGCTGAAAGTTGTGTGTGTACTGCCACACTTGCACATATATAACATTCATCTGATCACAGCAACCCCATTTCTTCTAAAATGTTCAGAGATTCACGTTAACAGGTGCTGGTGTTGTATATCTACAATCTGCAACAGTTCCCTCTTGTCGTTAGGTGATATTTATATTAGCAGAAATAAATAATACGTTGCTCATATACAAACCATATGCACTGTTTTCTGATCACTTGTTGGGAGAAAAAGGGGAATGTGCAAGCAAGACTAAATTTCCATAAGTGGGAAACAGCAGTGGGGAACATGTGGCTCTCCAGATGTTGCTGGACTCCAGTCAGTCCCAGTGAGGATGGCCAATGGTCAGGGATGATGGGAGTTGTAGTCTAGCAACATCTGCAGGCATAGGAGCCAACTCTGAGGGGCAGAGGTCCCTTCACCCCCCCAATACAATATTTTAGCTTCCTTCCCAAACTTGATGGGCATTGCCAATAAAATGGTGTGTGTGTGTGCTGCATCTTATGATTGTGCGGGGCAGGGCTTACCTGCCCCCCCCCAACATTTTATTTAAGTTGGCACCCGTGTCTGCAGGGCCACAGGTTCCCCATCCTGCTTTAAAAAGATACTGGTCTCGTCAGACTGGCCATCTCAGGTAAGGTGAGGTGTTTGAATTGCAGTAATGAGCCTGCAGCTTTCCACTTTACTCAAACAACTTTGGAGTGAGGACAAAGAAGGTAAGGCACTTTCCCCTGAAGAGCTGGAGTACTGCTATAAGAATGTGAAGGGCAAAGCCATGACATGTCCAAAGAATTTAACTATTATTTTTCTATTTCTACCCTGCCTCTCCATCCAGTAGCATGAAGCATGAAGGCTTTAAAGTAAACAATGAGCTGACATATGTCCATATATCAGAGGCGTAGCTAGGGGGGCGGGAGGGGCAGGGAGTACTGGATGCCACACCATGGGGGACGGCACTTACTGTGGGGCCTGCAGCACACCAGAGCCACGTCTCACCTGGAAGTGACACAGTGGCTTGGGTGCCTAAAAGCTCTGAACTGCCCAAAACAGCAGCGTGGGGCTTGCTTCTGCCCACCACCTCCCCTTCAGCCACCCTACAGGCTCCACACAGTGAGCCCTGCCCCGGCTCGCCCTGCCCAGTGGGCAGCTTGCCTCGGCCCCATGGATGGCTCTCTCCAGCACAATGCCAACGAGCCACCCTGGGTGCCTGAATGGCTAGCTACGCCGCTGCTTATATCTATACTGTTGACTGCTTCATAAGACAGAATGATTATATACAGAAATAAAATAAATTAATAAAATCTGTAGGGTAAGTCCAACTAACTTAACTCAGAGCAGTTCCTCAGTAATACGTCTATACCATGGGTAGGCAAACTAAGGCCTGGGGGCCGGAGCCGGCCCAATAGCCTTCTAAATCCGGCTCGTGGATGGTCTGGGAATCAGCCTGTTTTTACATGAGTAGAATGTGTCCTTTTATTTAAAATGAATCTCTGGGTTATTTGTGGGCATAGGAATTTGTTCATCCCCCCCCCAAAATAGTCCGGCCCCCCACAAGGTCTGAGGGACAGTGAACTGGCCCCCTGCTGAAAAAGTTTGCTGACCCCTGGTCAATATCAACACCACACAGACACAATATCCTCCAACCCTCAAACCTAATTAAAATAAAATTAATTATTAAAATTAATTTTATAATTTTATGGCAAACATTTTATAGTGTGCAATTGTATATTAGTGCATGCTGAATATTCTGAAATAATGTTGTTACGAATACAAATAAATTTTTCAAAATTCCCTATATGGAAAGTACAGTGCACCATAATATTCTTACTTGAACCTTCCCACAAGCCAGGCAATTGGTAGCAAGTAAGTCTGGAGCTAGAATTAGTTGCATAGAACAGCCACTAACCTGAAGACTTCCCTTCCATAGGCCACTTCAGTCATTCAAGTAGACTACATTATTCAATGGGGTTATAGCCTTTGATGATACAAAAGCTTCTTTAAACCAAAAATTTAAAAAAGACTGGAAATGTGTGGGAAGTCTTTAAAACCGACACTATCATGTAAACCACACAATTGCCTGGGTTTCGTAACAAAGGATTACATTGGCTGATTTTGTGGTGCCTGAAAGGGCATGCCTTCTCCTCAGCTGAGCCAAGCTTACAAAAGTTTCCCAAGTTCTGAAGGTAAAGCCTTGAGGAAGAAAACTCTTTCCTCATATATTTTATTTGCTGTATTAACCATGCACTGGATTGTTTCTGGGCTTCTGCACTTACATCATAGCATACAGAAGTGCACACCATGTGTTTTGGACGACAGCTCCTCAAAGATCTCTATCATGCACAACATTTTTCCTACATGGATCTAGATAATGGCAGAGGAGGAAAGCAGATACATCACATGTTTGCTCCTCCTCTGCACATATGTAAATAAGGACGCCATCACTTATAAAAGGGTTAGGATATTTCAAGGAGAAGTTGCAATGCCTGGCCACTAGCATATAAGGTGAGAAAGATGCCTCACTACTCTGTGTCTTGCCTTGATCTCCTCTCCCCACCAGGAAAAATGACAAGCTGAATAGTATTATTTATCAGCACAAAAAAAAAAACCACAGGGTTTTTTGTTGCCAGATTGGAAAATAAATCTGGCATTAGCACCCCATTCCTAAACTTTCAACAGTGATAGAATATTACATACACAAACCATAGGACAGGAACAGAATGCCCCCCTCCCCCCCACCAATCAAAAACTGTTTTTGAAATTTGCTTATGCAGCAAAAGTTGTGGGAGGGTGGAAAAAGCAGCTGCTTTTGAGAAGGAGCAATTAAAAACTCTGCAGTAGCCATGCAGAAATGCTTGCAGATTTTGGCCGATATCTTGTGCTGTTACACTAGGAGTAAATGAAGCATGTAAGTGTTCAAACTACAAACAATGGAATGTTGAATCAAGGCAAGACATACACGGTGGAGCTGGCAGTAAGTTCAAAAAGACTGGACTGACCATGCTGATGTAATGCATGACAGAGAGGTTAAGGGCCAGCTAAAATACTCTGGCCTACATGTTAAGCTGCCAGGAAATGTAGGGCTGCCATACATCCGGATTTTCCAGGACATGAGATTTCAAAGGCGGAATTGTTGTCTTGGGGGCAGTTTCTGAAATGCAGCGCTAGGAAATGACACAGCAGCAGTGGCTTCATAAGAACTAAGGCTTGTACTACTGAAACAGGAATGTTAAGACAGCTTGCCACAGAAAACTCAGTCTTCGTTGGCACGATGCAAGCAAACCACATAACTGATTTATTAATTTCATTAATTAAAAGTCACTAAATGCATGATGCACGTCAATTTAGGAATTATTTGCTGAAACAGAAATACAAAAAACCCACTCTTTTAGGTTTATTGTTAAACAGAACAACAATTATTGTGTGATCTTTTTTTTAAACTTCTATTATTTGCTAGTTTCAGGAAATGGTCGATGGACATGGGTTATCCAGAAGGATTCGACAGCTTTCAATTACATTATTTTCGTCAATTAGTCTTAAGGAAAATAACACTTCTATTAATCATTTCAATTAACGACAAGCACCGCATGACACCAGCACCACAGCCCATATGCTGCGCTCCAATCACCCAAATATTAAAGCCTTTTTAATTGATTTATCTAAAGAACATTCAACAGACTCAAGGTGGCAGCCAGCCAGGAAATCCCGAAAGAAGATGACAAAAAGGTGGGGGTGCTAAACCCGTTTCCCAATTTGTTTTTCCTCTTTCTCCAGGGTTCACTGTTAATCCAATCACAGCCCATAAAGCTCGCCTTTTAATAAAATAAAATAAAATAAATAAATAAATAAATAAATAAATAGATAGATAGATAAAGGGGCACACATGTTGGCTTGTCATCTGCTTGGAGAAGCCCCCCTTCTCCCACAGCTAGCTGTCCAGTTAAGAGAGGGCTGCTGCGTACAGCAGCACATTTTTATCCAGCAGAAATATTTAGCTTGGCTACCCGCCAAGGAATGCTGGAAGAATAGAATGAATTAGGGGATTTACCTTCCACGTGCTTCGCACGCGTCACTGAAGAGCTTGCTTCTTTTCTTTCTCTCCACCCCCCACCCCTCCCCGCCCCTCTCTTTCCTTTATCAAATATCTCCTACAGTTAAAAAAGTACAGCCTGAAATAGGAGCCGACACGTTACCAAGTTTGGTCACAGTGGCGCTATTCTGTGCAAGGTAGACATTTCCCTTTACTGTTGAAATAAAACCTTTGCACCTAGAAAAGCTTAGCTTGTCTTGTACACTACTTCATGTGAGAGGTTTCTTTTTCTTAAGGGACCGTTCACTTTATGCAAAGATTCTTTTCACAGAAGAGCTAGTGATTTGAAAACGTATTCCCACTAGACATTAATATACTAAACTTAGCTTTGTTGATATAAACAAGGCGGGTTGTTCTGTCCTGTGACTGCAGGGTGTTTATATGGGCTTTCCTTTGTTTTTCTTATGACATTTCCTAGCTTCTTGACTGGCCTGGTTTTATTTGTATTGGCAAGTAAGACGGAAAGAGTTAATATAAAAAAAGGCAGTTCGGGAAGCACCCTATATCGCCACTGACTGAGCTCTTAATGTGAGAAGCTAGGATGATGTTTTAATAGTTCAACAGATGGTGCTACTATACATATTGTACAGAGATAAAGGAAGGCTTCGCCAGCATTAAATAGGAGAGCTTCTAACCAGCTACAATTCAATACTGTGCATGCATGCATGTCTTTCCTGAGTTTATACCGCCAGGATGCTTTTTAAGTTAAATGAAGAGGTATGCTTCTTTCAGTTAAGTGTACATAGCACAGTCAATAAGCAAGCTATTTTAGTGGAATTGGTGGCGTTCTGTAATAATATATATATATAATTTCAAGATACCACTCAGCACGTTAAGCTCATCTGCACTGCAGCCATTAAAGTGCTGGGGGTAAATGGGGAAGGATGGCAAAATGCAGGACTCAGGTAGGCATGCATGATTCACTGTTCTCCCCTTCCTTCTCGAAATACTATCCTTTTGATCAGCAGTGAATGGTGGGGAGAGGAAATTCTTGAAAATGTCGGCGGTTTCGCAGTCTTCTGATTGCATCTCTGTATCAGGACCAGCATTATCTGCCTCAACTATGCAATAGGTCAAATAAAAAAAGCTAAACACATTTTCTCAATGATTACCATTTCCTAGGAAATACTGCAATTCTGGTGCACAAAGGAGCCATATTGTGGGTGTTTCTCATATAACCTAGGTCAGCCTTCCCCAGCCAGATGCTTTGGACTCCCAACTCCAATGAACTCCAGCAAGTAGGGCTTTTGCTGGCTAGGGCTGATGGAAATTGTCATCTAAAGGATCTAGGAGGGCACCAAGTTGGGGAAGGCTAGCCTGGACCCTTCCAGTGTTAACTGAATGTCACAGGAAGGGCACAAACTGTTGCATTTCTCACACTATTCTGATTATGCTAAAATAAAATTTGCTTTGGATTGATTAAAACTGCACTTTATATTTCCAATAAATCTTGCTTATATTCTGCGTGCACAAAAATACTAATGGAGGGGTGCGGAACCCCAGTTACCAGGGCAAAATGCAGCACTCAGGCTACACCCGCTCCCCATCTGTAGCTTCTCCCCAACAATCCTGCTTTTCTTCTGTCTTGAGAATTTATGCTTGACTCAAATGTGTCCTTGAACTCTGATACTGTTTCTTCCTTGCCTATTCGGACATGTGAGTGTGTGTAAAAACAATCCTACTGTGCAAACGTAGAACTAACATTCATGGCCCTACACACCACTAACATGAGGCTCCTAGAAGCTTGCCTAGAAGGAAATGTGGCCCTCAGACTATAATATGTTCCCTGTCCTTGTGCTAATGGCAGATACTAGACATGCAAGACACTATACCATTTATCACCTGTTGCCTTATCTGCCATTATGCACTATAGGCAGGGACAGTAATCCTGCAGGTTTTAATTTCAGACATGGAATATTTCAGTTCTGCTGATATAGACAATTACTTTGAACCCATTTTCTGTCCAATTCTGACTTTCTGTTGGGGTGAAATCATCAATGATTGGATGTGTGAAATCTAGCTACGGGATTGAAGATTGTTGCCCATTTATTGTTGATTCAGCTCGTACTTGTGACTTGCCACAATACAATCAAATTTGTGGTGATTTAATTATTTTTATATTTACAGTCTGATAGACAAAACTGATAATTTTCTCCAACCCCAAAGGCAGTTCTTTCAGGTAAAAATAAAATAAAATAAAATACAATTCTGCCAACACACACATTTGGAATGATACTTCAGTGAGATTAAATAATTACTGAATCTCTGTATTGTGTTTTATGTTTAATATCTTTGCAATTAATTGATCCCCACCCCCCAATGACTCTGAAAATTCAGGGCTGCACTCAACCTTCTGCAGCACCAGCATCTGTTGCAGATAATCCATCAATGGTTTTGAAATTGCCAAATGAAAATGCAAAAACCTCAAACTGTTAGCATTCTACTATTAAGACTGGTGTTTTTCTTTTCTTTTTAAATGCAGTTGGAAAACTGAATTAGTGCAATATGTCATTAAATTTTAAGACAAGGCGCCACCACTGAGGATGTCTTCTCTTGTAAACAAATAAGCAAATAGGCTTTAACCAGGCCCTGACCCAATAAATATTTATGTGATATATAGCCTTACACATACAGCATAGTGGACCTTTGCCCACATAGTATTATGTTCTTGATACTAACCTCGTGCCCAAATCAATCAATGTTTTTAACTGGCAAATTTCCATCTGTTTTGCATCTGAAATGATTACAAATCAGAGTGTTTAGGGTTGTACTGGCATTCAAATAATTCCCCAGTAGGGTTTATTTAATCTAGAGTTGAGATAAATATGTGGCGTAAGGCAAGCTCTACCAAATTTGTTATATTTAAATACAGTGTTTGAAATATGTATACAGACTTATTTCTTTTAGCAGCAAACAAAATTTGCAAGTCTAAAAGAAAACACAAACATGTCTTTTTCTGAAGCAGCAGATTTATCAGTGATTGGATGTTTGAACCCTTGCAGGTGAGTTTTAATAATATGCGTTTTAAAAACATGCAAGTTGTTGAATCACAATGCAGTAAATTGTCCTTCCACAAACCTTCCTTCTTCATTAAAATCTTATTTGCTTGGTAATCTCCTTTGATCGCTAAAGTTATAAGAATCCCCCTCTTTTGCTTTTGATACTATCAGTGTAGCTTTTGACCAGAGAGCGTGATGAATTAAATGTATGACAGATATGACAGGTGAGGAGTGCTTGGAGGGGGCTTAAACAGCAGGGATAAGACAAAGCCCCCATTTAAGAACAAAACCTCCACCCGATGACTAGCCCATTAATGACCAATCACAGAATCACTCTATTTGCCCTGTTGGACGAGGAGCAAGCCGATACTACAGACAAAGCTTTGTTAGCCACAGGGCAGTTGTTCAATCAGGCCACACAGCCAACTAATTGAAAAGTCCGTTCCCTGTTCCTGCTCCCTTGGTATTTGATACGCTGGACTTTTATAGGTAAAACTGCTCTCTTCCTATAATGTTATATCAAGTCATTCACCACAAATTTACAGCTGGACTAAGTGGTATTACAGTTTATAAACCTGAAAATCTATCTGCAGGGAATCCAGATAAGCCTCAGAGAGAAACAAGTCCCGCATTACAAATCCAAGGAATTTTGGAAGTCAATCCATTAGGATTATTGGGGGGGCAGGCCTTTGATTTTGGAAGTCAAAACTGCAAAAATAATAAAATCTTACAATCTCTCTTTATTATAACCTCTTTTTGAAGGCTGATTGTTTCATTTTTACACACACACACACACACACACACACACACACACACACAGTAATCATTTGCAATAATATTTGGAAGAGATTATTGGGCAGGAGGCCCAACAAAAATATTTGTTTTCCTGAGGTTTGTAATCACATGCTCTTTAAAGAACCAATTTTAATAACTATTAATACTCAATATAAAAATCAGATCACAAATATTTAGCAAACGAGCATATTATTCATCACTCTGGGATCATCTGAAAAATCTCACTGCTCCCCTTTAAGTATTCAATATGTATCAGAGATATACAGCATCATAAATAAACTGAACATTCAATACCCCAAGAGGATTAAACCAGAAAATGTGCTACAGAAATTTGAAAAGGCCTAGAGCACATGGGGAAAGAAGCCTCTGTTGGTATTGCATTTATACTATTTGTCTGTTAATAGGACAAAGTTTTCAATTGTAATTCTTTTCAGAAGTGTTAAATACTACAATTATATTTTCAATAAAGCCAAATGCGAGAAGAAAAAAATAGATATTCAAGTGGGCACTGTTGAAAATATAAAGTTTATCTTAATTTCAGGTTTATAAATGAGGATAAGAACAATACCTGTTCATCATTAGGTTCAGCTATAAAATGATGACGGTGATAATAATCCATATTTACTTATATATAATCCTGGCTTTGGTAAAGCCACACACTTTTCATTTTCACTATGAGAAAAAAGAGTGGATAGAAAAAATACTTTTTCACTCAGAAAAAGTGGCGACAAGGAAATGCAAATCTGAGCACAGCAGTTATCTTTTTAGGTAACAATTCCTTCTCATAAAAATGGGACAATTATGCTGTCAAGTCAGTTATAAAGGCTGATTAAAGCATTTCCAATTTGAAATGTGTAATGTGATATAAAATAATGGTAGCAGACTGAAAGGCAGAAGGCATGATTTTAAAAAGTTCTACATTTTTCAATGCAGATTTATTCGCAGTTTATGAGCAATACATGTAAATTGTCGTTGATACTGAAAGCCAAAGATATATATACAAGGTCCCCCCTATCTTTTAAAGAGGCTTGCTGTGTGCAGTTGTTTCCCCATACATGTTGCTTCAGCAGCAAACATAAAAGTTAACATTTAAAGAAACCATTCTAGGATAATACCCTTTCACATACAGCTAGGCAGTGCTTTTTTCTGGGGGTACGCAGGGGTACACATACCCCTAAACATTTTGTGAATCTAAGTTTGGCCTCATTGAGGGGCAGTATTTCAATAGGAGTAGGAAAATGAGAGTACCCCTAAACATTTTTTTAATAGAAAAAAGCACTGCAGCTAGGAATTATGCTCTCAGTATTACAGATGTAAAGGCAATTTCCTAATTCAACCCACTTGTCTCTTGTGATCTCTGCATCTCTAGTTTAGATTTCTAGTCAGAAATGTGAAGTAGTGTCCTATCCAAAATGCAGGCTCAAAGTCCTCGCTGCTCCACCTCCAAAAGCTGTCAATAGGTCTGGACTATGTCTGTCCACAGCTTTGCATTCATAGAGACCATTTGACAGAAGGGCAAGGAAGACATCCAGGAAAACTGCTTTCAGACCTTATCTGAGCAACAATACTTAACTTTCACCACCTGTGCATGGCTTCCGGAGAGAAAACAATCACACGTATTGTCTCCTTCTGGACAATAACCCCTAAACCAGCCTCCAGTTGATGCCAAATGTTTCTTGGTTTTTTTTAAAAAAAACTTATTTTTAGTCAGGACAGTATCTCTAGTCTTTCATCTCCCCACCCCTGCCCTGAGTAACACAAACCAGTCCATCATTGTATTATGCAATATTAGAAATATGGGCCTCATAGTTATTAATTGAAATCCCATGAAAATGGACAGGATGAGGCGCAGCGCCTGCTCTGAAGTACCCATCAAGCTCTTTACCTCTGCCAGACTCGTGGCTATCTGGAAACTGGCCCTGGTGCCACTGCCCTCGTCACCCATCTCCTCTGCCCGCCCGCCCGCCCGCCCACCTGACCGGACTTGCTCAAGGTGGCTCCATTAGACGCCTGGCATCAGCAGTGGCAGCAATGCTGGCAGCGCAGTAGCCCCCGCACCCAAGCCATACCTCTATTCATTGAAATCAAGTTATTGTACCTAAATTCAAGGTACTGTGGAAAATTAAGGGACTTTTTTTTAAAGTCACTTCACAGACCACACAGAATAGCTTATACTCTCTTTCTAGCAAGAACAATTCTATATTTGTTTCTAGCAAAAGGAGGGAGGGCAAGCAATTTTTGCAAATGCCCTCCTTTCTCCTGTAGCTGTCATGGATTGGCTGGATGTGGAGGGGGGGGTACCAGTTGGGCAACCCCCAAGGAGACTCCCAGGTGAAGGTGTCTCAGAGCCAGGGGATTTGTGTTAAGGTGATAATGAGTGGTCAGAGGGAGAAGAGGGGACAGACTGGGAGGAGGAGGTGTCAGAAGCTGAAGAGGCAACAGGATTTAGTGAGCAGGAAGAGGCTGGGGCAGAGAGCAGTCCAGATTCAAACCATTTGTATTCTGCATATATCTACGCTAGTATTTTAATGCAATCTGAGATTAACTGAATGGATGTATATATTATGGAAACGTGTGATCTGCTTTGTAGTAAGTATGTTTAGAGTGCTGGTGTGAAATATAGATATCTTTCTGTGTTCTGAAATTTTTGGTATATGAGGCAGAGCTTGCTCATTAAACACCAGTTTGTTCTTTCTCTCTCAAAGACAATTATTTTCCTCCAGTGATGACATTTTTCCTTTTTTGTAAACCATGTGCAGAATAATTTTATCCATTTTATTGTATTACAACCTGCAGAAAACTAGATTTTAACTGAGCTTCCTTCATTGCTAATTGGTCTGAAGTGTACAATTATGTCCTCCTTTACCTGGTAAGGGCATTTTGGATTTAACCAACCCAACTAATTTTACAAAAATAACATGATATGTAAAATAGGTTTGTTCCCTAGAGCTTTCTGCTTCCCTCCTATCAAAGATATTGAGTTCAATTTACAATGACCTCTGAATGACCTAAAAACCAAGTTTTAAAGGTCTTTGCCTCAGCTACCATCAGGAAGTGTCCCTCTGGAAATGCCTTTTGAAAAACACACACCACAAAGAGCAGTAACAGCTGAAGTGACCCAGGAGTCAATTCTTGATCCCTGTACAGGAGAATCCCCTTCACCCTTTTGGCGTTTCATCCATCTTCATTTGCTTTTACTTTTTGTCATTTCCTCTTGACTTGCAAAATGAAAGACAGAGGAATCTATGATTCTTCTTCTACCTCTTAACTTTTACAGCAAATACTACTTCCCCCAGTGGTACACAGAGTGCATTTAGCTGTGTTCTATTATTCTGTCAGTGTCCCTGTTTTGAAGATTCATGGGGCTGGAATAGGTCTCATAGGTCATTTAGTCCAACCACCTATTCAGTGCAGGAAATTCATAGGTACATCATCCTGAACAGACAGCTGCCCATCCATGGGGCGATTTACAGGGTTGTGGGTTCAAGCTCCATGTTGGACAAAATATTCCTACCACTGCAGAGGGTTGGACTAGAAAACGCTTGTGGTCCCTTCCCACCCTACAATTCTGTGATTCTACTTCCAACACAAATAGCAATTGTCAGGCAGGTTCAACTGTAATTAATGTATTGCGAAGTTCACATAAAGCAAGCAGGATCTGTATTTTTAAAAATAAACTAGATTTGCATGAAGGTAGCTGCTGCAATGCTAGTGAAATGTGAATGTTGGCAGCCAGGCTTAGGTTGTATTGTGCTGAGGACAAATTTGGGGGCTGGCCTTGATTCCTCAGGAGTGGTCTGGAGTTACTGAAGGGGCTCAATTGTCAAAATAATCATGCAACATTGTAGCTTTTGCAAGTCAAAGCAGTGAAGTGTAGGTGAACAGGTTTATAGTATGTGAGATTATTAATAAGTATACATCAGCCATGTATAACATTTGGAGCACACCATATAACAACACTGAGTTCTCTTTTAAAAAATTGTTTTAAATACACATATATGCATACACACACATATACACAGAGACTCTGCAAAGTTAGGGAAGGTTGGGTCATTGATGAGTATCCTGAATTTTGTGTGTGTGTGTGTGTGTGTGTGTGTGTGAAATAGAGATCCTAAAAGCAATCTCATTGGATCTGGAATACTTGGAGACCCCTGGACATAATGAAGTCTTTCAGCAACAGCAGTTCAGCAGTGTAACCACTTCAAGGAAATTTAAATGGGGGTGTTAGCTCTGTTTCATTTTCTGAGCCAGGTAGACTAACTCACAATACGAGTGGGAGGACTCCATGGTTTTCCTCCTCCTCTGAGGATCAACAACAGATTGGCCAGCATAGGAAGTCAGGATATTTAGGGGGCCTTTGTTAATACCTCTGTTGCAGATGTTTAATTATGTTTTGGCCTAGCTCAGTCCATAACTTGTCTCATGTCTTCCTTCTGGGGTGGGTGCCTATAGCAATTGATGTCTTATTATACATCTTTGACTAAGTAGTGAAAATTATAGAGGGCTTCTCAAAAGCAAACCCTGCATAATTATAAAGTAAATAAACTGCATATTCTTAGTATCAAGATAATCTTTAAGCAATTTCTCACACTCCTAAATGCATTCCTCTTATGTAAAACAGATGTATGTCTTTGGGGTAGGCTTTGTGTTTCATTCATGTACTGTGAAAGTTCCTTGTAATTAAAGGAGGAAATACAAATTTCCTTGTCTAGTTCTAAGGATAAATTCTTGAGATGTGGATGCTTGCGGGAGCAGGGTGAGAGAACACATGGGAAACTGAGGAACGTCTCTCTCTCTCTCCCCCCCCGCCCAAAAAGGAGAAACTGAAAAATGTTTGAAAAAATTTTACGAAGAAAACCCAAACTCTTAATATTTTTATTCTCTTTCCAAATGATGAGCGAAAACATTTTATTTCAACTGTTATGATAACTTCAAGTGTATTTATTTTCTTGCCTGATTCTCTATGATTGATAAGACCAGACAAACATGGTCTACAGTATTCAGTTTTGACATATCCAATGCGAATGTAAAAGGCGAAACATTTCAGGCTTCTGCATGGTTACTCAGATTCAGTGTCTACTGAATAGGCAAGAAGAAACCAATTTCCACACCTGTCAAAAATAGATTAATATCCTTGCTAATTGCACTTTAGGAATGGTCAATTAGTTCTAGTTAAACAGCTTTTGAAGAAGGGAGGGAGAAAGTAGGCTGGTATTGCCATCAGCACACATTGTTATATTGAATAGACCTGTGCTAGAAGCGACGTGTGCCTCTGACATTTCATTGGAGCTCCTGCTGTACAACACAGCAATAATGCCATTCTTCTAGTTATACAAGTCCATTTTAACGATGATTAGGGCAGGAATGGTTACAAATCTTATATAAAGAAAAAACACAGTGGCACAGTGTGAGTTTTAGACTACCCTTCAGATGTCACGTCTATGTCAAGAAAGACAGAAAGAAAAACGACAAGCTTTTCTAAAAGTAAAAGGAAAGTTTTTTTGCAGCAACATATATCTTATAATATTTATGTATTTCCCACTGAGGGGGAAAGCTAGCAATTCTTCTGAATTTGAAAAACAGGATTATATGAAATCCTGACCTTGACTACTGACAACGTAAGTATCCATAATACCTATGGAAAATCTAAAAAATAAAAGTCAGGGCCAAGGGTTATTCTCATGATAAGTTAGTAAACATAGCAGGAAGGTTAGTTAATAAACACCAACTAAACCCTTCAATTACAGCAATAAATTGTTCAAATTGGTTAAATGTCCACAGTTTTTGCCTCAAACCCTATGGTGAGCTGTTTAATCAGCAAACCATTGCATCACTCAACAAACAGATATTGGCAGTCTCTGGGAGACACAAAGCAGCCCCTTAAGAATTAGTCCTTGATTGGCCAGCACACTTAGTTTCCTCAAAACTTGAAACTGAAAAAAGCTTTTAACTAAAAATAAATGTGAATAACAAGTTCCTTCTAACAATATTACATTTTTCTGCAGAAGCCACATGTGTTTTATATTCTGACATAATGTTTTTCACGTGGGCTGCCTCATGTATATTCTGTTATGGAAAATCCTGCCTCTGGATCAGTTCAGTAACAGAGCTATACTGACCTTGGACACCTATATGTAAAAAAACGGGCTATATATTTTGTAATAATAAAGAAGATGAAGAAAGAAGGGCAAATCTTTATTATTCCTTCTATTACTTTCATTTTCAAATTACATGGCTTCAGAGAAGCTTACGCTAACACCAGCATGTTCAGGGTCTTTGAATGCTGCACATTATAATAGCAGCTGATGGCCTAGTCTGCACTTAACACTAAACCATGGTTAATGTTAACCACAGCTAAAGCTGACCATGAACCATAGCGAAAGCTAAGGTGTCTAGCGGATGATCACTTAAACCTTAGTTAATTATGTCACAGAATACAGTAGTTAAGAGCATCAGTGAAAGCAGCCAAGCCCAGAGGGAAGTTGGATTTGATTTTTTTTAAAATTTATTTTTTGCCATTTTTCATTTGCAGCTCTGTAGCTTTTGGGTGATGATGTCTCTTTAAACATAGCTATGGAGAAGAAGAAGAGTTTGGATTTGATATCCCGCCTTTCACTCCCTTTAAGGAGTCTCAAAGCGGCTAACATTCTCCTTTCCCTTCCTCCCCCACAACAAACACTCTGTGAGGTGAGTGGGGCTGAGAGACTTCAGAGAAGTGTGACTGGCCCAAGGTCACCCAGCAGCTGCATGTGGAGGAGCGGAGACGCGAACCCGGTTCCCCAGATTACGAGACAACCGCTCTTAACCACTACACCACACTGGCGGTCCTGGTTCACTAGTAATACTAAGCTATGGTTAGCGTTAACTAAGATTTATAAACCAACTGCAAATGTTGGTTAATGAGTGACCTTTAATCATAGTAACCATAAGTAATCTGCTGGGCTGGGTTCACACATAAATCCAAGTCATAATGTTAAGCTATGGTTTAATGAACCATGGTTTAGCATTATGTGCTAACCAGGCTAATGTGTCTGTTGAAACTAACTTTCTATTCAGAAATTCATGTCCTGTCCTGAATCTTAACAACTTGGCAGCATGGCCCCTGGCCTTCTATTCTGCAGACTCTTTAAATATGCACTTCATAACCTTTGTACTCCAGACAGTCTTTGGCATTAATACTCTAGCTATGAGAGTTTGAGATTTCATGTGTACTTTCCCCCCAGGCAAAGCATTGTAAATATTTGGAAGTACACTGAAACTGATAAAATTGTCATAAAAGTGTTAGAAAAGTAACTTTTCACCCCAAATGATTTTCATGGATAGTCTAAACTTTGTTCTTTGCAATCAAAAGCAAATGATGGAGACAAAAAGTAAAAAAAAAAATCCTACTGGGTATGCTTAAAAGAGATATTTGCATCCTGCCTTAAGTGATTTTGAATTTTTTTATTATTATCTACCCTTAAATTTGTTGAGTACTGCAACACACTAATCATTTTAGATAGTAGGATCATTAATTATATTTTTATCTTTTATTTCAATTACTTGATGCTGCTTACCATGCTTTGTAAGCCCATTTTGAATATGAAAGTATTATAGAAAAGTAGAGTGTAACTTAAATGCAGAAATAAGAATTAACAATCCTAACATTTAAACCAATAGAATAGTAGCATCATGTTGAACCCGCTTTACAAGCTGTTGACCACTAAATATTAAAAGCCTGTTTTCAAAGTATATCTACCCAACGAGTACATGAAAACACATCTGAATATGGGAAGATGTCACTCCCTAAGGAGTACATACCTAAATTTTGGGTGCTACCACTTTAAAGGTCTTATCTCTCACCCATTTGTTGAATCTTTTGTGAGGACAGTACAGGGTTAGGGTTAAAAGTTGGGCTGGTATTTGGTGAGAAAGCAGTTCCCAAAGTATCTTGCTCCTAGATGTTAAGGCCTTTGGAGGTTAAACGCCACGCTTCAAATTGGGCTCTGATACAAACAGACAACCAATTCAGTTACTACAAGTTGGGCACTTTATGTTCCAGTTGATAGGCTTCTAGTCAACACTCTGGCAGCTGTTCCACAGCTCCCTGTCTTCTACAGTGGTCTGGTTCACATATCACATGAAAGCAGAGTTTTAAACAAACTGGCTTGATGTGAAAATGCAGCATGCTGGTGCATGCTCTTGGAAAGTTCCCATGGTATTACTTGCCTGCTTCCTCTGCTGCTGTTGTGTTCTGTAGTTTGAACCTGGGCTCATGGTTTGTTTCCACCAAAAGAACCCATGATAGCAACCAAGGTTTATTTTCAGGAAACAAAGTACAAGCCTGCTTTCAGACAACACAACAACACAAGCACTGACTTTTCTTCATCCCCAGCATGGCAGCAGCAGGAGGAAACCCCTGGGAACATTTGAGCTGCATGCTGCAACACACTGTTCATTCACATCTTATAAAGTCTCAGATTTATACCAGCAGTGAAAAAGTTATAAATGCTTCCAGACTAAACTACTGCTTCATGAAAACAGTGAAGGGAGGCCACGTTCTCTCAAACTGTTCTTTTGCTCTGTCATCTTTCTTCCTAATCATACTACCTCTGTAAGCTCAGTAAGCAAGTAAGGCACCATGGAAATACAGTCATACCTCGGGTTGCTAATTTTTGGGTTACGGACGCGCTGAACCCAGAAGTACTGGAATGGGTTACTTCTGGGTTTCGGTGCTCACACATGCGCAGAACCACCAAATTGCATCACGCACATGCGTAGACGCGGGTTGCGAATGTGCCTCCCGCATGGGTCACGTTCGCAACCCGAGGGTCCACTGTATACCATATTTTATTAAACCCCTCCTGCCTGCTTGGTTCGAATTATTTGAATATGCAATTTGGTTAGTACTGGCTTCTTTCAGTCAGCAGATTTTCCACTAAATTGCAATGTTTCAAATCATTATATTAACATTCCCCCCTCAAAACGTCTGATTTTCCCACATGTCCACTATACATGTATCTACACTTTGCTTCCCCCACATTTCCAGCAAACATTAGATTATCTTTTGCTAGACAAAGAGGAGTCAAGTACCAGCAGTGCAGCATCTTTAAAAACAACAACCATATACACACACAGCTCATTTTAAACTACGGTTTAATGTGAAGTGCAAACTGGGCTAGTGACTGTCTGTACAAAGTATGTACTTGACTAGCATTCTCTTCGTTTTCCTCCTTGAAGTGTGAAAGCAAAAGTATGTAAGCTATCCTAAGCAGCTTCTCACTGCACCAGCACCTGCTCGGGCAACAGTCAGTTAAACAAGCAAAACAACAGCTGGGTAAGTCAGGTCAGTTACCCTATGAACCTCAAGACATATACAATGGGCACCTCACCAGGCCACCCTTCCTTCTTCATTTGAAAATAGCAAGTCTTAGTAATATGATGCCTTCTGTATGCTTTTGAAGAGGCAGCAAAAGACTTTCTGATACACTGCTGCTGTTTTCTCTTTCTCAAAAGATGACAGATATACACACAGCCTCTCAGCCTGCATTGAGCACAGGGGAAAACACTGCTCATCTAATTCCACACTGGCAATGTTTGCTTTAGAAGCACAGGTTCAAGCAGCTAGCATTAATCGTTAACTAAGCTTCATGGTGGTTAAATTTCTCTTGCCATATGTACTCGTTAACATGTTTTCCAACTCCTGGGCAGTTTTACTGTAGCCTGTCATCAGGGTTACCCATTCTCTATTCAGGAGCACAATGATGATGATGATGATGATGATAATAATAATAATAATAATAATTTATTTCTACCTGCCCAGGATATAATGCATCAACTAAGGCACTCTGGCAGGGTTTACAAGTGAAAACTGCACTAAGCATGAATATCAGCCGCCATATCCAGTGTTCCACCTAAACTATGCCAGACTAATTTGTGTTGTCATAGAAAAACACCAACAACTTAGCCTAATTTTTGGCCTCAGGTGTTCTAACTTATACTCTATCTGTTCTAATTTATTTCATGAGTGGGTTAGGGCTCAATGACTGGCTTTGGAATTGGGGGTTACTATGTATGAACATAGGGAGATGGGTGGCACTGTTGTCTAAACCACTGAGCCTCTTGGGCTTGAATCCCCGTGATGGTTTGAGCTCCCGTTGCTTGGTCCCAGCTCCTGCCAACCTAGCAGTTCGAAAACACGCCCAAAAGTGCAAGTAGATAAATAGGTACCCCTCTAGTGGGAAGGTAAACGGCATTTCCATGCACTGCTCTAGTTTCGGTGTTCCATTGCACCAGAAGCGGCTTAGTCATGCTGGCCACATGACCCGGAAAAACTGTCTGCAGACAAACGCCGGCTCCCTCGGCCTGTAAAGCAAGATGAGCGCTGCAACCCCAGAGTTGTCTGCGTCTGGACTTAACTGTCAGGGGTCCTTTACCTTTATCTTTTACGTCTGAACATATGCTGTAATATTGTACGTTGTTAATTTTTTGTTTATTTTGAAAATAAGGTGAAATATAATTTTTAAAAAGAATGATGATGATGATGATAGCCAATTTACTAACAGTATAGTAAAGTCAAACAGCAGACAATGGCTGTCATCATTATGTGAGCCTTGCAGAATCCATTAGCTCACCAATGGTCAAAAAACAGAACACTAGATGAGATGGCCCTTGGCCCGCTTCAGCAAGGCAATTTTTAACTACTGTTTATTCATCCAAAGCCTGGGTGATTCTCTCCTCAGCTAAAAGTTCTGGAAGAGTTCAGAAATCCAGAGGTACCTAGGTGAGATGTGAGATTTCACTCCTGTGCTCTCAGCTCAGGAAAATGAAGGTCCTGGGGCAGAAGGACATTATACTGAAGTGGGGAGGAACTCTTTAATGGGCACTACAGATCAAGTGATTAAGTGACGTTATATTGAACTGAGAATATAACTAGACTGCCATTGCTTACAATACTTATGATGTGTTAGCTGAACCTTTGGCATTTGGGGGGCGGGGAACCAACAGATTATTTCAGCAGCAGTAGAACACTAGTCTATAGGGGAAGAAGAAGACATCATATCACACATTTCTATAACTGCACATTATGGACAGATGAGGAGTAATCTGATGCAGGAGTTGGAAGCTGCCCCTATGTTTGTCATTGTTATTGGGGCCTGCTGTAAAAGCACAATGATCACAACTGGTGTAACTACACAGAAATTTTATACCAAAGCCAAGACTTGATTCCCTGAATATTACTCCAGTTCCTAAATGCAATGGGTATGTATTGCTACACTGATTAAATATCCTGTTTCAATATATGTCAAAATATCGGAATCACAAAATTACATCTTGCTAAGTTCAGAAATATGTCTGTGGTCTATTGTTTCGAAAGTTAAGGTGCGCCAAATTTCAAGGAAATTAACAGGACTTAAATACATGGGAAGTGTTAAAATCCTATTGATTTTAAATGCAACTGTGCATATGGCATTCCTATGGAGTGTTGCCAATAGGTTTTGTATCTTTACAAGGAACAAAATATGTTGTTCAGAAATAATATATGTAACCAACCTTACATTACATTTATTAATGGGAAATAATTCTAAATTGCCAAAGCATAACTTTACATATGCTTGACTAAGATCACAATTGAGTGTTTTTGGACAAAAGCCTAAGTCATAACTTAGAGGCAAGAGGAGTTTAGAATTCCCCTCCCTCATCAACATACTTTCCAGATGTTAAAATTTTTCTGGCCCAATGATTTCATGCTAGAGGAAGGAGCGCAAGTTTAAAATATCCAAGTATGCCATTTGCCCTGTATTGTAAGTTGATATTTGTTTGTTTGTTTGTTTTCTTACACTGATATTCAATATTTCCTCCCTCCATGGAGCCTGAGGTGACATACACGTTATTCCCAGGTGGTCACCCATCCAGACACTGCTTCAAAATTAATTCCCCAAGTTCAATAACAGACCATAACAAATTGGGGTGGGGGATTAGCTGAGTAGTAAGTACATGTTTTGCATTCAAATGTTCAATCCCCAGGATCTTTAGATACTGTTGGAAGGGACCCCTGTTTCAGAACATGAATAGCCATGGCTGGTCAGTGTAGAGGAAAGTGAGCAAGACTGACCAACTTTCTGATTCAGAATGAGACAGCTTCCTATGCTCCCGTGATGTGAAATGAAATGTGCAATAGTGGGAAAATGGAAACACTGTTCTTGTTCATACACCTCTCTATAAACATAGAGAAGTGTTCCAATTCAGAACGGAGGTGGGGGTGGGGATCCCCAAAACTCCAAAAATAGACTAAAAAATCTGGACTAGCCTACTCCCCCAAGAGTAAATTTGTTAATAGCCTTATTTTCTTATACTTTTGCCTCTCTTACCCTTCTGACCCTTGTGCATTCAATGTTTCTCTAGAGATAAAACTTTATACTGACCAAACATGCCTCCTTACAGCTGGGTTCACTGTTCAAACTGAAGACACCTTGTCTGCTTCAAGGATATCCATATCAGCTCAGCTGAAACTACCATAAAATTGGGGAAGTTAAAAAGAAGATAGGAACACTGAATGTGAAGTGTGGAAATATTCTTGTTTTGCCAACAGCCCATACTGGATGAGATCCAGAGAAACATGAGAGGCGCATATACAGGATAGGAGAGAATCATCAGTGCAGCTGGAGATTTGTTTGTTGTTTTCACGTATGGTCTCCCCAGCAAATGCATCTACTGTAATTTATTTTGATTCAGGCAAAAAAAAAGGAGGGAAATTGAATTGAAGTACTTAATACCATCCACATTTTCAAAACGCATGAGTAATGTACAGTTGTATTTTGTTTTGGGCATTAATTAATTCTACCTTTCAGACAAACTACTTGGGGTTGGTGAAATAGGAGTCACACAGAAGAACAATTTCCCCTGTGAAGAGTAGAAATATACCTTCATGTTTGAAGCAGGGATTACTAGGGCTGCCGCCTAATTGAAGAAATCGTATTTTATTATTTATTTATTTTATGAAATAGATATACTGTTGGGGTGTTAAAAAGCCCTAAAATCTTCCAGTAGTGCTAGTAGTGAGATTCTGTGGAGGAGCTACTGCTGGCTCATTGAAGTCATTGGGAGGGAACTAAAAATAACAGCATCAGGGCTGGTGTAACGCAACACTTTGGGGAAACTGATGGGGCTTAGGGCCCTGCAGATACTCTCCCAGAATACCGACAAGAGATCTACAGCTGTGGAGCTTCTAACAGGCATGTGGATGGGCCACTGGCAGTTGAAGCGCTGTCCTGTTAGTGGGAGCAGCAGTTACACCTCATTCAACAAAGGTTTGAGGGTGGTCCTTTCTTGATAAATGAACAATACAGTACCTAGAAACACTAATTCAGACACTAAGGAAGACATTACAACAGCTTCAAGCTCAGAAAATAGACCAGGCAAACATGTGCAGCAATCAAAATTATTCTGATGTGTGTATACTTTTTTTAAAAAAAGCTGCATTAGAAAAGCAATCCTATGAAACATAGAAATATCCGCACCTTTCCTAAAAAAAACTTCGACTTAAAACCCCCCTGTTTGCTTACATACATTAAAGAATGTTGGCTAGCAGACCTTCAATCCAGAATAAAAATCAAAAGGAATTTAAAACAGTACTAAACCACAATACTGGTTCCCTGTCTTTCGGTCCCACAAGTTATGCCCTGCTCTTACCACTTTCCAGTCATACTAAAAAGAGTTTTGCGTTATTACATTTAGCAAACAAAGAATTCCACTTATGCCAGAAAATGCCTGCTTTGAAAAGTCACTTTCCATTTGTTTCACTCCTGTATAATTTCTCTTTACACTAGAACTCCATCCATCTACTATGTATAAAAGGGAGTGGGTGAGACAAATATATGACACATGCGTACCAATTTAGTACCCGTCAATGTCTTTTTAAAAGTGCACTAGCAGTACCATTCTATGCTTATTTCCAATGTAACCCACTGTCATGAGAATCTATTACAGTGTATGTGATATAGGAGAAGAAAATGTAACAATGTTGGATTAAAGAATCCAACCTGGACACCAGGAAGTTGATATTCTCCCCCTCCCCTTTTATCAAATCAGGAAGAGCAGTGACTTTCATTCCTCCTTCCCTTTCCCCTGATTGATAAGCATTAAATACTCACTTTCCCGCCTTAAAAAGCTTCCAATGAACTCCAGTTCATTGAGAACTGTGCACTTGAGCAAACGCTTCTCTCTTCGCAGTGCAGTGGCTATTCACTCTAAAATGTGGATCCTAAAGTCTCCTGTGTCAATAGCAATATAAGGGTCACATGACACATGGCCCTTTGTCTTTCTCTCGCTTGACAGCGTGTCAGTGGTCATGGCCAATAATTAAGGCAGTGAAGTCGCAAACTGATGAAAAATGTAGATATCGTCCTGATCCTTTACAGCAGAATTGTAGATCTGTGCTACTATCACCTGAACTGATGATTCAGTTGGGGCCGAGGAATATTCCCAAGCAAAAAGAGCTTTATTTTACTTCAGCGACCAAAGCGGTATTTATTCCCCAGTGGTCTTCTCAAAGTCAGTGCAGCTATTCTACATCTGTGGTTTCTGACATGCTAAACGAAACTTAGGAAAGCTTGGGGACCATAATGCCATCGGCCTCAAACTACTGTAAGCAGTTTACATCAGAAACAGCAACACAAGCATCACCTTTACTTTCTCTACCAAGGCCTATGATCATCCTAGTAAGGTCAAATTAAATTAAAACTGCTTCTGAAAAACTTGATTAGGGTCCTGCTGAGGAATAATGTGTGAAAGTAGTGTCTATTGGCAGCAACCAGCTACTTCACAATAATATATTTATACTGAGTTCAGAAACTGGCATAATCACTTCAATCATAAGACTGACAGCACTGACAATAAATGCATTAGATCTTTACTTAACCTTACTTTCTCCTTTCAAGAGCAGCAAAAAACTTTTTTTTCTTTTCCAAATTGCCTTGTTGTTAATGGTCCATGATTTTAAAAAAAAATTACAGAAAGAGATTACCTGCCCATACCTACTAACACAGCAGTAAGCAATTTTTAGTTGTTTCATACTTGCTTCTCAGGTAGCAGGACACTAGACAGTGAATATGATAAACATCCTGCTACCAAAATGCTAATCCTAGCATTCGTTCATGTTTAGCAAATCTGTCCCTGGGCAACAAACTATCAAACACTGGGTCTTGCCTAGTACCTTTGAATGAATAAGTATGGAAGAAATGTGGCAGATTGATGTGAACATCACTCACGTTAGATTAGCACTGCTACTTTTTCCAAAGTAAAAGCAACGCTTCAATTTTTTCAACTTTACTTCACTATCTCATCAAAGCATTCTAGTGGAAACCAATTGGGCATGAAGCAACTGTAAATTAAAATCTAAAATCCCCCCCATAGGTGGAAGCACGTCTGCTCACACATGTTTTTGGGGCTGCAGCCAGGGTCAGGAATCCTTAAGAACAGTATGCAATGCAGAAAGGATAGCTGCAGCTGAGGGGGGAAATAAACTGGTGGACAGCCCCCCCCATAGCAGATAGATCTTTTGATTCAAGCCCATATAAATCAAAATGTGGTATAGTAAGAAAGAAAGAGTGGGGCGGTTGGTACGTTGAAAAAGATTTTGGTGCATTTGACCTTCATGTTCCCTCTCTTCTTTCATTAACTGTCTGCTGAAGTGATCTGGCCAAATACAGGCAATTCAGGTCCTGTCATGGAATTACAAGATAAATTAGGGACTGCTACTACAAATTTATAGCTACCAAGGTCTTTGCTGATTAAATTTTCCAGACTTGAAAGTAATTTCAGTGTCAACACTCTTTTATTTAACTCACAATCAACATCAGGACAAATGAGGAAGGGGTGATGGTGGGGGCAGCTTAGCACTTTTCCCTTCAAATTATCACATGATTTGATCAGTGCTATCTTCCTTTCATTTGAATGGCAAGGAAATAAATGTTAACTTAAGAGAAGCTAAGTTTGCCTGAGAGTTACTCCATACAAACAAAAGGAAATTGTCAGAGCCAGCAGAAGTAGTTTGCACCCTTGAAAAGCTATAAACGTCCCACAGTTTTCAGCCTTTTTCTTTTTTTAATATATGAAGCTGCTGTATTGTTCTCCAACATGCAAATAATTACTTGTGGCTAATTTTACTCTCTGCACTATTGTCATCAGCAGAAAATACCATGTGAACGAAACAAATGTAGATGACTAAAGTTTGCTGTGATTTCCTTAATCATAGGAGTGCACTTGTAGTATGAAGTGGAGCTAAGCAGGAATTTGAATCTGAATTTATTGTATCCAAACTGAACACTTTGAGCATTAACACTATGAAATAACAAAGGGCTGTGGTTTGTTTTGCTCGGAACTATGATCTGGAGCCGAGGTTTGTTCTTGACATTGGACTAAAAACAATCACAATCCTCAATTTGTCCATAATGCTAAGCTATGGTTTGTTTCTCTCATATGCTAGCAGGGATGAACTCTGATATTTTTAAATTAAAATGTACATTGTAGTAAATACAGCTTTTTCATTTGATTTCAAATGCAGAACCATAGAAGTAATCTAAAAGTTTGCATGGGGGAAATGAATGGACTCAATCAGTGGAGCTAATATAAAACCGTGTTTTAGAATGTAGACAATTGCAGCAATTGACATAACACCCAAATACTTTATTTGCCATATGTTCTATTATAAATCACATAAGCAAGCTATAAACAAAGTTTTGAATACTTTTAAAATGTTTATAGAGATTGTAAAATGAATCCTTGTGGATTTCTTTTGGTAGAAGAGCCTGAGATCGATGTTTCAAAGACAGAGAAAATGTGTGCTACAGAAACTCTTTCATTCAAAGGCAAAAAGGATGTTTTTAATTCTACTACAATATCCACTTGCGTTCGCACGCACGCACGCACACACACACGCGCGCACACACACATTCTGCTACCTGGTCTTTCTGGAGGTAGAACCAGTTTTTAACTTTTGTTTCAGTTCCAAACCATAGAAACAGTTTTTGTTTCATATAATGCACTCAAAAGATTTCCAAGCATGCAAGTGAAGCTGTGTTTTATCCAATCAATATGTTCATGCCTATTTAGAAAGACATTACAAAACACTATACATATCAAGCTTTAGGCATTTTGTTTCACATGAGCTAAGACAGTATTCTATTAGGCCACAAGTAAGGGTTAAAGGTAAATTAGGGTGAATAATACTTTCAATAATGCCTATCTTTATAAACATGGAGATGGTGATCTCTCTCAAAGAGCAACAGATTTTAAAAGAGTGAAACATAATAAATTATTCGACTAAAGATTTGGCATATTATGTAGATTTGCATAATATGATGCCAGAGAGAAACAGATGATGGGCTATTTAAATAAATATTATTTTACATCAAGTCAGATTTTTAATATTGAACGTTTTACAGTTAACCATTATGCAAATACTATTTTTAAATCTCAGCTATTGGTATAGAAAGAAAACACTCATTAAAACAGAACAAGGTCTTTCACAAAGTTCTAACATCTATTACTGTATAGTGTACCGTGCAATCCAAAAGCACCATTGAGTTAAATGGATCTAAGAGGTCATTGGGCATAGGGTTGCAGTCTAAATATCTACAACAAAATGACAATACATAAACCAAACCTCACCTTCTACACAGGTCAAGGCACAGGCTGCAGGATATAATTGGCCAGCAGCTACCACAGGTGTGAATAAGGGCAGACTGCTTTCACACTGAGCTACTTGGAAGCGGATAAGAGTCTTTATCTAGCGAGAAAGTAGAACAGAAGCAGAGTACATCTTTTAAGCAGGATATCTACGAGCCTCTTCAATCCTTTTACCAGACACACAAATGCAACCCAGCTAACTTTTTTTTTTAACTGCTTAAAATACTAACCCGCCTACTGAACTAGTTGGAAAAATCTGAGAAAGGGGTGGAGTAAGTGAAATCAGTCCAACAGGTCACCTTTCAACCACCTATGACATCAGCCTGCTGCCCTGATTACTTCATTAATGCATTTGAGCTGAAGACAATGGGCCTGCCATTAAGCACCACACAGTGCAAGATAAGAAAGCCCTAAGCAGATAATAATCGGTGCATTTAGTTGGATTTTAAACATTCAGCTGCTTAATCATTTCTTCCTCACTCCATGCTGCTGCTTAAACATACAGGGAATGCTTTGGATGCCTTAAGGCTAAGTGAGGGGAAAGGGGAAGGAGGCAGAGAGAGAAAAATTACTTGGGCACCTTTAAGTACCCAGAGAGAAGGAGTGCAAACAGCCAAGGGATTTCATTGACAATCCTCTGCCAGCGAAATGAAAACATTTCTTAATTGCCATTAGAGAAATAGATTAAACAAGGGCTTGGTTAGCATCTGAAGACTGGCAAACAGATTATAAGGAAAGGCAGTGCAACCAAGTGCGGAACTGATATTCTCTTCCAGCTTTTTTCCAAATGAGCTTAGCTCATTTATCGTGTGTCACTGGGCACAAAGGGAATGATCTTGGTTGACAAGTTTTAAAGTAATAATTGTACAGATGACAAAACATAGCAACCCTCAGTGATTCAGCTGGGTTCCCTTGACTTCATATGGAAGAACTTGGGAGACTGCAAGATGTACTGGTTAAGGAGTATGAAGAACGGACATAACAAAGCTGATAAAAATGGCAAAAAAAAACCCTTTAAATGTGACCAAGGCCAATTCACAGGATCAGAAGGATGATTCTCTCTACGTACTCAGCAACCTTAAATCTGGCATTCCCCCCCTTCAAAACTCCTGTTTATTAATGGACATTATATTTGCAGCTTTGGTAACACTTTTAGCATCACCCCAAACTCTTTTGAAAATATCTCTCACTACATTTATCTGATTTGCCTGTACATATATACAGTGCTTCCCCCCTAAAACAAATGTTTAGGGGTACTCTCATTTCCCTACGCATATTGAAATACTGTCCCTCAATGAAGCCAAACATAGATTTACAAAATGTTTAGGAGTATGCGTACCCCTGCATCCCCCCAGAAAAAAGCACTGCATATATACAAATGATTAGAAACATATATATCTACTTTCTATACTAGCCCTACTCTCACAATCATTATTTTGCAGAACTGCTAGCATAAAAACAAACTTGCCTGAACAATTAAAGTGCTAAAACTGGGTTGCTAGTAAAGTTGGAAACGAAATGCGACACACAGTTGTGTCCCTTTTGCAAAGTATTGAGAAACAGAGGAAACTGACTTGCACTTCCCCTTTTTAAATCACAAAGTTTATCATAGTATTCCAAGAAAGCCTCTGTAGGCTTACACATACAAGTATTTCTCTCTCCTTTTTTATCAAATAAAGCTTCCTTTTTCTGACATATAGATAAAGCATTTCTCCTTGGGATAAGAATCTAGAATATTAGAAAGAAAAAATAACTTTGATGAAAGGAAGCTTCCTGAAGCAAGTAATGACCTACTTTCCCTCAAAATACAGGTGATGTTTAAACAGAAAAATAGATACTTAATTCCCCTCTCCTCCACCGAGATTGTTAACAAAATAAAATGTACTGCATCTTCAATTAAAAATTTAGAAGGGCATAGCTGAGGGAAGTGGGGTGCCCATAGGCAGCAAGTAGGAGACCCTGCTACATTATGGTAGCAGCAATGAGACAACACATTAACATAATGCAGGTATTATGTTCCAATCCTTCAAACCAATTCTCTTTTTCATTTCCTGGTTTCATCTGTAGTAGCCATGATTCATTACAACATCTAAATTGGATATACACTCTGGTTAATGCTAAACTCCAAACTGTGTGTTGAAATCAGGTTCGCAAACTATGATCTTCCTAATTTGAAAACAAAGGTAAAGTGTAATTAGAGAAAACATGGACATGGAGGAATTGGCACAACAACAACAACAACAACAACAACAGCAGCAACAACAACTTAGAAAGAATAAGGAACCTGTGACACATTCCTGATCCTCAAAACCATGGCATACTTTAGCTCAGGGGTAGGCAACCTAAGGCCAGGGGGCCAGATGCGGCCCAATCGCCTTCTCAATCCCGCCCATGGACGGTCTGGGAATCAGCGTGGTTTTTACATGAGTCGAATGTGTCCTTTTATTTAAAATGCATCTCTGGTTTATTTGTGGGGCATAGGAATTGGGTCATTTTTTTTTCCAAAATATAGTCCGGCCCCCCACATGGTCTGAGGGACGGTGTACCAGCCCACGGCTGAAAAAGGTTGCTGACCCCTGCTCTAGCTCCTGAATTAAAAACCTGTATTAAGAAAGCAACCATACCCAATACGTTGCTATTTAGCTAATGTAGGAAACGTCAAACCCTATGCACTTCTTAACAGATTCTTGCACTCTTCAATGGATACCGTTAAAAGGTGTTGTTGTGTGGCTCTTTAAAGGAGACAGAATTACGGTACAAAGTAGGCCTAGTGGAAGGATGGTTATGTGTGCATGTAGTGAATAACCCACAAATTTGATGCAGTAACCATAAATCATTCCAGATTTTTAATGAATTATTTATAATTCTCCTCCCCCTCCCCTTCCTTCACTTAACATACGGTACAACGAAACAAAAGAGAGAACATCTTTGTTATGACAGAATGTTCCACTTGAAGCAAAACTAAACCCAATACCCAGTACTATGGGCTGTGTCTGAAGTTACTGTCAGGGGTTTAGGAGCAGAGGCACGGGCAAGGGAGGAAACAGAGAGCGAAGGGGAGGAGGCAGAAGAAAAGATGAGTGATGACGACGACCCGAGATCTCCTAGTCTTTCCAGTGAATCAGAGGATTCACAGAAAGGAGCACCAGTGGCCAGGGCAAGGGGGGAGTCTAGGGGGGCACCCCAGGAAGATAGAGCCAGAGGGGACTCAGGGGGGAGCAGCTGGAAATCGGGACCAGCGTCACCGCCAGGAAGCAGGGAAGAGGAAAGGAGCCAGGGGGGAAGCGCTGGCAGCTCACCACAGGAGGGAGGGCATGAGTCAGGAGTGGCCACACCTCCATCGGGGAGCGAAGAAACGGTTAAGAGGAAAGTGGAAGGTTGGGCGCGCGCGCCAAGTTCAAATGCAGAGGAAGGCGGCGCAGTAAGCAGCCCCGAAAGGGAACCAGGTCCTAAAGCCCGGCGCAAGGAGGCAGGAGGGTCCGGGTCAGCGTCAGAAGAATCCCGGAAGGAAGAAGCCCCGGGGGGTAGAGGGACCCAGAGGAGGACAGTCAGGCGGAAAAGGTGGAGCAAGGCTAGGATATTAAGTTGGTGCACACAGGGCGGAGACTCAGACGGAGCTTCGCCGATCTAGCTACTAGACGTAGAGTTGCGCGCAGCAGCGTGAGAATGGAAACTGTAATTCAATAAAGACTTTTACTTAATGATCGCTGGCTAGCGTGATCCTCTGTGAGCTAGGATCTTCAAGCAGCTCTGACAGTTACGTTCAGTGCAGATCGTAAGCATCCGAAGGAACGAAAAGAAATGGGCAACCTAAAGAGGAGATTGCATCTAATGCTGTAAATATTCCATTCTGGAAAATAAGCTACATCTGAATTAGCTGCTCATAGCATTGTGCTTGCTGTTGTTTGTCAACAGCATGGTTCATATACATATAGTATTGTGACTTCTTTTTAACTTAGCCAGCAATTCATGATAGGACAGGCCTTGTCCTATTTTTAAATGGGCCATATTTCCCCTCTAGTCAAGTAACTGATGAACCAACATAAACAAGATAAACATTTTAATGTTTTATAAGTCATTGAATTATCAGGCTACCTGAGTGAACAACTTAATTTTAAAGGTGACTAACCCAACTTTTATTCTCAGCTGACTATTCCTTACTGTAATAAAGATGGTCCTACAATAAAGAATTAATAAATATAGAACTTACTACGTGCTTTAAAGAGGAAAAATCTCTGGATCCTCACAAACCTTTCAACCTCCCATTCCCCCTCCCTGCCCAATTTGCATGGAGGAGTTTATTTTACAGCTTTATCCATGTAATGGTCTCACAGGCCTCCCCTTCATGCCAAAATACCTCTTTGAAGTTTGCCCTCCCATTAGTGCTTCAGTGTAGGTATTCAGACTGATCACACAAGCACAGCAAAACTCCAGAACTGTCCGTGTTCTGTCGGATACAGTTGTTTCATGTTGCCTGTGATTTACAATCTTAATTATTGCTCAAAAGAAGAAGAGCACATATTTGTTGGAGCTGCCCCCCCCTCACCGTCGTCTCTCTCTCTCTCTTTTAACAAAACAGTGCTCTCAGGGTTTGTTGGACATTGTGCAGGATGTCTTTTACCATGCCGAATGGAACACACTTAATACTTCTCCTTTATAACCTTTGTAATAAATCAGCTGTCACTCCATTTGCACAAGTGCAGCCATTAGTGTCCTGTGCCCTCCTCCCCAGCACTTCCCGAATTTTAAACAAAGTAGGAATAAACTGAAGCTGAACAGAGCCAGCGAGTCCAGTAAATCAGTTTAATGAGAACTGAAACAGTTGTAAGAAGTCCACTGCTGAACGTGGGCACGGGAGACTCGTCTTTGGAATAAGATTTGGACTTTGGAAAACTGTGGGAGTCATATTGAGGAATAATTTATTGTTCAGTCGTGACGTCTGCTGCGAACATTGTGTTCTTTGAAATTACTTTTACTGCAGTTCTGAGATGTATCTTGTTTAGATTCTTCGGTTTGGTCCCATTATAGCTTCGTGCTTTCATCTTTTCCCACAGATGTGGTGAATTGTTTGCTTATCCACTCATTTCTGAGCTCTTACTTAATTTCCTTGTTTTGCATTTGTTACAGGTGAATCACAAGGGCACTTATATCTGTTTTAGATACAAATGCTTAAGAACAACAAATTGTCATCTTTTTCAATGGGACAACAAACTAAGGTACTGTGTGCTACTGGTCTGAGCGCATCTTTGAAGTGCCTCCTGAGATGCTGTTTTTATTATTTGTCCCTAGCAATCCATGTGAAGGTAACCACATGTGTAACAATAGGAAATCTATAAACTAACCGCCATTCCCAAAGCAACCCATGGTAGTCTTTGCTTTCCCTTTGCATATTGCAGTTTTCTAGGCCAATTGCATGATTCACAGGCCAGAGGCCCCATAGGCTCTTCACAGAATTCTGTGTAACACTATTAAAAAAAAGCAATTAAGAATAATGTATTCCAACTCTAATCATATTTACTCTGAAATAAGTTACACTGCTTCCAAATCGAGATGGGTCTATCATTACACTGGAATGAAGGCCACCATAGTAGATTGATTGGTTTGTTTGCAAAAGGACCAATTTTCAGTTCTGAGTTTAAAAGACCTTAGGTGGCAAGATATTTTAGACAGCTGCTGCCAGATGAACTGACTGGTTTTGTTTTAATGTTGGAGATATAGCCCTTTTGTAGGAAAATAAGAATCCATCTTGCTTTTCACTGTATAAAGGCATATTTATTGTTTTATCTTTTCGTAAACCACTTTGAGGGTCGTTGTTTTTACAATCAAGCGGTGATATGAATGAAATTAAAAATAAAAATAAAAATGAATGAAATAAATAAAATAAATATTGCCTAGGACTGCAGAATGGCACCCACTAGGGAGCTTAGAGGTGCTGGGGTACTGTATTCCCTGTCTCTCAGGATGGACATCAGGTCAAGGAGGAATGGCTACCTGGTCCTATCCGTCAGGTCTTTCCTCCTCATTCTTTTTACAGTATGTCCATTAGATTGTGAGCCTATATGCAGAGACTGTCTTGTCTTTTAATTTATGCACAGCATGCAAAAATTCAGAGCTTTATAAGCATTTTAAAAAAAGAAAGACTGCAGTTCTATATACTAGGGTGGTGTACAACAATAAAACACCATTAAAGAACAATGCTGCAGCAGCAGTGCCTGTGTGCATGGCACTTTGAAAGGTCCCTATCCAAACCACATTTCTATCTAAAAACCAGATACAAGGGAAACAAAAGAGGAAGGAGAAGGAAATGGAATTGTAGTAAATGGGAAGGGCAGGTTGGGCAGATATTTCAGCTGTACATAGTGGTTGTATCCGGCATTGCATGAACATAATGCAAGCTAATGCAGTGGATATTTCACTTTTCCTTCTCCCCTGCAGTCCCCTCTACCCCATGTTTTTATTTTTTATTTTTTAAATGGCATTTTAAAAATAAAGAAAATTAAAAAGTAGAGAAGAGACGATGACCAGCATCAATCCTGGTGTGCTCCAGTATCCTCATGCTGATCCAGGAGCAAATGCCAGACCTGCTACCCCTAACATATGCTGCTCTTTGGATGTCATGGGCCGCTGTGCTGTGAGTTCCTGAAATCTGGTCCTAGCTATAATGAAAATATTCGTAAACCAGGGGATCCCCCCCCCATTTTTTTTTGGTACCAGCATTCAACAGGTTCATTACTAACCCACTACAGAACCTTTAACTTCTGTGAGACAGTAGAGATATAGAGTTGATGTAGACATGATATATGCAATCCAGAATCGCATTTTAACACCTGCCAGGCGCTACCAGCATCCTTAGCCTAAGGAGAGTTTATGAAGTTCAACCATTGTTTTCTCTCATTTAAATCCAGTGACCCTCTCCTAATGTCACCCTTGCTACAGTATTATCAGTGTTGATCGGAAGGGTCATTCCTTGCAAGATGTCACTAAATCAACATCCCTTCAGGGTCTCATTCTGAAGAGAGGATGTGTGTCTGCAAGTGACCTTTGGAGTTCAAAAAGCGGCTTGAGCAGAGATGCTGTACCATTCATCACCGTGGCCAGAGAGGGCATTTGCACAGGGTCCTAGTGGCGAAGAAGGCCTGCTATGAACTTCCTTGTACTCTTTCAGCTAAATATAGGCTGCTTCTTAAATGATTCATTTTGCTGGGAGGAGGGGGAAGGGGATGGCAGAAGGTGAGGTCACTGAAGTCACAGTAGTTACAGTCAGTTCCAGAATGAACTCATGAACACACGCACACAAACACACACAAACTGAGGGCATGCGTGGTTGTTATTAGCATGGGTTACAATAAATCTTATCTTTCACTTCAAATGTTTTGCTTTGGAAGTAGCTAAGTAACAAGCACTTCTTCCACTCATCGAGGGGTGGGGGGTGGGCAGAGAAGCAGAAAGAGGCAAAATGAGCTCTTCATTTGAAAACAAACAAGGTTGGGTCTGCTTCAAAAGCTGAGGGAGCTGAAGTACTCCTCACATGTCCTTTAAAGGAGATAAGAGACAAAACACAGTACCAACCATCACTGCTTGTCTTCATGTCAATTCTGATTGAGGGAGCTGAAAGCAGTGAAAGAAACAGGTTGAAACTTAAGGGAAATTTAACACTGTCGGATGTAGCAACAACCAACTTGCTGTTACTGGGTAAAGTATATATGCCCTGTGGAAAACTATTTTACATGTTTAAATAATGGCTCTAAATAAAAAACAACGACGAGAGGCAGTTATTAGAAACTGTTGGGAGTTGGTTCACAATTATCAGATATTATATCCAAATCAGATAGATATCTAGTGATTACTACTTTATAAAAGAGAATAAGCTAGACAGTGCTCTGATCCTAGGCTCTCTTCAACATTTTGAAAAATAACTGCTTAGGCGCTCAAGGCAATAATATATATATTTTTTAAAAACAACAACAGCAGCACCACAGACTCTGCTAGACTTCTGTCTGCAGTGTTTGCCAATTCTCGAAAGCACTCTTATTTTGTTTGCTATTATTTAAGCTTTTTCTATAGAAAGCAAAAGAATCACAAGTGTTTCGGCTGCCTGAATATCAAAGAAATGAAGTCATGGCCTTTCCCCACAATTGCTGCTAAAGCGAATGGAGGAAGATTGATTAAGGCTGGAAGAGTATACACCCTTACTTGACAGTAAATTGCATTGAACTCAATGGAACTTAGTAATGAGCAGGCACTGTAAACATGGGTGTCTGCAATATTTTTTTCTAGGGAGTGGGAAGTAAATAAATAAGCAAACATAACTAGAGTAAGCTCTCTGTTTTTCCTTTGCAAGTAGGGCTTAGAGAACAGTTCGGATGGTTGCTAGATCTGGTGACTGAGTGGCAGGAAGGCCTGGCCCCTAAAAAAAACTTGTATTCTATCACTCTGTTGCTTCTCAGTGGGTAGATCTGGCATCCAGACAATGTTGTTCTACTCACCACTGAAACTCTCAATGAAACCCTAAAACAAACAAACATTAGGCTAACAATAGAGGACTTCATTTAGAGGTTATTATAAACTACACCAACTCCCAACTACCACTAGCAAAATGAGTACAGTGGTACCTCTGTTAAGAATTTAATTCGTTCTGGAGGTCCGTTCTTAACCTGAAACTGTTCTTAACCTGAGGTAAAACTTTAGCTAATGGGGCCTCCCACTGCTGCTGTGCGATGTCTGTTCTCATCCTGAAGCAAAGTTCTTAACCCGAGGTACTATTTCTGGGTTAGTGGAGGCTGTAACCTGAAGCGTATGTATACCCAAGGTACCACTGTATAACAATACAGGTTTACTTTACAGGGCTTGTATAATCCACATTGGCTCAGCCACAGCCCCACTCCTTGTCATATGCATAGAATAATTATGAACCTTATCTGCAGTAGCATTGACAGAGTCATTTTTAAAATGTTAACAAACTTGGGGAAGTGCCGGGGGGAGGGGATGTAACTTTTTTGTATTAAACAAGGCCAGAGTTAAAAAGACAATGATATTTGCTGCTATTATTGATTTTTGTGTTGACACAATACTCTCTTATTTACAGCTACACTAAGATCCTGAATAGCTGAATAGGGCAGCAATCACCAGTTCACCAGGTAAGACCAGCACAAAAGGCTTATGAACAATCCAATAAGATCCTGCTCTACAGCGAAGGTGGGAAACCTTTCGCCAGTGGTCCTGATTAGGGCTGGCAGATGTCCTAATTTAGCCCATGAGGTCATTTCCCCCAAACCACACCCAACTACCACGCACCTGCCATCATACCTGATGTCAGGGTGGGGCAGATATGGATACAGCTTCAACTGAACAATCAGGAGCTTAGACTGAGTTCTTCACTGTTCTTTTGCAAGTGGAGATTCCTGTCAGCTGACAGGGGGATCATCTGCACTAGGGAGTCCCCCCTTCTGTTTTGAAGCAGTCTGCATTGACACTGCTTGCAGAAACAGAGCTTTATTCCCTGCAAATAAAAAAAAGTTCCATTTTAGCAAGTATTATCAATGCAAACAGCTTTGGACTAATAAGAGCATGCCTCTTCCGAGAGAAATGCCCTCTGTCAACTGGCAGATTGCACTTTCACAGGGCTTGCTCCATTTGTGCAAAGCAGTTTGCACTGAAACACTTGCTAAAGCAGAGCTCCCCACCATTTTAGCAAGGTGCTTCAGTGCGAACTGTTTTGTGCTAATAGGGCAAACCCTATTGAAATATTTATTTGTTTGCTTGCTTGTTATTAAATTTCTATACTGCCCTTCATCCGAGGATCACGGAGTCATTTACAATATAAAAACACAAAAATGCATACCATAGTAAAAAAACAAAAACAATATCCTCCCCAAGTGTAAAAGGCCATAGGTTGTTTAATTAGCCAAAGGCCTGAGAGAAGAGGAATGTTTTCACCTGTAACAAAGGTGCCAGGTGAGCCTCTCTGGGGAGAGAATTCCACAGAGGGAGGCACTGCAGAAAAGGCCTGCTCTTGTGCTGCCATCCTCTGAACCTTATGTCCAGCATGTGAAGAAGGGCCTCAGATTATAATCACTGGGTTATTTCGTATGTAGAGAGGTAGACCTTGAGGTGTCGTGGTCCAGAGCCATTTAAGCCTTTATAGGTCAAAACCAGCACTTTCAATTGGGACAAGAAACTAATTGTCAGCCAGTGTAGACAGGCCAGGATAGATGTTACATGCTCAAACCTTTTGCCCTAGTAAGCAACCTGGCCACTGAATTCTGCACCAGCTAAAGTTTCTGAACCAATCAGCTGATTGATGCTGGAAGCTCACCTTCAAAGGCGGTTGCTGTAATCATACATCAGCTGACAGGCAGTTACATCAATAGGCTTTGAACTCTGACAGGTATCTCACCCGATGCCATTATGACATCAGGTGACTGATAGGTAGGCGCTGCTTCTGCTGAGAAGTAACTCTCAGTTGTGTTCAATGAAACTTACTCTTTAGCATGTATATTTAAGAACTGTAGCACAAATCAACCAAACAAACAGTTGGAACATACATATCCAAATTTCTGTGTATGAGGAAAAAGAATCTATTTTATTCAACATTTCTACCAATAAATCGTATACCCAATATGTTATATTCTGTGTTCCATATTCTATATCCCAGTAATATATAGAAAATATGCTGAAATCCGACAGCCATGTAGCTCACTGGATGATCTTGGGTCAGCTACTGCCTCTCAGCATAACCTATCTCTCAGGGTTGTGTTGAAGATAAAATTGGGTGGGGGAGAACCATGTATGTCACCAGGAGCTCCTTGGAGGAAAGGTGGGGTGTAAATGTAATAATAATTTAAAAATAAAAAATATGATACCAAGTGTTTGCATATACTCTGAACATCTATCAGCAGAAGATAAATGCCATCACAAATGCCATCATCACATATTGAAGGATGTCCATTCTTCAGAGCCACTATTATTTCCTGACAATAGGAGCATTTGATAATCTGATCAGGTGAGTTCTTCATAAACTGCAACAAAATATGCTAAGAGTATCATGCCTTTGTAACTTGTATTATTATGTGTGAGGCCTTAGAATTATCAGTTTCATAACTACAGTATTCTTTTGGTTTATTAACAGGTTTGGCATTGATGCTAGTTTAATGGAAATGAGAAAGAACATAGTTGGTTTTCTTATATAAAGTTGCTGCTAAAAAAAGAAAGAGAAAGAAATCACTTTAAACCAAACACTTTGCTTGATGGCTCCACTAATTACAGGCCACTGCTGTTCCTGCTGAGCTGAAGAAGGCTGATAGGCTTGTTGTCAAGCAGACAGATTTGCCACTGTTACCCATTAAGGGCTCCGCTTGAGTGTAGACAGAGACATAGAAGAAAAAACGTAAGAAAGCAGCATGTGCATAACCAAACAGGCATCTGTAGTGAAAAGAAACCCCCTTAAGCCACTTTCTGCTTCATTAACACATGAACACAAGGTAATTGAACACTTCATTCACCCAACAAGAGTTGAGATTCATCAATCATGGAAATGGAGTTTTGATAAGGTGGTGTGCTGAAAAGTGGCCAAAAGTCTTCTTCAGTTATTTAAACAAGAGATACAGAGACATGAATGTCAATATCCTGCACACAATGTCACCCTCACTATGAAGCTTTAAACTTATTATGAATGACTTCTTTGGAAACAATAAACATTTCAGAAAAAAGGATTAAATGGAAAGTTTAAATGGAAAGATTTTAATTAAATTGTTTCTAATACTACATATTCATTTTCCTTTTGGGGCTTTCCCATCCATTTAACTTGAGAAATTCTGGTTTTGGTTTTTACATCATCAACTGTAATATTACTTGACATTCCAAACAACACATTTGCCAGCCTTCACCAGCCTGGTGCCCTCAAGTTGTTTTGGACTACAACTCCCATCATCTCCAACCAGGACATCCATAGTGGTGAGGATGATGAGAGTTGTAGTCTGAAACATCTGGAGTGCATCAGTTGGCAAAGGCTGACATACCCTTACTCATGGAGAGGAAGTAAAAAAGTCTCATTTTCCCAATTCAGGCCTTCAGATGTTTTCCACGCACTAGATGGAAAACTCGAGAGTACACAAACCTATGATTCTTAGACATTTAAAACCACTGGAGAGAATCACTTTAAATTAATAGAATTTAAACCAACATTTTTTTTGTACCAAAAGAGGCTTGAATGAGTAGACACAGTTAGCCAGTATGTTAAAGACCAGTTGTCCCAATCAAATATATAATCTCATTTGCAAAGATAAAAAGAGACGATAGCACTCAGTCTTTAATAACCCATTGTTAAAGAGCCTTTTTGACTCATAGCAAATTACAGACTGTTTCTTACTTTTCCCAAAAGATTACTGCATTTACATTGTGGGAGAAAAGTCACACATAAGTATTTAAAGTGTGGGGGAGAGGAAATTTACCAGTAGAGGGCTGAGGAAAAGCTGACAGACTCCAGCTTTGTGCGAACCATATACTAAAGAATGATTGAATGTAGGTGGTAGACAATATGGAGGAGAGAATTCCACATGCTTTACCTCAACATATCCTACCTAGACCAACATATCCTACCTAGAAGAAGATAGGTAGCCGTGTTGGTCTGCCATAGTCAAAATAAAAAAATTCCTTCCAGTTGGTCTTTAAGGTGCTACTGGAAGGAATTTTTTTATTTTGACTACCTAGAAGAGAGATCTGTATCAACTGGTCTCTGGATTATTTGTTTAATGATAGCATCAACAAAATGACTTTTCCCAACTAAACCAGGCTGCTGAAATTTTAAAGTAGGCTAACTCAGATTGGATTTCTGTGAGAAAAGATTATGAGCTCAGATCAGTTCTAGTACTGAAAACAAATTCCTACAGTCAACCTGCATAGTTGAATTATGGAAGACATTCCCAATGAGAATGTGGTGGCTACCAACTTGGATAGTTTTAAAGTTCGCAGAGGATAAGGCTATCAATGGCTACTAGTCATAATGCTTTATGTTCTGAATGTCATTTGTTGGAAATTGAAGTTGGGCAGAGTACTGTTCCATTCATATCCTGCTTGTGAGCTCCCCACAAAATCTGATTGTCCCTCTGAAAAATGGATGCTGGATTAGGTGGGCCTGATCCAATGTGCTCCCTTTCCTAAAACTCTTGCATTTCCTCCTCCACAAAACAAAGTACATGTGTCTAGTGGTGAATGGGAAAGCTCATTTTCAGACAATACTAATAAGTGTGAGGAATCAGAGTGAGACGCTCCATGTTCTGTAGAGTCTGATGCTGCAAAACTGTTGACTCTCCCGGGATCAAAGTGCACAGAATTAGGCACAGGTGATGAACCAGGGAAATGGAAGTATAAATACAAGGAGATAAGACAAGCACCAGGGCCTCTTGAGACTTGCAGGTGAAGCTCTCAAAGCTTTTTAAAGCTTTTCTCAGTAAAGGTAAAGGTAAAGGACCCCTGGACCATGTGGAATAAAGAGCTCCAATAAAAATGAAAACAGGCAAGGTGATCTGCCCAAATATTATCTGTTGCAAATCTAGTGCTTACTAGAATTGTTGGTTTAATAATTATCAGGCTAGGTCACTTTGTCAGTTTAAAATAAAACCAGCTTTAAAGACAACAAATGAAAGAGCACAGTTGACTACTGAACTATGCTCAATAATGTCTCAAACACAATTTTGCAGTTAATTGTCTGCTTCCTTCTAAATGCTCATACTAAAAAAAAGAGCCCCATGGCCACCAACTACACTTGTAGTACATAGTAGGTGTGAAAAATTGCCCAATGGAGACCAGAGCTAGCTGAAGACATTTTGCTGCTGCCTGAAGTCAAAGACAAGGTGGCAGCCTTCTCCAATTCCATGTGCAGAAGCTGACTAGGCTGACAGTTGAATATCCTATAAAATACTGCTGACGGGACAGCGTATTCTACCACACTTGTGGGAAGAAGAATAGTGCAGGAGACACAGGGTAGGCCATGTGGCACACACAGTTCTGTCCTCCAGCATTGTGCTGTTCCTCCTACCATTAGGTATCAGTGTGCCTAAAGGTAGGACTGGTCCTGATTGAAACAAGTAATGACAAGAGAAAGTCAAGACATCACTCAATGGAAAGTAGGTGAACAAAAGTGAGACCAGATTGCTAATCTTGATTCTGTCAGTCTGAATAATTTCTCAGTAAAAGAAAAGCAACAGTTGCCTTTTCTCACTAACAAGAATTTTTATTCCCTGTCTGCAACGTAAACTATCCATGGGGAAAGAGAAAGTTGTTAAAGGACCATGTCCTATTATTATTATTAGAGTGTTGCTGAATGCTCTTGTACGTGACAAGTAGGAAAGAGATTATTGATAGTCGAATACTGCAAATAGTTTGTTATTATCCAAAATATTGTCTAATTAGAACTATTAGTTGATACCTTGAGTCACTGGAGAATAATTTTCTCTTAGTCTTTAATTATAGTTATTTTCCCCAGCCTGGACTGGAATTGATCCCTCCACCCAAAAAATCAAATGCAAACAAGTGCTTAATGTGGCCCCATGCATTCAGTGTTGATCTAAGTACAATGTCTATTTATGAAAAAATGAAGTATTTGAATGACGACTAAATTATTGCTGACATCAGGGGACAATTCACTCTCAGTGACTTCTGTGGGACCACACCCATTTACATCCCATAAAAAAATCTTGATTCAAAGTGGCCTTAAAGCCATTGCAAAATGTGTGTTAGAGTTGGGTGGGTAGGTGAACTTATATTGCTATGAAAAAGTAGACGCTTTTTAAAAAGGACAAATACCCTCTGTGATTAATTTTTTTAAAATACTATATGATGTTTATGATAGTTCTGAGTTCAGTTTTGCTTGTGTTCCATTGCACTCTCTCTCCCCACCCCATATATTAAACATAGCCATATATATAAGCTGAGCATTGTGATTAATTAAGGCTTTGCATGGAGTGCTAAAAGCCTTACTGATTCACAATATGCTTTATTGCAGGCTGTAAGAAAACTGGAAAGCAATCATCTGTTTCTGTTTGGGTTTTTTGCGGGGTGGTCTTGGTGGTGGTTTTGTTTTAGGTCTACTTTTATTTTTTTAAAAAACAATTCTCTTAACAATATAAGTTAGTTAAACTCATCAACCTTTTCAATGTCATTAGTTTTGATTGAAAGATTAGCCAGTTAAAGAATTTGATTATGAAATACTCATTTCCAGTTTCTCCTTTCTTTCTTTTTTATCGTGCGTCAGTCTACTCCATCCTGAATTGATTAAACCCACGCTAGATAATAGAACTTTGAAGAGGAGGGGGTGGAAATCCTTGCACAACTGGTTTCTGGTTATGACCATCTTTTAGTGAAAGCTTGCTAACAATGAGAAAAGTTGAAAGGTCAGGGTGGATAAGCTACATACGTAGCCCCATTCTCCTTCTCCACCCCCTCCACATCAGCAACACTTTCCAGGCTTTGACTATAATTACTGAGAATAAAAATACACGAAAAACTACTTCTGCATTATAGATTCACAGGTGTGCATTCCTAAAATAGTTATAACTGCAGCAAAAACATTCCCTTCTCGCTTTCTATGGCAGCAAATAATCATATGGTTGAATTCAGCAAAGCCATAAACAAAGACCTATCGAAATCAATAGACTTGCTAGCATGACTTGGTAGGATTTAACTCAACGTATACCCTATTATATAAAAACATAATGCCTGACTAATAATACAGAGTGTAGAGTATTGTTTCAGCAACTGAGCTGAAAATCAGGAAAATCCTACTTCCAATCAAAGGAAAGGCACTATCTCTCAGCCTCAGTAACAATACTGACTTACAGCATTGTTGCAAGAATTACGTGAACTCATTTCTGTTTTACTGCTACCAGTGAACTACAAATGAACAATGAGTAGCTTGGTAACTATGCAAACATATTGAAACTTGTGTGAAACATGCAGACGCTTTCTGCAGTGGGGGAAGATTCTTCCATGCATCTTAACTAGAACTCCCCTCTTCTCAGTCCCATGGAATTCAAACAGCGTACTGTAACATGTTTCACTTCATACAGGTTTTCTTTTGAAAGGTCTACCTGAACACACATTATTTTAGAAAACTCTACAACTCTATGATTCTATACCAAAAAATGTCCTCACACCTCAATGCAGCAATGCTAGTCCCAATTCCCAGGCCTTGTTTTGATTTTTCTGGTGTTCCCTTGAAGCAATATAAAAATGTGCCAAAACTTGTATGACTAGACTCTGTGGCAGGACCAAAAAAGAAAAAGGGAGAAGGATGCTCTACATTAGTACCTCAAATTCATAGAAAAGCTGTACATAGCCTGATGTCTTATACATTAAGAGCAAACTCAATATTCACATGTGAAATGCATAGACAAAGTGCATAGCCGTGTGGACTAATTTCAAAACATTTTGTAGCAGGTCCCACTGGTACTTCTACACGGTACAGTATACCAGGACACGGGTGGCGCTGTGGTCAAAACCACTGAGCCGCTTGGGTTTGTCGATCAGAAGGTTGGCAGTTCGAATCCATGTGATGGGGTAAGCTCCCTATTCCAGCTTCTGCCAACCTACAGTTCAAAAGCATGCCACTGCAAGTAGATAAATAGGTACTGCTGTGGTGGGAAGGTAAAGGGCTTTCCATGCACTCTGGCTTCTGTCACGGTGCTCTGTTGCACCAGAAGCGGTTTAGTCATGCAGGCCACATGACCCAGAAAGCTGTCTGTGGACAAATGCCGGCTCTCTCAGCCTGAAGTGAGATGAGTGCTGCACCCCATAATCACCTTGGACTGAACCTAACCATCCAGGCATCCTTTACCTTTTACCTTTTTACTGCTACACATATATTATCAGTGCTAGGACAGTGCTGATAAATAGAAAGATTCTCATACATAACACAAATTATTTCCGCCTGCTCCTTCCGCTTGCTTCAATATGTTCATGTGAGTGAGCACCACAGCATACAGAAGGGAGGTTAATGGGACTGGGAGTCCACTTTCTGCATCCATTCCTCCACCCACAATATACTTGTTTGTTGACCAAGGAGAAAGGGTAGACTGGAGGAAGATATGGGATGCCTCCTTTTTCTTGTAATGCCCTGGTGCAAAGCTTGCATATATGCCCGTTTAAAACCCATTACAGGAAGGGGTGGGGACCAGGGTTCTATAATCCCATATCTGTCTTAAGGTACCCTGTTGCCCTCAAGAAGTTGTTGAACTTCCTATCAGCCCCAGTCAGCACAGCAATCAGTCAGAGGTGGTGACAGTCCTAGGAACATCTGGAGCACCACAGGCTCCCCACAAATAATACATACGTTTCTTACTTTGAATGTGCAGTAATCTGATTCAACATTTCTTTCGGTGTAGGACGTTGTACAATATATGCAAACTACCAAAAATACTTCTATAACTAGGATCGCCCTTTCCTTTAACTGAAAATATTTTTGGAAACTACCTGCCCTGGAAAAAGATTGTTCAGTAAATTTCCATTTCCTTCGACCACCATAAAAAGCAAACTGTTAAAAAAGAAGAAGAAGCACACAGCATATTTTCCAAGACTCATGCAATAAGTCTTCTGTTTTAGGCAATGGATATTTTAAATAAAAACATGGAAAGAAAAGAATATATGACTTTTCCCTACCACAAAGGTCAGCCTTTCCCCCTTTTTTCTTTTAAAGGCTTACAAATAGGATAGTACTTTATACTCTTATTATAAATACAATAGAGATAAATGGCCTAACCAGAAAATTAAGAAGTAGAAATATCGATGGAGAAACACTCATCCCCATTTTTTATCTTAGGTGAGATGTAATTATTTTTTTTTGGTAATTTAATTTTTTTTAAATCGAACAGCAGCTTCCTATTATTTTTTTGTGATTTCATGTTTTTTATATAAAAAAGGAATCTGCATAAATCCACAATGCCTTAAGGCATTTGAAGAAACACTTAGGTTAGACCGGCAGCTTCTAATTCCAAACAGCACCTATTGTCTCCTTCAGCTTTGAATGACAAAAAGGGGACAGAAAGCTAGTACCTGGATTTAACATCGGATAATCATTGGGTAATCCTATCCACCAACTTTAAGTCTTTTTATAAAACACAGCCTATATAAAAAGATGATTTATAAAGCTAATTTTGACAGGCAGGCCAGGAGACACACAGGGAGCTGTCATTGTATTTTAGTTAAGACAGATTTTAGATAACACGTTTTCCCTAGGAAAAACAGATTGAGATTCATTGCAAGTTCCCAAATCAGTTTCTCACTGCTGTCAAGGGGGTGGGGGAATTGGCTGGAATCCAGAAAGATACTTTAGGCACACTCAAGCACTTGAGCATGTCCTGTTGTATTATTGTCTTCCACCTCTCCCCTGGGAAAAGCAAAGACAACCAAGAGAGTTGTGGCACCTTGAAGACAACACATATTATTATGGATTTTTTCCTTTGGCTCCAGGCTGGCACAAAATAAGCTATCCATACACCTATATCACCAACTGTTTTTGAAAATCCCCTCAGTTCCAAAAGTGTTTTGCGCTGTGTATGTGGGATTTGTGGGGCGGGCAGGGCAAGTTGTGCTGCTCAGAAAACACCAGCTGAAACCATGTGTGAGCATGCAAAAGTTGTTGTTTCTTTGGATCCTGGCCAACTTAAGAACATCTTGTGCACATTGTCACTTTTAAGCTGGATTTCATTGCAGAAGGCTGCCCAAAATTAAAGCGATGCAGCTCAGTCTGACAAATAAGCTATTTGTTGCATTAACCACTTTAATAAGTCAAAATAAAAAAAATCCTTCCTGTAGCACCTTAAAGACCAACTAAGTAGTTCTTGGTATAAGCTTTCGTGTGCATGCACAGATACACTGTGTATCTGAAGAAGTGTGCATGCACACGAAAGCTTATACCAAGAACTACTTAGTTGGTCTTTAAGGTGCTACAGGAAGGAATTTTTTTATTTTGACTATGGCAGACCAACACGGCTACCCATCTGTCACTTTAATAAGCACATCTAAGGTGTTATCTATATTTTAAAATGAAAAGCACATACTACATGAAAATAAATATTTAATTTATTCCATTTTGTTATTGTGTGAAACACTGTGCTGTTTCTTTCTGTAAATTAAAATCAACAACAACATGCATCCCTTTCTTAACCAGTCCTCCATCCAACTTCCTATGGGACTGGGTTGAGTGGAAAATGGAAAAGTTCTGGTGTATCTTTTTGCAACACTTACGTAACATTGCTGTTGTTTGCACCTTAAAAAAAAAAGGTCCATATTCCTCATTCAGAGATTCCTTCAGGCAGTGGTATATTGTTATTGTATTTTGTGTTTATCTTAATTATTATTTTTAGACCTTTTAATATTTTTATTCCTATAAACAATATAAATGTGTGATACTTTACCATTTTTATAAATGCACAATTGTGAAACTTTTTAATAGAAATTTTATTTCCTTTAAATGTATCTTGTTTGCTTGTAGGAGTAAAACAATCAGTAAACTACACTGACACCTTTTTATATAGAGACATTTTATTAAAAGTAAACCATTTATAAATATTTATGAATAAAAATAGACTTTTTAATTACTCTGTTAGTTAGGAGGCCTAGTTCGCAGGTCACATTTAACTATGGTTTAGTGTGAATGAGCAGTGTACATGTTGTGCATCTATGTTTGACTTTTGTTTAACATACATTTATGTATGTATGTACGTATGTATGTATGTAAGAATCACTTCCCATGAAACATCCCAAACTGATATAACACGATGTGTGAACACAGCTCAAGTCTTTTGTTTTATCAAAGCAAGCAGCATTGCAAATGGTTTATATTATCTGTCAAATTTAGTTTACATGTTCTGTATGTTTTTGTCAAAAGGCATATTGATAGGTAAAACATATAAATCCATGCCACTTATCTTAAACTCATATGGTCTTGTTTAGTCAGAGATGTTTGAAAAGAGAGAGAAAAAGATATTGAACACTGAATAGGTTTTAGAAATGCAACAAAATTGTGAAACTACAGTACAGTGGTACCTCGCAAGACGAATGTCTCGCAAGACAAAAAACTCGCAAGACGAAAGGGTTTTTTGTTTTTTGAGCTGCTTCGCAAGACGATTTTCCCTATGGGCTTGCTTCGCAAGACGGAAACGTCTTGCAAGTTTGTTTCCTTTTTCTTAACACCGTTAATACAGTTGCGACTTGACTTCGAGGAGCAACTCATAGAACGTGGTGTGGTAGCCTTTTTTTGAGGTTTTTAAAGACTTTGGTGATTTTTGAAGCTTTTCCAAAACTTTCCCGACACCGTGCTTCGCAAGACGAAAAAAATCACAAGACGACAAAACTCGCGGAACGAATTAATTTCGTCTTGCAAGGCACCACTGTACTCATTCATTACTTTACCAGAACATTACTGCAGTTTGCTAGGCTAAATAAAAATTCAAGATGAGTATGGTTCAGTTTTTTTTTTTAAAAAAAGTCATGGATTTATGCAGTGAACATAATGGTCACACAATGCTGAGTTTTCGGAAGCTAGTTCTGCGCTCCTGGGCTTTATCTCTCCACCTTCACCAGCCACAACTAGGCAGGTAGCAAGTGAAACTAAACAATGTTTTCAAACACTTTATACTGTAATATAACCGGATCCAGAAATCTGAACTCCCATTGTGAGGATATTAAATCATACGGTTAAGGGAAATCTGTTAAGCTTATATCCTTTTTGTATTATTTTGTTTCTGTGAGATCCAGGCCTTCTGACAGTCACTATGCTTAAAATGGGTGGATTCCAGCTTATGCCCTTGGAGTCATGAATGCACTTTTAATCCAGCAGAGGAGGGGAAGCAACTGACTGCCAATTCCTTCTTCCCTAGGCATTCCTTCATGCCACCTTCCATCCTGTCCTGAAAGCTCCCCAACAATTCTCTCAAGCTGATTTTGGGGAAGGCTGGGAAGGAGGAGGCAAAAATCACCCCCGTCCTATTCTACTAGAAGACACTTTGTTTCATTGTAAGACCTTCACTGAATGAAAGGGCAGAAAGTGGATTCCATCCAGTGTAGTATCTTTTTGAAACATCATCAGTGTCAACATGTATGAAATAAGCAAATATTTATTTGCAAAGAAAAGTTATATTCTGTTTTCATGTACATACATCAAGAAGCAATAAAGGAATGCAAGGAATATACAAGCAAACAGCACAACACCAATCTGATATGAAATATCTAATTATTCCATTGGACTAGACTTTGAAGTCTGAGTTAGTACTATTAAAATTTATTATTTCAAAACAAGGAACACACAGGTAGGCTATCCTGAAATAGAATATTTTTGGACCACAGACTGATAATAGCTAAAATTAATCTCCGAATCTATATTGTTATTTATCATTAAAACAATCTACCACATCAAGAAAAAACAGACTCTTGTCATGTATCATTCATTGCAACAGGACATAGTTAGAACTCTGTTGTTTTTGGCTAGAAGAAATTCAATTGTTTGTTGAAAAATCAGTGGCAGCAAGAAATTGTTTGGGGTTTCTTCTCCCCCTCCTTATAAACAGAGCAACTCCACAAATATTGGGAAATCCTCTTGCACATATTTTCCAAAATTTCAAAATGTTAAACTAAATGGAAGATTGTTACAATAATATATAAGACTGCAGACAGTATTTGGTGTAGCTATAAAAGAGGTAAGAGAACAAAATGATCAGCAAAAACTGATAATTTATTTAAAGAATGCATGGAATTGCCCACTTGGTATTTTTCAGACAAAGGTACTGCAATAGCAGTAATATTATACACTGATTTTTATTCCTTTTTACATTTTTACTGAAAACTTACTGTTAGGAAAGCAGATAAATAGAAAAAAGGAAGGTTGATAGTGATACCTGCTTTCAGATTATAAATACATATATAATATATCATTCCCACAAGACACTTACCCTTCAAAACCCTTTCTCTTTTGCATTTCCCCCTAATTAACATTGTTCAAGTAAATTGATCAAAGTACACATTAATTAGATAACACAAGAAATTCCTAAACTGCTAAGACTGGTTTTCACAATTCTTTTCACAAATGCTCAAAACCTAACAGAAATAAATAATGCCTCCATTTGTTTCCTATTGACTTATACTTTTCTTAGCACAGAAGGTTTACAAATTGGGAGTCTTGATTTATTTTAACCCATAGTGGTTGTGACAATTTAAAAAGGATGTTTTCCTGAACTAATACAGACAATTTTTTTGCAGAGACAGTCTTATGTACTGGGCAGTCCCTAAACTCCATTACATCAAACAAGCTGATAATAAGAGGGTTGCCAACATGAGTGTTTAGAAACCTTTAATCACAAACACAGTATTATCAGGAAGCCACTTATAACACACCTACATCTGGTAAGCTAGACAGGGCTGGAGCGCTTCTAAATATATAGAAGCTACTATTCAGGTGTGATTAAAAATGTCTGACTTTAAGGAGGGCACAAACTTTGAACGGCTTTTAGGGGATTATAGATGATATGATTAATGCAACATATGCCTTAGCCTAAAACAAATATCAGCCAACGACTGCATAGGTAAGGTGAACGAGGAGGGGAGATGGAAATCCTCCTTTTATGCTTGTATGCTTCTGGAATGCAGATTGAAAGATCATAGCAAAACTTTAATGTATTGGCAAATACATTAAAGGAAAACAGTTTAATCCTACAACAAATACAAGACTAACCTACTCTGATATTAGTCTCTCCCTACATACATCGCTTCCAATGAAACTAGGAAAATTGATACTAACCAAGGATTAAGTCCAAGATTTCTACAATGCGCCTTGCCAATCGAAAAACAATTCACTTATGAATCGAAATTTCTACTGCGGTTAATGTAAATATTATCCCAGCAGTTCTTGTCCCATCAAGTAAACACTAGCTACCAAGTATGCTTTTCATTTTCATAGTATCTAATCCTTTCCAACTTTCCATAATAGACAATTATTGAAAAATTTGCTATCAGTTGCTAAATTTTGATTTTTACTAATTATAACCAAGCTATAACCCCAAGGAGAAGATGCACGCTATGGACATAGGACCACCATTAAAAACAGATTTATATTGCAGGTTTTGAAGGTTGCTTGGCATGCAGTGGCTAAGCATCAGCAGGGCTTCCCTCCAGGGATGGGTAGCAGCAGAATGCACCATGCAAGGAGGCTAGAATGGGAGTTCCCAAGCTGTGGTTAATGAGATGCTTTCAGGTGGAATGTGGCACATGTTGGCATTAAATATTCCTATTGATTTAAAATTGTATTACTTCTTTTGCTTCTTAGATGGTATTTTATTGTGTTGCTATTTGAATTCAATATCAGGAATGAAAAGCAATAATAATACTATTAAAAATCATACAGCATTTTGCACAGCATATTACAATTGCTGCAACAGCAGAAAAATCATTACGTGGTCTGCCAAGAGTCTCAGCAATTTTCAAGTGATAATGGGATAAACTGTTTGGGAACCAATGGGCTGGCACCACAATTAAGAACGTTTTACATCGGCCACATGGAATCATGTACACTTATGGATTTTACCTCTGCATTTCCCATGTCTTGTAAAAATCAGCCCTGTGTGCTCCACGGGGCATTTTAATTTTGTTTGGTACCAACTTGCTTTTGAAATTCAAAAGGGAGCATCAAAAGCAGTTTGTGATGAGACCAAAAAAGTCTGCTATGTACTGTAATGTGTAATCTCTACACTGCAACTGAAAAATCAAGTGTAGCATAATTTAAATTCTTTTATAGGAATGATTTCCTAAGAGCAATGCTAATCTAATAAGTTGTTATGGCAGAGACCATTAACATGCTCATCTGGAAGTATATTGCACTTCTGTTTAAATATTAGGGCTTGTGGCAAAGGATCAGTACTACTGCAGTACCTATCTTGTTTCATGCTTAGGCACATGCCTTGTGGACTGAAAAGACAACCCAAACACAGAATAATTGGAGAAGCAAACATTTGTTTAGCATTCAAACCAAGAAGGAAAAGGCACCAATTTTAAAGAAACTGAGATGATTACTAGCAGAAAAAGGAAAGAAGGTGGGTGGGCAGGCTGCGGGGGAAAAAGAGATACAGAGCAGTAAGCTCTGCTCAACTTGTAAAACCAATACTCAGTGACAGCGATTTACCACAGGTTGCTTTTCTTTTTTTTTAAGTAGCGAAAACGATGGAAAATAATCGACCTGCTATTTAAACCTTCCAGTGCCAAGAAAATAAATTATGTTGATTTACAATGCTTACACTCACAGTTATCAGATATTTATATTCATATCAGATGGAATCACTTAGAGAGCAGTCTACCGACCACAAACTCTGTTCATTTCAAAGGGGCTTATGCTGGAGCCTTGTCCAAATTAGATGGATTGCACCTCTTAATCTGTAGCACCAGGGACTGAAATTAATACTTCTGCTATACGATATCAATTACATTTCCCTGTATGGATTTTTGTTGTTGTTTGCCTTGGTGATTACATGGTTGCATTTCAGTGCCAATTACATCAGACACTGTATATGACTTTGTTAAAAACAACAACAACAACAAGAGCAAAAAAAAAATATTTTACTCCCAGGCCTACTGTAAAAATCTGTTAAGCAGCTATACATCTTCATTTATTTGTACTCTATTACAAGCAGATCTTTGATAAGTTTTCACTCTTGCGTGTTAGACTAAATATTGTTACGTTTGATTGACCACATCGTATTGAGCTGGGTGGTAATAAAATTATTTCCTAGTCACATCAAAGATTAATAATGGGACATTTAGCCCAGTATTGGCTCATTGCAACTTGCTAGTAATCTATTCAAGTTAATGCACATTTGCACATGTAATACAATCTCTAGAGCAATATTGAAAGATTTACAACTATTAAAATTGATTGTGTTTACTCAGATGAATTTAGAAAAAAGCAACATTTTTAATGTTCTTGCAGGGAACTGAGCTATGTATTCAATGAAACTGAGCAGGTAATTCATTACTTTTTTCAGTGAAAGTGTGACTTAGAAACTGTTATATAATCGTTTTAGGTAACATTTCTGTAGCATGCATTACTGTATTAAAACAGCTGATGCATCTTCCTAAATAACGCTTAATTTCTGAAATCCTGAAACAGTGGAATTTTGCTATTCATTCCAGTTAAATAAGATTTATACCGTTATATATTCTGCACCATTCACTAAGTTGTCAAATTAATAAATATTCAATTGTTTGCCCTATATTAGTCTACTAAGGATAGTGTTTTAAGGGGGGGAAATGTTTCCAAAAGCAAATTTGTCTAAAGGTACGAACAATAATTTTAAAAATATGAAGAAGTGTTGAAAATGGTATTTATTTTAATGAAAATTGGCATAGAAATATAATGAATCAAATCGACATCAGTATAAATTACTTTTCAGCTATCACATGTAGATCATATTTGTCAAATAATTTCACAATCTTCTGCTACAGCATCAAGACTAAATTTATTTTCTTCTCTCACTTACAGCTGAATTCTCTTGAACAGGCAGTTTAGAACTGAGCTAATATCTCAATTGTACATAGGATTGCAACCTACTAATAAATCGGTAATCCCCATTGAACTCTTAAGACTTACTTATGAGTAAGCACACATAGGATTGTAGGTCACATACAGCCCAATTTTGCACATATATATTCAAAAGGATGTCCCACTATGTTAAATGGAACTAACTTTCAAGGAAGTGTGACAGGACTGCAGCCTCAGCTTATTAAAGTCAACTACTGTATGATAAAGACTTGATAGATAATATTATCCATGTGATTCAGCTCAATAAATGTGTCCACTTGTTGGCAGCTACAGCCATGTAAAGGCAAAATTAAATGAATGAAACTTAACTGCAGCTGAACAAAATGTAACAGATAATCTTTACAGTATATACTGACAATAAACAATGTAATTTGTTATGATTTGCCACACTAGGACACAAAGGAGCTACTAAAGAACCTTTCTAGACACTTTATTTTTGGCTACAGTCCTATGCACTGACAGACAATAGCAGCTTAACTACGCACAAGCCTGCAGCCATTGAATAATCCATTAGAAACAACTATGTTAAGTACTCTCGTATTAAAATATATTAAGTATGATTTATTGGTCCCTGGTGAACAGCTCTAGAGCTTTCAGTAGTTCTGATACTGAAGACAGTGAGCATGTAAGTTTCCACCACAACGAAAAGTTTATTTCACTTCAACTCCTAGGTGTCAAGATGGACACTTTAATTAAGATACCAATAATCAATATGTGTTCCTTTTCATTCCATTTGTCAGTTATGTACTTCTTTAAAAAAAATGGAAAAGGGTAGCACTCATAGACTGTGTTAAAATGTGTATAAATAAAGGAAATGACATCTTTGCTAAATACATTGTAGCTAATTTGTTCTTATGAAATGCATCTTCTTGTTCAGGAGATCAGCTAAACAAACAGAGAAAGTTAACAGTGATAGTAAGTAACCACATGACATGGCCTTGATTTTTAATCTTTGGTTAAAACATGTCTTACCTTTTCCAAATCTTCCTTTTAGTGCTTTCAAGCAAATGATCTAAGGGGAAAAGCAAACAGAATCCTAATAGAACAGAATATAATTTTCACTCAGCCACTTTCTTTTGCAATCCGTCCCCCCCTGCCCCCACTTCACATTTCAAACTAGTTAATTCTCTACTGTTTGAACAATACAAACAGGATGTTTCCTGTTGACATATTATTTTTACTGGTCAACAGTAAAGTCTTCCATTTCCTAAATAGCATGGCCACTAATTTTATCTGCCATAATCTTGCAAGGAGAGCAAACAAAAATGGGAAAAGCCAGAGAAGTCTCAAATTCATTTATAAATTCCCAATAAAGGTTAATAGTTAAACTCCTTGTCTCTCCCACATGCTCCACCCTCCTGCACGAATGGATGGTGCCTTGAAGGAATTAAATGTTTTTGTTCTCTTTTTACCAGAAGCCAGACGAAAGTGTCACCATCTCCACTTTTATTTACGGGTTGAGCAACAGCGGTTCCTCAAAAATCACACGTTAATCCTAGAGAGATTGACTGCCCTAACTAACAGATCTGATATGTGAAATACATTTGACTCAATCTTTCTCTTTTCTTTTTAACAAAAGGAATCCTTCCCTGCTCCCCACCTCCAGTAGAAAACATCCCACCTGCTCCAAAATGCAGTAGGATTTCAAGAAAGGAATTAAAGATCTTCCCGGTGGTTTCTTCTTCAGGTGAATTCTTTGGACGCCTCCCCCCTTCGGTCTGGAGCTTTAAACCTGAAAAACAAACACCTCTATTGAATTCAAAGTAAGCTTTGGTGGGGTCTGAGTTAATTCTCTATCAGACAGCAAGTCTCAGTGTCTGGTTACACAAACACACCTTCACTCAGGTTGGAGAGGTTCCTTAGAAACCAAAAAATCAGAAAAGACAAAGATGAGGGAAGGAAAGAGGTACTTCCATAACCCTGGACAGGTTTAGTACTGATTTTACGGAAAGACTTACTGGGGGGAGGGTTTTGTGGGTTTTTTGGAAAATGTTTAAAAACAAAAAACCAAACCCCCACACACCCAGCCTGATGATCCAAAAACGTGAAAATATAAAGGAAGGCTGTGATCTTAAGCGTGCACCATTGGAAGCAAGTTTCTTATTCACAGGTAAATTAAGTAAAAGGCACACGTGCGCAGAAAGTATTTAAGTTCACAATTCTTGCAGCCCGTCCGTAAAACTCGAAGCTTTGCCCGACGAGGCGGTCTTGTGGAGCGCGGTCTGCTCGGGAGTGGACCTGATGGAATTCCCAGGCACGTGCGAACAGGAAGTCTAATAAACACGCATCTTCCACCCAGAGCCCCATGCCTTTCCTTCCCACTCCGTTCCCGATTAACTTCAGGATCAGTCGCGCTGGACAACCTTCCCCACCCCCGACCCCCCACCCCGCAATGCCAGCATCATCATGCATCCACACGAGCAGCCACCGGGGCGACTTACCCGACTCTTCCCACTAGGCTGTGTCCCAAGAGCAGGAAGCCCCGGCCCCATCTCCCTAGCAGGCAAACGCAGCATCGCGCACAAAGCGCGCCAAGACGCCGGCAGCCGCTGCTCTCCCACAGCCCGCCGCGCTCGCGGACGGGGACCGGGGCGCGCGAGGAGAGAGGCGGAGGGTGGGCGCGCGCGCGCGGGCCGGGAAGGGCGAAGCTGCGGAGGAGCAGGAGGTGGGCACCGTGCTGCCCCTACGCTTCCCTCCTGGGCTACTGAGGGTTATAGAGAGGCTCTATTATATCTCGGCTGGAAGAAGCCCCAGTCAGACTTGTGTGGAGAACATGAGGCGTCCTCCTTCTAACTCCTCAGAGGAAGGGGCAGCTTCCCTCCGAGCGGCGGCTCCCTCTCATGCCTTCTGCTTCCCGAGTTGACGAGGCGGTTTTCTCGCTCGTACACACAAGACCCCCCCCCCTCCGCCGCCCCCGTGTGCTCGCGTGCGTGAGAGGACCCCTGCGAGCGTCAGCCTCGTGGGTGGCTGGGTGGGTGCGTGGCGAAGAGAAGAGCGAGGCACTTCAAAGCCGCCTTTTGGTGCGCGCGGGGGGTGTGGGAAAGAGGGGCAGAGGCGCAGCTGCGAGCCTTGGCGGACGAGCTCGCGCAGCACAAGCCACGCGCCCAGCTAGCTAGCTATTCGCCCCGGCAGCTTAACATTGACAGTGTGTGGGGTGTGTGTGTGTGTGGTGTTGTTGTTGTTGGGGTTTTTTCTTCGCCTTTTAGTTTAAAAACACTCCCCACATTCCTTCCCCAAACCCCCTCTGATTGGGCAGTTTCCCGTCTGTCACGTGCCACTCTCTTCACCCCCCCCCGCTTTCCTGTTTAGGGGAAGCGGGGGGGGGGAGAGAGCTACTTGATTCATTCACTTTCACTTTGGTTCGTCAGGCTTGATCCTGAGGGAATTCAGACAGGGGGAAGGGGGAGGGGAGGGGGCGTGGGTTGGTTTCCTTCGCTGGGGAAATGACACTGCAGGTTTTTTTTCCTTGGGAAAGAAACGGGCGTGGGGAAGGTCTTCGTTTACATAATAAGCCTCAATGCTATCTGTGGTACGTCGAGGTGAGCTCTGGTTGCCAAGGCTGTTGAGGAGCGAAGCCTTCATTCAGGCCTGAGACATTTGTGACCCGCTCGCCTTGTATTTGGGGAACTACTTAACCCCCGCTGGGCACGCAGCGGCTTTCCTCACGAGGTGCCCCAACCCCTTGTTCTGGTCGACTGACAAACATGGCTGGGGGTGTGTGTCAGAAATAGTTTAGGCCTTCTCCCATATCTCTGTATCTCCCCTCCTTTTCCTCGTGGGTTTTTACAAGCTAAGGTGTATATAGCCCTGCCTGCTCTGGGAAAGGTTTCAGACTTTGCAGGGACTTCCCACCTTATAGAAGTGTACCTGTGTGAAGCAGGATAGTACACATATTCCACAATGCCTCTGAATTTTCTGCTTAGGATCCTTGAGCCAGCCGGTGTGATTGCATGTGTGCATTTTTACACAGTGTCAACATGTGAGGCTGAATGTTCTGTATTCCAAATGCAGACAGAAAAAGAAAATTTAAAAACCCAGGCTTAGTGCCTGGTAGACAGTAATGGTAAATGCTGGGGGGGGGGGGACGTGTTAGTAGTGGGAAGCTTAATTAATGCTTTTAATAAGACCAACTTGATAGGGATAACAAAATAAAAAATAAATCCTTCCAGTAGCACCTTAGGCACCAACTAAGTTTGTTATTGGTATGAGCTTTTGTGTGCATGCACACTTCAGATAGGGATAAGGTTTCCTTTCCCTTTGGAGAGTAATTTATCAAACAATATGCCCTAAGAGTGTGATAAACATAATTTAGAAGCTGAAGTGCCTTGCTGGATTGCATGAGATACGCTTAACAAATCACACAGAATGTAAGGGTGCTACCTTATATACGGTACCTAATGAAATCATTGCTCCATCTAAGTTGTTTTACAAACTGCTAACTTTTTCAAAAGATTACCACATTTTATTTTATTTTTGAAAAAGACCCAATTTTAAAGGGTTTCACCATGTCTGTCAACATCATAGTTCCAAACAACATGACTTGCACTTCATAAATGAAAGCCAGTATATGATTGTATTTTAATATTTTGTTGGAAGCTGCCCAGAGTGGCTGGGAAAACCAACAATATTATTATATTGAATAGATCCCACAACATTATAGTGACTTCTGGGCACAGCTCAAAGAGCCGATTTTGATCTACACGGCTTCAGTCCAAGTTATCTGGAAGGCTGCATTTTCCAGTAAGTGCTTGCCTGTATTTTAAGATCCTTCTGTCTGTTCTGCCAACATCTGAAGTAAATTTGGTCTTCTCTGTGGCTAGACTTTGAAGACCAGCATTGTCTCTGAAGACTTTTCGATGGCAGCCATCAAATTTAGACAGGCCTTTGTCCTGAAAGCCAAACTGTACATAAGGCCAGTATCATGGTCCCCATGTTACAGATAGGGAGCTGGGGCTGGCCTAAGGCCGCCCTGCAAGATTCTGGCTGAAGAATGAATTGAATGATGCCAAGGTTCATTTGTTCAATGAGAACAGGCACAATTACATGAGTATGAGTTGCTTCAATAAGCCTTAGCCTTCTGTCAAAATAGCATTGGTCAGGCATGGCACCTCTCACGATTCTGGTTTTAACGCGACTGCATGCAGCAACATACATTCCCCAGGGATCTCATAATAAAAACAGCAGTTATAGTCAGAAGGAGCCTGCGTCATCTCTTGCTAAGCATGGCTTATGGACGTTGCAAAACAGCATGGAGATGACACATAAGAAAGTGTGGCTCATTTCCCCTCTCCTTACTTTTTAAAGCGACACTAGGCAATCATAATGCCAGTTAATAAGACATCTCTGAGGTTCCACAAACATTACATAAAAGAGTAGTGTACAACACACAAAGGCAGTAAAAAGCCTTGGCTCTCAACAAGGAGAGGATTTTAAAATTGCCCGTTTCTGTGATAGCTGCCAGCAATAGCGCTTCTGGTAACATGTTAAAAGGGGAGAGAGAAAAAAGTCAACATACATTTTGTAATGCTTTATTATAGAATAATTTTTCTGGCCAATCTGAAGTCAGGAATGCTGAGGCTTGATAGACTTAAATTATATCCTGTAGTTATTGAAACTGCAGTTAAAAAGTCCTACCCATAAATGTTTTTAATTTCTTTTTGATTCTATAGTGCTCCAACAATCTCCTGTGGCAGGGAGTGCCACACAATAATTATGTCTTGCATGAACAAGAATTCCCTTTAAACTGTTAATTTGTCCATTAACCTGAGCATTCTCAAATGTCCTTTTGTTATATAAAAGTACACCCTTAAATACAAGTGCCCAGTAGGCCAGCTTTATGGTGTTTGCTGAGCCATTGCACTTTTCCCTATTTTTCTCATGTCTAAATGTAAAGGGCATGATCCAGGCAAAGTTAAACTCTTCTAGGTTTCACTCATTTCAATGGTAGAAATGCACACATGTGATTTATTTCTTTATTAAATGTATACACTCCTTTCACTGCGAACACTTCCCAGTGGTTTACTGCAATTACTTATTTATCAGGATAATTTATATTCCACTCACCCACTTAACAAAGTAGTGCCCCAGGCTGTTTCACGATGTTCAAAAAACAATCAAGCAAAACCAAAACCAACAGAAATGGCTTAACTAAAAAGAAGCAGATTAAATGGTAAAGGTTAGAAAAAAGTCTAGCAGTGAAAGTTAAGACCAGTGCCAAACACACCTCCATGTGTGGAGGTTCACAACTCAAAGGACAGTTTCACATAACCCAACTGAACTAACATTTGCTCATATCGGGATAAAAGGAAGGGCCTCTCGATCAGATCCTTAAGGCATGGGCAGAATCCTTTGGGAGAAGGCAGTCCTATAGGTACCCTGGACCCAAGCTACTAAGGAGATCCTTTAAAAATAATAATAAAAAAATAAAATCTTAAAACAGCAGACAAAAACAACAAGAGTGAAACAACAGATTTTCAGATTTAGCCCATCCCATCTCAGGGTTTCCGCACCTGGTGCCAAAAATATCAGGTATGGCCAGATATTACCAGGTATGAATGCCAGTTTGTATTAAGTGTTTATACCCTGCTATCTGAATGATTGCGTAGATGTTGGAATCTTAGATCTGCATAAGCCAGGACAACTCAAAACAAGTGATGATGTTCCTTATTGATTTCAGCCAAAAACAGCCCATTACATTGTGCAGACCAGCAGTGCTGTAAATTCTGAAGTGCAGGCATTCTTCATGACAGCCCCCACAGCTGTGCTCCTTCTAAGACAATACAACAAAAATGGATATATTTTTCTAACCAATCCAGACTTTATGGTTTCAGTACTATGCCAGATTCTACCCCCCTCTCCAGAAACCCTCTCCTCCCCGCTGCCCCTTGCTTAATATCCAGCCTGATGAAGAGTTCTAGTGACTCAAAAGCTTGCTTCCTATTTTCTGACTTTTGGGTTGGTCATAATAAAGGGACTTTATAATTTTTCAAAATAAAAGTGGCAGGTTAACCCTGCCTCTCTCTCTGCTTAGCTTTTCTGATGAGAAGGGTTTAGTTTGCATGCGAAAGATTGGCAAAAAAATGCCCTAGGAGATGATAGCATTGTCCCTGCTTTGAAATTAGTGGTGGTTCTTCATACTTGCTCCTCCCTGCTCCAGTGCTCCACTGCACCACTGCTTACTTACACAGGATTTCTCTGCATGTGTCTTTTAGGAAGAGTGTGTAATGCAGGGATTACATCAAAGAAAGCCTGTAGCTTTTGTGGTGCACACACACAGTTGGTGGAAGGAAGGCTATTCAGTTCACAGCTTGTTACATTGATTCTGGTTGTGCAGAATGAAAGTAAATCCCTTATTTTCCAAAACGTGCCAAACTTCAAGTGCTGGGTATTTGGCATCATGTGAAGAGTTTGGGGGTGGTTCAATATATTTTAGGGCTCTAGCACTGGAGAAAGAAGGGCTAGATTTTTTAAAAAACTATACACACTGGATTATTATACATAGGATATTCTTTTAAAAGTCTCAGTGGGAGCTCTCCATATGGTAAAAGTTAAAAGTGTTTCTTTCTACAAAATATAATGAGGAGTGACTTTCAGGAGAACTGACACCTGGTTATAACAATAGAGAATCTTGGCTTACATTATTTGATAACGTCGTATATGAAGCTGTCTGGGCATGTTCTGTAATGCCTGAGACAGGAAAAGACAGAACACAACCCCTTATGTTTGCCCCCAAAAGTCCAGTACTGATAAGAACAGGATTTTTCTAGGTTTTTTTCCTGGAAAATAATAATAATATATTTTTTTATTTAGACCAGTTAATTAAAAAAATCCCTTAGTAATGCACATAAAAACAATATAAAACAAATAAAAACAACAAGTTTTAAAAATAATTAAACCTAACTAGATTATATATCCAGATAGTCTCGCTGAAACAAATAGGGGGTTAGCAGGTGTCTGAAAGAGTCCAACGACAATGCCTGCCTAATGTTAATAGGCAGGGAGGTCCAAGATACAGGTGCTGTCACACTGAAAGTTTGACTCCTCTCAGATGTGGCGAGCACATCATTTTATACTTGTCAGAATGCTTTATAGACTAACTTTTACAGTTGACTTTGTGTGTGTGTGTTTGTGTGTAGTTAGGAAAGCAGGAGACTGGAAATATTAAATTGAAACGTAGTTGTTTATCAGAGGTTGCCTTACCATTGATTTTGGATGGACTTTTCACACTGTGGGCAATACCCAGCGAAAGTAATGTTTAGTTGATTTGGGTATTCTTTATTTTATTTTTATTTATTAAATTTGTATTCCGCCCTTCATCTGAAGATTCCAGGGCAATTCACAGCAGATGAATTAGGACCACTAGAGACTAAAAAGAAAAAAGGTTTCAAGACTGCTAATTGGAACAAATTTCCCTCGTGCTTAAGCAGTTCCACTGGTTCAGGGTTTGTTTCTCCGCATAGAGAAAAGTGACACATCTGCAGGCAAACCTCAGAAGAACAGAAGTTTCCTCACCTCAACATTTTATTTGTGTTTAATTTTTGATATTTTGTCTTTTAAACTGCAAAGATGCTTAAGGTCAGCACTGATGCCAATGCAAAGTTAAGACATGACATTATCTTTTTAATTTAATGTAGGGCTTTACATGCCAAATTGGTCCTTCTGGCCAACAGACTGATCGTTGAATGAGTGGAATTTCAGGGCAGAGTGTTCAGTTTTGACCAATATTTTTTCCACCATAGTCTGCTGGTCACCATTTGTCACAGAGGAAAAGACAGGGTCTGCTTCTGTCCCTTCACCATCTCTTTTAAGATCACCCATTTACTTATTATGAAATTAACTTGAAGTAGCTCTAAACACTATTTGCCGCCATCATTCGATTTCCTTATAAAAAACACAAGACAACTTTCCTTCTGGATTAGTGTTAAAGTGGGAAACACTGTTTAAATGCTAATACAAAACATCATTGAATAATAGATACAAAGCGATTTTTCAGCAAATATGGTGTTTCCCATGGAGTGCTGAGCTGCTAGTGTAATACCTGACAGCTTGTAAAAAGTGTGTGTGTGGGGGGAGATTTTTGCTGAGGAGCAAAAACAGATCAAGGTGGGACGAGTGGAAAATTCTCCTATAAAGTAATCAAGCCTAGCTGAGCTATCTGTTTCCCAGATTTAAGGTGTTGCATCAGCATACAGAGTGTCCAGAGTATGTGCCATTAAATGGTTATAAAATACATATTTGTGTGTGAGGGAAGACAGGAAATGGTTCTCGCAAAATATTCCAAAGCGTTTGTCCCATCTGGAGAAATAAAACAAGACAGACATCTCAGCTGCCCTCCAAAAAGCTAGGACTCTCAGCAAAACCCCTCTTAAGGGAGTGAGCAGAGGTTCGTGTGTGCACTTATTATGGCAGTTAAAATGCTCTATATCCAGCAGAGGAGTGTGGATGCAGCAAAATGGTGCAACTCTAAGGAATTGTGGTTCTATGAGCAAGAAGGTTTTTTAAAAAACAAAACAAGTTTCATCTTGTTTTGCTAAAGTGGCCCATTTAAGCTTCGCAACTCAGAAGGTCATGCACCTCAACTCTGAGGAAACACACTTGCTGTTTTAACACTTCCCTTAGGGCTTATGGCAAGGATGATGGTATTTTCAGGAGTGATAAATGAAGCTCTGCCTGTTCTGTATAATTTAAGGGAAAGTCTGAGAAGAAAAAAATTAGAACAGTATAAACACTGCCTCTCTTTTCAGATCTGCTAAGCAATTATGACTGTGATTCACTGAAAAACCTTTAACAACTTAAATCATACAAGAATACCTCTGCTAAAACCAATTTAGTTCCCTTTAGAAGTGCAGTCTCTTAGATTCAACAAGCAAGTGACTTCATGGCAGAAGAACATAAGATGAGCCTGCTGGATCAGGCCAATGTCTCGTCTAGTCCAGCATCCTGTTCTCACAGTGGCCAACCAGTTGCCTCTGAGAAGCCTGCAAGCTGGACTTGAGCCCAACAGCACTCTGTCCATCCGCACTTCCCAGCAACTGACATTCAGAGACATAATGTCTCTGACAGCCAGTGTTAGAAACAGAGATATGAAAGCTAGGAGCTAAATGGCACCTTAAACCTAGGTTTTGAGCACAACAATGGAATGTCTAGGCATGCTTTTGAATAACAAGAATGCAAAGCTGAAAATGAATGAACTGCAGCTAAAATATTATGCTCATTTTTCACACGGTCTAGCCCTTTCCCTGCCCACCCCGCTAATATTCTTAGGAGGGCCTCTTCTCCAGTCTTCAGAGAGTAGCTGGAAGTGAGGAGGCAGAAAATAAGTCCTCCTTTCCTTCCAGTTTTAATCTGAAATCTTAGGCGCAGTACTGCGCCCAGAGCTCAGAAACTGCTTGTGCTAATTAAATTCCCTGTTGCAAAATGCACCTAGAACAATGGGAGTTCCGAACACTGCTAACAGCAGTGGTGCATTGGTGGAGGAAGAGGAGTGCGGGGGGAGCACACCACCCCCGGCAGCTCAATCCTGGTGGGGTGCCATCGCGGCTGACCCCCTGCCCATGCTGGGTGCCATGCCCCCACAGGCAGCATGCTCTGCCCCTGCGGGCGGTGCGTCATGGCCCCAGGATGTGCGCCACCCCCACCCCCACTTGCTCTCCGCCCCCTGGTGCATGAAGCTCCGCCACTGCAGTGGTGGAACATAGCCTTCCTTACCAGTGGCCATTGATTGTCTTGTCCTCCACAAATCCTCATAGTTTCACAGTACCATGGTTTAACTCCATGCTGTGTGAAGAAGTAATTTCTGTCGTCTGTCCTGAGTCTTCCAACATTTCCTTGGATGTCCAGGAGAGTGAGAAAATATTCCTCTATCCATTTTCTCCATGCCATGCATGATTTTATGAACTTCCATAATGTTACATCTTACTTGCCTTTTCTTTGAACCAAAGAGTTCCAAACAATGTAAACTTTTTCCTCCTACGGGAGTTGCTGCACCCCCTTGATGATTTGGGTTGCCCTTTTCTGCAGCCCCTTTCTGAGACGAGGAGTTCACAGGTGTACACTGACAGAGGTGCTAGTCAGCTTCCAGACATTTGGCTGCCATTCACACCTCCTGCATTGCATTTTAAAGTCGTTTGCCCGTGCTGCTATTATTCTGTACGTTTAAATAAAGGAGGCCCTAATGTTGCATTAGTAAAAGTGGCACAGGGTATTAGGAATCCTGCAAAGCAATTGTAGGAAAAAAACTGCGAGAAGTTCTTTCTGAAGAAGTCCTGCCTTGAAAAATAGGTCAACACAGTCCATAGCTTTCAAAAACTTTTGCTCCTGGGCAGCGAATTGGATTTGTATAATATGTCATATGGACTCAGAGTGAATGCAGTGAATGGACTTTCTTCCTCCAGCTCCATTTTACTTACCGGGGCAACTCTATTTGACTGCTTAACTGACCACATTTACCCCTGAAAGATGGTATTGTTTGATTGCTTCCTCCCTCTCTTTCTCTCTCTCAGTTAATCGCAATGCACTTTTGATAGAAGTTTAAAGAGATTTTTTTTAAAAAAAAATCATTAAAGCAAAACCTCAACGGGAGAGAGGAAAGGGATTCCTTCTTATATACCTTCCCGACATCAGCGCCGGTTTGTTTCTTTCTGCAATAGAAACTGGTTGATTCACCAGCCAGACCAAGAGAGAAGTTTCTTTGCGGTCTGCCATTCCAGAACCATAAACGCATAAAACTTTTGCAGGACAGCTCCGCTCCTCTACCAGTAAATTGGAGGGGGGGGGGGAGGAGGGAGGAAGAAAAAAAAGGCCACTGCCATAACCTGAAACAGCCTTTACAATGGGAAATTGGCGCCAGTTACAGTTCAGCTTTTACAACTATGCCGTGAACAGCGTGCTCTGCAGGCAGCAGAAACAGCATCTGCTAAATTCCACTGTGGTGGGCACGGCGGGGGATCTTTTATACCTGACTCTTCTCTCGATTCGAATCGCAGAAGCTGCGTAGAGTTAAAGCCGGTTTCGTGCCAGATGATATCAGCTTAAGTGTCGGAGCTGCCACCATATGCACACGAACTTGGGAGGAAGCCCCATTGAGCACTGTAGGACTTATCCGAGAGGGCACAGGATCAAAGCAGCAGTGTGGCTGGCCCAGTTGAAACTGTCACGGGTAACTTAGAGAAAGTGTTTGCACATTACTCTGACAGACGCAACCCCCTAGACCAGTGATGGATGGTCCAGTATGTAGTCTCCAACCCAGCCAGTCCTTATAAAAGCTGCAACTTTTAAAGAACTGTGGCCTCAGCTTGTTTCCTCCCCACTTCTTGTGCCTTTTCGATTTCAAGCCAGAGGGCAGGGGATGTCACTGCTGATTTTTGTAAGCCACTCTGCAATACACTGTAAAACACTAAAGAGTGGGTTTAAAATGGTGTAAGTAAATACTTGACTCTGCATTCCATTGATGGGAGCCCAGGCAAAGTGCAGCCCCACGGAGTATTTTAACAGGGGGTTGGGGTGGGGAATATTCCCAGTCCTAAAGTCTGAAGTGCCAGGTGCAATTCATCGCAACCTCCATCGCCAGGCCCCATCTTGCACAATAGAACTTGTGGCTTCAATGCCAACCCAGCTGTTCCGCTCGATGCTCAGCTCTCAAACGGTTTAAGAGTTCTGCTGGACTCGAAAGCTTGCTTACCAATTGGTGACATTTCCTTTGGTCGCAATAAAATGGCCTTTTTCCAAAGAGAAGAGCGACCGCTAACCCGCAGCCTCGCAAGTCTTAGCAAACCTCTCTCTTCCTCTGCTGAAGTCTCTCCCCCCCATCGCCCCCCCCCCGTTTCTCTCTGAGCAAAAAGCTTATCTGGCCTGCAAAGAGTGGCAAGGAGCTCCCAGAGAGGAATGGAATGACGTCACTGCTATGACACCAGCCGCTGCCCACTACCCAGGTAACCTGCAGGCAGCTGCTCGGCGCGTGCCCTGGACAGAGGGGGCTGGATAGCGCGCACCATTCGTAGGGATCAGTTGACTAGAGGAAGACCCAACACACCGGCAGGGGCGAGGTTCGGGACTTCCCACCTTTAAACGCCTTTTCTCTCCGCACATTTCCCGTACTATTCATGCTAATCTTTCTACTTAGCAGGGACAATATCTTTAATCTCACAAGAATGCGATCTCTCCCCCCACCCCAGCGTAGTATTCCTAATAATGCTTCCTACACAGCTGTGCGAACAGTGCCTTGGTTTTTAGTTATTTATTTTAATCGGCGCACCTGTTTCTTATTTAACAACAGCAAATTTCCATTTTACAGAGGAGAAGATGAAGCCAGAATGTAATTCTTTGTCCCAAAGGTCCGTTGCTGAAAAGGGAATTACAACCCAAAACATACGCGCGTACACACACACACCATTGATTGTAATACAGTAATCGTAGATGCACGTTCGCCTTTCCTAAAAAGTGCTTATGAACCAGTTCACAACGCTGCAGTTGCGCGCACAGTGAAGCTGCTTAGTTTGATTTCCTGTGAATTTTATTTATTTAATTATGCAGACAGGAATAAGACTTTGGATTTCTTTTCTTTTCTTCCCTTCGATTTGCTGAATGCAGTCTCTCTCCCTCCACCCCCCTTCACTTGGTACTGGCAGCAACAGCATCCAAAAACTGGCTTTTCCTGGCTTTTCCCAGGACTCCGAACTCCATCAGGATCTTCTGGTGTTCCATCCAGTCATGTGATCTGACACATTCTCTCTCCGTCTCTCTTGCTGCAGACACTGTTCAAAATTTACAGCTCCGTAACTTGTAATTAAGCATGTAATGACTTAAAGGGACCCCATCCAAGTGATACGGAACGGAAGGGGGGGGGGCTCCTTTCCCCCTTCCTTCTAGGAACATCCGAGGCCCCGCTTATTCCTATGGCCCCGCTTTAGCCAATCACAGACCTCCTGTTACAATGTATCCATTCTGTTTCTGCTTTTGCCCTATAGTACAGAATGGGTTTGAAATCATTGAAATCTTTAAAAATTGATATAAAATCAACCGTAACTCCAATTTCTTCGCTCTCAGTGTCATTCAACTCAGTTCCCTGTGGACTCCATGATGCTATCCCTACTTCCATAATCCCCGAAGCGGCAGGTCACTTACGCAGGAACTTCTTAATTTGCCAAACCTTCCCTCTAGGCAATATTAGGTGGCAGACGATGCATATCTCTGACCCATTGTCTTGCCACCACCGGTACTCAATAAATGTGTATCTATGTATATTTCCCGCTCCGCATATCCCCCTCCCTCATCCGAAAATGCTAATTAATGTAATCCCACCTTTTCATAATGTATTCATGACGTGTAAAGTATATTCATGATGTAACTTGTGAAACCCAACCTTCCCATAATGTATTCGTGACGTTTCATGCACTGTATTCTGGGATATGGAGGGAAATTTCAAAAGTTCATGTCACCCCTTTCTCTGGGTTCAATCTCGCCTTGAACCTGTTGCGCAATAAACTTGGACCTTCTGCAGTTTGCTCCTGTGTCCGGCTGAGCTCATTTTCTTCCGCAGGGACCCACGGACTTAGTCCGATGAGCTGGGTGGCAGAGTAACCCCGCACCCAGATTTTTCCGTGACAGTTGGCGCCCAACGTGGGGCTTGCGGTTCTCCCGAGCTGCTGACTGGGGGCCCCGAAATCTTCAGCCGGCTCCAGGCCATTTTGCCTGGGAAGATCCTTTTGGACCCCCAGCCATCTTCTGGGCGGTAATCGAAAGCCCTAGGAGTTCAGCCGGGGAGCAAAAGAGGGATCCAGCCGGCTTATTCATCGATCCCGGGATCATCATAGAAGACGCGTGAGTATAAGGAAAAAGGAAAATCCAGTGCACTGGTGGGAAGGGGGTGGAAGTCTCCTGGCAACTGAATTCTCTGCCCTCCTCTCTATCGCTCCTTCTTGCCTTTCTCTTGGTCCGGTTAGTGAGAGAGACCGCGGACCGCTGCTCAACCCGAAAGGGGGGTTCTGAGCTCTATCCCTTTTCCTTAAAATCTCCAGCCAGCCGCACCAATTGGGAGCCCGAAAGTAAGACGGAGAGACCCGACTTGAAAGATAGCCGACTCTCTGCAACGGGCATCCCAGTTGAAAGCAAGGGGTTGGAGCTCTCTTTCCGAACTTCCCGAGCGTCCTTGCTAGGGGGCAGGAAGTGGTCTTGCTTTCTATCCTAATCCCAGCCGCACTGGTCGAGCTACATACCACGTGTACTGTAAGCTCGCTTCCAAAAGCAAGGGGGATTTTCGACCCGAAATTCTATCCAGGGACCACCCGATCTGGCACCGCATGGCGCGGGCGTCCAGTAGGGCCCCTTTTCCTGAGATGTGACGATAGGTAGGAGGTTGCCAGGAGGGATAGCCCATGAGGAATTGGGCAGGACCGGCAGAGTGGAAAGAGACCCCAGGTTATAGGAAATAAGGAAATAGGAAAGGGAACGCAAGGAACCGGATAGCTAGAGCTCTCTAAAACCCACTAAGGAAGTTGCCAGGCAACTAGAAGCCCCTTCTCCTCTTTACTATACGTCCCTGTACTAAGCATACCAAACCCCTAGACATACCAATCCTAATCAGCCCCTCTCTTTCCCCCTTCTCTATCCCAGACACCCCCCCAAAAAGGAAAAAGCAAAAAAAAAAAAAAAGCAACAACAGCAACGCATGCATCTATAAAGGGGTACCCAGTCAACCAAGCGTTGTGAGCCCTACCAGTTTGATTAACTGGTGGTGTGTTTGAAGAGGCAAGGAGGCTCATAAAACCATGTGGGACCTTCCTACTAATTTCACTTAATGAAGCCAAAGGTAGTGGCCCAACTCCTTGCAATAACCAACTAAAGGATGAGAATATATATGTTTACATGTTTACATGTTGTCTGTTATGTGTGTTGTCTGTTAATACATATATGAGAATATGTATGTTTACATGTTGTCTGTTATGTGTGTTGTCTGTTCCTTCTGTCTCTGGCAGACTGCCTTTCTTAAGTGTGCATAGTTTAACTGCAAGCTTGCTTCAAAATTTAAATCTAAGGAAGCCATGTTGCGCCTTATCGATCTTAAACAAAACAAAATGGAGAATGGAGTGTGCAAATGTTTGTTATTTGAGAGAGGCTCTAAAAGAGAGTTTCCCTCCCAAGTGGTGAAATCCTGTATACGTGCTACTTGTGTTCTGAAAGGGGGATTACCCCACCTCTTTCTTCTAGTTTTAAGTGAGGAGGGTGATTTTAAGTCTAATGGTAAATGTTTTCTGGTAACTTTTGAGTTCGTGAGTACACCTCTGCTCCAGTCTATTCTGGAAGAAGTTAACCAAATGTTTCTGCTGCAAAAGCCTAGTTGAGCACAACTGCTCTCTCAAGCTAAAATGCAGTGTATGTATTTCATTAAGCGTATGCCTATAAAAGTATGGTGTTCATTCTAAGAAAAAATATTTGAGTCCAGTTTTAACTTTGATTTGGTTGGACAGAAGAGTTATTGTAAGGCTCCTGATATCAGTCTCTATAAGACTTCATGGCCTCTTTTGTTAGAAAATGCCCCCCCTCCCCCTTGTTTCACTCTGCCTCTTTCAGTTGTTTTCTCCCTTCTTACTTCTGTGCCAGGTAAATTTACTCCCGAGTAAGCTTCCTTTAAAGGAAACTGCAAAGAGGGAAGGGGGGCAACACTTGTGTACTCCCTTTAAAAAAAAAAAAATCAAATCTAGGGCTGCTTTAACTGTGCTTTATAAGAGATCCTCTCAGGAGTATAGATGTTTCCTTTCCCAGCTGTAAATCTGTACTTAAATGTGTATGCCTCTTTGGTAGTACAAATCTTGCTGCGAAATCTTGCTGTGAACCCTATATTTTGGAGGGTTGGACTAGATGACCCCAGGGTCCCTTTCAACTCTCCCAATTTGTGGCTGTGTGGAAGACCATGTGTCTGCAAGCATTGGAGGGTAATTCTTAAATTCTGGTGTGGTAATGGAGTTGAAATTCAGCCTAGCTTTGCTCTTTAGTTTTAAAAGGTGTGAGGTGAAGCCCAACTGGTAATATCAAGCATTTGAGTGATTACAGTGTTTATCATTTTGTCTACTATTTAAAAATCAGACTTAAAAGTCTACTCAAAGTTTAAGCACATACAAATGAATAATCAAGTAGAATTAGCCTTGACCATTCCTGTAAATAAAGGGCAGGAAATAATAATATTAATAATAATAATAATATTTTTTTTTGTCTGCAAATGGTAAGGCTGAAATGGCTGAGAATGTTAAAAAAAAAAAAAAATCCTATGAATTCTAACTGGCCATTTTTACTCATAAATAAGAGAGCGGTTGATTGTTCCGCGAATGGCCAGAGGGATATTAGCCCTTTCCTGTACATAAAGGAAGCAGTCTCAGTTTGCTTGGGCTGAAATTGCTAGCTTTGGTGAATACTTAAATTGCTGAGTTTCTCTTTTTTGTTTAAAATCAAACCCTGTTTTCAAAATCTACTCCTTACCCTTCCTTTCCCTTATTCAAATGGTAATTTAGCCAAAGGATGCAACATTTTCAATAGTATAAAAGGTTTGCTGAGACATGAACTCTGCACATGCACAGAGGCTAGATCAGCTAAAGAAGAGAGAGAGAGGAAGGGGGGAACTGTAAGGGGGGAGAGGAGGTTTCTTCCAAAAAAGAAAAGAAAAGAAAAGAAAGCTTGGAACCATTGAGGAACCATTGAGGGAAATCGCCCTTAATCTGTCTTTGCTCCAGGGGCTACAAGACAAAAGGCTAAAAAACAAAACAAAACAAAGCAACAACTAGCCCATCAAAAGTCAAGAGCTTTCCAAGTTCCAAATCTTAACATGCCAAATTCTTTTCACAGGTAAATATCAAAGCATTCCCCCCTCAATGGGAATTTTAGGAACAGCATTTCCTGACAGGCTTCTCACATGAAATAATTTTCCCTTTTAACAGGATATGTGAACCCCGATAACAAAGTGTTTGTCCCTTTTTCCTCCCACAGCAACTTTCTTTCTGTTCTGTGAAACAAGTCTGAACCCCTGCTATATTAGTGACTTCCATCTCTTTATGGCTTTGACACTTTTTTTAAAGTTACAAATAATCTGTTTTCATTTATTTAATCTGTTTCTCCATGATGTCTATGAAGTTAATCGAAGCACAACCAAACATTGTTTGGTGAATGGTATTTGTTTACCTTTTTGCCTGAGCATTTCTTATTAATTCTGTCATTTTGGCTAGTGCAAGGTACCTGCACAACTTTAAATTGCCATTCATTTTCTTGGTATTAACTCATTTCCCGTATTGACATTACAGTTGATGTTGTCACATCAAGAAACACTATTTTATTTTCATTTGGGATGTTAGAATGCCAAAACAGATTACTTCAGGTTACTTATTAATTGTGTGTTTTAGCATTTATTTCTTTGGTTCCTCATAGGTCATTTTGTGTGTGTGTGTTTTACTTTGGGGACATGTTCATCACATGTTGAAAGTCAGTTTCATGAAGTTCTTTTATCAAATAGCACATGGTGAATTTAAAGTTTTTCCCCCATGGTTTTCCCATTTTTTTCAGTCTAGTAGTAATCTGCGTGGTTTTGATAATATATATTATAATAATTCTTTTCTAAATCTGATGTCTTTGTGTCAAGTTTGTTTTCATCTGACTGGTAATCTAATTTTTTGCTTTCTTTGTATTTCTTAACCTTTGTATTTTTTACAGTTCTCTTTCTCTCCAAAGTGAAGGAAAGCAAACGAACTTGGCAGATAATAACAGTAGTTATAGGAAAATGTGATAATAATATTGGAATGAATGAAACGCTTAATTCGCTAAGATTTTTATTATTTGCAGCTTCCAACAGAAACCGAAGGACATCCTTTTTGCCTTTTGCCCCCTCCCTTTTCTAACTGTCTTTAAGCCCCAAAACCCTGCCCCTTACAGGATATCACTTCTACAGATGTGCAATGATGAAAAGCAGCAACAACCCCTCATGGCTAAGGGGAGGAGTTGAATTGCAAGGACATTTTCTCACTTTTGAACCTTAAGACTGTGCTCCAGGATTCAAAAGATACATGCATAAAAGATCACAATTGTGTCAAGATATGTAACTGATATTTAATTAGTTTGTTTTGTATTATGTGTTATTATGTAAGAATGTTGAAATGTGTCTGACAGTGTGATTTCCACAAAGGGGGGCAATTTTTGTGTGTAATTGTTTTTATGTTTAATGTCTTATTGCTTACACACCAATGGAGAATTCTCATGCATTTTATACTTTCTAATAGCTCACACTATTGTGTAGTCCAATGTTTAGATCAACTTGTAACCACATTTAATTGTTCCACCGCCAACTTTCCCTATCCATTTTAAAATGTGTTAAACCTCGTTTTGCCAAGGACAAGCTTCTGGATCCATAAAACACCAGGTACATGAAGGTGCGTATGCTTTGGTTTAGCAGGAATGATCCCTTATAGAGTTAAATTGACTTATTTGGACAACTGCCCTTGTTAAGAATGGTTTTCTTTTAACAGATTGGTTTGAAGAGTTGAGAACCATGGGGCAAGATAAATTCAAATTGGACTCAGTTTGAATTGGGCAAGTGTATCCAGGCTGCAATTAGCCTTTTGGTCCTTTAAGTGCAAGTGAGCAACCCCCATGCGTGCAAAACCACAGCCTATAATAGAATCCCATAGCTAAAGGCCAAGGCGAAGACCTCTCCCTCACGAGATGCCCAAAACCTGTGCCAGCTATGGTGAATGCCAGGCAACATGGTTAAATGAAAGCCCTGAGGGGATTCAACAGACAGGATGTGTTGCTGTAGCACTATGTCAGTGTGAGACCACAGAAGAGCTACCTTGACACCTGAGAACACACAAATGGCGGGGGGGAAGCCAACTGCATTTTTCAGTCAATTAGACCTTCCTGCTAGGTGTAAAGCATAAAACACTATTGAGAATGCCACAACTAATTTAGCAACAAAATACAAGAGGTGTTCTTTATATAATACCCTATATGCAGCTACCTGCACTGCTATACTTGCAAATGACCGTAAGAGGCATGGCTTGCAAGTCCCTTTCAGGTTTGCATAAAGCCACACATCCCATTCACCGAGATTTAGGGTGCGGAGAAAAGATTTGCAAGTTCTTACAGAACTTTAATGCAAATCTATCTCCGAATGGGGGACTGATACGGAACGGAAGGGGGGGGGGCTCCTTTCCCCCTTCCTTCTAGGAACATCCGAGGCCCCGCTTATTCCTATGGCCCCGCTTTAGCCAATCACAGACCTCCTGTTACAATGTATCCATTCTGTTTCTGCTTTTGCCCTATAGTACAGAATGGGTTTGAAATCATTGAAATCTTTAAAAATTGATATAAAATCAACCGTAACTCCAATTTCTTCGCTCTCAGTGTCATTCAACTCAGTTCCCTGTGGACTCCATGATGCTATCCCTACTTCCATAATCCCCGAAGCGGCAGGTCACTTACGCAGGAACTTCTTAATTTGCCAAACCTTCCCTCTAGGCAATATTAGGTGGCAGACGATGCATATCTCTGACCCATTGTCTTGCCACCACCGGTACTCAATAAATGTGTATCTATGTATATTTCCCGCTCCGCATATCCCCCTCCCTCATCCGAAAATGCTAATTAATGTAATCCCACCTTTTCATAATGTATTCATGACGTGTAAAGTATATTCATGATGTAACTTGTGAAACCCAACCTTCCCATAATGTATTCGTGACGTTTCATGCACTGTATTCTGGGATATGGAGGGAAATTTCAAAAGTTCATGTCACCCCTTTCTCTGGGTTCAATCTCGCCTTGAACCTGTTGCGCAATAAACTTGGACCTTCTGCAGTTTGCTCCTGTGTCCGGCTGAGCTCATTTTCTTCCGCAGGGACCCACGGACTTAGTCCGATGAGCTGGGTGGCAGAGTAACCCCGCACCCAGATTTTTCCGTGACACAAGGAAGTTGAGAAGGTAATATTATTACTAAACTAGGTAGGGACACACTCAATTCCATAAGCGACCACATAATTTACCTCCCCCTGCCCCGTTCCATAAGTACTGTATCTTAATCTTTACTTCAGTGGGATTTATTCCCGATAAAGTTTACATATACTGCAGCTTCTAACCTTCTTTAAAGATTTATTTTAAATATGTTTAACCCATACACAGCTTCATTTCTTAATTCAATACCGTACGTATAAATTTACACAAATACCCCCTTTCCTCAAATTCTAGGTAGCTGTTTTGCACTGTAAGTGCTATAGAATTTAAATATATAGAACCACAGAACTGCAGAGTTGAAAGTGACCTCAAGGCTCATCTAGTCCAACCCCCTGCAACACGAATAGATGCTCCGCACAAATAATACTATCTAACAATTTTATCAGTATTACAAGATTCTCTCTCCCCCCCCCCCCGCCATTTCAATCTTCCTTTCTAGAGCCAGTGTGGTGTAGTGGTTAAGAGCGGTAGTCACGTAATCTGGGTAACCGGGTTCGCGTCTCCGCTCCTCCACATGCAGCTGCTGGGTGACCTTGGGCCAGTCACACTTCTGTGAAGTCTCTCAGCCCCACTCACCTCACAGAGTGTTTGTTGTGGGGGAGGAAGGGAAAGGAGATTGTTAGCCGCTTTGAGACTCCTGAAGGGGAGTGAAAGGCGGGATATCAAATCCAAACTCTTCTTCTTCTTCTTCTTCTTCTATTGAAATTGCAAAGTGTCTCCCCACCTCGATTGAATAACCGAATAACGGGCAGAAACGTTTTCCGTTTAAACTGCTAACATTCTTGAATGCTGGGTGGCAGCACTTTAGAGGGAATACGATAAACTTCAATGCGTGGGTTGGTTTTTATTTTGCATATTTCCAAGCCGGGATCTCCTCCTCGCAGTATCTGCTGTCGCTTCACTCGAACAGTCGTTCTGCCGTTCGCGTTTATTCTTCAGAGATTCTCCATCCCTGTTACTGGATCACATCCTGGGACTGCATTGCTTAATAACCCAGAAGAAGTCCCACGTATCCCACTTTCCTGTTAAACTGGATTAAAACCCTCCCTTCTCCCGTAAACATGCTTTGAAAGGGCAGAACCACGCATCCTATAAACTTCCCTGATTATACTAAAACAATTTTAGGAGAAAAACAAATATGCCTTAGGTTCAAGTGGGGAAGGGAAAAAAGCTACTTCGCCAGAAGCAGGCTGAGAGAGAACTGGGGAGGGTTAATCTTTTCACGGATCAGCTTTTAAATTTTAAAGATTTGGTATACACATACTCCGGAGTGGCACAGACAGAACTCTGCATCAGGAAAAGAAAATCCAAGCGAAATGTCTTTTAATGTAACTATTACAAGTAACAGGCTAACATATTTCACTTGGGGACAACTACAGTATTCCCCAGATATAGCCGAGAATAAACCCATTCTGCCTGCCAGATGAGGAGTTGAACATCAAGAAAGCTACAGCCACTTAGTCTGCGCTGTTGTACTTCTTGCCTTGCTCCGAAGAGGACAGAGAGGATGCCATTTCACTGCCAGTGATATAGAGAAACATATTGAAAAACGTCCTCATGGCCTGCAGGTGTCTGGCGCAAGATGGGAAAGTTGGACAGGGAGAGTCGTCATTGTTAGGGCTATTGCTTCTCATATGTTGTGGCAAATATATTTAAAATAATAAATATTTCATCTGGGACATCCTGTCAAACTGAAGCACTTTAAAGTCCCATCAGTTTCAGTGAGAGTTAAACCAACGCTATACGCGCTTACTTGAGAGTAACTCCCACGGAACTCACTGGCTTACTTCTAAGTAGACATATATAAAATTGCACTGAAAGTGTTTTGTGGTTTCTTAAAGTATGAATTATGCCAAAGGTTTCGCAGTATGTATCAGTTTATCTGATGCCTGAAATGTGTATCCTATTCTTATCCCCATCCCCCTTATATACAGGGTGGGGGTTAAATAGCGCGGCTACGAAATGCGCAAGGGGCAGTTTGGGATTATTCCACGTGAAGCTTAAATGTATACAGCACAAGCACAGCGGCCCATTCACAAGAGAGCGGAGCACCTGCTTAAACCTTTTCCATTGAAATCAACCAGAAACTTGGGGCGCCTTTAGGAGGCTGGGTGAAACCTGGATATTTATATCACGTTCTTTACTCCCCCCGCCCATATACAATAGATAAATAAATAGGCGGAGAAGGGGAAAAGGAGCTCCCTCCGTTCTATCAGCCTGCTCATTGGCGTCTAATTAAAAGGCAACAGAAACGACAGCGCTCGATAAACATGTGGCGAATACAAAAGCCCTTGCAATCTGACGACTCCAACGATTGTCATTGAAATGTCACTTCTTAAAGGGGACCGAAATGAAGAGAGAAGCCCGTCTATTTCAAGGGACGGCTCCGCAGCTGATTCGCGGGCGGACCCATGGGCGTAGCCAGGGTATGGAGGGGGGGGGGAAAGGCAGAACCGAGCTATCTGCCACGCAACTGGTCAGTTACTTAAGTATTTTTATTTATTTACTTATTTATTTACTTGATTTCCCACGATATTGTTCAGTGGGAATGATTCGCCAAGGCTCCGTGGTCCTTGGTTCAGCCTCATGGCTGGGATGCGCCAGGAGATGAGGAAACAAGCCTGAAAGTTGCTTTAGATCCGCGGTAGGTCCGCCCTCCCCCGCAAGTGTATTGGCAGTGCTCTGATGAAGCCGCCTCCTCTTTGGCCCACCGTCTCCCCATGTCCACTGTCGCCTCTGCGGTGTTTCTATCGCCAAAGTCTGGAATCTCCTCAAGTCTAACGCCAGAGGGATCGCAGCGGTGCTGCTCCGGGGCAAGTGGGGCGCAGCCTTTATGGTCATCTCATCTGGTAGACTGAACACAAGCCCTTCCTCTGTCAGTGAGGTGGCAAGGGCTATTTTTTCGGCCAACCCACCCGGGGCTGAGACAGCCGAGGGTGAAACAACGATTATCGAGGGCCGCTGGCACACCCAGGCCTGGTCCATTTTCTTCGGTTGCATCATTATAATCCAGCCTTGACATAACATGGTGCCTGTTTAGCGCCAGTGGTGCTTCTGGTGTTTTGTTGGCTTCGAAAGGGCGGTGCACCTCCCCCAATCATCATCATCATCATCATCATTTTAATAGCTTTATTTGAACGCCTTTTGGTTTGAAGCAATTCCTACCCCTCGTAGCAGTTGCTGTTTTAAAAGAAAAGTTGATCTAGCGATTGCCTGGCAAGCGGGAAAATCTTCCCGCGTTCCTTCCTAAGGACTGGCGGGAAAAAGACGCGCGAACCGCGAGGCGCGCTTGGTAAACGGAGGAAGGTCCAACCCTGCGACGGAAAATACACGCCCCGTGTCATTCATACCAATAGTGTTAGGGAGGGGGCGAGCAAACACGAAGCGGCCAAAATTCTACGCTGGTGGGGTGGAAAGAAAGACCCGCTCGACCTGGGGCGATTTGTGTGGGAGGCGGGAAGAGCCGTCGCCGCGTTTATAGCGCTCACCGCCTGCTGCTGACGAGAATCCCTTTCACCTTTTCGCGCGAAACGTAAGTGGCAGAGCCGAGAGGGATTCGGCGCGAACGGCTCTGCTAAGCGGCCTGAAAGAACGCGCGGCGCGCGGGTCCCCCTTATCAAGGAGAACGCGAGTTGAACGCTTGGTTTAATCAGGCGGGAAAAGGCGCGCTGTCACCTCACAAGGACTAGTGGGAGCGGAGGCGGTGGAGAGGGGAAAGATTCCCATGCTTAGTCTTGGGATCGCGCCTTTTTGGTAATTGGAGCATGAGGAGCTCCCCCCCCCATTAGTTGCACAACCATAGGATTTTACTCATTTTGAACATACAGTACAGAATTCACTATTAAAAACCTCAAACACACATCAAGTGTGCACTCTTGACAGAGAAAGTCAGTCTTCTTCATTATGTTTTTCATCCATAACAAACCTTTGAGGCAGACTGCTATCATGGGTCCTTTATTGAGCATCACTTCGCAGCCTTGCCAACCTTGCCTTCACCCCAGTCTACTGAGCCCACATACTTTTCTCTGCAATTCTGTAGTGTGAATTGGCTCTGGGAGAATATATATCATCCACAAAGAAGGGTGAATGTGTACAGGAACCATAGAGATGCAGCCTCATGTATGCCTAACTATTTTACTGCTGTTTTGTCCTGCCAAGTAGGGAGAAAACCTTACCTTGCCTTGCCACTTCCCTTGCTTCCCTGAATTTAAAATCAGGTGTCGAAGTGTGGTGAGATGTTCCTTAGCACTTGAAGGAGACTGCAGGTGTCTGGCTTACCATATGGCTACATACATACCATTGGTAAGTAAATTGTCATTGAGAAAATGATCGTCTATATTTTCTTACAAGTCAACACCTGATGTGGAATCTGCCCTCCAACCTCTGGATCCAGCTGATGGGCATTACTTTTTATGAGAAAGAGTGGTTTGCCTATACCATTTTAAAAACTCATTTCTGACGATGTAGTAAATAGCAGTCTAAGCAAATAGAGTGCATGTTCCTGATAGCAATTTCCCTGCATGAATACTGCAAGACATTGTGCAGACATCTCAAACCTGTGTAAAAAGGGCCTGATTTGCATGTTAAGTGAGCAAGTCAGTTGGCAAAGAAAACCCCAAGAATTTCTGACATGTCTGCTAATGTGTCCTGCCAAAGAATTTCCAGACAACTTCATAAACTTGTACATTTTTGTCATATGACCGTTAACTTCCAAAATATTTTCAGCTGTAAAAGTGCATTACATGCTGCTAGCCAACTTGTCAGTCTCAGCTCTTGAAACAGAGAGTGCTGCATCTTGCTCTCAGTGCATTGTCATTCGTTTGGGTGAATGTGCAGAGTAATTAAAGGGAAGGGAGTGAATGTTAATAAAATATGGAATGATTTTAGGAAGCTGGTTGGGCAGAAGGATAAAATAGTAAACTGAAGCTACAGGCATATACACACTGTGTATAGTGTGGTGTTTATAGAGTTGGAAGGGACTAGAAGATTGTCAAAGCCACCACATTCTCACATAGTGAGGCAAGAACTTCCACCTGCCATCTGCCACAAAGAGCAATCCAGGTGCCGGCAGAAGCAAGCTTGCAAATAAGGAAGAAGGAGCAAGTGAAGAGGTTTACAGTATTTTAATTGCAAACAGCCAAGAAACCACTGGTTGTTCAGATACAGATCTTGAAATGTTTGGCCTGTGCTTTTCTCAGTGATCAGAATGAGAAAGTCTCTTATTATAGGAACTGGGAAACTGAAACTCCTGTCCTTCCCTCCTGCCATTTTACTGCTGCAATAACTTCTTCAGCAGTTCCTATGGTTACAGTAAGAGATAGGAAAAAAGAATAGATCACCTCACTTCTCAGAGGAGAACCCACCTTGCCTTTGATGAATGGATTCGGGAGAATACAATATACCCCTGTGTTTTCTTCTGCTAAGGAGAGCTAATGGTTCTGGGTGGACAGGGGAACAAGGGCTCTGCAGGTGAAAGGTTACTGGCCTCTCTGGCAGGCCGCTTCTCTTTTCAGGTGGTTATTAAACTGGCCTGGGCTGTAAGTAATTGGCAGTGTGAGCATGTGCGGGGAGGGGAGGAGAATCCTAGTGAATGTTACAAATGCTTCAGGCTATAACAGGTGATGATGAGCGAGAGCAGGCAGATCAGGGAGTTTCAGCACTTGCGAATCTCTTCACTTCATGGTTTTGTTTTTTTTAAAGGAGTTGCTTTTTTAAAAAAATACTGGGGTCTTATTGAAGAGACACTAATGATGATACTTTCGAGGTGAGCCTTTTCACAGAGGATTAAATTGTTTTATAAATTGTTAAATATACTTGGAGGCAAAACAGTGCCCTGTAGAAACCCATAGCACAAGTTTGCAACAGGAACACTCTCGGCAATATTTGTCAAGATCCCTGGGAGAAAGAAAAAGAGATAAACAGGGGAAAGTTAGTTAGCAATTTATTGCAAGCAATAAGAACTTCACAATATGTTCAGTGCTCTACGCTAATTTTCCAGTTGCATTATAAGTCATTATGTATAGTTATGGAAACGTGGTAGGAGCATCATGATATTTTGGTTTGTGCTTCCCACCTACATGTCACCTAATGAGCAATTCATTGCTGGTAATTCTTGTATTGTGCTCTCACTCTTAAACTGCATCAGCAGCACCAATTGATTCTACACCTTTGCTTTACGTGCACTGATGTATGGAATACCTATAATAAAGAAGAGCTTGGGCTCACAAAAATATTTTTAGAAAAAACTTTATTATTTTGATTAGGATATTTATTCATTGGATTGTGCTCACAGGAAACTGTCTAGATTGCTAGAATTTTGTTGGTAACTTGACCCAAGTATGAGTGGGTGAGCTGCTGTATGCAGCCTTGCAGTCTTCTCAATGCACCAGTTTATTCCACTTATGCCACATTCAAAAGTGCTTTTGAAACTTATTTCAGTTTCAAAATCAGTCTTTCTTGTGGCATGTGGGTGGATGTCACTGTGTCAAAATCCCCTTTGGGCTTAAGGCACTAATTTCACAGTACTTTTGACACTGGCTAAAATACTTTCAACCAGGCTAGTGGCGGATGAACTCATACATTTGATATCCCACTCCTCGGAATATATCACTTATTATTTTCAGACATAATGTAGAAAATGTACAGAAAATGTTTATTCTATCACTGAAAGTGTGAGTTTGAGCACCTGAGGAAGAGAGGGTCTGATCCTGGAAACCTTTTAAATGAATAGCCTTGACATACAGTAATTGCTTTGATTAAAGTAAGAAGATTATTCCACTATCATCAGGTAATTGATTTAAAAGTGTTTCACCTTCTGTTTATACTCAGCAGGAATTGGTACTTCAAAAGATTTAATCATTTAATAGCATTAATCATTTAACAAAACCTGATGGTCACTGCACCACACTCTCTGCTAGGCAAAATGTAAGCAATCCTTTCAAAGCATTATATTTTATTAAAATGCACAGACATAAATTATTTTTAAGCTTTTTATGGTGTATTTCATTGAAGGATTTTGAATGCGCTGTGTGTGTGCACACGTGTGTGTGTGTGTAAACATGCAAAAAAAGAAAAGAAACATGCCTGATAATTCCACATCTTTCATTTGCTTACTTTTCAAGGCAATTATCTTACAATATGCTAGTGTCTCCTCTTGTTTTGTTTTCGTGAGAATGACAGCTGGTTCTTCCATAGGTTAATAATCATTTTAGCTGCTACCAGTTGGGTTTATTTGTTTTGCTGCTGTGTACCCCAAGACCACTGTACACCACAATGTGATATTTAGTCACCTTACACTTGAAACATTCTTGAAAGCCAAATACTCACTAAATACAAATCTACTCAACCCTAAGTCTTGATAATGAAAAGAGAAAACCAAATTGGACCAAAATCTACCTCTATTTCTGGGGTGGGCTGAAAAGAAGACTCAGTTTAGTTAAGAGATTTTTTACATTGCAATGCAAGAATGTATTGAAACTTAAAAATCTGTATTTTCTAGCAAAGGTAAGGGCAGCATTTTTGTCTGTTGAGGGCCACATTATCTTAGGAATAGTCTGTCATGGGCTGCATGCCAGTTCCTGGTGCAGCTAGAGCTCATGATGGGTGGTAACAAAGAAAAAAGTATTCTGGATTAATTTATCTGAAATAAAAACTGGCCTGCTTCATTTTTCACTATGGCTACCAACATCTTATTGGCCAGTTATTGTTGGCAGCTAGGTTAGTAGTAGATAGGTATTTGGACATTTCTGGAAGCAGCATTAGGTAAAGGTAAAAGCAGCATTCATTGCCAGATGACATTAAAAAAAAAATACTGTAAGGCAGTTAGCTTTGGTAGAAAAAATGACTAACAAACTAAAGTTTGAGAGGGATTTGAAATGAAACGATCAACATTTAAAACAGATTGGTATACATTTATTATGTATACAGCTAAAGAAGATGTGATAGAACCTCCCTCACTCTACAACATTTTCTAACTAATGTAAATTTCATAGATTCATAGAATCGTAGTTGGAAGGAACCCCAAGGGCCATCTAGTCCAACCCCTGCAATGCAGGAATCTCATACATGACAGATGGCCAACCAACCTCTGTTTAATGTTTTTCTAAAAAACTATTATTTGTTTATTCATTTGGATAAGTGATTAGAAGTGTGCTGTTCTAAGGGTTGCTGGCCTCCCAGTAATCTGTAATCTCAACTCTTGGGGTGGTTGTGGTTTGTTTTATTGTTCTTTTGATTATTCCTAACACGAGGAAAAAACAGCAGCCGTAATAATAATGAAAAACGAAGAAAGAATTGCTAAAGAAGACCCATGCAGCAAAGTTGTTTGCTTGTCTCTTCTGAATAGGGACGTCTTCTAAACTCATATCTCATTGTGTTATTAGGTGTGTTTAGGATTGTTCCTTTACAAAACAATCCTGTACATATTCACTCAAATGTGTATGGTGTTTACTTATAGCAAATACTTGCCAACCTTTGTTTGGTTAAGGCTACTTATAATTGCACATTATGGCAAAAAGTGGCATGTACGATACAATAACTTTATGCATATAATTGCTTACAGTTAATGTTTCAGTGATTACATTGTTTTTGAGTTAGTTCTCCTCTTGACACCTCAAGCTTTCAGTACTTCACTATGTTGATACTTCGTTGAAGAGCTACCTTTATGAAAGTTGATGAGGTAGTGATATGAAGGTATATTAAGCTAAACTCCTTATATGTTGTAATAATACCATAATTCTAAGGAACATATTTATTCTTGTCAGTTCTACTATTGATTACTTCTTCTTTTTTGACCTCTTAAGTTCAGGAGTTTTTCTACATTTGTAATTCCATCTTCCTCAGGGAGGGAAAAATACAAAGAGCAACCTTCACAACTTCATATGGTTCATGTTTATTTTAGCAATCATCTTCCGCTTTCTATGGAGTGTAGCAAATATTTTACTGTAATGTTTATGCAATAGCTACAGTTCAGCTAGGATGAAAATCAGATTGGCATTTAGGAGGGAACTAGGTAAATAAACATTTCAAGAGGAGAAATGACCAGACTTTAAGAGTGAGACAAGGGGGAGCAAATCCTGTTTGTTGGACTAATGAGACCAACGAGGCCTTTTAAGTCAATGAGATGAGCAGCACAATTTAACTCCCAGTAAGAGAGATTTATAGTGATGTTTAGAAACCGGGGAATGTCTAGAGAAAATGAAGTGTTGAGCTCCTTTGAGCATATAAAAGCCTTTATGGGAGTGAAGAGCATTTTGATTTAATCTTGCTAACATCTGTCCATTTTAAACCTGGAAACAGCCTAATATTCACCTAATAGTCTTAGTGCATCTTGTAATGAAACTAATTAAGCAAAACAGCTCGGCTAGCTGCTCCTATACTTCCCTTGTAGTAGAAACTGAACATACCGTAATCTCTTTTATTCACGGAACAGCTAAAATCCATCCCTTTACAAGCATCCCCCCCCCCTGTTAATCTTTCGATATTGTAGACTTCATCTTGGGGTGATTGTGCTCACAACATACCATAGCAAAGAACGGGGCGGGGGAGGGAGGAGAGGAGGGAGCTTTAAATCTCTCTAGGGAAAGAAAGTTTTTGATCTCAGCAAACCTTACTTCCCCCTGCTCTTTGTTTCCAACATCCATAAAATGTTTCTAGGCAAAATTAACTTTCAAGTCTATAAAATTGTGATATATCATTTAAATCATGACTTTTATAGCATCCTTTTTTTATTGCTGGAAAGGGGAAACCTATGAAATGGTGTGAAAGGATCCTATGCTTTGAAGATGGCTGATGATAGCAAGGCGTTTTCAGTACACACAGTTATTAACAGGAAAAAGTACTTGGGCCAGGATCCCAAGAGCTCTTTAGACTCCTGCAAGACACCTGCAATAGCTGAATGGGATTTTGGACTTAAGATTTCGCAAATAATTTTTGAAACACCCTCTTAAAGAAAAAGAAATATAAACCCCCTTGGGACCACATAACTAGTGCATGGTTTGGGGGATCATTCCCAATTCCAGTTTTTTTGGGGGAAGGGGGAGCTTCATCAAGCTGCTCTCAATGGCCTTCTAACTCAGGGGCACACACCTCCTCCTCATTAAAATTTCTGCTGCCTATTGCCTCTCCCTCTAGGCTCAGTCCACACACACACACACTCAGAGAGAAAGGGTGGACAAAGTGTGTAGAGATTACTCGAACAGAGCAATTGGACAGGCAGCAGCAGCCTTGAGGAGCAGTGGCAAATCCAGGATCCAGTTTTGGTAGTGAGCCCTCTACTGGGCTATTGGCCTCAGCCGTTACCTCCCTGTGCCCACCCCTGATGCCAGACATTCTTTGGATCCTCACTTTAGATGGTAAGGTCTTCGGTACTGCAGGCCATTGTCACCTCTTACAGTTCACTGCAGTACTCAAATATACAGTCATTGATGTAATGTGTAGTAAGATGAATACACACATTTTATGTACATGCCACAAAGAAATACTGAGCAGTAGCTGAAAATAGTTTTTATCTATTTATTCTTGTTCAGAAGAAGTCATCTTTGTGACATGCAAATAAAGTATAGTCCAGTAGTAGCAAACATGGTACTCTTCAGAAGTTGTTGGACTATAATTCCCATCAGCCCCATCCATATAACATGGATTCAATGGTGAGCAATGACAGGAGTTGTAGTCCAGTAACATCTGGCTACCCCCTGGTCTAGCTCCATATAGTTCCAGAACCTATTGCTGTTTGAGAGACCATCATATCTAATTGCCTATAGAAAGGGAAACTGGAACATGCATGCAGCTTGCGCTGGAACATTTCCTTCTTAAAAGCATGGGCACAGTTTTTAACTCACAGAAGAATGTGAATTGCGAGGCTGCATTGGCCACAATCCAACACAGAGTTAAGCACTCTTAAGTCAAAGTAAACTATTGAGGTTATGCATGTCTGTGTTGGATTGTGGCCACTGTCAGCTCTAAAAGACAAAGAACTGAGAGCACAAACTGTTCCATGCCAGACAATGGCTGATCTTGGCTTCTTGTGTGTGATATTCATTTTCTGGATTTCTGGCATATTCACACCAAGACATTTTAATTAAACTTTCTAATGGTTCCAATGAACATATAATTCATAAATATTTTTTCCCAACTAATTCCTCTTGTTTTCTATTGTGATGTTCCCAAATGAAGCCACTGATATATGTTGAATTCAGGTGGTAATATCTTATGTCTGGAGTAGCTTTATTACCTCTCCTGCAAGAACGGAATATAATTTTCACCCGTCTTTGCCTCATGGGAATTTATGGCTAGTCTTTCCAAAAGTGTATGAGAGAATGCGATGCCAATGACCAATACCAAGATGAAGGTCTACCAGGCTTGAATGTCAAGCACACTGCTTTGTGGAAGTGAGTCATGGGCAACTTACACCTGCCAGGAGTGACGTCTCAATGCCTTCCACATCTAATGGCAGGACAGAGTCTCAAACATAGATGTGCCTCCCAAGACCACATTCCCAGCATGTTTGCAGTCCTGTCACAGCGACGTCTACGCTGGCTTGGTCATGTCTACAGAATGGAAGATGGCAGGATCCCCAAGCACATGCTAGCTTCAGGCAACAGGCCAATTGGCAGACCAACTCTGTATTACAGAGATGTCTGCAAATGTGATATGAAGGCTGGGAATCCCTTGCTGACAACTGCAGCACCTAGAGACAACCAGTCAGGTCATGTAACCACAGCAGTGAGAGGAAGAATGACCACTGGGAGGAGTGCAGAAAGAAGAAACACCGTGGTACACTGGTATCATCAGAACTGGATGCCTTCACCTGCCCCAGCTGCAACAAAACAGGTCTCTCCCGTATCATTCTCTACAGCCACAGAAAGCACTGTAACTCCAACAGTTTGACTTCACCCCCGAAGATGTACTCTTCCAGATGGATGCCAACCAATCTTGTATTAATAAAGATGGCATTTATGTTTCCTTCTGGAAAACAGTAGCTTTCTGCTACTTGCTTATGGACTATTTACTCCCTGAATGGTTGTTTATGGTTTTTATTTATATTCACAAAACTAATACTTTTTTAAAAAAAACAACAACAGCAATATTTGTATTGGATACAAATACTGGATGAATCCTTCATCCAGGTTAGAAAATAATCTATTTAAAGGTTTCTTCCAGATGTCACTACAATAGCAACTGCTTCTAAAGAGTTAATGCTGATATTAAATAGGGTTCATCCCAGCATTAACATCCAGCCATATGTCCCTGTTTTTTAAAAAACTGAGAATGAATCCATGTTGCATTTACAGTAGTAAATATATGTACCTAAAGTGTATTATTTCTTTGGGTAGGGAAAAATCCTAACAGTTTGGTGACTATCTTCATGTATCCTTCAAATTTACAATATAATGGTCCCACTATATTTTATTCATCCCCTTTGTATCTCACCCTTCATCCAAGGAACTAAAAAAGCAGCATATAAGGTATTACCTAATTTCTCTCTAACCTACCTCGCATATTGTCAAATGGGATCACTCCAAATATGCTGTTCTCAGAGTTACAACTAGAGTCATTGGAGTGTGCAAGATAGAACTTGGGTGTTCATTCCTTTTCAAATCCTTAATTCTGCCATAAAGGTCATTGGGTGACCTTGGCCAAATCTTTATCTCTCATTCTAACCTACCTCACAGATTGTCAAGAAAATCACAGACGTTGATTTGCTCAGGGTAATCTATTAGGCTTCATGGGTGACCAGGATTCTGAATGCACATATTGTTAGTAAATACAAATGCTCTCCCCATGATACTGTATGACACTGGTTCTAGTTAAATATAAATTTTGTGTTCTGAATTCATTGCATGATTTATGTTTAGATAGCTATTCAAATGTTTCCTTTCCTACTTTGCTTTTGGTACCAACCTTCACTCATACAGTATTTCCCCCCCTTCCATTTTGTCCACCATAATTGGACTTTTAGTAGGTAAGAGCCAGCTTGTTCCAGCAGGAGAAATTTGGATGCAAATGGAATATAATTTGCACTTGGGCTATTTATTCATTTGAGCGTATTACACAGGTCATTCTCTCCCAACCTCAGCTTCCCAGTGATCAAATGGTGACTGATGCACTATCAAACAGGGTAGTGTGCAACTATGCTATAGAACTGTCTATACTGTGGACAATTTTCAGCCATAATATTACAAATAGCATTTGGTCTTCTCAAATCAAAGCTATATTCTAAACCAAATTTAGCTTACCATTCTAAGCCACGCAAATTATAGTGTACAGTGGACCTTTAATGCACAATTCAAGTTAAGGTTCAGATGTGAAAATGCCCTAGATTTCCTTCAGTGGTGTCATACTTCTTGTGTACTACCTGCTTTTGACATGAGCATGTAAAGAGGTCTAATAAAAGCAACACAATTTTCTTTTAACATGTACTACTGTAAGTAGGAGGGACGCAGGTGGTGGTGTGGGTTAAACCACAGAGCCTAGGACTTGCCGATCAGAAGGTCGGCGGTTTGAATCCCTGTTGCTCGGTCCCTGCTCCTGCCAACCTAGCAGTCCGAAAGCACGTCAAAGTGCAAGTAGATAAATAGGTACTGCTCCAGCGGGAAGGTAAACGGTGTTTCCGTGTGCTGCTCTGGTTCGCCAGAAGTGGCTTAATCATGCTGGCCACATGACACGGAAGCTATATGCCGGCTCCCTCGGCCAATAAAGCAAGATGAGCGAGCAACTCCAGAGTCGGTCACGACTGGACCTAATGGTCAGGGGTCCCTTTACCTTTACCTTTTACTGTAAGTAGGAATCTTGTTGTCTATCATATGCCACAAATGGACATATGACAAACCTACCTGAGGTACAGTTCACTAAGCCCTGAATGGTGGGAAACCTTTTCAAGCAACACCTACAGCATGTTGGCAGCTGACCCAGAATTTTGCCAGGTTGCATTGTTTTCTTGCTGGAAGGACCTGGGTCAATCACTGCCATTGTCAATGGAAAAGTCGTTGATCTTTGGGCTCATCCAATTGGGTGGAATCTAATGCTGTTTTTTTACTTGCATAATGGCTTTTGATCAGTGGGCGGTTATGCCATCGTAATGTTGGACAGGCAACGTTCTATGGTTTGCTTTCCCTCCTGCAGCCACCTTCCACGTTCTGGAGGACTTGATCCTCAAATTGTTTTCTGGGTGCTCCAGCAGGCCTATAGAGAGAAGGGGGAAATGGCAGAAATCACTTCCTCTTCTCTTATGTTAGTGGAGGCATCAGCTTATCTGGGATCAAAAGCTGTTATGCAAACTTTTGATTGGCAACATTGGATTCCACCCATGGAGAATAGCGTCCTCACAGTATTCCAGAGACACAGTGCAAACATGTCTCTACTGTGCACTGCCTGGTTTTGAAATTCAGGTCAACATAATTCACATCTGAAGTAGCTATTGCTCTCACAAGATAAATCCATATGCTGTAATAGGAAAACTGAAACCAGAGATATATTACTAAGAGAATTATGACATGGAGATTAGATGCAAAAGAAAACACAGGGACTATTTAATCAAGGCAAATATGAAAACCAAAGCTTACAAAGGGGAAAAATGGGTTCTAATGTAAGCTTCCAGTAACGTTAAAAACCATATGAAAGTCAGTACTATCAGTAGTCACAGGGAATTAATTGCATGTTCCCTCTGTAGGATTTGTATTTCCCTTTTCCATGTCACATTTTATTTTCTGACACAATTTCTAGACAGTAAACCACTAAAATACACTGTTTTTAAGCCCTTATCTGATTTTGCAACCATTTGGTGATTTGTACTTTAGTATGCAAAAGGGTGGTGCTGTGGGTAAAACCTCAGTGCCTAGGACTTGCTGATCGTATGGTCGGCGGTTCGAATCCCCGTGGCAGGGTGAGCTCCCGTCATTCGGTCCCAGCTCCTGCCCACCTAGCAGTTTGAAAGCACCCTTAAAGTGCAAGTAGATAAATAGGTACCGCTTTATAGCGGGAAGGTAAACGGCGTTTCCGTGTGCTGCGCTGGTGCTGACCCGGAAGTGTCTCCAGACAGCGCTGGCCCCCGGCCTCTTAAGTGAGATGGGCGCACAACCCTAGAGTCGGACACAACTGGCCCGTACAGGCAGGGGTACCTTTACCTTTACCTTTACTTTAGTATGCAGATGCAATAAGCTCAAAGCTAAATCCCAAATGTTCCTTATCATCCCAGTTGTTGTTGCTTTTGCACAGGTCCACCTTCACAACTTATTGGAAAACAGACCATATTTTACCATGTTGAGTAACCATTACTGGCTTTGTTTGCATACATTCTGGAAATAAGTCCCACTGAATTCAGTGAGGCTTGCTTCTGAATAGACACGTGGATTGCACTAACAGTGGCTTAAGTAACTCTCATTCTGGAAAATGAATCTAAGAAGTACAGTTCTGGAATAAATTAATCCACGACAGCAGTTCTGTACTGCCCAAACCATTAAAAATAAAATGACTCATTGCATAGAAAAGGACAAAATGCATAGTTTTGGGTTGCAGTCCATGACTCATTTACTTTGGAGTTTATTAAGAAATAGCATAGATACAAACTACTACTACTACTTTTGTAATTTGCAAAATATACTTTTTGTGATGTCTGCTTTCCTTCACGATGACCATGCAAAACCATGTTCACATGTTGTTCACGTTCTTTCATACAGCAAAATAGGAAGCTGGCTAGAGGTTCATCTAGGTAAGTACTGTTGGAACTGACCTGCAGGAGGTCTCCAGAGTTTCATATTCTTTCCTCGCCTTTTCTGGAGATGCAGGGAATTGAATCTGGGTTCTTCTACATCAAGGGTGGAGAACCAATGCCAGATATACAAATTTTGCCATAGGGGATGAAAGTCTGCACTGTCCCCTTTCCAACTGTAAATAAACTTTGACACAAACTTTTACAAAACTATCGCCAGGGAGGCGTATTTTGTCATTATATGATGCAGGCATGTGTTGCAAACAAGTATCATGGTAGAAAGTGCATTCTTTATTTTCTACAGAAGGAAATGGATATTTTTTTTAAGTTGGCACTTCTCATTTGCAGCTTATTTAAATTTGCAGTTTGTTTGCAAAACCACCATGTAGATTTCCAAGTGGGAGAGTAGCATATAAATATTTTAAATGCAACCCAATTGAAAAAGGTTTTAAAATTTGCTGGCCAATTAAGTCTGTTTGCTGCCTCACCTGCCCCCCAGGGCACCTGCATCCCCCCAATCTGGATTTGTGGAGAGTCTCAGGCCCACAGGCAGAATGCAGCCCTCCAGTGCTCTCTGTCTGACCTGCGATTCTCCCCAGGGAACACAGCTTGTTGAAATTAATTAACCAATTGTTTATTAATTTCAACAGAGTAGACCTGTTGAAATTAATGAACATTGCTAAGTTAAGTCCATTAAGTTCAGTGGGTCTACCCTGAGTAGAGCATAGCTGAATACACCCATTATTTCTGTGTTTATTGTGGGACATTATTCAGATTAATTCATCTAGAATGAAAGGTGATCTTGTTTGTCTGCCATTGCTTGGTATCTGAAGAAGTGTGCATGCACACAAAACTTAGTTGGTCTCTAAGGTGCTACTGGACAATTTTTTTTATATGTTTTGCCATTGCAAAAGTTCTTGCTACTCTTTGTTCTTGGAAAACTGCACTGCAGGCTGTGATTTGCATTTGATTCTGACCACTGCATCAGATTTCTAAATTAGTACAGTATGAACTGAAACAAGCTGAATATCTTTCCAGATATTAATCAGTTTCTAATACTATCCATTTTTAAATAACGATCTGCCTTTAAATATTTTAACTATAGTAGAAAGCATCATGGAAGTTAGAACTACCCTGGCTCTAACTGTTAAAATTCAGGATGATTTCTTTGCACAATCTTTAAAAACTACATATGACAGTACACCTTTTTAAAAGTTTCCTCTGATAAATGGTTAGTATGAACAAGTATAAAGATGCCAAATTCTAGAAAACTCCAACATATTTTATATAAAACAAACATATCTGCATTTTCCTGAGTTTTGGCTATAAAAAGACATGAACAGTGCATTAGTCATAAAGAAGCCTGCAGCAGAAACTCTTTTAAAAAATAGTTTACACAGAAGTGTGTTGTATAGTTGCTTGAAATGTGTATGGAAATGAAGGTTAGCATTTTGGAGTTGTTAAAATCTTTGCTAAGCCCTAGGCTTAAAAGGCTTCACAATTCTGCTCTAGGGTATCATGATATAGTGAAAGCAAGCTGATGGGGGTCCATTAGCCTGAATGATGGCTTCCTTTTACACACAAGTCAATTTGCAGGTAAAGTGTTTCACACTGTCAGGAGATAAAGAAAGCTTCCCAGCAAATGTCCTGGAGCTGATCCTGGGGGCAAAGGAGGGTCTCACTTAAGTTAAAGCAACTGTTTGTTTACATTTATAAGTTCTTTTTACCCCTAAACAGTTAAGCTATTGACAAATTAATAAGTGGATTCCCAGGTTACCTGCCATTTGACATTTTAAACTCTGACATAGCTAAGTTTCTTAACATCTCATTGTGTAAACATAACTGTCTAGTTGTGTAAACCAACATTTTACTTTCAGAATGCAGCAGTTTTTGGAGATCTGTGATACTACTGAAGCTGCACAATACCTGTCATTAAGTTTATTTGAAGGTGGAATTATTTTAGAATGTGCTAAGGCACGTTTGGCCTACCTGAATGTTGTTTGTGTATGACAGTAGGGAAATGAATAGTTGTAAATATGCCTCAAAACAACGTGAGTAGCACAGGCATTATTTCACAGGATGTTATAAAGCTATTTGCAACAAGATTACCAAACTGCCATAAGCATTTGTCCATTTGTAACAGGCCCAAGGAACATTTACCTTCAAAAATGTATTGGGGAATGTTCCCAGGACATCTAAACAGAGATGCATGGAACAGGCATCTTTGGAGAGACAGATCATTCATTAGGTTTATTATAATACAGAGAATTTTCTAGAACTCAAAATGGCAGCATAGTTGTTTCTAAGTAGCTGTCCCTGTCCAAAGGTGTTCCATCCAGGAATACCTTATAAGGTACTGTATAGACAAATTAATTTTATCTTATTAGGTCTTACATTTCCATCACAATGTGTATATCATAATATAATTTATGGGAGTTATGCCAGAGATCAATGGTTCCTGAAAGGACTGCCAGATCTGAAGTTCTTTCAAGACCCTGAGATATCTACTTCAACCTTCTTAGAAATGTATGCTGCAATTCATTGTGCTTTTGCTGTGGTGATAAAGACAGAGCCACCTATATAGGTACTAAAACAAGTGGCATTTTGGGTGTCAGGCAGATAATTTTTCATTGTTTTCAATGAAGAACACCTCCCATGCAAAATAGAATCAGTTTCATATTTAAAATTACTGGAACTTTAGGCCAAACCAATACTAAATTTACACTTGCATGAGGCAGAAAGGATGACTCATTTCCAAGATAGGCCCAGTATAAGGATGGCCACTAACTGGAAAAAAATAATAGACCTTGATCTCTATTTTTGGGTTGTTATTTGCTAATAGCTACAAATGTAGCTGTCAGTGTAATAAAATCCACAATGCTCATTTGAACCAGTCGGAACTTCAGATGAACTCATATTCAAACTATTGAATCTGTAATTTGTGTCCCCCCATTAGAATAACGACATAGGGAGTGGCCAACCAATCATTATAAACCAGCTATAAACAGCTGTGCATTGGTAACTAACAATCTTGGCCAGATTGATTGCAAATGTATAGATCAATAGGCATTTATATTGAACTTTGATTTAGCTAGAAACGTGGTTAGCTTGATTGCTGTTTCTCAAGTCTGTCAGTAAAGTTCATGTCTAAATTTTCACCTCTCATTTATTTAGGTGTTTTTTTAAAAAAAGATAGTCACTGTAAGATTAATTTAATTCTTTGAGCTATTCTAATCTGTTCATTTAGAAATAGTAAGACATTTTAAACTTTCCACTAGGTTTGATTTATGGCTCAGATGGTTTGTACACAAAAGCAAATTGCACCTGGAGAAAGGTGATGGGAGCACTTTGTGGGGTCTCCAGCTTCAAACCATTCAATCCAGTTTCCCTATTTACATGGCAAAGTGCCCATAAGGACATCAGAATGTCATAGCAAATTAGCAAAGCTCCATATAGTCCTCATTTTCTGGCAATCAGAGATATAATTTATGCACAGTTTATGGAAGTTTTATTTTGAGCTGCCATAGCTGTGTGGACACTTATAGCATACAATTTGTCAAAGTACTTTTAGAAAGTGAACTATGCTGGTGGCACTTTAGCACCGAATTCTGTAAGTTGGTGTACAACATGAATTGTCATTTCTATGAGCCCTGAACCTTTTGCAAATTTCATTAGATAATCTCAAATCTCTACTGTTTTGAGCGTGACAAAATAATTTATCTTTATTTAGTGTCTCAATGTAATTCCTGATTTTCTGCATTTTTATATTCTGTGTCCCCTGCCCCATGCATATAAAACCCCACCACTGAAGTCTGAATGGTAGCCTTATAGCCAAATGTTTTATGCTCAGTCACATTCTACTCTGACTATTTAGTACTAACTTCAACATTTCTATTCATTACTGATCCATAACAGAATCTGTCTTCTTATCCCATGAGTGCTAAGTTTTCTTATGAGCCTTTGGTGAAAATTTAGTATATAATGGCTTCTTTAATGGATTAGTCATAATGACATGTTTGCTGACAGTCTCAAAGGGTTTGAGAAATATGGCGAGATAAGATTCCCTTGTGAAGAAGATATGCTGGATATTGCTCAGAAAGGCTTACTGTCATTAGCTGTAACAGTAGCTAAGATGATAGCTCTGTCATTTATTCAATATCTACCTGGTTGTTGTTTCTTTTAAGTGTGACCCTCTTTTGAATTCTCAGAAAAGGAGGAGGATTTTAGTTGTAAATTACACTTTATTTTAACTAAAGACTAATGTTCTCTAAGAAGAGTAACAATTTAATATTTTGTGTTTTAAGAACTCTGTTGGAAGAGATTCCTAACCAGAGAACCAGTTGTATGTTCATCTTCTATTATCAAATGAAAACCAAACACTTAGTCATAAGTTACTTGGAAAAGTGAACAGTCAAGAGAATTGGCAGGGACTTGGAATTTGATTTGTGTGCATTCCTGTGCAACTTTCACTAGGCTTGAAAAGTGCCCTTGGGAAATGGGGGAAAAACCACTATGGTTCATTAGTCTTTCCGTTTTGAAGCAGCATGTCTGTATTTATTTTATCAGTCTGCCATACTAAGGGTTTCAGTTGTTATTGCTGAGTCCCCCAGTACTGAATTATTAAGAGAGGTATTAGAAAAGGCTTGTTGAAAAAGGATGGCCTTCAGTAGGGACCAAAAAGACAGCAGAGGTGGTGCCTGACTAATATTTAACAGGAGGGAATGCTGGGACATGTAGTGTCAACCATTTGCTGAGTTAGCTTTTGCCTCTGTATTACAAGTTTAGTAACTTGTATGAAATATGGTTGGGGTGATGAGAGCTGCACTGGGGACCCCCAAAGTCCTGATAAATAAACTGGGCCTTATATGGTTGACAGCCATGGGTGATTGTGTCACTGCCACAAGGGCATTGTTGACTTCACAGACTACTTGACAACATTTGTTGCAAGTTTCAATTAGTTTCACCCCGTGTGAGTGCAAGATTTGTCTTAGTTGTTGCAAACCGAAATTTACTTATTAGGGAGAGAATTCTAGTGAATACACTTTGGTGTATTTCGGTGTAGGATTGTGCCTTGAGCAATGGAGGATCCCTCCCCCACTCTTATCTTGTAGAAATAGCATATACAACATATCCCCTTAGAATAAAACACTAACAACAACAACATCATACTCAACAGGGAAGTATTTTCAGGGGAATTCCAATGTAACAACATTCATTTACAGAAGTGGTACCACTGCCACACTGTCCCAGGACCGAGATCTCAATATGGGTAAAATCTGTATCCATCTCTTGTTTGCTAGTCAGACATGGGTATGCTGAGAAACCCTAAGCACTTGCTCAGCTCCATAAGCCCTTGACTCATGAACATACCCAAATATCATTCCTTCTTGTTATCAAGCTTTGGAAGTGCTTCGAGGGAACATCCGCACACAAGAAAACAGACATGTTGTATGCTGCCCAGACAGAAGGACTGCCTTGCTAAATCTGACAAAAGGCGACTCAGAGGCCTCAGGGTATGGAAGCTGACAAGCAGTGCTCCCCTGTAATTTGTGGACAGCAGATGCTCTCCAAAGATATACTGTTACTGAATATTGTGGTTCCTACTCTCCATAAACTTGTATTCCTATTTACATAAAAATGTAAGACTTGCATTCCACAGCCCCCATTGGAGCATTTGTTGCGCTATGTCACAAAGCTTGATTTAGATGAAGTCAGAGAACTGGAGGATTTGTAGCGCCTCATCCCAATCCTGGATTTGCATGACATCAGGGTGGAGGAGGGGAGCAAAAGAGAAGGCAGGTTTTCAAATGGTGGTTTTAGACAACAGTAGAGATTTGGGTAAAGTAGGGATGGAGGAACATAGGTGGGGCTGGCAAGCAATATAAGCCAGGGGTGAGGACTGTCCTCAGTATAACTATGGTTTATAAGCATTTGCTCAGTCTAGGGGTAGGGATTTCCCCCCCAGCCCCAATGCCACATTCCCTTCTGAGCCATCTTTTGAGGGCCACATGCTAGTGGCGGGCAGGGCCTGAGGTGAAAGTAGGCAAAGCAACACAAGTAAATTTTACCTTTGTACGGGAGGCTAGTTTCTACACTCAGTTACATACCCCTCTCAATCCCCCACTGCAGGAAGCATCACCAGAGCTCAAAGCTATGTTCTAACCAGGCAAAAGAACTTGGGTGTGTGTGTGTGTGTGTGAAATAGATGGCTTGGGCCAAGTTCTAGGGTGTGGCTGGAGAGGCCACATTGGGCCCTGCAGGTTCTCCACTAAACTTAGTAGCCAATCACACACAAAAAGTCTCTGCTTCATCCCCCAGGTTCAACCAGGTTGGCTAAGAAAAGATTCCTGCCTGAAATCCTGGAGTTCTAGTTAGCATAGATAAATTGAGCTAAGTATATTATGGCCTAACATTCTATGGCACATTCCTCTGCTCCTAGTAGATAATTCTTGCTAGCATCGTACCTCTTTGTTTCTCTATCTGTGGTTAACAGCTCAAAGGAGGGGCTTTGGATTGGGGCCACGGTATATGCTGTCTGTGCTGCAGCCCTGATGCACATCAGACTTCTTCCCCACATCAGGAGAGTAAAATTATGTGGGAAGATGACAAATTGTACACATAATGTCTAGTTTGGGCCTTAAGAGACAATTCAGGAAGTGAAGTACATGACACATTTAACAGTACTTGAAAGTGAGTCCCACTGAAACCAGTGAGGCTTAATTTGGTGTAAACATATTGGGGTCAAACAGTTGGAAAGCCAAGGAGGACAGTTAATGGTTATAGGGAAAATGAAAAGACGGATGCTTGTGAAGAGTAAGTAATGGAATTAGGACATTTTCCAGATGGAGTTTTCAAGGATTAGGTTCTAAGGCCCTAGTTAGCTAGACTGGCTTTGGGGGCTAAGCTTTTTGAATAAGCTATCGGTGTTTTTCCTTCTCTGAAAGGGCTACAAATCCCCATCCCCACCCCCAAATTGAGATATCTGGAGTGGCAATTTCATTTACAAAGATGTGAAAAAACTTATCAGCTTAAAAAAAATCAAAATCAGATGTTGTGGTTCATACCCTGAACATCATGACAAGAGAGAGAGAGTATCTAGCTTAGCTTTGAACTTGATAAACATCTTTTTAGTATCCACATTTGGAGTAACAGAAAAAGCCCCCTGGGAATTTGCTTTAAGGAGTTACAGATATACCATTAGGAAATACTTTTTTCCAGCAGAGATGTTAGAAACATAGGGAAACTGCTAATATTTCCAGCATAACCAATGCATTTTCAATTAAAACAACTGAATATAAAAATTACAGTTTACTCCAATTAACTAAGTACTGTAGTCTCCAATTATTAATGCACAGCTATCTATATATGAAATATTTATACAACTTTCATTAGGGGAAGGTCACTTAATTGATTTTTAGTTTTCTATTCAAATATCATGTTTTACAAACTAAAAATGTTATCTTCATTGATACTAGTTTTCAACATCAAAAAATAAAAAACAAAACACCTTCAAAGGCAGAAACCCAAGGGAGACTGTTCCACTGTTGAACAATTCTTACTGCCAGTTTTTCCCTCTTACCTCCCAATACATTTTCCTTTGTGTAATTTTTTTAAGATTGTAAGCCTGTGATTTTTAGTGAGCTGGGAGCCTTTTGAAAAAACAAAACAAAAAAATGAAGACAAGCAGGATAAAAATTCTATAAATAAATAAGAATAACATTTTATGCAGCTGATAAAGTGTGCTCTAGTCTATGAAAGCTGAGTCCACAATGAATCTATTTGTTTTTATGGTGCCACAAGACCATGTGTTGTTTATAATTCTGTGTACACGAGATCTGAATTGGTTACTACAAAGAAAGAGAAGACAAGACCTTAGGGTGACATTGTATTTTTGAAAGTAAGTATGATTTTTGAACTGGGGATTTGCTTACATTACTGCTTTGCTGATATCATCTTGTGGTTTTGTTTGAATTAAGGAAGTGAACAGCTTCACTTTACAAAGGCTGCAACAAGCCCAGCTTGTTTGAATCTCAAATTCTCTTCAATTCTGCCATATACCCTACTCCACCCTTAAAGGAAAGTGGCTTTTTTGTGTGCGAAATGAAACTTGGCCAATCAGCACTTTCTTTAAAAAGTGGAAGGTGAAAGTGGTGTTGATGTTAGCTGAAACCAGGCCTTTGTCTGGGAACCAAGTCTTTGTTGCATCAGATGAAAAGTCCAATGCTACCACAGATCATGTTTTGTGGTAAGGTCTGAAGTCTGGTGCAGAAAAAGATTTCTTCAAACAATACTTCAAGGTCACTTGACCCTTCACATTGAAATCAAGTCCTAGGGTAACTGTTCAGTGAAGTTTTGCTCAGAGTAGTCCTATTGAAATTGATGGACCTAACTTGGTCATGCTAATTATTTTTAATGGACCTGCTCAGAGCATAACATAGCTGAATGGCATCCATAGATATGAACAAGTGTCATCTTTTTATGTTGCCTATCCAAAGACCACATCCATTGGATTGCTGAGGCCACAAATTGATGGCCATTTCCACATTCATTTTAAATAACTTGTGTATGTTAGTTAGTTTGTTATGTATTTTTATTGATTTGGCTGGGCAACTGCCCCCTACCCCGCCCCCCGGCTATGCCCATGTATGTTTTATTCTTTAGCATTATTTGAAAGCTCATGCAGGTTCAAAGGAATATATTTAAAACCAAGAATATATTTAAAACCAAGGCATAAAAAATAATCAGATTACTAGTAAGATAAATTTCTAGGTCTAGGACAACTTTTGGTGTGCAGATTAGGGCTGAACTAGAAACCAAAGAAAGTTCCTGGGGATAAGATTGGCTTCAGGGGACAATTTTAATCAGAGTCATGGTAGAAAAGGAAGGAGTCAAACCCACCTTTCTTGTGTGCTGTGATCCAGAATTAAATCATCCTCAAGTGTCTCAAATGTCTCATATACCACCCCCTTACTATTTATTTATTTAACCCTGACTTGATTCCACATTAGTGTCTTGCCTAGTTTGGTTCTTACCATGTAAAAAGCTTGCTGCTTTGGCATGTGCAGTGCTGGTTAGAGGTCTGAGAGAATCTACTATTTTATTCAGGATCCCCTGCAGGGAACAAGTTGGCAAGGATCACCCAGCAGGATTGTATGTTCTGCTTACCAGCTGGTGAACACAAGGCTCAATCCTGCTGGCTGAAGGGGTCTGCTTTGCCAGTGTGTGGGACTGTAGATGTTGCGTGCATATCACACTGGAAGGTGAACAGGTGAACAAACATCGGAAGCTGTGGATGGCATTATTAGGTCCTGCAATGGTATGCCAGAATAGACATGGGAACAGAGTTGGCACTTGGGTTTTCTGCAGGGGTTGCTCCAAGTGTCCATTTCCCTGCTATGTGGCCTGTTGTTGCTGGTGAGTAGCTCTTTTAGGTTAAGAGACTCTCTGTAAGCAACTACAGGCCTATCACCCAAGGTGCGTGAGAGGCAAGTAACATTACTCAGGATGGGCTATGGATGATATGTTTGAATAGATTCAGTTGGGAAGGATAAGTGACAAGCGGCCAGTCATTTTTTCCCCTGTGTCTGCCCTGAAATATTTATAAAAATTGTTTATAGCTTGCTCTTGCACTAGTCTGACCTTCCTGGTGTGTCCCCCTCTTCATTGGGTGGGTATTGTAGTTTGAGGAATGCCTGGTACAGATTCTTAAGTTGTGAACCTCTGTTTGATGTGTCTGACCAGACTGCATTATAGGGCTTGGCTGTAGACAATAGATTTAGTAGTGCATAGGGGATGGAAGCTGGAAGGATGCGTATCAGTTTGTTTCCTACGTATATGGTTATTTTATATGTCTGTTATTGAAGTTTCATTGAAGTATCCAGAAAATGAAACCCTTGTGTGGACCAGGCTCAGGTTGATGGTGGGGTAAAAGTAATTGAAGTAATGGTGGGCTTGCTCAAGTGTTTCTTTGAAGCCATAACTTCAGATGACAAATATGTCATTGATGCATCTAAGGTAGAGAAAGGCTTTTGTGACAGGAATTGCACTGTTCACAGATCCTACCCAGGCTTGGCTAAACTACAAAACATAGATTGTAGGTTCCATTTCTGAAGGGATAAAAACTAATGTCATCAGATGTGGTTGTTTGTGTGTTATGGAGTGGGCTGGACTTATAGTAGAGATACAGTTGTATCTGCAGAAGCTATCATATAAAAATTGAAGACTTTGGAGTGATATGTCTTATGTCCAAAGTCATCATTTTCAGAGTCCCACATCAGCACTTCCCCTAAAAGAATGGTAATGTTCACTCTAAGTGATTTTCACAGGATACAGGAGGGATAATCTTTTCAAAGTTTATTTTATAATCTCCAGTTGACCAGAAATCCAGCCTATGTTCACGGAAATGAGAACAAACAAGTTCAGTACAAGCAATTTTTCTTCTGAATGTATTATAGGAATTTTCTATCTTGTATCTTTTGGGAGAATAGTTTTGTGACATGAATGTGGTTATTCTAATGTAAGTGGTCTGTGAGTTACCTGTAAGGAAAGACCCATGGGAGTATGCAGCATGATAAAAGAGGTTATGCTAAAATATAATTCGAAATTATAATCCTTTATTGTTCCTGCTATAGTTTTTCAGGTTGGGAAGCTGGTTAGGAGACTGCATGTAATGTCTCATCTAATTGCAAGCAGCTGTCTGTTAGCCTAGCTTGGCCAAGTGTTTTTAATTCCACTTTGGAATTATGAAAGTAATAGGACTTTCAGGGAAATTCTGGCATGTACTGTACATGAACTTGCCCTGTGCTTTTTCAGGAAGTCTCAAAGTGTAAAGTAGAGCTGAGAAAATCCATTTGAATTGACTGCAGGTTTGTAATGATGCAATTGCTTGCTTTACCAGAATGCATTAGGAAAATGCAGACACACTGTGGCAGATCAAATTCCATTTTTGTCAACTTCACAAAACGATTTCACTGCCAGAGGGGAAAGTGGTTTGAAGCAAAAGGCAGTTCAGTGCCAATTATAATGGAATCCTATGAGCAACTGGGAGAAGACGACTTGAAGGAAGGGGTGGTGGGCAAAGCGAGGGCTCTTTGGGGAATACGCTAAATTGTCGACATGGAAAAATATTGCAATCTGATGTGTTTTAGAAGAATGTTTCCTGTAAATCTAAAAATCTGTTGCGAATTATGTAAAGCAGAATACTTTCGGGAAGTCCAAAGGGTTTTGTAATATGTATCCAGCCAAACTTCCATTCCCATGACATTTTCCTCTAGTGTCATAATTGTTTTTGTAAGACAGGTGTAACTATTGGATTTAAAAAATAAATAAAGCTAATGTCATACATACAATGAATTGTTCTTAAAGGGTTATAGCCAATTAAGTCATACTCCAAGTAGAACCACTGAAAGTAATAGCTCTAAAGCACTAAACATGCCCATTGATTTCAACAGGTCTCCTCTGAGTGGGACTAACACTGGGCACAACAGAAAGGATGGAATTCAAGAGATCGTTCCATCAGTGCAAGTGTTTTTGCTTGCCTGATGGAATGAGTTCCTCTCTCCTCCCACAACTGTTCTGAGGGTTTTCCTGATTCCCCAGAGAAGATTGGGGTGGCATGGGCTATGGTGGAGACAAGAAGGAAGAAAAGCCCTGTTGTGCTAGCAGGACTTATTGTGCTGGCTCCTGCTAGGGCAACTATTTAGCTGAATCCTTTCTTACTTTCTTTCACTTGGACTTTCAAAATTAGATGGACGGGACATAGCAGTGTGTCCAATCCTATTTAACAGCATGCAATCAAAACCATCACCATCACATTCAATAGCTACTTGACATCAAGGGTAGTATTACATGGTAGTAATACTTTGATATCTTCCTGTCTCCCAAAACATATAGGTTTCATATAGTCCATATAACCGAATATGTTGCCTCGGTCACAAATGTGCCCAAAGCACTCTCTGGCTCCATCACGACCTTCATAATCATGTTGACCATTTATTTCACAAGCCTCACCTGCTGCCCAAATCCCCAGCCATGTCTCAAAACCCCAGTTCTATGGTCCCCAGTGTCCTCTGGTGATGAGAGCTCTCAGGCATACTCTTTCCTTCTGTCACATTTTGCTATCTTGCTTGGATTCATCAACCATGACCTCTTCTTCCTTCTCTTCCAATTTCTTCCAAAATCGTTTTGCAGGTGCAGGGGCCTGTAAGACATGCCACTTCCTACTTCTCTACCTGTATGTGGCTGAGAAGGGCAAAGCAGTCAGATTCATGCTCCATGAAACATTTGGGTCAGAACGAAGAATCTGTCTCAGTGTTGTCTGTGCTGGAATAGTGGTATAAATGGAGAAGCAGGGTTGGTGGAATCTGAAAATCAGGGATGGACCCAGGAACCAAATGTGGATCTCCAGGCTTCCCTACCTGGTTCTTGCTCACACCACAGTCCTTTTCCAGCCACATCCCCTCTCCTTAGGCCACACTTTCACCATCTCCACTTCACACCTCCTTGGGTATTTTTGCCTGGTTGGAATGTGCTCTTGAACACTGATAGTGCCTCTTGCTTGGCACTTTTCATGGCAGTGGTATGGCTGGATTAACTGCAGCCTGGTCAGTTATGAGGCAAAATGAAAGCCCAGTAGTAGTCGCTAATCTATGTTGCAATATAGGGGTAGAAAATGTGGGTAGAGATGGAAGCTCCTGAAGAAGTCTAACTTAACCCACCTCAACTGACTAAAATAGTGGAAAGGCAATGCATTAGCATGGCTAACTGAATAGTTAAACACAATTCAGAGGGAAGTAACTAAGGCACTGATACACAGACAGTGCAGATGGATGGGGTAGGTTCATTTTACAAGAGTACAGGGGCACTGAAAGTTTCTGATCGACAGTAAGTGGAGCCATTCTCTTAACACTTGATTTCTCAGCTCACATATAATTTTCATATTAGATTCCGGAGCTATTGACAGACCTTGTGAGACTCTGCAGTTCTCTCCAAGGAGAAATACACAGACTTTGAACAGAAGTTGGAAAGAACCTAGAATCCTGTTTGGAGCTGCTTCCTGAAAAATACATGCAGCAACTCAGTTATCCATGCATATACAGGTCTTCCTCTGTGGTAGATAAATGTCACACTGATGATGAATCATAATGTTGCAAGAGTCTTCAACAGCTAATACAAAAGATTATCAATGGGGATTACGGAGAATGAATCTAGTTCATTTTGATAAGGATGGTATTTCCTTAATTCTTACAATGCTACGTTATTGAATATAGAGAAAAGAATGTGGGTGGGTGACAGATTACTTTCATGATATTAGATTTCCTGTTGTCTGTATTTTTACTATGGTAATAGCATTTGTGTTTGTTTTCTGACTTGCATAGTGGTTGTGTCTCACTTTTTGACAACAGCCCTCAAAGCTAATCTATGAACATATAATAAATACACAACAAGAACCACACAAAACTTAAAAACAACAACAAAAGTAGCCAGCTCAACCTGAATCAACTATGTATGGAAGCCCCATTCCAATCATTTGGCTGTAAAGCTTTGAAAAGCAGATTGAGGCCTTGGATAGATAGGATCAACACACAGCTGAAGGCAAGCTGATCTTGTTCTAAATTCTAGAGCACCCTTCCCCAATGCTTTGATACCTGGGCCACTGTTTTCCCTCTGAATTAAAAATAGAAGGCACACTTTGCTCTTACGCTCAATTTCCCAGGAATGGGTAATCCTGCAGACTTCCAAGCATTGCTGGATTCCATTTCCCATCATCCCTGAGCATTGTTCAAGCTGCTGAGGCTGATGGGAGTTGGAGTCCAACATCTGGAGAGCCTCCGGTTTCGCGCTGCCGAACTCTCAGAATAGTAGAAAGGCCTTCCCCTCCCAATTCCCCTGTTCCCACAATCCTTCCCTTTTGTCTGCAAGCACTTCTAGTTTAATAATATTTACTACTGAAGAAGCTTCATTTGTGCATCTGAATGAGAAATCACTAGATTGATGCAACAATCCTGCCAGGACACTTTTGCACAGGGTTACTACAGCAACATCAGTCTCCTCTCTCACATGTAGCACATAACATGCTGAATAAAAAATATGCAAAATATCTCCACCATTGGATGCAATATGCCTCAAAAGGCCAGTTGCTGGAAATCACAAGTGGGAAGAGGGCTGTTGTGCTCAAGTTCTGCTTTCAGGCATCCCATAGGCATCTGGTTGGCCACTGTGAGAACAGCATGCTGAACTAGATAGACCATTGCCCTGATCCAGAAAGCTCTCATTATGTTCTTAATAGTACCCTTAAAGCCAAGGGAACAAAATGAAGTTATTCATTCTTAAACTGGCGTAAATGAAAAATCGGGTCTGTATTATGAGTCATCCTTCTGACTCACTGACTCCACTCCTTTGCACGAAAGCCAGTTCAATTGTACCACTTAAGTCCTTGTTGAGATTTCAAAATAAGGTCAAAGTGCACAGACAAGGCATCTGCAAATATTAGGAAAAGATAAGTGAGGAGTGAGAGCTATTTAGACTTAACAGATTTTAGTAGCAGAGGCCTAGGCAATCAAGGCCCAGGGTGGGGGAAGGGAAAGTTGCGAAGCCCTGGTGCCATCTGCTCTAACTCTGCCTACTAGGCATATTCACCAACATTCAGATGTGGCCAGCTGACTGCCTCCCAGGTGCTACTCTGACATATATAGTGGGAGAAGGAAGAGGAAGGAGCAGCACCAGTGAACTGGATAGACCAGAGCAGGAGCAGATTCAGGAAAAGCACTGCTGGAAATGCGCCTAGAGGTTTATGGATCAGGCTTACTCTCAGGCCTTTGAAGTTGTGGCTGCAAAAGCAAAGCTTTCAGCACTTTCTTTGGAAGTCTGTAAAAGCTGAAGAAAGCCTATTCATGGCTTTGAACTGGCTGAGATTAGTCTTTAGCTTGGACCTGTGGTCTTCTTATATTGACAGTTCATAATTGCACTTAAGATGGGTGGTGGCTTGTGCCTATTGCGCTAGAACAGTTTGTCCTGCCCTACAGGCTCTTCCAAGAGGGTCACTTAGAAGCTTGTTCCTATCCTGTATTAGTACATGTTATTCTAAAAACAAAACCCAAAGAAACAAAACAAACAACAAAAACAACAGGGCATTTGCATTCTGTGCTGACTGCATTCTGCTGTCCATATTTCCTTGTGTTCATGCTGTTTCACAAGAACAGCAAGCTTGCGAGTTAAGTGCAGTGCTTCCTGAGAAGTTGCCATGGAGTGGGCATGATCTCCTCTTACTTTTCACAAGCTTCCTGTCAGATTGCGCAAGTGTGAATAATTAATTTGTGACACATGAATTTTGAGCATAATTTACAATAAATGTTGACTCTTCTTAAAGTTTCTGAAAGCCCGAAGGGTTTCTAGTCACTTCAGTCCATTAACGCATTTCATAGTGTTACATGCCACCCCAATCTCTGAGCAGTATGAGATTCCAGGAGTTCCAGGCACTGATCCAGGATTCATGCTTCCTTCGGAAATGTGGCAAGGCAATCAAGTGGTGTGGGTGTGTGTATGATTCTGTTCACAGAGATCATGTGTCCTATCTAATTTGACCTGCAGGATGTCCCTGATTGGTTGATCCAGCACAATTGCTATCAAGCTGGTCCTATCTCTGTTCAGTCACACACAAGATACCAGCCAGACCAGATGACTCTGTGGTGCAAGCTTTCAAAGAACTGCCAGGATTTGCATGTCAAAACTGACCCACCCCTTCTTGATTCCCGCCAGCCAAAGTCAAGCATTATTAGTTCCTTAAATACCGGAGGACACGGCTTTGAGAAGACAGGAAACCAAACTTTCTGTTTTCTTGCCAAACAGCCTCATCAATTTCACATGTGCATGTAGGGCTAATCTAACCTCAGGGCACTTAGTGTCTTTATGTGGGTGATTATGCTTGGACACATTTTCTTCTGAAGAAACCACAGGGAAAACTATCAGGAAAGGATGCAGAAATGCTGCAAAAATCCTGCCCGCTTCCATTTTAAGGACATTTCTTCTGACTTCTCAAGGCCTGCTTCCCAGGTGCTACCAGTGGTGTAGTGGTTGATTTTAAAGTGCAGTAATTCAATAGCCACTCTTGTACCCCAAGCCTTACTTCAAGGAGCACATACAAATTATATATATTGTTGTGATCTTGCTGGGAGTGGGGTTTACGGTACTTTGTATGATCCCCTAATCCCTTCTAATCCCTGGAGTTCTGGATCTGGCAATGGTTAAAATCTAACAGAGGATTCAATTGTTGAAGTAGCCAGGTCAACTTCTTGGTAATGGCCTTAAGTAAGAGCCCTTAAGTAAGGGACGCGGGTGGCGCTGTGGGTTAAACCACAGAGCCTAGGACTTGCTGATCAGAAGGTTGGCAGTTCAAATCCCCGTGATGGGGTGAGCTCCTGTTGCTCGGTCCCAGCAGTTCAAAAGCACGTCAAAGTGCAAGTAGATAAATAGGTACCATTCTGGTGGGAAGGTAAACGGCGTTTCCGTGTGCTGCTTTGGTTCGCTGTACGCCAGCTCCCTCGGCCAATAAAGCGAGATGAGCACCGCAACCCCAGAGTTGGTCATGACTGGACCTAATGGTTAGGGGTCCCTTTACCTTTACCTTTAAGGCCAAAATAGAGTGCAGGCTAGAAGCAGGCAGAAACCAGGGAGTCAGAGCCATGCCTGATTTTCTGTTGGAATCCAAGGCTGAGGCTATGGGAGAAGCAAGACCATATGGCAGACCACTGTGAGAACAGCATGCTGCACTAGATAGGCCATTGGCCTGATCCAGCAAGCTCTTTAATTTGAGGGTGTTGAGAAATGTATGGGAATAATTTTTTATTTTTAAAAAAATGTTTGGTCACTCACCTACGTTTAATAATGATGATGATCATAATGATTATGTAGACTCAAGCCAAAGCTGAGCTCTTTCCTGCTGATGAACATGCATGTGTGAACATGCAAAATCAGAATTCAACTAATAGAGGTTTAGGCTCACATATGACACTGCACATGATCCACCATAGTACTTTTAAGGCTCACTGATTTTGATCAGAGTCCTAATCTTATTTACGGTACCTTGCCAAACTGCAAGACACAAATAATTGAACTTGGATTTAGTTTTGCCCAAAATAGTTGTGGCTGGAATGCAGTTAAAGGGAATCTGTGCAGAGTTTAGTACAGACTGTAGATGCCATCTGAATGCTGCAGCATATGACCCACTTGGCCTACATTTGTGGAGGCATGATAAAGTTTGGGCTGCTTTCTGCACTGTTCCCTTTCCGAAACCAAGAGCTCAGCTGCTTATTCCATGCCTAGAAAGCAAAGGTCTGAGCGGTTTCCCGCTTGTCTTGCACTTTCTAGGCATGGGTCCAAAAGGTTTTACTTTTGCCCTGCTGCTTTCCCCTAGAAAACCCACACTTTAGTGCTAAATCAGAACAAACAGCAATTAGGCAGGAACCCTAAATATTGGGTTTCCTTGGAGGAAAGCAGTAAGGCAAATGGAGGTGTGGATAAGTCCAAAGTTGCCACATCTTTGCCCCAAGTCAAATGCTCAGTCTCCATTCCTGGCAAATTTGCCATGGGAACTGGCTCTCACTCCATCTTTTGTGCAGTTTGGGTGACCCCAGTTTGCTCAATGGTGAGGACCTGCAGTAGAAAGAAGAGAGCTGACAGCGAAAGAAGAGAGCTGCAGGCTGTACGAAAGCAAAATATGAACTTCCACATACTGCCAGCATGAATTAAGAGGCAGGGGCAGCCTCAGTGGATTATGTGCTCTATCAATTCATGTTTTAATGACTAGAGCAAAAATTGAATGTATGGAAGAGGTCTTTCCAGTTGTGCATTACAGTTCTGAGCGTTCTGCAATTTTTCAGAATGTTTCTCACTAACTATATGGATGCCCAAAGTAATGCATAAAATAATTGTTCCGATTGCTTTATTCAGATTAGGCTGTGCTTTGTTTTTAGAATTATATTTGTTTTGTTTTGTTTTATTTTTTTAAATAAGTAAAGAGTAGATTTGAAAACATAAGGGAAAACTGAAAGAAAAACTGATACTCAGCCTTTACAAACTACAGTATACTAGTAATTCTCCCGTGTTGTCACTTTTAGTCATATACAGTAATAAGCAGTAGCACATGTATGCATTTTTTCCTGGGAATTAGGGAAGAGTGCAGTTTCTTATATTGAAATAAATACTTATAAAGTTCGCTGCGGGTGAAGTGTGGGTGGATATTTCATGCAACCAATATTTCCCTCAATGAGCAATGATTTCTCAGTGACAAAATGGTGGGAAACAAAGGAAGTAGTCCAACATACAGCTACTATAATTTGCACAAGATGCAAAGGTTTGGTTAGCTGTGCCTAATTTAAAAAATGGTTGCAAAATCCATCATGTGTTTGGAGAACAACATTTTAATAGATTCCCACCACTTGTTCATTGCAAAAATGATTATTAATTGGTCAAAAATGAAAACAGAACTTCTCTCCCGTTTCCTCTCCCCGCACCACCATGCTGGTTCCCCCAATACCTCTAGACCAGATTTGGGGAGGCCATGAGGGCACATGGGGAGAAGAGAGGGTGGGTTCCTTCTGTTGTGCAAATGGAAATCCTTGTCCTAGCAGATCTACTTTGTTGGATACCACCCTGTTGAATAATGAGAAGGTAGTATAAATCTTAAGTACTGCTCGGTAACACAGATAGATTCATATGGTTACTTTTCCCAGATTAAAATTTGTGCATGTCTTCAGATTGTTTTCAGATCACAATATGAAAAGACTCATTCAATTTTTAAAATAGAAATAGGTTGTGTCATGATGTCAATGTTTTCAATATCATATCTAATGAGAAGACAGACTTTAGAACAATGGTAACCTGTTCATTTCTATTACTGCTTTAGGCAGAAATTGCACCAACATTTTCTGGTAATTGTTAAATGCAGAACAATGGCTAGATAGATCAAAGAGCTGGGTCAGCAGGGGAATTCAGATATGTTATGAACTGCAAGTATAGGCTTCTATCAGATGAATAATGGCCAAAGAATTATTGTTGCTACTCAGTCGATCATTGTTTTCAGATCCACTTGCTTCTTCCCAATTATACCGTTTCTTCTGCCATAAACATCTATGGAAAGATTGAGGAGGTTGGAGAAGGAACTTTGACACTTCATGAAATCTAAAGCTGATAATGTGTATTTACAGCAGTGCATGTGGACTTACAAGAATCTTCCTGACCTTTATGTTTTCTTTGCCAGGGCTTTATGGGTGGAATTTGCTAGCATGCTGTTTCAAGTGTTCCATCTGAGCAATCATATCAGCTTGCCAGACTGAATTATGCCCCTTGCTTCCCTCCATGTCTTGTTCTTGGTGTTCTCCCAACCCCCATGCACAGCTCCTGCAATGCATTATTTGTTTTAGCACCTTCACTACTTGGCCCCTGGTGACTGTGGATGCTCTTAGCATTGGTCTTTCTGCCCTGTCTTTGGCTGGCATGTTACTCTCTGTAACAGTTGCCACATCCCATACATATCCCACTCAAACCCACACCTTCTGCTTTCTGTTGTGTTGCCCTTCCCTCGCTGAATGGGAACCATTGTGGTGGTGCCCATTTTTTCATATCCCTTATTGCGCTTGCTTGCGAAAAGCTTGTTCCCTTTCCTGAGACAGTGATACAAATGCGTTTTGTGGAATGTGGATTGCCACAGAGCCATTGTTTTCACAGCAAGCCTCCTTCTTCTGGAAAGCTTTTGGGATATCTGTGCAGGCCTTCCACCCTCAGCACTATAGTAGCTGATTCTTGGGGTAGTCTTGTGGTGTTTGGAGTAGTTGCCAGGCATTAATTGGTGCATGCCATGCATACTTATTTTGGGGGTGTTGTTGGCAACATTGTGATTAGTGCGTAGCAACATATTTTCAGAGGCGCTGTAGGAGTGGTAGTTGGTGTTCCTACATTAGTACAGGATTGTTGACCCAGCTTTAGCCCTAGCAAAATGGCTTCCATAATATGGCTCTATTCGTATGTGAAATATGTACATGAATAATGAGGTGATCATAGAATTGTGGAGTTGGAAAGGACTATGAGGGTCATCTAGTTCAAATCCTTGCAGTGCAGGAATATTTTGCCCAACGTGGGGCTCGAACCCACTATTCTGAGCTTAAGAGGCTCATGCTCTACTGACTGAGCTACTCTCACTCCTGATGATTTCTCTGTCACTAAGGAGCTAAACTGTGGTTCTCCAGATATTATTGGACTTCAACATCCATCAACCCCAGCCAGCATGCCCAATGATCAGGGATGATGTGAGTTGCAATCCTGCAGCATCTGGATGGTCACAGGTTCCTCACCACTTCTATGTGGACTTTCACAGCTCTTTGCATGCAGCATAGATTGCATCCAACAGGGTGATGCACACAAAACAACCCTTGCTGGATTGAAATTCCTATCTACAAGAGCTGTACTCTTCTTACTTAAAAAACAACTGGACTCTAATCTGCTTCATAATAAATGTGTTGGTCTTTAAGGTGCCACAATCTTCTTTTAGCTTGTATCCAACATTAGTCATACTCAGAGTAAACCCACTGGGTGGTATTCAACTAGTTTTTATGCTAGCACAAGGATTAATCCTTGCGCAAGGGGATTTTCCCCTCTCCACTCCCTGTGCACACCTTTCACTGTCCCCAAAAATTCTCTGGAGAGTTGGGGAAAACCCCAGAAGGGATTTAGAGGGAGGAGAGAGGGAGAATATTCTGTTGTGCAAAGAGAAATGCTTGCACCGATGGCCTTAGCTGCTTTGAATACAACCCACTGAAATTAATGGGCTTGAATAAATTAGGTCCATCAATTTTAGGGGTTTACTCTGATTAAAACCTAGTTGGATATAACATTTTGTTCTTGCTGCTTCTGTAGCAGCAGACTAACATGACTATCTCTCTGAATTTTCCCATCTCATACGTCTACATACCGGTAATATTCATAAATGGAACAAAAACTTTTGTTGAAACTATTCCCTCTTGCTAAGGTTGCAGGTTCAATTCCCGTCTGGGGCAGCTGCACATTCCTGCATTGCAGGGGGTTGGTCTAGATGATCCTCAGGGTCCCTTCCAACTCTACAATTCCATGATTCTATGTTACTGAGTAATAAGTATGGGACATTTGAACAGGGACATGTGGCTACAATTCTTCACTCAGCAAGGAGTTACTTCATTTGTGTTTGTCTATTGAGACATCATCAGTAAACTTTTTTGACTTGGATACGTGTACCTCATTAATGCCCCAGAAATGTTTATTTCTCCATAAGGAAAGTAGTACATTTTGGAGTACGTGTCTAAGAATTCCCCCCCCAAAAAAAGAAGGAAGTTGAAAAGAACAAATGCTTGCATGCAAGGGAGCAGCCTGAGACAGTGACTCATGAAGTTCCTTGTAAACGATGGCTGTGAAGACCATACAAATTGTTTCTCACAGTTTCAAGCTCAAGTGAGACAGCAATGAAGGGCTATTTAAGGAGCACCCAGGAACATAAGTATTTTTTTTTTTTTTACAATGATCATTTTTTTGGCAGACAGCCTCACTTAAAGGTTCCTCCTCTATGGAAATAATTTATGTCCTATGGCACAAAAGCCTATAGCAAACCAAGAACAACCCTGTTGACCTGAAATGACCCTGAACTCTCTCTGATTGTGTTCAGTGTCCTGGTTTATTGACAAGGTTAGGAACACCTGCACATACTGGCATGTACTACCGAGGCAAAGGAAGTAATATTTCTACTTGCTTTGATTATGGTCTTATATTCTGTGGATACAACACATGACAGATACAAAAGCAGAGGTTGCCAACCTTTTGGGGTCTGTGGGCACATTTGCAAACTGGAGAAACTGTTGTGGGCACCAACCCCCCCACCCCAAGCACACACCACAACCTATTCTATTGGCTACAATAGGACACCTTTCAAGCTGAACTTCAGTAGAGGGAGAGGGCCCTGTGGATGTTAGGGAAGACATCTGTGGGTGCATGTGCACTCACGGGTGCCATGTTGGGAACCCCAGCACTAAGGAAATAGTTCCATTGCTATCAACATGCATGACGCAAGATAGGATCAAACATTACTGGCATAGCTGCACAATATTTCTGAAGGGTGTTCAATGTGCAACCAGTATACATACTGGGGAATCCACTGTTCAGAAGATGGGGACAGCATGGACCAAGCAGTCTACACTGCAGTTGAGTGGGGAAGCACCTCTTTTCCCCAGGTATGTGTTTTGTCCCACTGGACTCGAAGGATAAATGTTTGTTTAGTAGTTTGACCCAAGTTATGGACTGCACAGTATGTCCTTCCATCTCTTACTTTATGGCAATGACTTGTAAGGTCTTGCCTTTTGAGGGAACCATAAGGAACAGACACTGTCTGGAATGTTTTTTTACTGAAATCCCTGTGCCTTCCTGCATTTAGCTTCCTCTATTTCTCTCTCATCTGTGCAGGAACACATTCTTTCCATTGACAAATAAGTCTGGTGACTTATAATGATGGAAATGTTTTGAATATTTTAGGAATGAGGCCTGTTGATGCTTTTATCTTGCTGCCAAATTCAGTAACAATTTTCGCCCTTGACATGACATTGTCTTCTTTGACTCTAGCAAGCAACAGCAAAATTGCAGCTACACACAAAGATATAATTTGATTTACTTGGTACATTTATATAACTCTGCTTAGAGCAATTCAAGCACAATGACTACAAACACTAGGTTGTTGGATTAGAACAAGGCCTATCAGGACCAAGCTTCTCTGTCACACAACGGCCAAATAGATGCTTCTAGTACCTCCCAGCATGGTCATGCCATGTTTGTGTCAGGTAGTCAAAGGGGGTGAATATCTTATGGCCCTTCAAAAATTATTGAAATCCATCTTCCATCAGCTCATGCCAGTATTGCCAAGGATGGAAGGGAAAGTCCAACAACAGCTGGAAGGCCATAGGTTTCTGTTCCCTGGCATAATGCTTCATCACTTTTCCATTTAGCCACCAGGGCTAACAGCCATTGAGAAATCTATCCACCTTCCTAAAAAAAGTGTTGTACAAGTCCTACTGTGATAAAAACTGCAAGGTTAAAAATTGCAGCACTACCAAGTCAAAATGTTACAAGCTGTCACTGTAGATACAGACATTTGGGTGTACAAATTATCGCATTAAAAATAAGCACGTTAGTAAAAAAAATCTACATGGAACATAGGGAGTAAATAATAAATTGGTTTAATTTGGAAATGCAGTAAAGTATTGCATAAACAAGGAACCACAGAAAGAAGGGGAGGGGAGTCGAAATAAGATATATATGATAAATTGTTTGCTTTTCAAGTTTTTCTTTTTTTGAATTTTTGTATGCTGTAAAAGTAATTAAATAAATAATTTTTTTTTTAAAAGGTCATGCGCAGTGGTCCATAGAAATATAGAGTTTGAATGAATGTGGACCTGCATTGGCAAAGGACCTGAATATCTAATTTATCAGCTTACATTATGCCTGTTACAGGGTGCAGAAGGAAGAAGAGACAAGTCAGTCCCTGTCTCTCACACACATGGCTGCAGCTAATAAAGCAACCAAGCTAGACTGCATTTTACTATGGCTGGAACAAAACTGGGGGATTGATCCCATATCAGTATTCCTACAAAGAGAGAACTGAAGGATGTTTCCATATTCTTCACGAGGACATTGGAAATGTGCCTAGGGGAATGCAAAAATGCATTGTGTCCTCATGTGGGCTTTTCATGTGGCTGTCCATTGTGGGAAACTTGATTCTTTACTAGACAGTCCTTATGTTCTTTGCTCAGACAATCGGTCTGTGTATCCCAAAACTGTGTACTCTTGACAAGCAGTATCTTTCCAAGGGCTGAATCTCAGCCCTCCTACCCAAGTTCTTTTAAGATGCCTGACACTGAACCTTATGCAAGAAAAGCAGGTGTTTACCACACTTCATGTACAGGCAAGGATGCAAGCAAAGCAAACACACTGATTCATGGTGTCTATGATCCGCAAGGTAGGGACAATATAGTAAAATATATCCTCCCAGAAAGATGTGAGTGTTTGCATTTTAAAGGCGTCACAGAACAATAGAATCCCTATTCAAGAAACCTTCCTAGCCTAATAACATCCAGGAAATCAGCACTGCCCATATTTCACCTTTCCTGTCTTGGTATAACTTGAGCAAGTGTAGTCTTGTCAGAGAGGCAGTGTGTTTCATCCGTACAATGCCACCAAATTTATTCTTGAAAATGTTTGTCTAGTGCTATTCTTATGCATCCCCATTTCCAAGTGAAAAGTGAAAGGTGAGGATGGGGAACCTGCTGTCCTCCAAATGCTGTGGCCTTCCACTTTCTCCAGCTCTCACCATCGGCCAGGCTTACTGGAGCTGCTGGAAGATGGACTCTAATAACATCTGGAGGGCCACAGGATCCCCACCCTTGGTGTAAAGCAACCAAGTGTTTTCATATTCTTGTGCCAAGTTTGAATATTACACACACACACACACACACACACACACACACACAGCCTGCCAATGAATACTGACAATAGACTTTACATTTTGCCTCATTTGCTTTGGCAGCTTTGACTAAAATAGAAGCAGATGCTTTCTTTCCTCTCCTGTGGCTCATGTGATGTGCAGACAGCCAACCACAAGTTACACAAACAAGTTAATCACCCCAAATTCAAGAACAGCAAGCCGAAAACTCAGAAACTTCAAAGCTTAAATTGCTAATTTCCACAGTTATCTTTGAGAATAATGCCGGATACATGAAGTGAGATGTTGCAGGGAACCTTAAATTCCTGCTTGCAAGAGGAAAACTGAGTTTTTCTGCAAATACTGGCTACATTCATACCGTACATTTAAGACACATTTAAAGTACAGAACTTCCCCAAAAGAATCCCGGGAAACTATAGTTTGTTAGGAGTGCTTGGAATTGTAGCTCTGTGAGGGATTAACTACAGTTCCCAGGATCCTTTAGGGGATGCCGTGTGCTTTAAATGCATGGTGTGGATGTGACCACTATGTTAGTTAGTTTTTTTTTAATCACACTCTGTTTTCCTTTATAAAAGAAACTCAAAGCAGCGCATAGGAAAAGCTCATAAAATACCTAAAACACAGTCCAAATCATGAAAATCCATTTCAAGCAATAAAACCAAGAGGAGGACAAAACAATTCAGCATAAAAAAACACCAAATAGACAGGACTTTAACCTGTAGTAAAAGCGTGGTGAAATAAAAAGGTCTTAGCAGCTCTGAGCTCTCCTGAAGCTTCAGAGAGGGGGAGCCAGGTGAACTTCTCTAGGGAAAGAGTTCCACAATGTGGGAACAGCAGTAGAAAAGGCCCTGGTTAGAAGCTCCTTTGGCAAAGATGTGCTTAACTTTTGATCACATGGAGAGTAAAATACCATACCCACACACCTAAGCTTACCGGTAATTGTTTCTTGATGTTGCCATTGATAAAAGAAGAATAAATCTATCAAAGTCACCACTAGCTAGTTTGCATGGGGGACTTGAAGCACTTTGAACTCAACTATCTCACACATGCCTGAATAACTTGTGACCCCATGAGACTGAATGTTGCCCACAAGCCTGACAGATGCATCTCTGTTTTTGCAATTCCAATCGAGCAACACAGCCAAGGGTTATCGAGCCCTTAGTTGGCCCCTGTGCATCGCTAGTTAGCTGCCTTTGGGTTACAAACGGTGCATGTTTTCCTCAAGACCCAGCTAGAGTACAGCTCACTATGTCATTGAAAACAGGACATGACGAGACAGTGCCTTGGGTCAGAAGTCATGCTAAAGTAGGGCGATGCCTCACACTCCAGCAGAGCTAAACTTTGGAATATGTTGTATCCAGTTTAAAATATTCCAAAGCTGATTGTCTTATCTGCACTTAACAAACTGTGGTGAATGATAACTATGGTTTGTCTGAAATGAGTCAACTTCAATCCATGGAGTATGAATCTGTCTTGTTTAAACAAACTGTAGATACCGTTAGCCACAGTTTAGGGTTTGGACAATATGTTACAAAATGTGGCAGTACCCCATTATGGTATTCCCTCCCTAAGGAGGTTAGGTTGACCCCATTCCTTTTAGGCAGCTAGCTATATCATTTTTATTTTGCTTGGCTTCTAATGGTTCTTTATTTTATATTGGGTTTTTTAATTCTGCTCTTTTTGCTTTTTAATACTTTGTTTTGTGGTACGTATTTTTCTCTTTTTTCCATAAACCACATTGGAGACCCTTTTTAAGACTGAAAGTTGGGGGCGGGGTTTGAAAATCTCAAGAATTTATTTATTTATTTATTTGCAGTTCTTCAGCAAATGCTCTTTTGGCTGTTAATTAATAGTTTCCTAGGTACGAGTCCTGCTTGTTGGATTAAATCTACGAACACTGCTTCTGATCTTCTTGTGTGTTTCTGAACAAAGCGAGAATGCTGTCCCTGTGGCCACTCCCTTTGTCAGTGTGGAGAGAGACTCTGACCTCACTTGCCACCCTCTCAAACCCAGCATGAAAACTGGTTAGAATAGTATGTTGCCTCTTCTCCTTTCCCAGGGAAGAAATGGGAGCTCAGAATAGGCAAAGCAAGGTGCTGTTTTGTAAGTTTGCTACTAACAAACACCACCCGCAACAAACAAACACCACCCGCAGTAATTAACTAGGTATGCACAGGAAGTGATCTGAGGAGAGCAATCTCCATCTAGCTTCTTGAACCCAGTATTACCAAAATTTGTATTTTATTCCATGCAGTTCTGCGCTTGTGCTGGACAGCCACAAAATCTGATACTTGGATGCAGAATTCAGCAGCCTTACAAATCTGTTGTTAAATTTCATATTGTTTTGGTTGAGAAGATGGACAACACCAGCTAAAACTTCAGAGATCACATGCAGGGTGGTGGAGAAGCTAACTGCATTTCCATCAGCTGAGAGCCTGGCCTTCGTATGCTTCCCTTCCTAATAACTAGCAGTAGAAGAAGAAATTATGTAGAATAAGGAAGTTTATGCCATGTGTACCTAATGTTTATAGGTGATAGAAATCAGCTTTTCTTGCTCCTGAGTTTGTTATTGTTTAACACAGTGAACAGTGTGGTACTGAAGAATCTCGCAAAGTGAGATTTATAGATCATGTAGGGACAGAGAAGTGAAATTGCTCTTTGCAAAAGAAGCAAAACAAGATCTGCCAGTCATTTTAATGTCACAACAGGTCTGTCAGGTTATAATTTCATATAATGACAGTCTCACAAATTATAACATTCTCTCCACTTCTGAACTATGAAAGGCGTGAGGTTCTTACCTGTCAAAGCTCCTCCTAAATGGAAAGTAAATAGTTTTTGGCAGGATTGTCACCACTGAGGGTCAAACTGCCCAGTAATGTCAACCTCCCCAAATAACTACAGGAAGCAATCTGGCCTGAAAGTTCATTCAAGGCCACAGGAGAGGTTGCCACTCACTTCCCCTATGTAAGATTTCTTGTGGCATTTCCTCTCTCTGAGCAGTTTTTTCAACCCATGGGTGTTGGTTTTGGGAGATACAGATATATATTTGCAAAAATTTGCATATTGGTGAAAACTACATACAAAAAAACCTGTACATTTTTTAGCAGTGGGTGGAAATATTTTTGGATTTGGAATTTGCACTAAAATGCTGATGAGTTTTCATGAGGACCTAAAAATAACAATAATTGCAAACTGAATTTATGATTGGAAAAAATGAGAAACTGAGATCAACCAAAATTTGACAAATTCATCTATTGCCTACAAGAAGTAAATGTGTATATAGGTCAGAAAATATGACTGTGGACATTCATTCTCACAACATGTAGTGGGGGAGGTGGAAGAGCAGTTAATCCAAGTCAGACCAACGGCAGCATCAGACATATTCTTTCTTTTTGCTGACATTATGTTTTGCATTTCAAAAACTGGCCAGTTGTCACACATGCCTATTAAATGAAAAACAGGGAAATGAAGCGTTTAATTTCTGGTAAGTGAGACGTCTGTCTGCCTGAAAACAAAAATGTAAGTGATGGAAAATGAACAAATATGCTGTGAAATTGGAGTCAGAATGGCATAAACATTTAGTGAGTGGAATTTATGGGAAATTCTGTGGCAGGTATGGACAAGCATATTAGCAGCAAAATGACGGTTTCCTCCTGAAAATCATGACTAGGGTTATGAGCACATGTGTATGAGATTGCAGAACTAATTTAAAAGTAGTAGCTGGTAGGATGAGCAGATAATGTTCCAGAACTGAATGAATGAGTTAATAAGAAATATTAAAGACAGTACAGAATGTTAATTGGATTGTCTGAAATATAATGAGTCATTCAAAAGATTTATTTATTTTTTGTATCACCTTCCCAGAGGTTACATGTCATCGTGTGTGTGTGTGTGTATGATGTATATATATTCTTCTAAGCATTCTCAGGGAGAGATATAGTTTAAAAATAAGTTCCTTGGTATAAAGTTAATCTAGACAGCTGCTAGATTAATCTAGACACTGAACACTGTATGCCTGACTAGACTATTAAATTTTTGCACTGAACACTGTATGCTTGACTAGACTATTAAATTTTTAGGGCTAACTGTTCTGGAAGTTGTCTATATGACCTGATGTTTTGAATGTACAGTAGTAAGTACAGTCTTCAGTGTATTTTGCTAGTGCCTGCCCTTCAAGGTCGTCCTTGTGTACTTATAAACTACTTACCAGGGGAAATCCAACAGTCTCAGCTGGGGCTATCAACATATTTGAAGCATGTGAATACATTGTTAATTATCCTCACACAATGTATGGACACAGCTATGAGGACCCCAGGCTGGCTGGGATCACCTCTGGCAGGAGCCAGTGTTTGAAACATATAGTGCAACAAACAGCATGTTGGAAAAAGAAATGGTGAACAATGCATGAAAATCATAAGCAAATGAGGATGTGGTTGTTGTTTTTTAATTGGTGAAAAACAGTGCAGGACTATTTTTAATGTGAAGGAATCTGGAACAGTTTCAGCCCATGTTCTACCAGTTGCACAAGCTTCTTCCTCAGGCTGGACCTGGTCAGGCAACAATGGAAGATCATGGTAGCCTCATGGTGCAACCTTTCCAGTTTGCATTGGGCCTATTTCAACAAACCCTATCTGGGTCAAATTACCTCTCTGTATCTTCCTGGGTTCATGAAATATGCTAGAGCCCTTGCAGCAGCAGCAGCAGCAGCAACAACATACAAAATAGAGTTGGATCCACCCACCCATTCCTTAACCTCCTCCACATACTCCATAGAAGGCTTAGGGACATAGCTTCCTGTCTGAAAAAAGAAGTTAGACCAATAGTTCTGCAGTAAGATATGATCCTGCATATATAGATGATGTCTTATATAGTATAGTATGGCATAGAAAGTGAACCTACATGTAGAACTGAAACACAAGAAAGGTCAGCGTTAGCGAGTTTGTTAGGGCTGTTATATGCAGTCACTTTTAGACAATTAAATAATTACTGCTAATCTACGGTCATCTCTGGAATTCATGGAGCAGATGCATCTAGGTCAGTATTGTCAACAGCAAACAGCAAAAGGTCTCCACGGCTGCAGATTGAAGCCTAGAGATTGAACCTGGGCCCTCTGGCATGCTAAGTGTTTGTGTTCTGCCAGTGAGCTGAGCTGCTCCACTTTCCCAAGGCAAGAGAACAAGGCAAGCTATGGAAAGGTTTGAAGGCATACAGTGCAGATTCACCTTACTTAGGTCTGTGACAGTCAACAGTAGAGGGGGGAAGGGTTGTGACCTGAGAGAAATATGAATTCCTAAGACAATGACACATCACAAGATGACCTTAAGCAACCCTGCCAGGAGATTCATGGGGGTCATGGGAGGCCAACAAGGCTCATTCTTAGCAGCATTTCACAACTCTGCCACACACCCCTTTTTTAACACAAAGTTTCTGGGTCATAAATTAAGCCCTGGCAGCCTGCTTCTGTAAAAGAATCTGTGTACAACAATGCACACAGTGTAGGATTGGATATGGAAGCATGATGAAGGTGGAAGATAGTTTATTCAGATTATTATTTTTTATCTGTCTCCCATCCCAAATATACTTTACAGTCAGCTATGTTGATAATAGTCCTATGCTCCTAATATGCTAAGAATACAACCACAAGCCAGCATAGTAGGGAAGCCAAGGGTAGCCAGTGTAACCCCCTCCAGGGGTTACTGTACTACAACTCCCATCATCCCGCTCTATTGACCATGTTGGCTGGGGCTTATTGGAATTGTAGTCCGAAACATCTGAAGGGTAGCACACTGGCTACTCACAAGCACAGAACCCAGTGCTAGTTACATTGATTGAGCTGTTCTGTGTACTGTCACATCAAAGCAAAAAGGACTCAGATTGCCAACAGATTAAAAACAAAGCAGTTGATGAGCTACACATGTAGACAACTGAGATCTCTTAAACAGCTCCTCAGTGAGGCCCAAAATGACTAAGGAATGAGGAAACGATGGGAAATGCGGTGATAGTGATAGACATAGGGCAAGCTCTGCAGTGCCCTACATCTAGGATGACTCAACATTCTGAGGCTAGCTCAGCTGGTAGACTCTTAATCTCAGGGTTGTGGGTTTGAGCGCCACATTGGGTAAAAGATTCTTGCATTGCAGGGGATTGAACTAGTTGACCCCTGTGGTCCCTCCCAACCCTACGATTCTGTGATTGGGAGATGGAAGAAGGGGCTAGTGCTTTGCTCTGCCTCCCCTTCTCATAACACCAGCAACAGCAATAATATATTGGTCACTTTCCTCACAAAGGTGACCCAAACCGATTTACAAAAACAAAACCAGGTATAGCAACCAATTAATGAAAACCTAAGAATGCAACTATACAGATAAAATGGTCCTCTTATAGACTCAGGGTCTGATGATGGAAATCTGGTCCTGGATTTGCTGTTTAAAGTATTTGTGACAGGGAAAGACATATGAGCTCCTCAGACAATGCTAACCCAGCAAGAAGACTAGACTCCCATCCTCCCACAATGCTCCCTTCTTCAGACACTCAGATAAATAAGAACATGAGTCAGCCATTTTATCCTAAGGATGTGAGCTGAGAGTATTCCACGTTATAATCACTGAAAGACGAGGGAAAGATGACTACAACAAAAGTTGAATCATTTCCCAAGCACAAATCCTGCTGCTTTTACAGCACCGTGTTTTCTTGCTATCAAATCCAGTAGGAATCATAGTCTGATGACCTGATCTATATACGTAACACTTGCCGATCAGAAGCTTGGGGGTTTGAATCCCTGCGATGGGCTGAGCTCCCATTGCTTGGTCCCTGCTCCTGCCAACCTAGCAGTTTGAAAGCACGCCAAAGTGCAAGTAGATAAATAGGTACTGCTCCGGTGGGAAGGTAAATGGCATTTCCGTGCGCTGCTCTGGTTCGCCAGAAGCGGCTTAGTCATGCTGGCCACATGACCCGGAAGCTGTCTGCAGACAAATGCCGGCTCTCTCGGCCAGTAAAGCTAGACGAGCGCAGCAATCCCAGAGTTGTCCATGACTGGACTAATGGTCAGGGGTCCCTTTACCTTTTACCAAGTAGAGGATTCCTGTACAAAGGTGACAACCAAGTGTTTATTATTATTGAACTGAGATAATTTTTATCTGTTTTAACTTTGGTATGGTTTAAAGTATTGTTCTAAGTTTTTATTAATTTTATTGCTTTATATTTTTGTAAACTGCTATGAGGTTGCTCCCCCCCCCCCACAATCAAGCAGCATATAAATGTAATGAAATAAACTATTATTATAATTAATTATTTGGCGATGGTGATGATATAGGAGTTGCAACTGATGAATTGTGAATATGAGAGCAATTTGATGCCTTTAAAGGGTTAATTTTTTAAATAAAAAATTCAGAAAACATTTATTCAAAAGTTACAATACCATTACAATACAATACATTTTGAATCAATATATGCCCTCCACAGACACTTCTGAGATGATGGTGGTATTAGAAGGGTTAATTTAAATGTGTTTGAAACAGTGACACTGAGGGATGAGTTATCTCCATGTTATTTGCTGAACAAAAGGACTTACTACCTTAAAGGGGAGGCATTGGTGTTATTATCTTTGCAGCTAACACCCTTTGAAGGACTTTTTTCAGGAGGGAGAACACACCCTTTCATTGTTTCTTTGTTTGCCTGCTGAAATCTTCTATTCTTGCTCATACTTTCCCCTCCCCATCTTGCCTGCTTTGTTTGTTAACTTTCACAATAAAGCTATGTTTGGAAAGTGCAAACGGATTGACAGGATTACAATGCCAAAATGCCCCAGCCTGTGGCTATTTCCGCATATCTAGTTCTTAAAAGAGGTGGAGAGTTAGGCTCCCATTTTAACTAAAATGATATCAGCAGATCTCTCTCTCTCTCTCTCTCTCTCTCTCTCTCTCTCTCTCTCTCTCTCTCTGTGTGTGTGTGTGTGTGTAGAGCAATGTGTGTAGCAAACTAAGAATCAGATTTCCATGCTGCAGAGAACTTGTGGGTTACATGGAGGCACATAGGTTGCAACATCCTTGGAGAAGCTAAGAAGGAATAGGTTTGGTCAGAGCCAGGCAAAAATGTTTCTCTTCAAATAGACTTTTGGCTGATTAACATTCTATATCCTTTTAAACGTGTTTGTGGGAGGGAGGGAGGGTTGTTGGTTTCTCTTGTTCTTGTGTTCATTATGTATTTTGTGTTTTTATATTGTATTTTTACACTGTGAACCACCTTGAGATCTTCGGATAAAGGGTGGTGTACTAACTAACTAACTAACTAACTAATTAACTAACTAACTAACTAACTTGGATGCATGGATGGAAGGAAAAGTAAGTGAAGATGAGCATGCCAGCCCCACCCCCTCCCTCTCCCATCCCAAGTTGGAGGGTGACTCTGTGCAGTGGAGAGTCTGCTCTTTTTGTATAGACTCCCTGTGTATTTCAGACCCCTCACCCCCCAAGGTTCAAAGAGTCAGCAGTGGCCGGTGGACCATGGTGGGACTGCATTGCTTATTATTGTGGAAGCCACTGCTGGTAACTGAGAGGGGTGGTGGGGAGGTCAGTGGGGTACAGGTGCAGTGGCAGGAGCATTGGACTGGATCTGCGGCTCTGCCCACACCGACTTCCCTGCCACCTCCCTACCCCCTCTTTGGATACCAGCAGTGAAGTCTGCATTGGGAAGCCAGGTGAGCAGCACCAACCTGCCCCACAGGCTGCTACTCAAGGGTGGAGAGGGAGAATGCGACACCTGCTTTCTTCTCTACTTCATCCATATAAAAGGAGTGCATAAGGCTGCTCCAATGCTATGCTTTGCACATGTACAAAGAGTCCATAGAAATAATAATGTGAACGCATGGTGGATTTAAAAGTTGATGTGGGGTACAGATTGGGTGGACAGCTGTACATGTGTTGAATGTACCCATGTATGAGCATGTCCAGTGTTCTCTCCAGTAGGCCTTTTGTGGTACATGCACTGTTTATCAGCGATGGCTGCAGTGATAGGGAAGGCCAGATTCCTGACATGGAGGCCTTAGGTATTTGACATTTCTTTATATGCAGAATTGCTGAGGAACATGAGAACTACAGGCACCATAAATGATACATGATGCATGGCACGGTTTGTCTTCAGAGGAGTTTTGAGCAAGTATGCACTGAGAAATGAGGGTCCGCCCCACCTCTCTTAAAATATCAGATGACAAGCATATTGAACTACTGGTTCTGTTTACATGTTTTGAGTTGATGCATGTTTACAATCCTCCTCTCGAGGACCTAAGTGGAGATAATTTGATGCTGAACCAATTGGCATCCATTTGCATCACAGGTACATATCATTTGTGAGTTCAGAACTCTCATTAAGTGTTGCAAAAGCCCTGGGGGAGAGATGGGTGTGCAGACTCCATGGCACCACCAATGTTAGAATAAAAACAAGGAATGCTGTAAAAACTCTTGTTTTGTCTTCATTCAAACTTTTACTGGTACGGGTGACACGAAACGATATCCAGCAGGGTTGGGGGGTTTTTTTGGTTCTCATTTGAGAAGCCACTTTTCTTTTGTAGCTTAGTTCATTTTCCAAAAACAGATAACACAGTTATCTCTACAAGGAATAATCACAGGGGAAAGCCACTTGTTGTTTGTCCATGTTAACTGCCTGTGATTACCTGTGCTCCCATTTTCAGCCAGACAGAAGGTAAGTGTCATAGTCTAGTAAAGATGCCTGGCTGGCAATGACACGAAACATTTCACTGGGGGACAGATCCCTGGGGGATTTCAATACTAGTTGCTGGAAATAATGGGAAGAGGGACTGCTCTTGAGCTCATGTCCTGCTTGTGGACTTGTCAGTGGCATCTGGTTGGCACTCTGAGAACAGCATCCAACAGCCATCACAGATGTAGTTTATCTGCTGGCCTGATCCTGCAGGCTCTTCTTATGTTCATATGCGTGAATCTAAGGGTGTTAGCCTTCCATATTAGTGAGCAATGGCAACTGTTTAAACTCTGAGGACAAGAAACAATTACTTTCAAAGTATTGCAAAATGTCAATATAAACTTTGAAAATACAGTGATAAAAGTAACTGGTTAATGTTCTATGATACATTATTTCTAAGATTTACATCCTGTACAGTGGTATTAATGCTTCAGACTGACTGGTCTTGAGTTAAGAGCTGACGGCACATGACAATATGTACCAAAGAAACCTTCAGAACAGGTTGACTTGAAAGTATGTGGGGTGGGAGGGTTGGGGGTTCAAGATCTTATCCCTTTCCCCACCTGAGATTTCCTCACTCTGGATTGCCTCCCTTCCCCCAGAGGATTTCACTTGCTTGCATGTGTTTGCAAACCCTGCAGAGAAGTCCTGAAGCCAGGTGGTATTTGAGCTGTGAAAATTATGAACAAGAGTTACACTGCATAATACAAATAATCCAGTGTGGGGAACAATCCTGTAGAGTGGGGTGTGGGGACTGGATATTGCCAGTGGGCTAGATCCTTATCTCACTCAACCTCATCAGAATTTGATAGGTGGGCATGGCACCTCACCTGTCCATTACCTGAGGTCACAATGACATCAGGTGATGCAGTACTTTGAAGCTTCAACAACCAGTTGATTGCAGGGACTTCAAATGCTATGCAGGATTGTTTGGAAGGAGCTCAAGTGTAGAGACTGGAGAGGAACAGAAAGAAAAAGGGAAACAAGGAGTCAGGATGTTATGCATTCTGTTCAAGCTTCTGGAAAGGAAAAGCATTTTTAAAAAATGCGTGATGTTACTCAAGCAGTATAATAAACATGCTAATGCAACCTTGAAGCTGCTTAATTAAAAAATTGCTCTCTGATTTGAAAGTGGAATTGCCTCCAGCAGCGCTTGCTTGGCCACATTGCTTGTCTCGGTTATAATTCATGTTCTTTTCAAGCTGACAGCAAAGCTGCCTTCGATTTGATTGGGTTAGGGCTTCATCTGTAATGTATTCTTCAAAATCTGTTCCACCACTGCACATAGTTCAGCTGCACTATTAGAGCCAACTCCCCCCCCCATTGCCCCAATTATTTAGGGTGAAGTGATGGGCTTCGTGAGCTTAAAGGTAGGTATACAGCTTGCCTCTGCACCCACAGATTTCTGTATCAGAGAGAGGGCTATCTTGGATTGGAGCAGTAACATAAATCTCCATTGCTACATATTGGGTGTATATTTCAGCGGTTGAACGTACAAGTTTATGGCCATGCTGTAGTGTAGTGCTTATGTGACTGTGAATAAAAGGTGGCTGGACTCATTGTCTCGGGATTTGGGGGAAGAGGTGGCAAAACTGATTTCCAATAAGTGCCCCCCTTTATTTCCATAACAAGTCCTTGAGTCTGTACTCTGAATGGTGACACCAGGGACCTAAAAGGTGCAGGGCTTGTCAGTCCAGCCCCTGCATAGTCTCATCAGGGCTGACCTTAAGGCAATTGGAGCAATTGGGCCCCACAGGACTCTCCTAAGGGGTCCCCAGGGCAATTGCCCTAGATTGCACCAGGGCAATCAAGATGAATTTTATTTATATCTATAAGATTTTGCAGACTTTGGCTGTGAACTGGGGCCCTACAAAATAAAAATAAAAATCAAGCTGCACCCCACTGTTTCAAACTGGGCCCCACTGGCTAGCCCTGAGTCTAATAGTTGCTGGGCCTGAGATGCCCTGCCCTTGCCTGAAGTCTTGGGTTTACAGTTTGGGGAGAGGGGAGACTGCGGCACTGGGGAGAGGGCAGGCTGGTGAGGCCCCCTAGACTTAGAGGCCCAAGTTGCCCTGCCCTTGCATGATGTCTTGGGTTTGCAATTTTGGGAGAGGGGAGACTGCCCACTGGGGAGCGGGAGGGCTGCCGAGGCCCCCTAGATTTAGAGGCCCTGGGTTTCAGCCTACTTAGCCTATACATAAATCCGGCACTATAACCTTGTTCACTCTTCCCCCCTCCCCTTTTTTTTTCACCTTCAGCATCAGGGCTCTTCTTTCCTCCTCAGAGCTCTGTTTTTTTTATTAAAGGTTTTCTTGCTTTACAGAAGTATGTGTAATGTCTCGTATTTTTTCCATGTAACATTTTTACAAATCAGTTTCATTTGTTGAGACATTGGGGGGGAAGGGGTGGAGGGGGGGAAGATGGGGGGGTCGGGTGGCAATGTTTCTATTTTGCTTAATGTATGTAGGGTTTGGTGTCAGCATTGCTCGTGCTGTTCATTTGTGTTTCTTTGGTGGTGAGAGAGGTTGGGGTTGGCCTAGGGTGTGGTTGTTTGTGGTGGCTGTGGTGACCTTTGTTTACGTGTGTGAGTGGGGTGGGTAGGTGTTTTGGATCAGGTTAGCCATATTGATTTGTATGCTGTTCATGGATTATTGTCATTGTCCTGTTGGGCTGTGTATGTGATAAAGGGGAGCCATACCGGGGTAAAGGCGTCTTCTTCTGTTTGTCCCCGTGTCAGTTTCAGTTTATTGGTTAATTTTTCTAGTAGGGCAGTTTCCCATACTATTTGGTACCATTGGTCCATGCTTACTCCTGACAGGTCTCTCCAGTGTCTGGTTATGGTGTTTCTGGCTGCTGAAAGTAGGTGGGTTATGAGTTCTTTGTGGTGTAAATGGGCATTGTTGTCTTGGAAGATGTTTAGTAGGGCCAATTCTGGGGTGATGTCTAATACTTGCCTAGTTATTTTACATATTTCTTGTATGGCTGTTGTCCAGAATAGTTGGATTTTGGGGCACTCCCACCACATGTGGAGGTATGTGCCTGTGGAGGTGCACCCTCCAGCATTTTGGTGAGGTTCCTGGGCGTATTAGCGCTAGTTTTCTTGGTGTTAGGTACCACCTGTAGGTGAATTTCAGAGTGAGCTTGTGAACTTGTTCACTCTTTATGTTTTGGACTACATCTCCCATCAGTCTCGGCCAGCATAGCCAATGGTTGGGGAATATGGAAGATGTAGCCCTAAATGTATGGAGGGGACTTGGCTGGGGAAGGCTATTAGCTTCTTAAACAAAATGGAGTAGATCTGGACCACAGATCTTCGTCATCATATCTGGTTGAGCCTTTAGTGTTTCTTACTTCACTTGCTTGTTAGCCAGTCAACCCTTTCTATTTCACTGAAAACTGGGACAGATTCAAACACAAGAGCATGCCTTCTGTGATGCAAGGGTACCAGCACCTTTGGAATTTATTATGAATGTTGGCTGCACTGACTGTGAGTGCATATTCACGAAGATGCATTTCAAAGGAGTGTAAAAAAAATGTAATAATGTGAACATGCTCTGACTTTCCCTATGCTGTCCTCAAGCTAGGATTAATTTGTGCTCTGCCTTAACTGCTAATTGGCATTTATAGAAAGCTTTTAGAGCTGATTTATAAGGAGTATATAAAAAGCATTAGCGTGATAGACAGGTGAATGATGTAGTCTTTCTAGCTCTAGCAGGAAGAGGCATTAAGATTTGCTTTTTCCTGGTTTTGGAAGGGAATTCCCTTGATTAGCATTCCTCTTATTGGTTTAGCCCAGTGTCTTTCTCCTGTTTTGCAATGTGCCCCAGATAATTTTTCTTCTCAGCAAATCACTAGTGAATGGCCCAGTGATACTTTCTGCACAATGGGATAGTAGCACTAGCAAAACTGCTTCTTCTTTTTCCTATGGAGGGGGTTACAGCTAACCCTCTTTGTAATCAACAAAAGAAACAATTGTGCAAGATTTTGCACAAGTCCATTGTAAACTACCCCCTGCAGAAAGGTAGGTGATTACTGCACTCAGGGTACATTCAGATACAGGGATTATTGCATTAGTTTTCCTGGTTATAAAGATAGCATTTCTGTCCTGGCTTCTAACATTACTTTTAACTGCAATACTTGCTGCATTATGGAACAGTGGCTTTTATGGAACAGTGGCATGATCCTTGAAGACTATGAAAATCACAGTTTAAAACTCTCACAATTTTCTGGGTTAACTGGCTTGCAAACAATTAGCATAGAAACTAGTGCTAAATTTCCACTAGATTTCAAAAAGTGACTTTTACATTCTGTGAAAGATCACATAAAACATGGAAATTATCAGGCCAAGGAAACATCAGGAAAACAGAATAAATTGCTGCTTCAATGCAGCCTCAGTCATGGTGTCCACTATAATCCAATGCGGCTTTAAAAAGACCTGGTGGTAGACTATAGAGAAGCGATAGGGAGCTTGCAGCTTTCCCAGTGTTGTTGGACTTCCATCAGCCCCAGCCTGCAGGGCCAGTGATCAGCAAGGATGGGAGTGCAGTCCAGCAACATCTGGAGGGCCAGCTGTTTCTCTTTACGGGCCTTGCAGTTCTGCCAGAAGAGCTGGAAGAGTGAATCTGCTTGCTTGAGTTCATTTTTCTTAGGGTCTCCTTGCTGGAGTCTTGTAATTTTCAGGTGGGAGGCATTTAACGCCACACCAGCCAATACAGGTTGTGTAATTAAAGTTGACTTGGAGCTTTTGCACAATGATCCTGCTTCCCTCCAAGCCTTTCTGATAAGGAAAGTGATGGGGAAATGCACTGGAAAGTGTGGGATAACATTAGCTGAAGCAATTTCATTTAACTGCTGCACAAACAAGCTACAATCAATGCTCAATAAATAGCCAACAGTCCCTGCAAACTTTGTGCAAACAAATTAGGATGAATACTCAATAAACAGGTTTTCTGGAAGTGACCTTGGGTGTTTATTTCTTGCTACATAAAGAGTGAAGTTCTATGAAAGGGCTGGTTGCATTTATTTACTTACACTGGCTACTCAATAAAATGGAACCCATTTCAGTTCACTGTATCTATTGTGATACTGTTGATGCTATCCACAGGGTGATGGAGTTTCATCAAAGCATGGGATTAGTCTACCTTCATCACAGAGCACTTCTGAATGTCAAAACATTGGCTGGGTATTAGCCCAATACAGAGGTGAATTTGATGTTGTTACTTTTAAAGGCAGGAGATATGGGATAAGAGGACAGCTTGTTATTGGCTACCTTTATGACATTTAGAGAATGCTGTAGGTGCTACATAGAGTACGTACTAATATAAAGTGGACACCTATCTTTTTCTCTATACTACATGCAATTTGCCTTATCCAGCTATACTTACAACAGTCTGTGTTGCCATCTATGTGGCAGGGAGGATTTCACTATGTGGCATCTATGTGGCAGTCACAGTATAGATCTCATCACCAAACTATTCATCACATTAAATGTGACTTTGTAATTGCTCCTGTGTGTTTGTTTTTCAAAGCAACCACCCATGTGGGGGAAGTGGTTTGAACTTAACAGTCTATGCCCATATCATGGTTCTGATGGAAATTTCTTCCCCAAAGCTATCATGTGACCTGTAAGGGAAGCTGTTATTTGGGGGTGTGGGTGGGAAGTGGCAGGGAGGCTTTCACTGAAATCAAGTTGTGGGGACAAAGGATCGAATCCTCTTCCACACCACTGGTCTTTAGATCTGGATTGAATAGCCCCCTGTGAGCTGGTCTTTGAATGTAATAAAATTATGAATGAATGAACTGCAGTTAAAGCACACCCACACTGCATTGTAAGAAGCATTTATGGTAACATGCACTTTGGCTCTTTAGGACCTAAAGGAAAAAAATCAAAATGCCAATGTCTATGCCTGTTTATTTATGAGACAAAGAGAGGTGGAACTGAGAGCGGGAAAAGCCAGTCTGAAATCTGCCATCTGAAAACTAGCTGCTTCCAGAAGGCATTGAGAGGAACCCATTTTGACTGGCTGGAATTGAGGTAGCATGTAGTTTAGGGATGTGGGAACCTTTGGTTCTCCAGATGTTGCTGGACTATAGTTCTCATCTTCCCCAACCATTGGTTATGCTGGTAGAGGCTGATGAGAGTTAAAGTCCAACAACCATAAAGCTACTCATCCCGAATGCAGGAAACGTCACTCATCAACCAATGATATTGTCTAACGGAGGCTTGTTCTAGGCAGTTGTCAAGATAAAGAAGGCTGGGAATGGAACTCTGCTCTGTGGAGCTGCCTCTGGAAATGAAGGAGCTTGGGTCAAAGTGGTGGGCCTCTGCTCTGTCAGTAGGCCGAACTGCAGTGGTGGCACTCCAAGCAGTTGTGGGCAGCTGGGTCTAACCACGTTTTAAATTTCCCATAATGCGCCAAAGTAACACTAGGTTGGAAATGTCGGAAATTAAAAAGGACGTCAGATCCTTGCATTGCTCATAGTCTTGGACTGGGGGGAAATGTTGGGAAGATCTCAACACCAGCCCCTTGCAAAAGACTGGGGCCTTAGCGGCTGCCCTAGCATACCAGTATGGACCCCAGCTATACTGTTATGGCCATGACAGCAATTTTCTGGGCAGGCGTTTGCTCCTCTGTGGTGTTGCTTGCAGTGGTAAGGGCAACCCTGGGCATTGTGACACTCAGTCTCCACTATATGCTTTCCCATCATTTCTATTAGAAGAGAAATGTTCTCAGAAAGAGATCACTATCCTAGAAGGCCAAGAGTAGTTTTATGGTAGTTTTATATATAAAGGTTTTTGTGTGTGTGTTAAACGCCTTGGAGCAGAGCCATAGTCTTTTGTTATTTTTTTTACCCTAGGACCTATGATTAAATGACTAATGGTATTGGAATACTGAGCAAATAGCAGTACTGTGAAACTAACCTATTAAAATATTTCTTTTCTTTTCTTTTCCTTTCTTTTCTCTTCCGATTATGCAAATACATGGAAAGCCTAGAATGCTAGTGTCTTAAGTCAAAGAAATAGCAAATCAGCATCTCAGTTGGTGTGGAAGGCTTCTATATACTTTAGCTGCCTAGAACTGCAGCTATATTCAGCACAGAAATTTCACATTGCTGGAAGTAAAAACACTGGAAACAGCCAAGGCATTGCTTTAGAGCACTTAATGAACTGTCTTGGTGAGCATTGATACTTTTAATTCAGATTATGTAAGCTGGCCGAAAGTGTTGCATAATGAAAAAAAAATCCTCCTTTTTCTTGGGGTCAGAAACAGGTCAACATGCATTTTAGTTTGGGTGTAAGCAAAAACAACAGCACCTCAATCCAAATTTAAACTCCAGTGGTTAGTGTACTGTTGATGATTGTTATTTATGACAATAGAAGAAAAGTATTTGAGGAAGTAACCATCCAATATGCTTTGCATTATAAACATGTTATGATCTTTAAAGGTCATCTTGCCATGCCCTTCTATGGCTTTAGATCTTCAAAGGAGGCTTGACTCCATGTACCATTCTCAGGGGACGTGCCTTATGCAAAGACATGAGACATCCATTTGTGGAAGGATGCTTGCATGCCAACACATGTAGCATTTTGGTGCTAACTGAAGAGTTGTGGTTTTGTGTGGATTGAAAGAACCTACTTTGTAATTTTTATTTGCTCTTATTGGTTGTATTGTTTTATGGTTCATGAGTGCAGTTTATACTCAGATTACATCCACTGAAATCAACTCCAAGTATGACTTAGCTGGATATTACCCGTGACACTTTTTATGTAATTTGTGTTGTACTCCACCCTGAAATCTATTTTGATGAAGGGTGAGCTGAGCTGCAAGGAGAAAATACTTGCACTATCCATCTCACCTGTGGTCCAAAGCTTTCAAGGGATGTAGAAGGCAAAAATAGCACTCCAGTCCTTGGGCCAGTTTCCCTCTATAACCTGTCAATAAGAATCAATGAACTCCTGCTCTCTGGGATGTACAGCTTAAAGTTTTGGCTTCTTGCCAAATCCATTTCATGTTGTAGGAACTGGTATTATTGATTTGTCACCTTCTCACCACACTTGATTCAAATCCACGTGGAAAGGATGGTTGCAAGGGAAACTTCTATAGTCGGAATTCATAAACATTGACAGTGTGAGCCACTCCAAATAAAAAGAAACTATTCAGGCATCCCCAGTATAGTGAAAGGTCAAACTAGGTGTATAATAATAATAATAATAATAATAATAATAATAATTTATACCCTACCCATCTGGCTGGGTTGCCCCAGCCACTCTGGGCAGCTTCCAACAAATCAAAACACACTAAGACATCAAACATTAAAAACTTCCCTATAACATATATTTGCAAATGTACATGGCATAGTGGGAGACACTGAACATTACCAGGATCACAGTGGGTGAAGAGAGGTGAGTTTAACTCAGGGGTCAGCAAACTTTTTCAGCAGGCTGGTCCACTGTCCCTCAGACCTTGTGAGGGGCCGGACTATATTTTGAAGAATAAAAAAATGAACGAATTCCTATGCCCCACAAATAACCCAGAGATGCATTTTAAATAAAAGCACACATTCTACTCATGTAAAAACACCAGGCAGGCCCCACAAATAACCCAGAGGTGCATTTTAAATAAAAAGACACATTCTACTCATGTAAACACGCTGATTTCCGGACCGTCCATGGGCTGGATTGAGAAGGCGATTGGGCTGGATCCGGCCCCCGGGCCTTAATTTGCCTACCCATGGTTTAACCCTTCCCTTTCCTTCTGTGGAGGAGAAAGCTGTACAGATGTTTTGTCAGCTTTCCTGGAACGAATGTTATCCTGGAAAACTAAAATGTGATGGCAAAGCCACCCAAATCTTTTTACGGGAAGGATCATACTTAGATGGTTAGCTATGATGGCAAAACTGTGCTGTTTTAACAGCTCCATGGCAGTAAGAGTGGTTCTAAGGAGCTGAGGCTTCTGCCCCCCGCTGCTGCTGTGGTGCACCCTCTTCTCCTGATTAGTGTCACCGGGGAGGGGGGGGGGAGTATTTCTCTTGCAATTTTATTTTTTATGCACCAGAGACACCAAAAGATCCACAGGTCAGTATGGCATTAACTAGAAAGGAGTGGATGGGCATCCTCTCCCCAATCCGCTTTGGCCAATCAGGGCTAAAAGTGAGCCACTAAAAGGAGGTGGGGGGGGGGTTCAGGGAGATGTTTGCATGAACTCTCGCAAAGACTTCCCCCTTCTTTGGAGTAGCCTCCCCTTACACGTTGGAAAGTCTGCCCTTCAGGACTTTCATGTTCACATAGCTCTCTTTTTGCAAGTAATCCAAAGTCACTCACAACCATTAATTAAAGTGAAACTCAAAACACCCTATAATTATTATAGCAGTTGGTCACATAAATATGGGAGATTACTAGCCTTGCTTAGAATGGAGATGGCCGCATGAGGCATTGTACAAACACATCGACAATGATCAGCGACACCTACATAGCAACTCTGGAGGCAGAATAGAGCAGGAGTTAGTAGTGACTGGCAAACTGATAGGCAGGGTAACCCTATGGTTCCAGTATGCCAGGCAGCTGCTATGCTAGGACTTCTGCTGGCATAACATTGTTGCAATCCTATGCTCAACCTGCTGCAGCGTCAACAGCACAACAGCTGCAGAAATAATTTCCAGTGTAGGCTGCTTCCACACTGGACATTCATTGTGGAATCACTATGCTTCCTTGAGTCGCATTTTGTCATGGGGTGGGGGTGGGGAATCATCATCCATTTGTGAGCCTCGTAGGTCTTTCAATTGCTTCTGTCTTTCTTATTGCTGCAGCAAGTCCCGCTTTCTTGAGAAGATTGGAAGAACAGCACAATGCCCACAGGTGTAGCTACATTTTCATCTTGTTTTGATATGGACAGGTGAATCTGTCAGAACACAGTATGGGAACAACTGCATGCCCCCAGTTCTCCCCTCCCTTTAGACCTGTGAAAAACACACTGATAGCAAGGGGCTGTGTCATCATTGTGGGCAATGCATTCATTATATACATGTATACCCTGTTTCCCCGAAAGTAAGACCTACTTATATTATTTTTTGTTCCCAAAGATGCACTAGGTCTTATTTTCAGGGGATGTCTTATTTTTCCATGAAGAAGAATACAGTACACATACCGGTATTCCGGGGAGGCCTTATGTTCGGGGGAGGCCTTATTATCGGGAGGTCTTATTTTGGGTGATGCCTTATATTACAGTGAGAGCAAAGTCTCATGGACGCAAGGCTTAGGCCTGCAACAGCAGCCAACACAAAGGAACTGCTGCTACCCTGCCTGTGTGACATGGTGCTCTGCCAGTGTAAGATTAATGAAAGATGCCCGGGCTTTGGGCAGCGGTGGTTGGTGCCCATTGGGACTGGCAGGGTAGAAGACAGGTCAGCAGTAGGTGGAGCTAGAGCCAGAGCCAGTGATGAGCAGATGATCCAACGAATTCTAGTTCTGTCCCCATCTTCCTCCCTGTTGAGTTCTATAATGGCAACATTGAGACTAAGGTGGAGAAAGCTGAGAGCCAGGACCCTCTGGACTGGCTGTAAGTAGCAAGACAGGCAGAGCGGAGCTGGTAGGGCTGTACGCCATTTTCTCCAATAGACCAGTCTCCACCAACTGAGGGTGTAAAACACAGATAGGATTGCATTTTCAAAAGGTAACAGGAAGGTAATAGGAAAACTCCAAGCTGTTGACTTTTTGGCTGAGAGTAATTCTTTGCAAGTGAAAATGACAGGAATTCAGCAGCAGCAGCCGCAACAACAACAGATCTCTTGGGCTGCTCTTGGGCAGCATGTAGAAATACACACTGGAATCCTCCCAGTGATTTTAATGCCGGTGCAAAATGCTGAACTGTGTTATTTGGAACAACTAATAAGCCAGAACCCTGCCTTGAGGGGTTTATAATGCTAAAATAATACATAGACTGAGAGAACAAACCAGATGGGTGGAGCATGCAATACGCAAAAGACAACAGAGCTTGCAAAGGATGCAAGAGATCGTGAGATATACCCGTAGAGATATATCTTTACTAAGAAGTGGACTGAGATGCCCTCAGCTCTCCAGGTAGGGTGTGGCTGCAGCATTCCTGGGTCCTTCTTAGTTCCTATTGCAGCCCATATGCATTATGGCTGAAATGGGAGTGACATAACACCACAAGGCATTTTCGTCAGTTGCAATAACAACAACTAAATGGGGCTCCAACATGATAAAAACAGGTGCCCACATTACTTTTTGAAATTTGAAAACGAAGTGTCAAATCTAATGGGCTTCTGGAAAGGCAAAAGGGAGAGAAGGCAACATGTAGGAATGTGACTGTATCAGTAAGCCTGGAGATTAATTTTGAAGAAACACCAGCCAGAGAAGAGGAAGCAAAAAGGTCACTGCCCAATCTAGGTTGCAATGAAGTGTGGTAATGCCTTAAGACGAAAGGCCAGAAGCCTAAAACTGTACATGCATCTAACTAGGTGCAACCTGTTCCAGATAACCTCGAGGATGGCATTCAACAGGGAAACAAGTAACACATGTTGACTCCCAGATTCCACAGTGAGTTTTCATGTACAGACTCATTGGCAAGCTATTCTTAACTAGAAAATGTACATCATTTACCTGGAAAACACTGAGAAATGATGGTTATGATGACAACAGTGACATATTTGAATTAGCTGGACTGGAGAAACCGCAACTCTGGTTTCTTCTAAGAATTAGCCTGTTACCTTGGAACCTGTGACCAGGAACTGAAATCTCCTTAGCACATTGTGTTCTGCCAATTCCCTTGCCACCTTTTGGCATTCAAGATCCTCATAAGTCCAAGGCCACCAACAGTAGAGGAATATTCTGCAAACAGCATACTGTATTTTCTTTCTTTTTCTTTTTGATTCTTGTTCTGTAAGTTATTTTGGGATTTTCTCTGGTTTGTGGAAAACAATCAACAAATCTGATAAACTAAACTAAAGAATTGTGAATTATATAAGGTGAGCCCTGCTGGGTCAGTCCAGTCCTTATGGTGAATGACAGGTAATAGTAATAGTAATAGTAATAGTAATAGTAATAGTAGTAGCAGTAGTAGTAGTGGTAGTAGTAGTAGTAGTAATAATAATAATAATAATAATAATAATAATAATAAGTGATACACTTTATGAACAGACCCTCCGTAGATGTCCATTATACAGTCGTACCTTGGAAGTCAAACAGAATCTGTTCTGGAAGTCCGTTCGACTTTCAAAACATTCGAAAACCAAAGTGTGACTTCTGATTGGCTGCAGGAAGCTCCTGCAGCCAATTAGAAGCTGCAGAAGCCCCATCGGATGTTCGAGTTACAAAGAACGTTCACAAACTGGAACACTCACTTCCGGGTTTGTGGTGTTCAGGAGCCAAAACATCTGAGTACCAAAGTGTTTGGGATCCAAGGTACGACTGTATATGTAAGTTATACATGTACAAATATGAAGCCATATGAAATATGAATGTATTTTGAATAAAATACAATTGATTATAGCAGTTATGTACCCATCATTATTATGTATTTGCTGGTTTGTTTGTTAAGTTTATAACTCATCTTCCACCAAAGTGCTGAAAGTGTCATGCATAGCTCTCTCCCCTTCCCCCCATATTTTATCCTCACAACAACCCTGCCAGGAAGATTCGGCACTGCTATTCTGCTTCACATTTATAACCTGCCCATCCTTCCAAAAGGGTGTGCAGGGCAATCCACAACAATAAAATTCCATTAAAACAGCTTAAAACGAAACAAATGTAGAAGCGATTAAAGGCAACCCACAATCACCCAGTGAGCTGCATGGATGTGTGAGGATTTGAACAGGTCCTCATCCAACACTCTAACCACTACACTCCATTCACTCTCATAAATAAAAAAAATATGCTGAACAGCTATGACAGATAAATAGTCCCCTCAGTTAAAGTTGGTTTGTCAGGTTCCAATGGGACTCAAGCCTTGTCCAATAACTCATTTTGATCCCTACTGCTGCGGATTAATTTCATTGGTAAGCATTCTTGTGTAGTTTTGCAGTTGCAAGCCTTTTATTCTGAGAACTCACAATCAGAGCTACATGTTTTCTTGGGAAAGGTCTTCATCATTTATGTTTCTAGAGATTGAGGAGAGGTAGGATAATAATAATAATAATAATAATAATAATAATAATAATAATAATAATAATAATAATAATAAATTATTTATATCCCGCCCTCCCAAGCCAAGACCAGGCTCAGGGCGGCTAACAACCAATAATAAAAACAAGTTGATTGAAATACAACTTAAAAAACAAGCTTAAAATACAACATTAAAACAATCAAAACATTAAAATGCAGCCTCATCACAGGAGGAGAAAGGAAAAAAGAAAGCGGGGGAGGGAATCAAATTGATTCTAAGCCAAAGGCCAGGTGGAACAACTCTGTCTTAGAGGCCCTGCGGAAAGAAATCAGATCCCACAGGGCCCTGGTCTCATGAGACAGAGCCTTCCACCAGGCCGGAGCCAGTGTTGAAAAGACCCTGGCTCTGGTTGATGTGAAGCTACATTGCAGCAAGAGATAACCAGGACTATGTCATGTTCTCAAGAATTGATTAAAAACACCTCAAGCATTTTGGTGATGTTCAAAGCACCTCTTTCCCCTCTCTCCTCAGGACTCCCTTGCCTGCCCATTTGGGAGTATAATGAGGTTATATTTATGAAGAGGAGGGTGAATACGAGCAAATATCTTCATCTAATTCTCAGGACAGCACTCTGATACATTGAAAGTTTCAAAGAGTGGATGCTTCTTTATTGGTTTACTGAACTGAGAATATACCATTAGAATCATATTTGTAAAGTTTTTACTGATCTGACCCATGCTAAACTCACAGGACAAGAAGCAAAGGCATTAAAAGCACAACTCTGTTCAAGTTATAAAACTGAGAAAGGGGTGACCCTAGGGTTTTCTGATTAGAAGATCTCACCACTGGCTTGCTACTAGGGCCTGAAACCAGTGAAAAAACTGTCAGCAGTGGATTCATACTCCACAGCTATCTATAGTCCCACCTGAGGCCTGAAGTGAGCCTGCGCTGCTCATCTGGCAAAGCTCTCTCTGGCAAAGTGTGTCATGTTAATGATACCTGCTGAAATATCCTCTTAAACACAACCAGGAGGAGTCCTGTCCTCCCTTGAACCTGGCCACCCTACCAGTCAGTTATCCAAAATATACTCTATAATGTATACAATGCATAATTTAATATATATTTATGCCTTAGTGTGGGGTCATTTCCTCCTGAAATAAGTAGGCTGTGTAGCAATAATAGCTTGAGTTGATGCATAATATACCTCTAGTCCTGTTTTGAATATCTTCCTAAATTTATGCATACCGTATTATTACATGTATGCAAGCACCTATAAGCATGTGCATACTTCTATCATAGAAATATATGCTTCAAGAAGGAAATGAAGTATCCCTATCTGGAAAGACAGAGCTGCTTAATGTGGTGAACAAGAAGGAGGATTCTGTAGCCTGCTTTATGAAGTTGTTCAATTCAAAATCCTTTATTAGGCATAGCACACTACACATTAACAAACAAACATCATATACAGACTGTATAAAGTACGGGCTCAGCGAACACAATTTATCCCAGTCCTATTCTTAACTCCAAGAAATAAATCGATGTACATAGATAATATAATACAACACAGCAACATCACCTACCATTAAAAACCACTAAGTCTCTTTATTATGGCCCATTCTTTCTTCGTGGACAGCACTTAAAAATTCGGCCGCTATTAAAGTAATTTGGTCATCGCTGTCCACCAGCAGGTCCTGAACAGTTGGTTGTTTAAAAATCTGTCTATTAAATTTTAGGGCCTCAAATAATTGTTTTCTGGCATAACTGCCAAAATCACAGGAAAAGAATATATGCTCTAGAGTATTGGGTTCCTGTTTTCTGCATTTGCAGAGACGCTCTGATTCTGGGATAGCTAAGTATCTTCCTCGCACTACCACCGAGGGAAACATGTTAAATCTGGCCAACATAAACAGCCTACACGATTCATGTTTCTTCAGATTTGTCATGTATCCCTTTTGGAAATCTCTACACAAAGGGAGATTTAAGTGGATAGGCGAGCAGGTGCTGTGCTTTGCAACCTCAAGCATGGCGAGAACACTTTTTTCTGTGAGAGTCTTCCTGATAATTTCCCATGTTTCTTTGGGATCAGAGATTTCAAAGTAAATTAGAGTGAGCCCTATCGAATCCAGTTTTCTCCTACAAATCAATGATAGATTGTAGATTACACTATCACTTAAAAGATCGTAAAGTAGAGAATTAGGGGATAGGGCTCTATAATGGAGGAAGATCCAATATTTCAAGGTCCTCAACCATGCTCTTACTGATAAAGGCAATATTCCCAGCTCACAACATATTGTTTCATATTTGAAGTTGTTCATCACATTTCCATTTTCCAGTTATCTAGCAAGAAGAGAGCCAAAAGCTGCTGACGTGGCATAAGATCCTTAGGTCAAAAGTTACCAGTTCCTAGAGTGCTACAAATAGCTTCCAGCTAACCAAGTCTGTACAACCTGTGACTCAAGAAGTTGTTTTCAGACATATGGCAATTCCTCCCAGGTTTCTTGTCTGTTGCATCTTTATTATTGAAAGCAAGATTCACATAGGTGCTGATAACTAAAATAACTTTATCTAAAATAATATATGCCTCTTGCAGGATTTTTCCCACGCTACAGGAGGCTTAGTTTCAACAATATGATATGACTATACTCTCTTTTAACTGTTTTTAATATTGTATTTTTAATTGCTGTAACCTGCCCTGAAACCTTATGGTGAAGGGTGGATAAGAAATCTAATAAAGAATAACAACCCACTAGTTAGGCAAAGGCAGAAAAAGTAGGTTTATTGAGTCCTTGGTGGGCTACCATAAATGGTGGGTAGGTTGTATTTCAGCATGGTCAGAAGTTGCATCATTGTGAATGAAACAGATATTAGAAGAATGCTTTGGGAAGGTAAACAAGTCCATCAAGCAAATTAGTATACCGAATGCTATGAAGTAAATGACTGCCTTGACCTGGAACAGAATGCCATTTCTTCAGATGGCCATACATTAATTTATACCAGATTTGTGGGTGTGTAGCCAATTAAGAAGGGGCCGGCATGACCTGGCTGATTATACATGGCATGCCTGCAACCAAACCTGGCACCATGCCTGTGTACTTTGATCATCTCACTTTTCTCCTGGTGCCACTCTGATGTGTGCAGGTGAGGGGATGGGCAAAGGCCAGCTTATATCATCATTATGCATTAGTTCAAAATCTGCATTACTAACAAACCACCATGCAAAATTACAGTTGTCTTGTTATGATTAGTTCTTATATTAGGCCTCCCTGTATTGATGCATGATTCCAGGGATAGGCTAGAAGTGACTTCCAACTGTGGCTGAACTTTGACTGTTCACAGTTATTTTTCAAAAATCATTAACACAGTAAAACAAATGCTACTCTTTCAATTTACTTTTCTCTCTTGCTCTCACTCTCAATTGACTTTACCTGTTCTTAGAGTTGTCACCACACAGCCAGAGCTGATTGGCTGTATGATATCATCCTTTCATTACACGAATCCTGATTAGCTGGCTTCACCCATGTGACAATCTAGACCTGCTAGTCATGAAGAAGCTCTCTCTTCCTCCATCCTAGTAACTTCCTTAAGCTTCCTTAAGTTTCACTCTCTGTCCCCTTTCCAAAAGTGCTGGGATTGAACAATATTGGTAACATACTTCTGATTCAAGCTGATTCAAGTCACAATGAACCTCTTCTTCCATGCCATCTTCCCACTCTGGTGTTTTCTGTTCCATACCCCACCATCCCACCATGGTAAGTTTAGAGGCATGACTTTATTTTTCAACAGATGCTTGTCTGCAGCATTATTTTGATGTCTCGGTCACCTCACCGAGATGTCTATGATTTGATGTTCCCACCTCATAGAAATCCTTCTTCACCTGTGACCAGCCCCAGATACTTCACAAGGCATCCCACTTCACCTCAGGTTTTGCCCAAATATGATGCATGTTGAAATTACATGTTGAAATTACATCTGATGGTGACCGCTTCAGACAATGACCTGTTTGTACACTGTGGATCACTATGAGATCTGCCACATTCATGTGGTTTTGGTTAAGCTGCCAACAGGAATCTTTCAGGCAGAAAAGAAACAAATCGAGATATGGCACTTGAATCCATGTGCAACCCACTGCATATATAGAGAGAGATAATTTTATGGTGCTGGATAGCGTTTCAAGTAGCCTCCTTGTTATTTTGTGAGGAATCCTAAGCTTTATCTTACTTTACTCAACCCTACTGTATTATCAAGCTCCAGAATCAATCATATTTGGTGGAAAGGTGGGAAACAGATTTAACAAAGGAACCACAAATAAATAATAAGCATAGTTTTCTCATCCAAAATGATACTAGGTTGAAATCCTAAACATGGGACTCTTTTCTGGGGGTACATGGTAAGGCTCAACTGCACATCTCACAGTGGAACTGGGCTCGCTTTTGATTTAGATTATTTTACTTTGAAACTAGCTCACCTTTGCCAAATTGAAACAAGTGCCTAGCCAGGGATACAAAGTTTATGCAAGCTTGGAATACATCTACCTGGGAGTAAATCTCATTGAACTCACTGGGACTTCTGAGCAGACATGTCTAGAATTAGGTGTTACAAAATGAATTGCCAAAAGTAGCATTGAGATTACACCATGATTATGTCTGGCAATTTAAAAATACAAAACAATGAATTTCAGCTGTCAGACTGGGCTTATAAAACCTGGCAGAGGTAAGCACTTTTGTCTGATACTGAAATTGTGAAACACTTAAGTAGCTGTCTATCCTGCTCACCAAAGAGCTAATTTGAGGTTATGTCGTATAAAAGTAGGAACAAGAGACCAAAGATTCCAGAACAGGAAAGTCAAATGATGTGGAAAGTTAATTATATAACTTGCAGTTTCATAACTTGGATTGTGCTGGGTGGGAAATGGTTGTTTATGATTTATATGCTGCACTAGCAAGACTTTAGCTGAATCTTTTATTTTCTATTCTGCTACTCCCTTGTATTCCCTTGGGAAAGAAAAGAAGCCACCAGTTCCCAAACAATGGCTTTGGAAATCACAGTACACCATCAAGTACCATTGTTTCCCAGGGACATTTGTGGTCCATTTTCAAGGTGCACAGCAGCACTGCACCCTAAAATGATAAGTAACAGTCATTTAATCAGAAAGGAATATACATACAGGAAAAAATATACAATATAACATTTTATATTGCTGAAAGTAAAGGAAGTATATAAAATAAACTATAAAAATAAACACTATAGAGACTCTTATCTCTTCCCCAAAATCATTCTGCTTTCTTCTTTCCCTTTGAAAGTTCCCATCATATGGGCAGGATGTTGATTTTTTTTTGTGGGGTGGGGAGGAGAGATGATGTAATTTAAGAGGGATTTACTTAGAGATGATTTGAGCTTTAATGATGAATGGGATAACTGATCGGCAGCAGGATCTGGGTAGAATGTCAACGGATATAAAATAGTTGCAGAACTGATCTGGTTATTAATCTGGTGATCTGAAGAATGTATATGGTGTGATCTGTGTGGGTAATTAAGTAGATTTATTGAATGGAGAATTATTTTTAGGAGAAATTAATTGGATTGCATTCTGTAAAAAATTAAATTCTGGTAATTATTTCTGCATTTGCATATAAATTAACATATGCAAATTTGTGTCATGGTTTTCCTGTGATGCACCTAGCCAATCCCAAAGCCCATGGGCCTTGAAAAATGTGGTGAATATTTCCCCACTTGTTTTCTCCCAAATTTGTGCCCTACATTGTCATATTCCAGATAATGGTATCTGGTGCAAAATGGCTTCAAGGGAAGGTTGATAAAGGCAGTAAAGACCCGATTGCATGCATGAAAGCATATTTAGCACATTTCACATCCCACTGAAGTCAATATTCATCAGAGAGAAAACAACAGAGGAAGGCAAGGCAGGTTCCACTGGGCTTGGGAAGAAATAAACTAGAGCTTTTTCCAAGCAGGCCAAGTAAAGGCAGATCCAGGAAAGGCAAGTCTCTCTCAGGAGGTCAGGACCCTGGTCAGCTCTCAGTGGGCCCTCTTGGCTGAGCTATGAAGGATATTATCTCAGACAAGAACTGAAAGCATCTGAAGCCTTACCTCCTTGAGAGATTAGTTGTAGTGATTTGAAGAACCCTTGCCTGATTCTGCAGGTACTGATTCCTACACAGTGGAGGGGATAGGGATCTTACTGGGATGACATCTTCTGAGTCTGTAGAAGGCCAGATAATTTTGTCCTTACATTGGGAGGAACCAGGGGGAGGTGTTTTGAAAGTGTTTCTTGCCTTCAGTATTTCCTCTAGGTCTGCACCTTTCTCAGGTTAGTGTGAGGGGGCAGCTTTGGAAGTTACAGTATATCCAAAATAAACAGGCAAGCTTTCCTGGTTGCACCTGGTGAATCATTCTTTACTACTAAATCCACCATCTAATTGGGAGATAAAAGAGCCACAGCTCCTTTTCCTTGTCCCACCCTCTCCACCTACTGTAGTGATCAGACCTTCTGGTATGTTGCCCAGGAAGTGATCAAAAATGCAGATGAAAGGATTGGTGGGGAATGCTTTGCTTCCTGCTTCATTGGTGTACTTAAAGGCAACAAGTAAATCTCTGGATTGCAACCTGACAACCCTGCAATGATTTTATGTAATGCACCAGGACCAATCCCTTTGAATATTAAAAAAAACACCTGTGTGTAGGAGAGGAGGAATGAGGGGGTGGGGTGTCCCTTTACAAACTGAAGGTTCAGTATTATTGTCATTGGCTCAAATGGAGCAAAGCCAGGTGTCCCCCATTCTATATTTGTGCATCTGATTATTCCTGCCTCAGAATATAGAATGGGGGATACCTGGCTTGACAGGAGAATATGTGAAAAAAATCTAGGGGTCTTAGTAGACCACAAGCTTAACATGAGTCAACAGTGTGTTGCAGCAGCAGCAGCAACAAATGCTAGTGCAATTCTAGACTGCATCAACAGCAGTATAGTGTCCAGATCAAGGGAAGTAATAGTACCACTCTATTCTGCCTGGGTGGGGTGTTAGGGGAGAGGTACTACCTTTTGTGGGTATCTAAAGGGCTGTCATATGGAGGATGGAGCAAGCTTGTTTTCTGTTTCTCCAGAGGGTAGGGCCCAAATCAAGGGATTCAAATTACAAGAAAGGAGATTCCAACCAAACATTAGAAATTACCTTTTGATGGTGAGAGCTGTTCATCCGTGGAATGGACTGCTTGGAAGGTCGTGGACTATCCTTCACTGGAGGTTTTTAAACAGAGGTTGGATAGCCCAGCTGTGGTTCCTGCATCTCTGGGGGTTAGACTAGAGGACCCTTTGTATCCTTTCCAACTCTACAACTCTATGACTCAATGCAAAAAAGAAAAGAGAAGATCCACCACCAAACAAACTGTGCAACAGTAACTTCTAGAGTGTTTGCTTTCTTAAACAAATAGAAACAGGAAATATCTACCGCATTTCATTCCTGCTTCATCCAAAGCAGGGACACAATGGGGATTCATTGCACATGTGCACACACACCACCTACTAGTTTTGCAGAAGCCTCATTGAAACGAGTGGAGGATGCAGTGAAACAAGGGCAATGACTGTATTGGATGAGACACCCTAACGAAAGCATTTCCCTCCTTTCCCTTGTCTTCTTTTACCGCCTCCTCTAAGCTGTCTTTCGTGTGGCAGCCAAGCCCTTCCTCCTACAGAATAAGTTCACAAATACTTACATCACCCCTGACTATTTTCCCCTGATTGGATCTAAAGGAAATATTGCTGCACTTGGTATAGTGTAATTTCAAGTAATAATTGGGTATGTGACCCCATTTCCTGTATGCATATTTCCTAATCCCCAAGAGATCCAGTTTTCTATTGTGTTCCATGTTAATGGGAGAAAGTACTTTGGATGTTGATATCAACTTGGAAGGAGCATATTAACCTCTCTGGCTCAACAGATTCTGATTTAATGCTTTCAGTTGGGGGTGGAGGGAACAGATGAGAAAAGTCCACAACAATTGTTCAAGCTCTCCTGCAGACATTGACTTGTTTACACAGTAGCTTTATAGGCATGTCTGGTTGGCTACATGAATAAGTATGGTTGCAACAGAGCCAAGGGTCTTTTTCAGATTATAATTTTCTTACACAGCAAAGGCTTTGATATTGCTCACATGTCATCTCTCCAGGTAGCATTTCTTTTCTGATTCACCCTGGATCACAAAAGGGCAATATGTTACTGCCAAGAAAATGATTCCTATCCCACAGGCAAGCACTCTTATTATTATAGTTTCTAAGCTGTCCCTTAAGAATATCCTCCACGAAAAACACCTCTTCTTTCAGTGTTTGTGTGTTTTACTGAGGGGAGAGGGAGCTGTGAACAGAGACAAAAGTGCTTACCTATTAAGAGAGATGTCAGAGAACATTGCCTTCACTATGATTTGGCTTTTTAATGTCACAATATAGCCAAATCAAATTAGTTATATTGGATTATGAAATAATAATCCTAGCTATGTGATCCTTTCTTGCATAGGATGAAATCGTCTGGAAGAACGCTAGTTTAAAAATAGTACCAAAGTAGCTGCGGAGGAAGACAATGAATTAGATCAAGGTGAAGTTGTGTGTGTGTGTGTGGGTGGGTGGGTGGGTGGGTGGGTGGCTTTTGAATTATATTTTGAGGGCTACAAAACTCATATTTTGTGCTGAACATGCTCATGCCTCCCACAGAATTTTTACATCCCCAATCATTTTTAACGCGATCAGTATGATGGTGGTTGCCAAAGTGTTGAAAGCACTTGCCACAGATATTAGGTCACAGACATAACTCTCATCTTTTCTGCCTACACAGTCTTGTGGTCATTTTGAGGACTTTTGGATATGAGCTGCTGTTCCCAGTATGCAGCTCTCTCAAACCAGACCTATGTTGCCTCCTCACTTGAGCCTTTAGTGTTGCTGCATTATTATTTCTTTGTAGGTAGTTGGAAGCACACTGAAAATGGTGGTTCCTTACCATCACTTAATATAGCACTTTATTATCCAGCAATGTCTTTACCTGTTGACTTCTATACTGTTACTTTTTTACACAGAACTAAAAAGGTATCTTCCAATGCTAACTGAAAGTCTCACATTTGCAGGCACATCCTGGTTTATTCCCTTTGATTCAGGTGAGGATTAAGATGTATTATTACATATAGATGTAATTATTATTACATCTATATCCCATCTTTTATATCCTCCAAGTAACCCACGGTGGCATACGTGGTTCTTCCCCTCCCCATTTTATCTTCACAAAAATCCTGGGAGGTAAACTAGGCTGAGAGATATCATGATTGGCCCAATGATATCCAGTGAGTTTTATGGCTGAATGGGCTGGTCTCCCAAGCCCTAGTCCAGCACTCTAACCGCTATTCCGCACTGGCTCTATGGGCATTGCACATCACTTCCTTTGCACTGTATTTCATTGTCAATGCACCCTTGTGGCTGAACACATGTAGAGTGTTGACAGGTTCACCCACAGGTGTACCAGCCCTCCAGCAGTGTGACAGAAAATGTTGCACAGCTAACATACCATATTGTTGCTTTCAAAAGGAAACAAGACAGTACAGATGATATTTGGCAGACATTTAATTGTAGAGCAAAGATTGGAGTTAACAGTGCAAGATAAGTCAAGTGACGCTCTGTTAGTTACCAACTCCTCCAGTGTTTGCCTGGAGGTAACAATGCACTCACTGTTACTAATAAACCTAATTACTCCCACTACAAGAGAAATTAGTCAGGGGGAAAGATCCAGCATGTGTAAACAGGATGATTAGCTGTTGGTTTCACTTTCGCAAAGACTCTTCATTCTGGCTAAAAAGGCCTAGCTTTTGCAAGGTGACAGGTTTGCAACCAGCAAGGCAGAGATGTAGTTATAATTCAGTCCTTCTAGTTTCAAGGGCTATATTTGGGTTACTATGAGGCTGATACATTACACAAAGGTGCATACGGATGCTTCCTAGTTCTCTCTTTTGTACACTGGGCTTCCGTAACCTCCAACAAGTCCAGGCCAAAAAATGGGCCACACACCTTCTGGGCTGTGCTCCCAGGAAAGTCAAGTGATCCATATGAGCCCCAAACCTTGCTTTTTGGGGAACCATACTTTTGAGAGCACAGGCTCCCCAAACGGGATGTCCTGTTTTTATCAGAACAATTGAGGGGTACGGGCTTCCTGGGACTCCCACTCCGAAAGCTTTAGATGACAATCCTGATGCATGAATGGATGGATCAAATTCATATCCTGCCTTTCCTCCTAAGGAGCTCAGATCTGAATACTGCAAAGGGCTGTCCAGTTTAAAAACAAAGGAAAATAAGAAGGGAGAGCAGAGACCTTGACGTTGTGGATCAACAATTTGTGTCTGGATAGCAAGTTGAACAAGACACACACATTACCTGGTCACAGGCTTTCTCACTACAGTGAGATGTATTTATATTTAAATTATAGCCATTTTTTTCTAAATTTGGGTCTATTTGTCTACATTAGTGTATATCTGTGCCATGTTTTGCCCTTTTAGGTGATACATTTCCTCATTGGGGATGATACTTAAGGGACCACCCTACCTGTTAGTGATTTGGAGAAGGACCAAATGTCTTCACTTTTGAAATCATCCCCTCCAGTGATGCTCATACGTGGGTGAATAAGGAATACCAACTTCTGGGCCAAAGTCTGCAGTGTGTTTGCACCAGTTGGTGTTCCTATTTAATTTGCACAGTCCACATGACACTACCGTCAAACACCAATCTCAATGCTGTTCCCTTTGTTTACCTGCAAAGGTGGATCTAGGGAAGCTTGACGAGTTCAATTGCATGGTGCTGCTGGGGCACTACAGCAGGCCTTGCAACTATGAAGTCCAGTGGAAGGCAAGAGGCAGTGGGAAGGAGTTTGGTATTGCACATGTTGCTGCTGAAATTTGAGATGCCAAGGTCCGCCACTGTTACCTGTAATGGGGATAATCCAATAAACTGGGAAATATCTGGCTCCAAACTGCCCAACTTGGGGTAGCAGATGATTTTTATTTCAGTCTTTTTGGGTGGATGCAGCGCTATTTTTCTAGAAAAAGAGGTGTCGGAATTCACCATGAATGTATCCCTTGTTCTCTTATAATGGCAATGGCACCCACCTGAGAGGTGCCGGAACTGAACTTCTGCAAGTTCCAGCTGAAAAAAAGCCCTGGGTGGTGTATCTATTATCACTTTCTGCTACTCCCCTTTCCATGCTCACTACTTCCCCAGTGTTTTCATTTCTTTTCTGGCTGTGCTCATAACTATTTGTGGTGTGCTTCTCAATGGAGGGTGTTCCCTTCCCGCTTTGATCCCTCAGATTTCCACAAAATCAGGAAAACTGCACAAGCAAATCACATTAGAAATTTCTGCACCAGATACTTTGATCAGCAGTGTGAAAAGTGTGTGATGAGAATATATAGTTGCCTTCATTTCTTTCCAGCATGCTTGCAAGAATGCGTCAGGAGCTGAGCCTTTTATCTATTTCTTTTTCTTTTTATCTCTCAGATTTGCACAAACACACAAAACTGCACAAGCACATTTACAATTGCCTGACTGTGCACTTTTGCAAGCTTCTTGGGTGTGGATTTTTTCCCCAAACAGCAACAACAAGGTTGCACACAACTATCTACATGCATGCCCTCTTGGTACTTAATTAGCATAATAAAATCAACAAATGAGAAGGCAAGGGGAAACACAAAAGAGAACATCTACTGGTATTAATGGAGATGACCAAGGTTGTTCCTAATATACAGATTCAAATATGTTTGGGTGTGGACAACTCTGGTCTAATTCAAATGAGGAAAACATGGATTAAAAGCTAAATACTGCTTAAGTGTGGACTTAGCCCTATGTTAGTGATGTTTGTCAGGAATTTGAGAGTAATATGCAGTTCAAGTCAACAAATGTGGAGCACAACAGTGTGCATTATGACAATGGAAAAGACAAACAAGAACACTATTGCCATTCACCCATCTCTAGATTATTTCAAATGCAATCCGGAGCACACATACCTGGAAAGTAAACTCATCTGAATGTAAGAAACTTGTTTCTAAGTGAGCATGCCTATGGCTGAATTGTTAATGTGCCATAGTTATAAAGGTCATTATATGCTAAGATACTGCTGGGAATTTTAATTTACATGAGTTGCAAAAGAAATAAAGGACAGCTTTAGGTTGTTTACAGGTAGTGATTTACACAACACTGCAAATCTTTTTTACAACCATTTTTTAAGAAATAGGGCATAACCAAAGCCTGGCCCTTTGACGTAATTAATAAGCTGTGCAATCACTCTGTGAAATGTCTCTGGGCTGCTCTAGGTGAGGCATAACATGTTTTTATATATAGATATGATGTTGTGTTTATGCACATTGGACTGAGGTAAATTTCTGCCCTGATCCGGTTGAACTAGTTTTGTACAATTTGTCCTGTCCTTTTAATACCGGAGCAATGTTCTTCCTCCACAGCTCAGTTTGAATCCATAGGATAGGATTTAAGTAACCCCAGAAATTGTGACGTTACAGATTTTTGTCATTCCATACTCATTTTGCACAATCTAGTTTGCACATCCATAGACCAAGATTGCACCGGCTCGTTTTCTTCACGTCCAGATAATATGCAATTTATAGTGGGATACACCAACTCTTGACACACCCTGATGACAGGGTAGGGGCAAGTCCTTTAATTATTTACAAGCAGAATTCAGTCATGTTGATAATGGCAGCAACAACACATGGAATGAAGCTGGTGGTTGTAATAAGTTTACTCATCCTATATCTGTTCTGTAGATTTGCATACAGTAAAATCTTGTCTGGTGACTGAAATGTCTGTTATGCAACATCCTGGAAGATTGAGCACTCTTGGATGTCAAACTGAAAACCTGCTTCTGATGTCCTTTCAGAAATTATCTCAAATTCTAAGTACCGGTCTGGCAACAAAGGCAGATTGCATTTCCCAATTAGAATGAGATGCAGGTCACCCGTGTGTGTGGCAACAGAAGTGAATGAGCTGCTTTCCACAGGGATGTGCTGAAGTAAATCTTACTCTCCTGTACAGTGGTACCTCAGGTTAAGTACTTAATTCATTCTGGAGGTTCGTACTTAACCTGAAACTGTTCTTAACCTGAAGCACCACTTTAGCTAATGGGGCCTCCTGCTGCGCCACCGCTGCACAATTTCTGTTCTCATCCTGAAGCAAAGTTCTTAACCTGAAGCACTATTTCTGGGTTAGCGGAGTCTGTAACCTGAAGTGTATGTAACCTGAGGTACCACTGTACTGTAATGCAGGAGTATGTAAACCTCAGGCCAGGATTCAATTGTGGCCCCCAAGGCTTCTGCCTGGCCCTTGGAATTTTCCCCAGTGGCCTTGCTTTGCAGCCTGAGTTTCCCGTCCCGCCCCCCCCCCGGCTGGAATGTGCCCTTGAACTCTGATAATGCCTCTTGCAATGTCTGGATGGAGAATGCAGAGGGGTGTGTGCAGAAACCACAAAATACATTTGTTACTCCAACCAGTTTTGCCTCTGGCACTGCCCATCACTGGCATGTGGCCCTCAGAAGAAAATGTGACTCAGTAATGTATCTAGTGAGGCATAAGCAGAATAAATACAGAAAATGAATTATCTACAGTGAGGGGGGAAAGTATTTGATCCCCTGCTAAATTTAGAGAAGACCAGAAAAAGGGTCTTGAGCTGGGCTGCTGCTATGTTAACCTTCAGTCATATTCTTAGCAGGTAAAAAAAGGTAAAAAGTAAAGGACCCCTGGACGGTTAAGTCCAGTCGAATTTGACTATGGAGAGGTGCAGCACTCATCTCCGCTTTCAGGTCGAAGAAGCCGGTGTTTGACTGCAGACAGCTTTTCTGGGTTTAGACCACAGTGCCACCCGTGTCCCTTATTCTTAGCGGGGCTTGCCAATAAAAGACAAGTGGTACGACATTAGCTTCCTGACTTTTACCCAGCTATCCTTTGGGGATAAATATTCTACCAGGGTAGGTAATGTTTTGAGGGATAGCTAGAATGTTCAACTTGAAGCCACTTTTTAAGAAAGCCAACTTGTAACTAAATTCTGCCTGAAACAAGAGGGCTCCTCAAGGTATGGCAAAAATGCTTTCCAACAGCAAAAGGAACAGGTTGCACTTTCATTCAGACATTGTCTTTAACCTGTGATTCATTTAGGAACTTACTTTGAACTGCTTTTCCTGCCGCACAGCAGAAGCTGTGGGTGGTATTCGACTACTGTGTCCCATCAACGCATGGCTTTCTGCTTGTGCAGCAGGACTCCCCCCCCCCCGCGTACACCCTGCACCCTAGAAAAAGAGGGCACAAATAGTTTTGAGGGGATGAGAACGTTCTGTTGTGCAGGAAGAAATCTTTGCAGTCATGGGACAGCAGGCACAGTGCTATCTGATCCTGTTGTAGCCCCACACAGTAGGCATTTTTCTGTTTTGTTTTGTAAAAAGCCACATTGCAGGCAACAACATATTTGGCTACATTTGTGTAACAAAGGGTATTGTGCAAAGGGGGAAGTGAGGAATCCCAAAAGATTTTGCTTGACTTGCACCTTGCTAAGGCAAGACAGCCCTGCTTCTCTTTGTTTACAGCATGCCCTAGAACTTTGTCACTGCCTTCCTTCTGATATTTTGTAATTATGCCCATGACTATGCCTTATTGAACCTAATAATAGACATTCTGGAAATTACCTGCACTTATAGTGAAACCCATGAGGCGATTACTCTAGCACGATAGTGACTGCCATAAATATCCACACCCTTTTCTACATACAAATGTATTATTAAAGATGAAAACAATCTGCCTCATGCTAATTATCTACCCTCAGAATGGGCTTGGCTACTGACCACAATGTGAATCATGGAATGAACGAAAGTGCTTTTTGTTTTGTTTCTGTGTTGTCCTTTGAAGATCCCCAAGAATGCATTGCATTCAGGAGAATAGTAAGACACATGGCATTGCCCAGAGAGCCATACACTTCTACATCATATCAGAGCATGTTTGGCAATCCAGCCTGCCAGTTCATTTCAGGTTACTTTCAGGTCAGCAGTCTAGTTTCCACTGAAGAAGGAGAACAGAAAACTGATACACTGGATCAAAGAAACTACTCATAAGGAGGAATTCAGAGGGCATAAGAAGAACCTTGTAGAGCTAAACAAAGGCCCACCACTAGTGTTTGTGACAGCAGCTAGCCACCAACCTACCTAGGAAGCCTACAAGCATGGTAAAATAGCAGCAGACTTCCTGTTCTTTGTCGCCATCATCTGGTACTCAGAGGTATAAAGTCTGTGAGTGTCCCTCAGTGGCTAGAAGCCACTGAGAGGGTGTGGGCACATCCAGCTCACATGACTTCTCCCAAAGAATACTGGGAACTGTAGTTTCCCTTCACAGTGTTACAATTCCCAGCGTCCTTAGCAAACTGCAATTCCCAGAATTCTTTGGTAGAAGTAATGTGCTTTAAATGTGTGGTGAAAAATTCTGTGTTAGGAAAGACATCAAAACTTCCAAAATTACAAGGACTTGATACAAATCTATGGTGCGAGCACACCTGGAATACTTTGTGCCAGTGGTTTTCAACCAGTGTGCCGTGGCACCCTGGGGTGGTGTTATGTACTGAGTTGAATAGGATCCAAACTGCAGCAGTCTGATTGGTCCTAGAACAATAGGATCCAAATTGCAGCAGTCTGATTGGTCCTAGAACAATAGGATTCAGAATGCAGCAGCAGTCTGATTGGTCCAAGAACAATGCAGCAGTATGATTGGTTGGCAGGAACCACCCAATCATGCTCCAGATATAAGTGAATCCACAACCTGATTGGCTTACAGTAGAATTCCAGAATTAACCAATCATGTGCAGCCCATTGTGTAAATAATGTATATAAAGCAGATACTTTGAGGGGACTTTCATTCATTCCTCCTCACCACTATGAGCGGAATAAAGAGCATGAAATCACTTTGCGACTCTGAGTATATTTCAGGTGCCTTGAATGATGTCCCTCTGTCCCTCTTTCCTTCCCTCCCTCCTCTGATGCCCTCTTGCATCTCTGCTCCCAAAGGCTTGCACAGCTGTTTGTGGCAGCAGCCCTGGCTACAAGCTCTGCAGACGAGTGGTGCCTCTGGGGCTGACCAGGGGGTGCTGGTTGGCAGGAGCTGAAGCAGCCTCAGAGCAAGCAAGGAGGAAAGGGAGCCCAGCCAGCTAGTCTGCCAGCCCTCGCTGTTGGAAATGGACAAACAAGTCCTAGGCCCCTGTGGGACAGCGTGAGGAGGCACCACTCTTTCGGGCGGTGGGGGGGGGAGCTCAGAGATCAGGAGCAGCAGCAGTGGAAGCCCAGAGGACTCCCAAGGAGAGGGGAGAGGAGAGGAGGCTGAGGGAACACTCCACAAGGAAGGGTGTTCAAGAAAGGGTAAGAGGCTGCCAGCTCTGCAGGCAAGGGTTGACATAACTGGGCTCCTGAGCCCCACAGGAGTGCCACAAAAAGAGTGTAGTTGATCAAGGGAGCCGTGGATTCAAAAAGGTTGAAAACATCTGCTTTGTGTGGTTCTTGTCACCAAATCTCCAAAAGGATATGCTACAGCTGGAAACAGTCCAGAAAAGGGCAAGCAATATGATCAAGGGGCATGAGCAATGGCCCTATGAAGAATGGTTACAACATTTGGGGCTTTTCAGTTTATGCAAAAGGTGAGTAAGAGGGACATTGTAGGGGCGTATAAAATTATGCACCATGTTAATCTTTTATCAGCGGTGCTTGATCTGTGATGGCTTATTTATTCACAGGCAAGTCACTACTTGATGTAGCAATCATTAAACGATGAACATACATGTGTGAGCCAGCCCTCATTAAGTTTCTCCTTTATTCCGCTAACAGAACTGTAATCTCATACTGTCCTGTGCCTATTTTTGTTTTAGCTTAGCAAACCACACAAATACATGTGTGTGGTCTCATGGAATATCAGGCACCAAGTTATTAGTCACATGCTCAGATAACCCGACAAACCTCTGGGCTTTAGATTCGTAAAATAAATAACAATGATTTTGGGGCTATGCAGCTTATCAATGGAGGGTTGTGCCTGTTTTACCACTGGGAAAGACGCTCTCGATACAATTAAGAGGCATAGATTTTAATCAGGACTGTGGGGTTGGTTGGTTTGTTGCAGGTCAAGCCCCCTGACCCCACTCACTAGGGCCTTAATTCTGAGCAAGCCCATGGGAAACAGTTATTTTTGTAACGGAGGATGAATACCACCTCCCCCATCTCCCCCCCCCCCAAATTTGGCTGTTACCTTAACCAGGACTGACTGACACACACACACACTTGTTTGTGTGTGCGCACGCGCGCGCGCACACACACACACACAATTCCTGGCTTCATTCTACAGATCACATAAATAGGAAGTCAAAGTATAGCTCTCACTTGAGCCTAATTCAGGGACTTCATATGTACAATATATGAGTGGGTAGTGATAGACTTCTTAGGAACATAGGAAGCTGCTGTATACGGAGTCCAATAATTGCTCAGTCAACCACAGCCAACATGGTGCTCCCCCAGATATTGGACTGCAACTCTAGATGATGGGAGTTGTAGTCTTAAAACACTTGGATGCCACCATATTGCCTAGACCTGGTTTTCTATGGCTGGCAGTGACTCTTTGGGATTTCAGACAGGCGTCTCTCCTAGCCCTACCTGGAGGTGCCAAGTATTGAACCTGGGATCTTCTGCAAAATAGAAGCTCCACTACAGACCCTAAAGTCCTTTCTTCTCCTCAGTGTGCATGTTGAAATTCATTCTGCAAGTAAAGGTATACTTATACAAGTATATGCATGGTAGCACAACTTCATGTGATGGAAACCATGAAAATGCATTTTAATGTATGGACAGCAGGGAGTCAAATCCACTCACTATCTGCACATTCCTTGTCCAAATGGAAAAGAGCCGTAACAATTGAAAGACGCTGAAGAGCCACTGAAATCTGAAGTACTGCTTCTAAAGCGACTTCATTGCAACTATCCTTTTTCTGGATTGTGCCCTGATTTTTTTTACATTAGCTGACACAGCTGAGATGCTTGAAGCTGTTGCCTTTCCTTATTATTCAGCCCATGCACATGCCAGAGACTCACACATGTGCAACGTAACAGCAATTTAGCACATGACTCCAGATGGTTGCTGCAAACCTACAGTCAACATCTGCAGAAGGCAGCACCACATAGCAGGGCAGTAAGGTCCTCATTATCAATGAATCCCACACAAATGGTGAAAGTTGCCTTTTATTTGCCTGTGATATAGAGACATAACGTACTGCAAACATATGTCACACATAATAAAAGGACAGGGGGCTTGGGATATCATGGAAAAGAAACGCAAGACATCTGTTTCTGTTCATCAACAAAAATGGTACAAAACTGCATTTCCCATGGTGTTTCTGGACAGGATTCCATCACAGCGATGCACATGGTGCAATGGGCCATTGTTAAGAACACTCTGCCAACTGCACTGCTTGGCCAACCTGCCATTCAGGCTTATGTTGCCCTATGACCTATGTGGCAAAGTTCAGGAAAATAAAAGTACCGTAGTGATTTCTACATGTCCTCTGTGTTGCAATGGATACTGTGCCAGTTACTGTTCTTATAGAGGAATAACATCCTGATTTCAAAAGAGCTGGCCTGCACCTCTTCCATTAGAACCAATAATTGCCTGACTTTGCTGGATTCTGCCAGATTCAGTCCTGTATAGTTAGCACCCGACCTTAGAGAAAACCAGACAAAACCACACTCTCCAAGTCAGAATGTGACATCTGGCAAACCTTCATCTAGCACCACACCACAGAGCAGTGGAATTCATTTTTCCCCAGAACAAGGACACCCAGAGTGTAAGTGCCGAGTCTTTTTGCAGTAAAAGAATGTACTGGATGCCAGTGCAAATCAGATTTCCCAAAGATAGGAATGCTAGCTGGCCTAACTGGAAAAGAATCTGGAACATATGGAAATGCGGGGTGGTAGCAAGTGTGCTATCTCACAAGGAAACTGATTTTAAAAGATAAAATAATAATAATGAAATAATCAGATTGTGGGAGTAGCCAGCATGAAGTGATTGGAAACTCAGCATCGTTAGTATAAAAATGGCTGCCATAAACATACAAAGCAAGGAAAGCCCTAAGATTATGTAGAGTAAGAAAACCACACCAGGTGACAAGGGGCAGTAGCATCAGCCTCCACTTGTTTCCCCTGAAGAGCCATTTCTCTTTGTTGCCACATGGCTGCTCCTGAGGGACCCTACTCTGGTTCACTGCCTCAGGTGAGTAGAGGATCTTGTCTCTAGTGCTGAACCATTTTTCCTCTTATGTGCTATAGGAGCATATGCATCAGCTCCTAACAGTCCAGTTCAATTGACCAGTTAGCTGAGCTTTCACTAGATCAATATGTAGCAAAACCGCTTAGGATACGGCATCTCCAGCCCCACTTCTTGCATACTTGTCATGTAAAGAACCCGAGCTGTCCATATAAGACAAATTGCATCTTGCTGTAATTGTTTTGCAGTTACCTTCACTTTCTTTGCTCCAGCTGCTGATTCACAGTGGTCCAGCATAGATTTTTGGATTAAATTTGGCAATGGAATTCCGTACAACTTATCTGAAGCACTGCATGTCTGTGCTCGTGTGGTCTCCATATTAAAACTGTTGAAATTGCAGAGCCTCCTTTGGTCAAGATGAACTTCTAAACATTCCTTATCAGCTAAACACTGAGTCAAGACAGCTGCTCTCAGAGCACCTGTCCTTTAATTTAAACACATGGCTTTTAAGCCCATGCAAAAGTAAAAGTAAAACAGATCTATTCTTTGCCTGTATGTTGCAATTAACATTATCAGGGGAGCCAACAGAATTTAAAACTATTCTAAGTAAAAAGAAATTAAAACAGATCACGGAGCTCCAAGACAAGCAGCCTTATTCTTCACCATCTTCACTTGGAAGTTTTCTCTAATGTGCTATAGATTACTACATGCAGGCAATCTCCCCGCCACCCAGTTCAAAAATGCAACCTTTTAACTGCAGTCTTAAATGGCACAGTCCAGGAACCTGCCACCACAGTCCACCATTGCATTTTGTGTAAACCAGATTAGGGTGCGGGTTAAACCACAGAGCCTAGGACTTGCCAATCAGAAGGTTGGTGGTTCGAATCCCTGCAACTGGGTGAGCTCCCATTGTTCAGTTCCTGCTCCTGCCAACCTAGCAGTTCGAAAGCACGTCAAAGTGCAAGTAGATAAATAGGTACTGCTCTGGCGGGAAGGTAAATGGCCTTTCCGTGTGCTGCTCTGGTTTGCCAGAAGCGGCTTAGTCATGCTGGCCACATGACCTGGAAGTTGTACGCCGGCTCCCTCGGCCAATAAAGCGAGATGAGCGCCGCAACCCCAGAGTCGGCCACAACTGGACCTAATGGTCAGGAGTCCTTTTACCTTTACATTTAAAGAAATGGAAAGCAAAAGAACCCACATAGATCAGCGTGAACTGACAAGCCTGATAACAAGTCAGTATATATGTGGGGTAGCTGAAAGCTCCTTCTTCCCTTCCTTTCTTTCTTTGCCATGAAGAACATGGGGTTCATTAATTTAGTGTGCCTCGAGCAATCTGTGTGAAGATTCATATTTAAATAACATTTTTTTCCTCCTCAGAGCATGCATTTTAAGGAGAATCATGATTTACCATATTTATTTTTTTGAGCCGAGAACTGTGTTGGTACATTCAGAAAGTGCAGACATTAGTAGATAGGTAAGTTTTGATCTGCACATTATACTGGGATATATAGATCAGATCAGTCTGTATCAGAATTCACAAAGATTCATTTACTTAAGCATCCTGCAGAGCTGCTGGAACTTTTCAGAGCGGGCTGACGTCTCCACTCAAAGGCGGCCTTACTAAACGCACTCAACGAAACACTTGCCACCCTTTAAGGATGGAACTCCATGTGTGGCATCGTCTACATGTGTTGTGAATTCGCAACATGCAGCTTTCACATCTGCACTGTGATACAGATGCAGCAGCTACAGCCATGTGATGCCTTAGTGCACAGACATGTGTTATGATAGCAAACACATGGGCACCAATGACAAGGATCCCTGGCTCTACGCCCTTTGCTCCGGCAACCAGCCAAGAGGATAAAATACTGCTCAGGCCTGTAAAATTCTGGGTGGGTGGCAACCCTCGTGACAAGGCAGAGAAACCTCCTGGGAGAAACTGGCAGTGTATAAAGTGAAACTGATGAGATACAGTTTCAGTATATGTGCCATATTCAGGTTACTTAAAATACTTAAGGAACAAGGGTCCCTTCTCATGTCACCTAGGTAGAGTTAGGGGCTACTGCACACTTTCCTCCATTGGTAATATCATATGTCCTAGGCCAGATCAGGGATGAGGAACCTGTGGCCTTCCAGATGTTGTTGAGCTCCAATGCCCATCAACCCCAGCTGCCCTGGTCAATGGTCAGGGATGATGTGAGTTGTAGTTCAGCAACATCTGGAGGGCCACAGGTTCCCCAGTCTTACTGTAGGTCTTCTCAATGATGGGTGTCCTTCCTGGAAAGTTGGGCAACACTGATGTGGAAAGGTGCTACCATTTGGTCTTCTCCAGATGGAGTCATGCTACAGAGGTTCCTATTCCATGAAAGTAGCCAGAGATACAGTCCCAAGGTAGTGCTGACCCCACCCAGACTTCTTGTTCCATGGGACTTAAATGTAAACAGTACACACAGGCCTGCTCCCAAGGTTGGCTCTTGACCAAGAGAGGTCTATCCTTCTGCTCTCAGGATGTTGGACATGAAATACCAGAAATGACTGAGGGAAAGATATACTTTCCTTGGCTATTGCAGTCCTCTGCCCTCTCCTGCGCCTTTATTGGCACAGATAGCTGTTTTCCAGGTTTAGAAAGATTGTGAGAATGCTGAGGTAGGAGAATAGACCATTAACATTCAAGGGGTACACTACTTGCACTGAAATCAACCAATAGATCCCAGATGTTTCCTCACTGTTGCTGTAGCATTTATGTCAGGGATGGGGAATTTTAGGCCTGAGGCCAAAGGTAGCCCTACAGGCCTCTGTATCCTACCCTTGGGACTCTCACAAAGCCATGCCCTTACCAGACCTAACTTGGAGGCTATGTCCCTTACCGGCCTTGCTTGATGCACTCCTGGATTATTTTTGCTTATCTGGAATGTGGCTTTGAACTGTTACAATGCCTCTTCATTGCCTGAATGGAGAGATGGTTGTGGGTGAGAAGAAGCATCTGATTTTCATGTGCCTGGAATGTAGCCTGGAGTGTTCCAAAGTATGTGTCACATCCACTTTTGCCTATGTCCCCATCCATGATGTATCTGTGGCCCTCGGGAGGTTTCTCGGGAAGGAACGTGGCCCTCGGGCTGTGGGTTACCCACCTCAGATTGATATAGAGTTGCCTGTTGAAGCTGTTAAGGGTGAATAATGGCTTGGGGAGCAGAGCTCTTGCCATCTGGAGTGATTTTCTGCCCACCCAATGACTCTGTGACTCACTTCACAAGTCAAACAACATTTTTTTTATCCAACTTCAACTTGGATCTGGACTGGGTGGACAAATAGCATTACTTTACAGAAGTTCAGGATCCCAGATATGCTCCGTGCTCAGAATGAAAATCTCATGTGTGACCTTTCTATGACAGATATAAACCTTAAGGACTAATTCAAATATTTCCAATTTGGGAAAGATTGCTGAATGAGCGGCCACTGAACAATGTCAGGCACACCCACCAGGTCTTCCAGTAGCTGTAAACTTGGTTTATCATGAGCAGTTGGCACAGAGTCAGTGGGACCTGGCAGGAATTCCTAAAGCCATTCTTCAGCAGTTGTGCTTCTTTCTGAAAACGAGTATTTATGAGGGGCTGTGGCAAGTAGTTGCTTAGTTTCTTCTGGGGCTTTCAGAAGGACCAGAAGTTCCCCCAGTAACATGATGCCTTTATATAACTTTGCAAGCTGCATTTGGAATTCTGAGCAGAGTTCTGCTTACCTTTCATCTCAAAAAAGGGTAGCTTAGCACCGGGAAAAGTACACAAAAAGGCAATCAAACTGAACAAGGGTCTGGAAGACTTCCCTTAGGAAGAAAGCCTAAAGTGTTTGGAACTTTTAGTTTGGGGTGTGTGGGACGTCTAAAGCAGTACATAAGAGAGGTTATAAAGTTATGTATGGCTTGGAGAAAGTGGAAAGAGAGGCAGTTTCCTTCTTCTGTATTAACACTTTCAGGGTAACTGATAAGTAATAAGCTCAGAACAGACAAAGGAAATTGCTATTTTACACAATGCCCAGTTATTTTATGTATTTTGCTGCCACTTGCCAAGCTAGCTTTGAAAGGGATTGGACAAATCTGGAGTATATATCTAATAATAATTAAAGGCAATCGGCCATGTTAGCTAAGTTGTGACAGCTAAACTATTATTATTGTTATTGTTATTATTTATTGAATTTATATACTGCCTATACCCAGTATACTTGTCATGGACAGTATACTTCAAAATCAGGGAAGTTGTTGGACTCCAACTCCCATCAGCTCCTGTCAGCCTGGTCAATGGCTGGTCAGGAATAATGGGAGGTGGAGTTCAACAACATCTGATAGGCCACAGATTTCCTATCTCTGCTCAGGACAGTCATTGGAGCTTTCCAGAGGGATCTTGCTAGCCACTGTTGGAAACAGGATGTCAAACTAGATAGCCCTTGGTCTAATCCAACAGGGCTCTTTCTGTGTTCCTAAGATTGTTTACTCAGTAAGGCTCATCCACTATTTGATGATAAAGCATATTTAAGTACCATCAGCGTCAATGGAAGAGTTAAACAGTCCTACCTTTACTTAGATCGTTCCCTTAGAATATTAAAATCAGTGAATTTCTTTCAGCATCCTTGATTAAAGCCAGTAAACTTGATTGTTAAAACAACCTTCCTATACTTGCTTTTATATCCCTAAAGAAGTAGCAAGGAATTAAGTAAGGGAAGGGAAGATAGAGAGTTGGGTAGATGAGGAAGAGATTTGTCCAGAGGGTACTTCTCTGTGAAATAGGCCACAGGATTTCCTTTTTAGCAAAAACAATAAAGAACCCCCTTTTAAAATGTTATGTCATCCTTTTTTCAAAGGGCTTTAATTACAGGATAAAGAAGGTTTGTGAGCTTGAACTCTGGGAACACAAGAATAGTGAGTGAAGTTTTCAAAACCACAAGCTCCATGAGGTTCTTCCACCCCTACTCTGGAAACAACAAAAGATGAATGTACGATGAATGTCTGTTAAGGATAAGTTTTTGTTTTTAATGATCATCTGCAACTTGTTATTCCATAATACAAGCCATTAATAAACTGAATTGGCCTCAAAAGTCTGCTTTGCTAAAAGCGCTATATTTCCTGCATCTGTTTCATCACATCTTTGCGTCAGTTTTGAGCACATTGTTCCGTAAACTTACAACAGAAGCCTCTATTATCTGAAGGCTGATTCACACAAGTATATTCATCACTCAGTGCCCCATCATTTGGGGTGCATCACACTGGGAATTTAATGTAGAATTTCCATGTTTAATTCATTCACTTCTTATGGGGCACCCAGACAGCACTGCCTTCCAATCATGGTCCTTCTGTATTTTCCTTGTGGTTCTTCTATCTTTTCTCCGATATCCCCAACCGAGAAGAGCAGAAGAGTAGCGCAATGTGTACAGGTGTAAGGAGCCTTTAGGCCTACTCCTGCAACCCTTTTAAAGGAGTGGGTTAAATGCTTTGCTATTTCCCACTTGGTCAGAATGGCGCTGGGAGTAAAGACTCACGTGATTGGCTCAAGCCAGGCAACTGCAATATTCATACGCTCTCTAGTGTCAGATTACATCACAGGCAAGGGTTCCCAGGCTGTTGCAGGTGGGCAACCTTTTCAGTCCAGCCCTAATGGGCCAGGTTTGACAGGTGGGTGGAGTCACTATGACATCAGGTGCCCAAAGTCTTCAGAAATCTTTTTTGAAGCACTAGTTTTCACAAAGCTTTGGATGAGGCTTTGCAGGCATCATCATTCAGCTGACTGATGGTGCTTGCAAACATGCTTTTGGCTGAGGCTTGTTTCATACCTGACATCATATTTTACTTCAGGTGTAGTGGCCATGGCTTTGCCAAAATGGCCTTATGGGCCAAATGGGGTGACCTGGTTGACCTAGTTAGGCCTGTGGGCCAGAAGTACGCCACTTGGTATTAAAACAATACCCCAGCCTTAGTCCTGTGCCTTCAGCAGAGCTTTGCAATGCAGAAATCTATGTAAATCTGTAGAACACAGCTAATATTATCTAGAGATGTGGTGTAATATAGCAGTTGAGAGAAGGAATTATTATTATTATTATTATTATTATTATTATTATTATTATTATTATTATTAGCTGCCCAGCTGACTGGGTTTCCCCAGCCACTCTGAGCAGCTCCCAACAAAATATTAAAAACATAATAAAGCATCAACCATTAAAAACTTCCCTTAACAGCACTACCTTCAGATGTCTTCTAAAAGTCAAATAGTTGTTATGAGCTAGAAAGTTCTTAGTAGAATTTGATTTCAGCCAGGAGCTATCAGGTTTGTGTGTGTGTCCCCCCCCCCCCCATTCGCACTTTTCTAAATGTGCACACTCTTCATTTGGGCCTACACAAACAAGACTTTGGAAGAACAAATTCATCTATTGGGGGGGGGGGAGGTTTACTTTCAAGTATCTTTGGTATTGTTACAACCAGGGAGGTAAATTGTGGAAGCATTTACAAGACTCTCAATAAAAAAACAATATGCTTTTATAAGTGCAACAGAAAAGAAAAAGAAAAAAGTCTCACCAGAACACCGAATATGCAAAAAATAAAAGTAAAGCAAAAATCCAAGCCTCTCATATAAAAAAGAGTCAATCTCTTTTCAAAGAAAACTAATGATTTCATGATGTGAGCAGTTATCTTCATTACTATAAGACATATGGTTTCATAAATACAAGAGCCGTGGTGGGGTAATATTTGTAAAAATTTAAGGCCACAGAGCTTCCTAACCTTAGAACAACTAGAAATGCTAACCGATGATGAGAAGCAGATCTACAAACCATGAATCCATGTAAACAGAGGCTGCTAAAAAACAATGCTCAAGTTTACACTGTCAGTTCAGAGAAAGTGATGTGTTCTTCAAGGGGACTTTCCAATTCCCTGGGTGGGTGCTAAAATATACAATGATATCTCTGGTTTGAGAGCACCACCCTTCCAAAAAGATTAGCAAGAACAGCACCCTGGCCATTGAAAATCCATTGCTTAGTGTATGGGAGATGCTGGGTTGAACAATAAATTTCATATGACTCTACCCTAATACGCACATTAGAACATAAGAACTTCAAAAATGTGGAAAATTTTCACCATTAAGTGGATTGGGAGGCTAAATGCATCTACAGTTTGTGAGATTTGTATAAAAAATGTACACCTCTCATTATCATGGAGGCAGGCCTACTGCAATTGACAGCCATCTTGGTTCCAGCTATTTCAATCAGACCTTTCAGGGACGGCCTTTGGAAATATGTCACCCTGTGTGAGGCCAACATTTGATGCCCTCCCTCTAGCCCTCGCGGTGCCAGCTTAAGCCAGGTAAACAAAGCGGTGGGTTTTGGGAAGGAGGCACAAGGCTTTGGCAGGGTCCTAGAGCTCTCCCACCTCCTTTCCAAAGCCCGGTAAGCGCTTGCCTGACTTTGGGAAGGAGTCAAAATAAATAAATAAATAAATAAATAAATAAATAAATTTATTTTGACTATGGCAGACCAACACGGCTACCTATCTGTATTTGGGAAGGAGGAAGGAGAACTCTAGGACCCTGTCAGAGCCCTAAATCCGCATTTAGACCTTTTGGTTGACAGCTGAGACTCAAACAAGAAATGTGTTCCTAACAAAATGAATTTCAGTAGGGACAAATGTAAGTGCCTATAATTCCTTTAAGGGTTTCTAAGGGACTGTGTTCTCCCTCTTCAGGGAGATTTGGCTTAACTGGAAAGCAACTTCAGTCTTATTGATGAGCTTTTGTTCACTCAAACGAAACTAAATGGAGGGATATCTGTGACTGTGGCTGTGCACACACCATACAAAGCACACGACTTCAAAGAATCGAGCAAATGCAGCCACTGGTGGTGGAAAGCTGATTTGAATTGGGACCACAACACTGAGACAGTGGGATGGGTGTGCTGACCTTACCCAGCTCCAGTTTTTGTGGCTGAAAATGGTCTCCTGCCTCAGCTGCTATTTGTTTCGTAGCACAAAACATAGGTGCTTTTTTGGCTGCATTGAACAAATCCCTTTGGGAGAGAGGACTTCCACTAGGAAAATGGCCCTGGGAAACGCTTTTAACTGTGCCTTTCCCAGGGTTATCATCCCAATCTCTTCCCCCTTGCATTTGCTATTTTAAAAAAAGACACAATGTGAGAGATCTAATCACAGACCTACCACTGACTCTGACTCAACTATTGCGCCTTCCTTGTCCAGCCATTGGCATACTCTCTCCTTTGCCCTGTAACTTTCCATAATTGCATCACTCGTGCATATTGAATTGAATAACATAAAGCCAGATACACAGCTTTAATCAACTGAATGCCCGTCTTCCAACAAAGGGTACGAGGAATGTACTGGGTGGAATTCAACGTAGTGCTAAGGAGGTTGTTCCATCAGCACAAATCTGCTTGCCAGGTGGAACAAACCTTGTTCTAGGCGTTCTCTCCACCTCCAGAGCAGATTTGGGGGGAGGTGTGAGGGGGCTTGGGAGGATGAAAAGGGGGAAGCTCTGTTCCACTGGTGGGAGTCCCTATGCTGAAGGGAAGGTAGTTGAACCCAGTCATATGTCAAAATAAAAAAATTCCTTCCAGTAGCACCTTAAAGACCAACTAAGTTAGTTCTTGGTATGAGCTTTCGTGTGCATGCACACTTCTTCAGATACACACTGTGAAAAAGTGTGCATGCACACGAAAGCTCATACCAAGAACTAACTTAGTTGGTCTTTAAGGTGCTACTGGAAGGAATTTTTTTATTTTTTGACTATGGCAGACCAACACAGCTACCTATCTGTAACCAGTCATATGTATTCGCATGCTGCAGACTAGGTAGTTTCCTTAAAGCCAGTGATGGGGAACCTTTCTGAGCTCCAAGAACTACATTCTCTAAGGACCACATGCCAGTTGGTAGTGGGTGACGCCACATTTACACCATGCAAAAACATGCACAGTACATGCATGCATGTAGGCAGACACCCACCTACCTTTTAGGCTCTGGGCTAAACTGTGGAATTTTAACATTGTTTCATGTGTGGACTTTTTTTATTGTGCAAATATAATATTCCCAAGTCCTGATGGGCATGAGGAAAACGTATCCTTGTGTTCAGCAGAGCCCCATATGTGCCTGGAGGCTCTTGGCCTAACTGCATGCCACCCCAATCTTTGAGGGGTGCAAGATTCCAGGGCTTCTAGGCGCTTACCCAGGGATTGTGTTTCCTTTTGGAAATGAGGCACAGTGGAGTCTGTGGTGTCTTTAGGATATATAGTTTATTTACACATATATACAACCTGAGCATACAATGGAGGAGTTCACAGCATTAACACTCTAATAGGGTCTTGCTTTTCCCATAGGCACAGCTTTGAATCCAGACAGAAATCAACCATTGTGCTCTGAATCTCTCTCCAGCTTGCTGACTTGACCAGTCTGCTACCTCCCCCCCCTCCAAGTCATGTCCCGGTCAACCCTAAAGCTCTCATTCAAACTCTACCTTTGTCTTCTAACTAACCCTGAGCTGAGAGAGGGGCCCTTCCTATTTTCCACCTGGCACAGAGTCCCCTCTCTTTGGCTCATCACCTTCCTTTTGTTCTCCTAATGGCTCATCTCCCAGGCAATTTCCTCACCAGGAAACTGGCCTGGCTTATATTTTAACATTTGCCGAAACCAAGGGTTCAGTGTCTGGCCCTCAGAAACTCATAGCACAGGGGGTCTGAAATATGGAACACAGGGGAATCTGGCACCCACAAACTCATATCAATAATTTTTACTGCAGCAGTCTACTTACTAGCAATGGTTTCACCCTGTGCTTCATCATTGTCCTGCTGTTGCTTCATTCTTACAAACTGTCCGCAGGCAGCTGCATGACCATATTCCTTAATGTGGAAGAAATGCAAATTGTCTGGCAGAACAAGCCAGGCCTATGGTGTCTCCCAATGGTAGTGGATGGAATGAGTGTCAGTTCTGCCAAAGGCTAAGGACAAAAGCTTAGTCAACTGAATCAATAGTACAACTTTGTCCAGTTTCAGGGAAGGAAGTTTATTATCCTGTGTAGAACAACAACAAAAATAGACTAGAGGGAATAATGTAAACATTGGTTTTAAATAGATTTATTTCTATTTCTGTTCATACTGACATCAATGGGATAATGTTTATGAGTTAAAGAGACAGCTCAATACATAGCAGAATAAAAAATGAAAGGGCTCAACAGGTTATCGTTGATCTAATTATACCCCAGACAGATTGTGTAGACAGGTGGAGAGGGAATCTCTTTGTTGTAATTCACAGATATGTAAATCCCAGGAAGCTTTGAAAATCTTGCAAGAGACAGACCTATTTAACATTAAACTGTCTGAGCAAGAGAGGATCAGACATAGCTTGAAAGAATACTAACTGCAGACAAGAAGTACATAAACAGTCAGAGATAACACGGCTTGGTATCAAAAGGCATTCTTCAATCTCCTAGAAGCAGATTTGGCAGACTGCAGAAGGAAGGGAGAATCAGTGAAAATCACCTTTCTCCTTCATTAACAGAAGGCTTCACTAGATTGGAAAGCCTTCCAGGAGAGCAGGAACTCAATTAGATACAAGACTTTTAACTCACTGAGGGTTTCTTCTGCATAGAAATGCATTCGATTATGCTGTAAATATCCTTAATTCTTCTTTATTATTGAAATGCATTCAATACTAAGGTTAAAAAAAAATGTTAGCAGAAGAAGAGCCTGCTGGATCAGGCCAGTGGCTCATTTAGTCCAACATTCTGTTTTCACAGTGGTCAACCAGGTGCCTGTGGGAAGCATGCAAGCAGGACTAGGGCACAAGAGCACTGTCCCCTTCTGCGGTTTCAGAAGTGAGTATTTGAGAACGTGGAAGGCAGCGACTGGAAACTACATAGACATAATGGTTAAATAAGACAGGGTTACAAAACATGGACCCTGTTATACCAAAGGAGAGCAAATAAAGGATTCAAATGCCCTGATTCGTTGAATTAGCCATATTAATTTGAAGCCTGAGGGTGTCTTTGGCCATGCTCCTCCTTGCTTACAAATGAAATAAAATCATTGTTGTGCATTTGGTTGGCATGCATGTCAGAAAAGCATTGTTTAATGTTTGGATAAGATACAAGGACTTGTTAGAAAATAAAACCCCAAGATGGTTGTCACCAATGGAAGCAAAGGCTCAGAAAAAACTCAATATGGAGGCCAAATGGCCGAAGCATTGGGAAATCTTGGAACAAGAGGGTGACAGATTAAAATTGCAGAGCTTTGAAAAATTAAAAAACAGAGTACGAGATTGGCTCCACTATTATCAAATAATGGAGGCTTATAATTTGGATAAAAAATTAGGCTTCCAGGTTGAAAAATCAAAATTGGAAACAGAATTGTTAGATCAGAAAGTTAAGAATTTGTCAAGAATGTATAACTTGCTGTTGAAATGGAATACTCAAGATGAAATGGTAAAATCTGCTATGATTAAATGGGCACAAGATGTTGGACATAATATTATGATGGCTGACTGGGAACAGTTATGGACCACTGGTTTGAAGTTTACGGCATGTAATGCCTTAAAAGAGAATTTAATGAAAATGATCTACAGGTGGTACATAACACCAGTCAAGCTTGCAAAAATTTACCATTTGCCCGATAATAAATGTTGGAAATGTAATGAAACTGAAGGTACATTTTTTCACCTTTGGTGGACATGCCCAAAGATTAAGGCATTCTGGGAGATGATCTATAATGAAATGAAAAAGGTATTTAAATATACCTTTCTGAAGAAACCAGAGGCCTTTCTCCTGGGCATGGTCGGCCAATTGGTGCCAAAGAAGGATAGAACTTTTTTTATGTATGCTACAACAGCAGCAAGAATACTCATCGCAAGGCACTGGAAGACACAAGATTTACCCACCCGGGAAGAATGGCAGATGAAGCTGATGGACTACATGGAACTGGCGGAAATGACTGGCAGAATTCGAGACCAGGGAGAAGAGTCGGTGGAAGAAGATTGGAAAAAATTTAAAGTATATTTACAGAAACATTGCAAAATTAATGAATGTTAGAAGGATGCTGGAATGAAGTTATATGGTTTTAGCATAAATGTAATAAAGAATTAAGTAAAAGTTGATTGATAATGGGCCAAAAAGAAAAATGTAAGGTTAGACCGTTAAGATAAATTATAGAACAAAAATTGAGAAAGATGGAAAGAATTTGCGGAAACAATTAATTGAATTAGAATACAAAAAGGGAGGTGTGAGGAGGTCGATGAAACAAGTAAATGAAAGGTAAAGATATGGAATACTGGATGTATGTTTTTTTAATGTTATTGTTCTTTTTTACTGTATTGTATTGTTTTTTATGTTATTCTTTTTATGCATTGTAATGTAATGTTTGTCTTGTTAAATTTTTGTTGTTTTCTCTCTTTTTTGTAATTCTTAAACTTCTAATAAATATCTTTAAAAACAAACAAAACAAAAAAAAACCACAAATGAAATAAAGTCAGACCAAACAGGTACGAAATCGTCCTATTTCTTTGGTGCCTAAAAATTCTCAGATTATTAGTTTTTCCAGCAGGGCAATATCTCACACTTTAGTGTACCAAGTAGTAGGATCTATTTCCACCTCCCAAACTGTGTGATGGTCATTCTTACTGCTATAAACAGGTACAAATTTATTGTGCACATTTTGATTTCCCTCATTAAATATAGACGAAAGGGCTAATTGAGAAGTTGGGATAATGTGGCAGTTTAAGATCTTATCAATTTCTCATAATACTGTTGCCCCAAATTCTTGCACTCTAGTAAAATGTCATAACGATTGCACATGCATACGCATGTCAGTAAATGTTAAAAGTGGCAGCAACATAGCTATAGTGTAGTGGAGGCCATAGGTATCAGTTGAAGGAGAGTAAGTATAACTCAAATCTTCATATTTACCTTAGCAGTCGCTAGTTAACCATATTGTGTGACAATCACTTTGCAGGTTCACACCCAGAAGTGTTCTATTCTGGGGGAATCCAAATCAAAATTTTAATTGGTTTAAGCAAATTAATTGCAGATGCCTTAGGCAACTCTAGCCTTGAGTATCTTCCCCCTTCTTGTTCATATCTCTTCCACTTTGAAATCTAAGGAGTATGCCCTAATGTGCGGTTGGACTCCTGCTAACTAATTGCACTCTCCTGTGTAGATCTAAGCCTGAATACAGCAATTGTTTCCTTATTTCCAAATCGGTGATTGAAGAAATTTTCATTGGTGTAACTAGGTTGTAGATACTGCATCATTACACATTTGGTCCCCAGATCTTACTCATAATTAGTAAGAGTGGCAGGACTGGACCACTATGCCTGTTCTGAGTCTCCCTGTAAGAAAGTTTCGGGTGTGGTGATACTGCAAGATAAAACCACGCCTAAGGGATGTTGCCCATGGTTGCTTGCCAAGCACCTCCTCAGAGAATCAGAACATGGTGATATCTCAAAAGCATTGCAACACCTTGAGCTGGCTTCTGTTGAATAACACTGAACCCAGGGCAAAATGCAATATAACAAACAACCCCAAAACCTAAGACTGAGGCAAAGGGTTTAAAATTATAAATGCTAAGGGCTCTTTCCATTTACAGAAAGGGTCCTTTCATACACAGAAGAGATTGAGATCCAGTGGAGGCTCCTGTTAAATTAAAATCCCAAAACCACCTGGAGCAGCTTTTCAAGGCACTGAATGGAAGAGGAGCAATTGGCAAAAAATCACCTTCCCCCTTTTCCTCCGGCAGGAACATTTAATGAGTGGTGTGCTGACTATGGCAATTTTGGATCCAAGCCATAGTACATATAAATATTAATGAACATTGAATAGATGTTCAAATTCAAATCAGCCTTTTTAAGATTTTGAGAGGTCAAGGAGACAAATGTCCACTTGAGGCTTCCTTCCCATTTCATTGCACCCTATTCTGATGTGCTTTTTGCAAAATTGGCAGCTTTTTCATTCAATGCAGTGGTTCTTCAGAGCAGTAAATTCCTCTCCAGTGGCCCATTAGGAATGCAGTAGATTTTCTAACAATGGCTAGTTGGTTTGTTTGTTTTCGTAGGATTTCTGAATTGGAGGTGATTAGAATAATCAGTTTTATTCAGAAGCTAAACTCACAGGTGGGCCAGCACCTAGATAAAAATAATCAGAGAGTAAGTCAAAAGCAGGCTATGCCAGAGTTTATTGTGGTATGATCTTTCAGATTCTGTGGCTACCTTGTTCATCCCTGAAAAAAGTGGAGATAGGAGAAACCAATTTTTCTTCTTCTATAGAAATGTTTTGCTGGTGTATAGGAGTAGCTGATTCTACTAACAAAGTGTGACTCCAACTTGAGATGCATCCACAATCGACTGCAATCTGTGTTTTTAAAGGGTTAACTTATTTCATGACAAATGGATATTGCCATCTGATTACTGCATGTGGTAATTTTCCCCATTAGTTAATGACTTTATGACCTGAAGTCAGTGGGATTCCAGGGGGGGAAATGGCAACATTGCCTATGGGCACTTCAGATGCACCACAGAAATGGGAGATAAGCTTGTAGCTGATTCATAGGTAAAGGTAAAGGGACCCCTGACCATTAGGTCCAGTCGTGACCGACTCTGGGGTTGTGGCGCTCATCTCGCTTTATTGGCTGAGGGAGCCGGCGTACAGCTTCCGGGTCATGTGGCCAGCAGGACTAAGCCGCTTCTGGTGAACCAGAGCAGCACACGGAAACGCCGTTTACCTTCCCACCGGAGCGGTACCTATTTATCTACTTGCACTTTGACATGCTTTCGAACTGCTAGGTTGGCAGGAGCAGGGACCGAGCAACAGGAGCTCACCCCGTTGTGGGGATTCGAACCGCCAGTCTTCTGATCAGCAAACCCTAGGCTCTGTGGTTTAACCCACAGCGCCACCCGCGTCCCAGCTGATTCATAGTGCTAGGCTAATCTGCTGGACGATGGGCCTTAGAAGGTGTCTAGTACTGTTTGTGCTATGTTGAAGTGGCCTTCCATTTGTGGAGCCTGGGAAATTGCTCCCAACCACTCTTCCCCACCGCAAGAACCTGAAATGAAATGCAAACATTATCACTTCTGTTTATTTCACTGTCTCATCCCAAGTTTATGGCCAGCAACTAGGTCCACTCGTGGCAGAAGATAGCAGGCCAGTTCTCCATGGCCTCCACTCTGAGAGGGAATATGTCTCAGAAACTTTCCTTTCTGTGAAAGCAACTGGGTTTCATACACCTACACAAATTGCAGCCAAAATAGCCACCCTTTTCAATTGATTGAGATGAAAACTCTGCCTGGCACAGAGCTAACAAATATTGCAAGAGGGAAAGAAGCCCGATGTGTCATACTTTCTCCTTTTAGGGGCTGATGATGTTAATTTCACTACAGTCAAAGCCGAGTCATGGATTCACTTGAAGCTGACAGGACAAGCTCCTGAGGAACCTGGGGGTGGATGGGAGCGGAGCAGTCTATTCAGAGATTGTTATCAATCGGGGCAATTTCTGTAAATTCCTAAGGACTGTAGTTAACAAATCCAGTGCATTTAGTTTCTTGTAATTCAGCCTGTCAAGCAATTTATTTTCATCCCAATGAGTCAGCCATCCCGGGGATTCCCAAACAGCAAAAGGGTTTCAGTGTTCTGCTTCCCTTGCCATGGTTCATCTGAAGATCTATTTAATTGCTAGTTAAAGCACCCAGTGCATTGTTTCTGTGCTCTTTGTAAGAACCTTTCGGGTGCCAACTTTTGAATCCTGCTCCCAGAAATCTTGCATAGATAGCCAGTTCTCCTGTAATATTCACCCATATATGTCACTTTCAAAAAGACATCCTGTGAACTCCAAATGTTATGTATTCAACTTGGCCAGCATTATAAAAGTCAAAGTAGAAATTTTGCAGGACGTTGTGATTAGGCTCTCCCACTTTTTAGGCTGTGTGTGTTTATACTTAATGGCCAGGATGGTGTGGCTGCTTTGAAGATCAGGGAGGTGGTGTGCTGGGAGGGGTTGTTTAACCCTTTCCTCCCATATCCTTTTCCTGGTCTAAATTGCACCCCCACCCCCACCAGCTGCAATTAGTTTGGGATGGAGGGTGGCCTAACTTCTCTTTTTACCCCTGTGGATGATTGAGGAGAGAAGGGTTAAATGCCCTCTCCCAGAGTGCCAATTACCCACCCTTCAAAGCAACTGCACAGAGCCACTAATTAGTTAAAAGCAAATTGCCACTCTCCTGTGTCACGTCTAAGCTTGCCCAGAAAGCTATCATTGGGGTTCATGAGCAAAACCAAGAGGGTGGCCCTGCACCCCGTCAAACAGAGAAAAGAAGGGACACCATCTCTTGGAAGATCTTCTGTATTTGAGGGATTGTCCATTTCAAGGTAAGGAATCAAAACAAGGCAGAGCAAAGGCTTTGAGCTTTCTCATCAACAGTTAACGCATGGACAGTATCCTGACCAAGCACAAAATCTTCCTCGCTAAGGTCAGATGTATTGCATTTCTATGTAAATTAGAGTAATTTACATCTATACATATAAATGGTCATATTTACCCAGGTCGGTGTCCTCTTTTCTGGCAAAGTGTAAGTATTCAGACCAGGTCAAAGGGCTTTTCAGGCTTCTGTTAGCCTGTGGCTGTGCCTCTGAATCTCGCTATATTCATAGGTCCTGTTTGTCTAGCCTGGCCGCCTGATTTTTCCAGGGTTCTAATACTGATACGAATATCTCTGAACTCCATAACTAACTTCATCTGCAAGAACAATTCTTAGGCACAGCAGACCAACATTATGACTGGACTCGCCTTCTGTTCTCTGAACACGCTCACCACACTCTCTTTTAGTTTTACCGCTGCTGCAGTTGTTCTCTGCTTGGCTTTCACTTTTCCCAGCTTTGTTTGTTTGTTTGTTTTTTGTTTTGTTTTATGCTCCTTTATCAAGCGTGGAGTTGTTTTTGAAACCCTTTGAAGTTTCCCTAGCGAACAAAGTGTTTGCCTCCCCAATGCAGACATTGTTTGCATTAAAAGTTCAAAACCAACTGACATCAACAGCAGATGAAAATGGTTACCATCTGACAGCTGCAGGGAGGAGGGGGTGGGCCTTAAAAAAACAATTAAAGTCCCCATGCGTGGCAGGGACAGAAAAGCGTGCTTTGGAAGGAACTGAAGAAGAAGAAGAAAAAGTCAAGGTCTACAGTATTTGTTGCCTTTGATATGAATCGGATGTGAACAAGTTGGACTTTAGGCTGCTTCCCATGCACATGGCAGAGGACACAGATTAAGCCTTCACATTATGTAGGGAATGGCTGTATCCCAGGGGCCATATTGGCTGGGGCTGATGGAGGCCAATGATATCTGGAGAGCCACAGGTCAAACTCACCTGGTTTCCAGGCAGAAGACCTTCCCAAGGTCAGTCCTTAGCATCGTCCCCTGAAACAAGGGTAGTTAACCTGTTGCTCTCCAAATGTTGCTGGATTCCAGTTCCCAGCCAGCATGGCCAATGGTCAGAGAAAATGTCAGATGCAGTCTAAGATCTGGAGGGTCATGCATTCCCCATCCCTGGCTAAAAGAATCAAATAGTCGGTGGTGAGAACAACCTCCACCTGAGATGAGACCCTGGGAGCCACTGAAATCAGCATAGAGAAGACTGGGCTAGATAGACCATTGAGTTAACTCAGAATAAGAAAGTTTTATGTATTCATATCTTCCCCTGCTGTGCACCAAACTTCTACAGGTGGAAGCCCAGTTCACACTGATGGCTGTATGCATGGGAAGGAAAGTGTTTGAGCCCCAGACTTAGTTGCACTCCCCATTGCATATGCAACCTACAAATCAGCTTTTTCTCTCTGCCAAAATCTTAGCCTCCCCTTTTTTTGCTGCTACAGTAACACAGGTATATTTTTCACAAGTATGAAGCTTTCCTTGCCATGTCCCAGGAGCATCTTTCAAAACTGAAGGTGAGTACAATGATTTTTGTTTATTTGGAGGAACCATGATGTCTTGGAGGGACGGGTAGCCCTTAGCCAGAGGGATTGTTTAGAGTCAACCTGGACCTCTAAGCATTTGTCCAGCCACGGTACCTACCATTAACAGGTCCATAGCAGTATGAGAAAATCTGCTAAGCTAGCAATGAAATTGCTACAGGGAGAGAACATGGTCTGGAGCTGCTACATTGTTTTCATGGTTGTTCTTTTCTAAACACACTAAATTGCTTAATAAATGCCCGTCATGCCTCCAGAAATTTAAAGATAGAAAGCATCCTTTATATGATGGCTTCTGCATTGCTCAGTGTTCATTCGCAGTATTTCAGTACAATAATTTCTAGAGGACAGATGTTCACATCTACACTGGCAGCAGAACTGGGCAAAATAATTCTTACCAGTTGTGAAAATAGCAAAGCCAATTAGGTCCCCATCAGATCTATAAAAACCTAGTCATAGTTCCTTGAAAGTTAAGTGCCTTTGCTTTTTGCATGAACTTTGCACTGAAAAAGAAACAAGCACATTTCCCCCAGCACTAATGCACCCTAAACTTGTTGACGTCCTTTTTTCTTTGGACTGGTGTTAATGAAATGCTGTTTTATTGTTTTAATTGTATTTTAAATTGGAAAATTCCTCTGATATATTTTATGAACAACAGCTTATAAATAATTAAAAATAAAATCCACATATGTCATGCCAAGTATTGTTTTACTTCTGATAATACAGTATCTTCTTCTGCTGCAATATGGATTGTGTGTGTGTTTTGCTCTTGGCCAAACTGCACATCTTCAAATATGACTTCTATAGAACTAATGGGAGTGGATCATACATGTCAGCAAGTGGCGTAACTAATACAATTACTAAATTTAGAAAGATGTTCATACTAGTTAGATGTGCTGTCTTGATATCTGGGTGCCAAGTCAAGATCTTGGAATGTTTATGATCATTCCTGGTAATCCCATGACTTTGTGACATTTCTTTGGACATAAATGTTATAGGTCAGGTTGCCACATAACAGTGTTGGCCCATTCATCATGCAGATCCAGGAAACACTGAGATATATTTCCAAATTTGAAATATTTTGTATTTGAGAAATCATTCTACGTTGAGCACTAAGTGTACTGCTGTCATGGGGATGAATTATGGGCAAGTTGGTTTCTGCACGCAATGCCTTATCTAGTCTGGTAGGGTAACCATAGTCCAACAGGGGGCAGGGCTTACAACTTTTTGGGAGGCGCAAGATAGGATATTTGATGGGGCAGCTTCCTGGCCACTGCAACACACCAATGCAGGGGCATTGTTAGGGGGTGGACTGGGGACCCAAGCCCTGGGGGGTTTTTTGTGCTGCACAGAGGAATGGAAGGATTTCAGTTCTCCCACTCAGGGGTGGAGGAAGGGGTGTGTGGTGGGTGTGGTTCACCCGGGTGTCACCACTGAGGGGAGTGACAAAATGCCAGGTGGCACTCACCCCAGGGCCTGCAGTGCGCCCGAGCCACACATTTCTCCTGGGAGAGATGTGGTGGCTTGTGTGTGCGCAGGCTCTGTGCCGCCCAAACGGTCTGCCCACTGTCCCCTCCCCAGCTGTAGGGCGGCTGAGTGGGAGGAGACAGGCAGACTCCAGAGGCCCCGTGGTGCGCCCTGCCCCTGGGCGCGCCGCCCCAGGTGCCCGAGCGGCTTCCTCCACCACTGCTCTCACTTACTCATATTTCAAATCTTATATTCAGTTCTTCATATTTCTGCAGCTATTTGACATTCATGATGAAAATTCATTAACATTTTAGTGTGACTTTCCCCCTTGATAAACACAGTTTCGTATGTAGTTTTGACTAAGGTACACATCTTTGCAAGCAATTCCCCTTGCATTCTATATGTTATTTTCATGAATATATTAATTTTTATGCATGCTTTCCCAATACAAGTAGTTGTTGGGGAACTGCATTGGAAAATTTGGCTAAGTGCAGATTTCAACGAACAGCTGTATTTTAGTGCACATATTGTTTTAGAAAGTGTAGGCTTGATAGGGTTCACCTTTAAATGATAACTGAATTGAATCCCCCCCCCCCCAATCTTTTGGTACACATCAGATTGCTTGTCCTTTCCACTCCTTTTAAAAAAACTTTACCAACTCTGCTTACAGGACTACGGGGCATGCTGCAAAGTGCAGAGTCCACTCACAATCTGCAGAGCTAATTTAAACATATGAATTAGCATTAGCAAATGTTATAAGTAAAATGTGCCTGCACCATGGAGTCTTTTAAGTGCTTAGCAATGCCTTGGCTCTGTGAAAAAAGCTGCACTTATAAACCCTTTCTCATCTCCAAAACACTTAAAGGGGCAGACATTTTGCCCCTCTTGGCATATGGTAGATTGCTAGTTTCTTTAAGAGCGTGGCATTTCCTTTAAGAGCCAACATACATTAACCAAATTGGACATCCACAAAACAGAGGCACAGCTTAGTTGGAACTAACAGAAATATGCCCCCCCCCCCATTGTGAGACAGAAGAGTAACATAGACCTGTTTTCAGTGTTAGAGAAGGTTAAACGGTTGGACTTTTAAGTATCTGTGCTCTGGGAATGATCTTTCACAGAATGCCTTTTTCAGATAGAAAATCGGCTGCGTTTCACATAGTCCAGAGGATGATGTAGGAACACCTGATTCTTTAGCACTCACTAAATAAGTGTGGATCTAATCACTGCTTGCACATGAAAATATTGGGTTCCCATGTAAGGTGATCTGACCTTTCCATGGAAGAAAAGGTGATGCCTACCTGAGAACTTGGAGAAGAATTCCACTTGGCAAAATTTTGTTCCAGGGCCCAACTTGTAATCAATATTACTAATTGACTCCTATTAATATGCTACTAGTATCCCACTTCATCACAGATGTAGAAGTTGAAGTGCTAGGAAGTCAGTAATGTTATTAATTATAGTAAATGCTAAAGGACACAATCTGCTGCAGGGACACCCCCTCCCCTCTAAATAATGGAGAGGACATTTTCGCTTTGTTGTTGTTAGTCCTAATTGAAGTCTTTGTTGAGACTGTGGGAATCTGCCAGATCTGGATGCAAGAACAAGAGATTTGGGTTCTGGGGCTGGTTCTGCCATTTATTTACTGTGTAACCTTTATTGTTAATTGAATCTCTCTGCCCTATTGTAGCATCATTAGCAAATGTCTGTGTTCTTAAGACAATGCATTTGTTCGCAATGTTCCTCTGTGTGAAAGCAAGGACGAGATGTCCTCTCGGTGGCCTGCAGCAAAAGCTTCCACAATGATATGCCTATTATCAGCGCAAACCTGCACAGGATTTGAGGCCTGCTCCTGACCTTACAAACTAAATTCAGATGAAAGGCAGCTCCCCAAACACCAGGAGACACCAGTCTATTTCCCCCTTTTCATTGTGTAACATCTAGAAGAGGGATAGTTAACATGCTGCCTTCAAAATATGTTTAGATCCCAACTCCCATACATTCCAGCCATCATGGCCCAATGTTCAGGGATGATTGGAGCTGTACTTTCAGCAACATCTGGAAGACCCCACATTTGCTACCCCTGGTTTAGAACTAGTTTCCTATGTCACTAGTTGGTTTATTTTTACATAATTGGTTTTATATTCCCACCCCACATCATTGGCTTTAACTGCCAGGCAATGAGTAAATGCACTATGTCTAGACGTCAATATTGTAAGTCCATTAGGTGGGGCCTACTGTTGCTTTTATTTTGTCCAGTGTCTTGCTTTTTTCGCATTTTATGAAGAATCATTATTAATGATGACATGGACAGTTTGCAGTATATTATGAAGTTGGAGAGGGAAGATGAACTAGATTTAAAACTGCTATTGTCATCAAAAGGTGTGTGTGTGTGTGTGTGTGTGTGTGTGAACATCTAGTTCCAGTTTGTTAATGGACGTAGTGAATTGACCATTTGTTTTCTTTAGTATATTAATTAATTGAGGCCTGGTTTATACATTGTCAGAGTGATCTATCCCATGCTCTTTGAGGAACCTCTATTCAAAGGAACCTCTGGGTGACATAGTCACTTCATATGCCCACATCACTTGGCTCCCATGCTGCTCCAGGATTTAATTAATTGGGTGTGAATATTTTCTATGCATGAAAAACCAAAAGGTTTTTTTTTTTAAAAAAACACACCCAATAAGGTCTTCTTCTTTTTGTACCTGGCATGACCAATTCCATTCAAAAAGATCCAGAGACTTAATAGCATTAAATACATCCATGGTGACTTACAGTTTTTCTCTAGTTCTGATTCTCTAAGAAGTATCTTCTCATTCCAGGTGAGTAAACTGGCATAATTCACAGACTGCTCATCCTGTTCTGCAAATCTGCTACTCTATGTATGGCGGAAGGTTAGGTTGGAAGTAGCCCTGAAGATAGCAGAGTACACCTAGAAGTAGTGTTTTTAAAATGTCTGCCAAAATGAATGCAAGCTTCTCAAGTTGGGTGGATTTAGAATCCAGATGTACATGTCTCTGTGCACATGCACACATCAGTTTATAGCTGACCTCACCAGAAGAGGAACCAATAAAATGTCCCCCCCCCCATGTTATCTTACAAGGAAGTTTCTGTTGCCCACACAGAGATGAAAGCACAGAGTGCATTCTGCTCTAGAACATAAACATCAACCACTATCACGCTAGTTGCAGGAGTCCAATGGGAATTCTGGAGGGTTTTGTACCATTCAGCTTTTATGCCATTCAGCTAACTATTGTGGAATTAAAACACAATTAGTGTAGCAAAACAACAGTTTGCATCTTTTAATTATGTCTTTGGTTTCTTTTTAACATAATGTTTTAATTACATTTCTTTCTCTTTCTCTCTCTCTCTCTTCTGTTCTGTTTTTATTGATTTGGTGCCAGTTCAATTGTGTCACCAAGACCTCCCAGTACTCAATGAATTACCTCGGGGGATTCTGTCTCTTTCACTGTTTTAAAGTAAACCAGATCTCCAACTACCTACAAAACAAAATCCAAAGAGCAGGAGATGAGAAGAAGAAGAAGAAAAGTTTGTTTGTTTGTTTGTAAAGCATCCATGCTCTATTCTTAAATTTATTCAGTGAAGGCCAATGAACACATGATATTTCCCCCCACATGGAGACAGTATCTGTGGGGTCTTATCCAACCCAGCTGCATGTTCACATGGCAAAGTAGCTCCTGAACTGCATTTCAGACATGATGGCTTAGGTGAAAGGAGGGAGCAACATACAGATATAAGAAAAGCAGTGGAACACCCACGGAAAGAGAAAAATTCTCCACCATTCATCACTCAATGAAGAAAACTGGTCAGATATCACCGTGACAGGAATTCTGGTAAAGTATGCTGTCCATTTCCCTCATTTGTCTACATAGTTTTTCCTACATTGAGATTATTTCTGGGTAGGAAAAAATGTAATGTATGAAGTGGCCCTGATTGTTTAAAGATTGGCTGTCATTAGGAATGACATATTTACAAAGACAATAGGCTGGTTTCAATGCATTATCTTCCTCCGCAGAAGTGTTTTGGACGTATTCCTGCGATGGAATATGAACAGGTTTTGCAGGAAAGGTATGTGGACAGGATACTCTATTCCCGGCAGCTTCTGTTCATCCTTTCCGGAAAAGAAATGACCAGTTCTTGCATTGTGTTTTCCATATATGTAAGAATAATTTCAAAAGCACCTTCCATAGAGGAAAAGTAGATCCAAGGCCAAGGTAGCCATCTCACTGGAAAAGCACACTGAATTTGTGAAAAGCAGCCCAAGCTACTTATATTGAAATATCTCTTTCATGTGAATCACAGCAGGAAAGTATGTTGTGATGCTTCAGAGTTCTGAACCAGTTATGTTCTTATTCTGAAACCATGGAGAGCCAGTGCCTATCAGAGCAGAGAATAGTGGGCAAGATGGGTTGGACGTGGTATAAGGTAGCTTTGTGTGTTCTTAGTATCAGAGTTATTCCTTGCTTCCATCTTTGGTATATTCCTTGCTTCCTCTGCAGTTTGTTTCTCAGGCAATCACACACAACTGCCACAGGTATATGTCATGGATGAAGCAAGACCATAGGACCCTGAATAACAAAGATAGTTTGAACCTATGAAGTAAATTTAGCTTATTTCAGGTTAATCCTGTTCCAGGGTCTTTCATTGCAGGCATATGCTCTGATCAATACATCTGCGGTCCTCAGATGGAAAGTGCATGAGCACAGGTTTCAGTCATTGAATTAAATTAAGTAAACAGGAGAGAGAGAGAGAGAGAGTGATCCAGTAGTACACATGCACTAAGTTGCATGGCAGTGTCATAAATGGTAATTTTAAGGCTGCATACATTGGAACTCCGATGTGCACAATGAGTGCTGCCAAGTTCACTTAAGTGCCAGCAAGTTGTGAGCCCTGTGTCAGTTTCTGCACATCCCTGGGACATTTGTGAGGGGGTGCTGTTTATCTGAAATGAAATCTGAGAATATGATGAGACACAGGGGAAGATGGACCTGTACTGGAGTTGTTAACTGCCCCATACTTTAAGCCTTTCCCCATGTATGTCAGGTCCCTGTGGGGTCGCAAACACTATCCTAGGAACCATCATTACTTCTGAAATTAATAGACATTGCTAATTGAGGCTCCTTAATTTCAGTGGTCCTCTTCTGACTAGGACTTAGTTGAATACCATCCTGGACTTTTTTGATGGTGGCCTCAGGTCCCTTTCAATATGCTTGTAAATTACCAGCTACTGGGAATTATTCTGTTTTAAATGTTTTCTCTCATGAAGTTTTTATGCCAACTTTGTTTTACTGCTTTAAAAATGTTTAATATTGTATTAAACATTTAATATTGTATCAAAGTGTTGTATTTTATGTTGCATTTGTTATATGAATCGAAAAATATTGTAGGTTGTTTTGGGGGTTCCAGTCAAACAATCAACCAATGAATCAAATATTGCAGAGAGTACTGTCCTATACAGTACTGTACTGTAGTGAAGTAGGACCCTAATCCTTCAAATGATCTGAAGCCCATTTAACTATGTAGATTTGTGACTTGGCTCTGTAAGTGAAATCTCAGTGCAGACCTTCCTAACCTTTTTTTTGTTTTTGTAAGCAAGGGAGGAAAATGTTTTTGGTTTCAGGGTTTAGTCCTTAACATTTTCATCTTTCATTTTCTTCATTCCACAGGTAGCTATTTACATCTGCTAGTCATGGGAGAGTCAATGATTAAGAGAGAAAGCTCTGTACTTTGAGGAAAGCCAAATAACCTTTCAAGGGCCCTCTTACCAAGATCTAACCATGCATGTTTCTCTCTCTCTCTTTCCCTCTCTAAGCTTGAGAAGCCCAGACATGGATTAAAGGATTTAGCTCTAAATTCCTAAGAAGAAAACAACATGAACCACCCAAATTAGCTGGTAACTTGTCTTGGTCTAACAAAAACAAAACACACAGGAAAACATTAATCATGCTAGCCTCTGTTCAGGTGGAATATGGCAAGTTGCAACAAAATCACTTGCCACAGGATGAAGGTAATTTATTGTTGGCTATTTAGTTCAGCTGGGGAGAAAGGCCCAATAAAAATGCAGAAGTGATTTTGTTCCTCCTGAACAGAACTTGCTGGTTTGGCACCAAGCAGCATTTTGTTTATATGTTTGTACTGTGTGAGTCAGCCAGGACTGGAGTTGACAATTGTTTTTGAGAGAGTGAGGAGTGATATGATTGCCCTTGGTGTCAGAACTGGCGCCAGGAGTGAGCGTTGTCAGTCACCTGCTGAGACCGACATCACAGTAGAGGGTCCCCTGCAAACCTGGCAAGCCTGTTTCTCCTCCTTGCTGTCACATCCTGTTCACCTGTGCTGCAAGTGTGGGAGCAGTGACAAGGAAGGCAAAGGAGGAAGAACCTCCATTTACCTTACTCTCCCCCGGAAGCAATGTATATTAGGCCTAAATTAGAGCTATGGAATCTGTGGCCTTCCATATGTTGTTGGTCTCCCATTTCCACAACCTCCACTTCCATTGTCAATGGCCACATCTGATATTTAATCTGAGGGCACCCGTGCAGCCTCATTATTTAAGTCCAAACTGATGTGCAAACTTTTGCTCTTGAAGCACTCCAGCAAAGGTCTATATGCTAGTATTGAACTGTCAGGTTACGAAATCTTGACATTTACTGGGATCACAGTGACTTAGTGCAGGGCTTAATAAAATAGCACAATGATATGTGGAAAAATAAGGCCCTGGGCTAAACTTGTCTCCTCAGCTCATAAAAGTGTAATAATTGTGACTCTTTAAAAGCATTGAACTGGTTACATGTCTCTTTGGGTTCTGAACCATCTGTATCCATGAATGGGAAAAAAGACAATAGTTTTTAGGAAAGCTAAAAGTGATCAAAAGGAAGTATCACTTCCTATGATCTACACACCTTTCGTTGGTTCTCCTGTTGCTTCTGGTAAAGGGGTGTGGCAGATTTTTAAATATCAAATAAGACACAAAGACTATTTACTAGAGACAGCAATGAGAAGAGTGCGGTTTCCCGAGAATCATTACAAAATTAAGTTTCACCAGGCCACTTATGAATCAGGTCACACTGCATGGAAAACCTAAGATTCTACATCATGGAATTAATTTCTGCAAAGCAGAAAATGGGATAGTCTTGTTACATGGGAATGACACTAACAATAAAGAAATATCAGTTTTTCAGATGTGAAGGACAGCGATTGTGTGTACCATCACCTTACTTTTGCCTTTGGTAAACAGGTTTTGCAGGGTTTCGTATTTTCCACCCCAAAGCATCAGTACCTGTTTAACAAAGGTTGAACAAAAGAAATACATGCCTCTCTCTGAACACTTCTAACTGTTCTTGAAAACCTTTGTCTGTATCCAGACACACCTATATAGTTCAGCTTTTCATTTGAGAACATCTGAATTATTTGCTTCCTGGTGCTCTCCCTTCTATATACTCTTTGGACTATTGTAAGATCACTCCATTTCTTTGTTACGTGCTTCACACAGAATACAAACGGAAACACGTTGTTTCGGCCCCAAGGTACGAACCAAACACATTGCAACGTCTTGCCATTATTCCAGCTGCTAGTCTTGTTCTATGAGATGACTTATTCCCCACTTTCCCTCCACCCCCTTAAGCAGAACGGCTGGAACCTGACCGTACCTGCTAATTGTTAGGCAATAAAGTAAAAGTGTTTATTAGGGTATGGAGGTTTCACAGCGCTGGAATTCCATGAGGAGAAATCAAGGTTATTAAAGGCTTGTTGTGCCCAGGAATGAAAAGAACAGTTCTTTCTACCCCACCCCACTCTATCATCCTTTTTACGGTGATACATTCCAGAAAGTACAAGTTTGTTCCCTCCAGTATCCCTGCCCCGGCTACAGATGCATGTTTTCATTCTGTAACCAGCTGTAGCTAATTGCATCAGTGCCGCCTTTCGTGCTGTACATGAAAAGGAAACCTGTAATTTATTGCAACAGACCACACCATTTCTGCTGTACATCTTGCCTCTTCTGTCATTTCATCGAGCGCATTTTTCATGGCATGTTGGCAGCCCAGCAAGAGGAAAACAACGTCGCCATATGTTGCAGCCAGATATCGATAAAAGAACAAACAAAAAACATGTTGTTTATTTGTAAGACCAGGATTTCTGAATCAGCCAGAAAGAATGTGGGGCCAAATCCACTGCTTTGTGTAAACCGGCTTCTCTGTCAACTTCAGTGTTGGCTGAGCACCAACATCATGTGGGGCAGGCATTCCTGCAAAGAAGAAGATGCCAGTACAGCATTGCCTCAAAGGGTTAACTCAAAAGGGCATGTTCCCACTCAAATCAGTAAATAATCATGCCAGCAGTAGATTGGGCCCCTGGTCTAGGTCTACAAGAACTTATTAATCAAGATTTCATAGCATGCATTTTCTTCTTATGCATCTGTTGCTTTTAAAATCCGGAGAAGAAGTACATGAGATTCTGAAATTTCTCTTTCTGTTTCCCGCCTCTTCTTTTTTTATCTTTTATTGAACACCAGCAGTATTTATTTTCTTACACCTTTGTTCCATCATGCTATCCAATGTGTCACACTTGTGTTTCCAATCTAGGCACTGGCCAGACTTAGCTTAGCTTCAGACCATACCCTGGGCCCATCAAGCTTGATAGGGGAGCTCAGGGAAATGGAAAATCCCTTCCTATACTTGCCATCTCCACTACATATTCCACCTTTTGCTTCCACTCTTTTGCAATATATCTTGAAAACCAATGCTACTATGGACTAACAGACTGGGCCAGACATGTTATTTTAAAATCCTGAAATGAAGGTTAAAGCTCAGATAGACAAATTGTTAGTTTTATTTCCAATATAACAGCTGACATTACTAACTGACCTAAGAGTTCCCAGGGCAGGAAACTGGGGCATTAATGTGAAAGCAGGGTAGCAGGAGGTGGGGCTTGAACAGAAGGGGGAAGGAGGTCAAATTAATATAGGATTGATCATATTAATCCTGTTCATATAGGCTTAATCTCAGGGAAGACAGCAAGCTGGGGATGGAAGAAAAGAAATAAACACAAACAATATCCAAGCAGTACCATACCCAAGATGCAATCTTATGTGGAAGCAAGTCTCAATTACTAGATTAACAGTCTTTTACAATGTATTCACTCCAGTGCCTATTCCAAACGACGTAACATTGAATCCAGTAGGGTTAACTCCCAGGAAACTCAATACAGGATTTCAGCCCATGGGAGTGATATCTTAAACATAATTCAGAGGCTCATTCACTGCTATCTTATTCCTGCAGGTAGGTTCTCAGTTCATAGTGATGAAGCCATTATTCTTCTGAATGCCAATGGCTGGGACACACAAAGGAGGCGATTGCTGTTGCACTCAGGTTCTAATTGGGGACGTCCCATAGGCATCTGGTTGGCCACTGTGGAAACCAGACTTGATGGGCTTTTGGTCTGATCCAGCAGAGCTTTGCTTATGTTCTTACTATACCTGCTCAGAGAGCCTTGGAGTCCTCCGTGGACAGGCTGATGCAGCTCAACAACCCACACCTCCAGACTGGTCATGGACTAAGCTCACCATGTAAACAAACTTCTTTGTACCCCATACTCAGCAAGGTACAAAATGGACCAAGCAGATCAAACTCAGAATGTGAAGTTCCTTGTAAGTATAAAAAAACTAAAGTGTTCTTTGGCATAACTTCCCCACAGAGTAAGGGACAAATACATTTTATTTACTATTATTCCTCTCTGTCCTATAGTGTCAAAGCATGTAACAATACACCTGTATCTTATTTTAGTCTCATGACAATCCTGTCAGGTATATCAGACTGTCAATCAGCAAAACACTCAAAGCCACCCAAAAAGCTTCCTGACTGAGGAAGGGTATGAACTTGGGTCTCCTGTTTCAAAACCCAACATTCTACTGATGACATCTTTTTCTAGATAGGGAAGGAATGGATGACATATTTTATTTGTCCAGCTAATTGAGTAAATATGTTTTATTAGTATTTGGACCATGTAAAATGCCTCATGTGTTCCAAACATAATTCAAATAACCTCAGTTTGACCCACTGCAGAGCTAAAGAGGACGTGAAGTAACTTTGCTGGCTCCATTTCTTGGTCAATACAATATTTCTTTACCCCCTTCCCTTGCAAATCCAGAAGCTATTTGTATAAATCAGTATGTGAAACCAATGCATTTGCACACCCAATAGTTTACAAAGTGGATCAAGCAGTTTATCAGTAGTGAAGTCACAAACTAGAGCCCCTGGACCATAGTCTCTCTCTTCTGTCATGTGCAAAATAGAGATGGTAATATTCCAATCTGTAAGTGTAAGTTCAATTTCAGATTTCTGTGGGAAATGCATGAGAAACATCTGTGGGATTTCCTCCTCCTCAAGACTCAGAGCATCTTTGTTTTATTTGAGGGATAGCACTTGGTCTTGGATGTGTGAACAACCAGTCTCAAGATGCACAAATGTCTTCCAGATATTGAAAGTGTGTTTGTGTGTGTGTGTGTAGTGCACATTTCCTCAACCCCATTTTCTCCACACTGGATATCTTCCCATACCACATTAATTCACTATAAAATCTGAGGAAGAGGGTGGCTGTTCTGTGAAGGCTGCCCCTCACTTCCTTCTCTACAGCAAATAAAGGGTGATGTTTGCGCACAAAGGATTCCCTTAGCATATGGACCACAGAGCAGCACTGAAGCCATGTGTTAATATTTAAAAGGAAAAGCATTTTGCCCCATTTTGCACATGAAGAGGAATTCTGGTTCCCTCTGCGTTTGCTTTCCTTATGTCCACATTGCTCACAATTTAATTTTAGGGCTTGACATAATCTTTTGGGAGAGGGAAAATAAACCCTGTTACTCCCTACTTTACAACCTGCACCAGTCCCAGAAAAATCAAAACAATAAAGCTCTTACAGGCCTTCAGAGCTGCTGCTGCATAAAGGAAATACAATTTATTATGACCTCCAAGGAGGCTAAGGTGGCGTACATGATTCTCTCTTTCCTCATTTTATCATCACAACAACCTTGTGGGGTAGGGCTAAGATACTAGATAGTTCAACATTATAACAACTACACTGTGTTATCTTCTATATGAAGTTCCAAATTCAATGTAGTAATATTTTATTAATAAGCAAGCACACACATCCACACATATCTGGAAGAAGCAAAGATCACCAGTGTTGAAGCAATGATTCTTCAACACCAACTTCATTGGACTGGTCATGTTGTTCAGATGCCTGATTGTTGTCTTCCAAAGCAACTGCTCTATTCCCAGCTTAAGAATCGAAAGTGAAATGCTGGTGGACAACAAAAGAGATTTGAAGACACTTTCAAGGCAAATCTAAAAAAAATGCAGTATAAGCATGGCTAATTGGGAAACACTGGCCTCCAATTGGAGAATAGCCTCTACCAAAAGTTTTATGAACTTTAAAGAAGCATGAATTCAGGATGAAAGAGAGAAACAAGCTAAGAGGAAGGCAAGTGTGTCAAATCCTCACTGAGATTAACTCCCACCCAGAAACCTATGCCCCGACTGTGGAAGGACATGTGGATCCAGGATTGGCGTCCAAAGTCACTTATGGACACACCATTAAGGCCATATTCATGGAAGACAATCTTACTCGGCTACGAGTGATCACCAAAGAAAACTCTTAGATTCCACGGAAATGCAAGACGCATGTTTCCTTTAAAGAGAGATGAAGGAAATATTTACTGCCTTATAAAATTGGAAGAAATATGTGATTAAAAAGCAATCATTAGCTTTAAAGCTCAAGTAAGTCTCTTTATTAGGTGTTAATAATTTTATTAGGTGCTGAATTGCTTTAGGGTTGGGACCAGATGATTCAGTATTAAGCATCTTGACGCATCACGAGTCTCCACCCCCATTTTCCTGCTGTGGCATATGAAGCTATGTGTACATTGAAGGAAACAGGTAATTATTTACAAGGCACCTCTCTTGTCTATGACTAGGTGTAAAGCATCACTAATGTTAGCATGTCTTTATTCACATGAATACTTTTCCTGTATCTTTATAAGAAAGGTCAAAGGAAACTGCACTATCACGATCTAATGACAATAAATCCTTTTTATATATAATAACATTTTTTTAAAAAAAATTCAAATTAAATAAACTGTATTATAAAAATTTACTTTAAAAATACATAGACAAGGGTAAAAAGAACAACTGTATAATACAAACTAAAGTAACACCCCACCCAGCAGCAGCCCTCATTCTAAATGATTCATATAATGTAATGTAATGTAATGAAATGAAATGTAATGTAATGTCTATTTTGCCAACCTGGATATGAATAGAAAATTGAGTTTTGTATGTAGCAATGCAAGACAAGCACAGTTAAAGTAAAGCTTGTGATATACTCAGTTGTTGTCCAGGTCCAGGTGTTTGGATATAATCCATAAATGGAAGTCCAGTCGTTTAGCTTTCCCTTGGCTCCTTTCAGTGCAAAAATACCTTTATCTGCCATTGCTATATTCCATAATCTATGCATCCAAGCATCATTTGTAAACACTGCCAATAATTTCCAGTGTTTAGCTGTCTCCAGCTAGGCTCCAATAAAAAGAATAGCAAGGATTCATGTGACACATATTTATCAATTTTATCACACAAATAAAATCATTCTTAAAATCAGTGGGGAAGGTCTAGGTTCATGGCTCACCAAACCCATTCCTAAGCAGGCTAGGCGCTCACTCTTTTGTTTCTTAAGAGCTTTTGTCAGATAAATACCTGACACATCAGGAATACAGTGAAATGACTCTTGACTTTTTAAAAAAGTTTTAAAAACAGGGTTCCTAATAATCACCAAGAGATCTGTACCCACATTCAGATATACATGCAGGACTTTTTACAGCCATTTTAAGGATTGTGCAACTGCCTTCTGCCACAATGACAGTTCCCTCCACCAGTGTGGAACTTTTGCCCTTCCTAACGTTGAACTCAAACTCCCATCACCCTCACCCAGCATAGTCAATAATCACACACGATGGGAATTGAAGTCCAACAATGTCTCCTATGCACTCCTCCCCCAGCACAGACATTTCAGCCCCAGAGAACGTTTGTGCCACACATGGCTGTCACTCGTCCTAAGCGGGTCTTTTTTCACTCTTTCCATTCTGGTTACGTGTAATAAAAAGAAATGTATCAGGTCTCTGTGTTCATTGACATTATTGTGCTCTATTTTCCTCACCCCTGTTCCACCTCAGCCAGCTTTTCAAAGGATAGTTCTGCTTTGAAAGATGATTCAAATGTAAACTGTCTGAAGTGGCAGATATTCCACTTCAGTGCAGAAAAATAGCTAAATAAAACCCAAAGCAATGCTCTGAAATTTCAGAGCAAAACTAAACATGATGGCAACAGATCTCTGCACTTACAGCTTGGATTTCAGTAATGAAGTAAGAAACAGGGTAAATCCTATCTATGGATCAAAAGGACAATGCAGCTCTGGAGAGCTGAAGGTCACCACTTCTAAATCTTACCTCCATGCAACACTTCTTTTGAGGCGTTTGGTTTTGTACACACCATGCATTTAAAGCACCTTCCCAAAGAATCCTGGGAAATGAAATTTGCTAAGGGTGCTGGCAATTGCAGGTCTGTGAAAGGCAGTTCTCATGATTTTTCGGTGGGCTGGTGGGGATAGAATGGATGTGCTGTAAATGTATGGTGTGTACACAGCCAAAGTCTCTTAGCCAGGGTCACTTTTATGATATCGCCACCTGGCTGGGAGAAAAATGTCTTGGGAGAGAGCTATGTGGGGATTTCTGAACTTTTCACATCCACACCTCCTTTGTGGTTGTAGCAGATCCAGACTGAAACACAGAGATCTGCCACAATCACATCTATTTTACCAGTCCTTGAAGGGAGGTTGATAAAGTTTAGCAGTAGCGGCTGGTGAGGCAGCACAGGTGGGCCTCCATTGCTCTCCTGGCTTCCCAACATAGCAGATCACTGGCGCTTGCTGAGAAGGGAGGGGTGAGGCATGGGGAACTCAATGATGCGCCACCGTTGGAGCTAAATGAGACTCGCGATTTGGATTTGATTATATTGAGGCATATTGCAGGTGTGTTTGTATTGGCTCATGTCACAGAATGAGGAAGGAGGGGGTAGAAATCTAGAGGATAAGCCAGCACGCTAAGACCCTGAAACAATTTAAAGTGGTTTCTTTGAATAACTACAGGTGGCGCTGTGGGTTAAACAACAGAGCCTAGGACTTGCCGATCAGAAGGTTGGCATTTCGAATCCCCGCGACGGGGTGAGCTCCCGTTGCTCGGTCCCTGCTCCTGCCAACCTAGCAGTTTGAAAGCACGTCAAAGTGCAAGTAGATAAATAGGTACCGCTCTGGCGGGAAGGTAAATGGCGTTTCTGTGTGCTGCTCTGGTTCGCCAGAAGCGTCTTAGTCATGCTGGCCACATGACCCGGAAGCTGTACGCCGGCTCCCTCGGCCAATAAAGCGAGATGAGTGCCGCAACCCCAGAGTCAGTCACGACTGGACCTAATGGTCAGGGGTCCCTTTACCTTTAATCTTCTATAAGTTTTGTATCACTTTAACTATCATGGCTACTTCTAACTGGGTTGGCGGCTGTGGATTCTTTGTTACTATCCTTAGTAGCAGTCATGGTGCATGAGATAGGGTGCTTCTCCTCCTGCTGCTGCTGCACCAAGGACCGTACCAGGGTGGGCAGGGCAGGATGGCAGAAAGGTGAGGAAACATCAGGTTGGTAGCTACAGGTGCTTATGTGCAGCAGCACTCCATCTCACAGGCTGCAACTGATCCCTAACACCTTTATTGATTGATTTCGTTTCAGGTATTTATCACAACTTATCAGCAGTCTGCATTAAAAACAAACAAACCACACCATACAGAGCATAAGAGCAATAAAAGTTAATCATAAGAACAGAAAACTGCCTTAAAGTAGTTTAGAAACCACTCTTGCCTAATCTTAAATGCTTAGGTTCTCGCAGAAGAAGGAATGACTGTGAAACTAGCGTTAGTGTAAATGTTCTGCATGTGTTAGTTACATCACATGTTCTGGCCCATACTGCAGCCCAAGTTTCATGAGTCAATCATGTGCAATCTGTTATACGCCATTTATGTCAATGACAAAATTACTCCAGATTTCAATGGTCCACACTATGGAGTCAGCAGCTTAAGAACTAGAGTTGGTGTGTGCTAATGTAAATTTCTAAGATTATGAAATTTCTTGAAGTAGGGCAACATTTGCACTGACGGCGTCACTGTAATTAATTGCAGCATATTTAGAAGGCGAAAGCCACATTTGAAACATGAATATACTTTTCAATGGCAATGCTGTTGTTGAAAATAACATTCACCTGTATCCTCTTTCCTTGATGCCTAGAAGTCCCACAGTAATGGAGCCAGGGCTGCCTGAAATGATGGTGCGGGTCCAGCAAACTGATACCTTGAATGCCCATACAATTTGGGCCCAAAATACCTGAAGGGCTGCCTGATTCTTTATGTTCTGCTTCAGTCCCTGAGGTCTTCTGATAGGGCACTTTTGGTGGTCCCACATGCCTGGCCTTTACCAGAGGCTGAGCCTTTAGTGTGGCAATCCCTGCCCTGCAAAACTCATTGCCAATAGAAGTCTGGCAGGAGTCATCCTTGCCCATTTTTAGACATTATCAAAAAGCTGTATTATCCAGACAGATCTTGCAAAACTGAGTTTCTTTGCCAATCAGCTTTTACTTTCTCCTTTCTTGGTTTTACTGTGTTTCTTAGATTGAAATTTTATATGAAATGAATGAATGAATAAATATAAAAGCTCAGCTGTTATTTATACACTTGCTTGTATGCACCTTGCGTGGATGTTTCTTGTTACTGTATCAGGCCTGAAAAATATGAATACAGTACCTGACTCTTCCTGGTTTTCTGAAAGAGCATGACTAACCCTACTGGATTTCAGCATGCACAGTTTTTCTTTGGATGTCAATGACTCCAAGAATACAAATTCTTACTCGCTTATATTTTGGTAGACAACATGAACTCTGCAACAGGAAGACAGATGGGAAATCCTGGGGTGGCAATCCCACCAGGCCACCCAACAAAACAAAGTGAAAGAGCACATCACCACATCATATGAAGACAAGCAAGCAATGCAATGAAACTGCTGGTCTAATTACATGGCAAGCACTGTGGGAAACCAGATCCAGTTGTTCCAACCACTGTGCATATGCTTCTTTTTTAAAAAAAGGAAAGAAATAAACATTAGAAGCACATCTTGCAACACTGATTTGTTTTATCAGTTGGAGGCTAAGAAAATTCCCAAAAAATACTTAATAGCCCACTAATTGTGTGCTAAAGTCAATGGGAATGACAAATGTGTATGCACTTTCAGGATTCCAGCTGATGCGTCTTGTGGTGAGAATATTTTGAGTATCAAAGCCAACGTTTTCATTTCTTTATTCATTTCTTTTGATGGGTTTTCCCCCTCACAACTATTTAGTCAGCTTGATGTAATGATATTAAGCAAGTGTTTACCATGGACATGTGCAGAAGAATGGATAATTTTCAACAGTACATGAGAAAATGTTCTTGGCATTGATGCCATACCATACAAGGGGTCACAGCAGACATATGGGACAATCACCTCTATCTTAAATGCTTTCCTTGCCTAGATATAAATGGGGGTAGGAAAGTCCGTTCATTAGGCAAGAAATAGTACAAAGAAGAAGCAGGGAGAGCTGCTTCTAGCTCACTATGTTCCACTGCTATTAAGAAGTCCCCCTACCAAGCTCAGTTCTGATACTGGAAGTAAGCCAGGCAGGATTGGCCCAAGCGGGTAAGTCCTCCAACAAGGATGGAGAACCTGAAGTCCTCCAGATGTTATTAGACTATAACGCTCATACCCCTAATGCTTGGCCATACTAGTTGGGAATGGTTGGTGGTGAAGTCCATCAACATCTGGAGGGCCACAGCTTCTCCATCCTTATTCTATAATTATTCTTTATGACACTCCAGATTGGGTTTTGGCTTCTCCCCAAGACGAGTTATTGCACAACAACAGAATCTTCCTCTTGAAACAACATCACCATAAGATCTAGGTCTACATATATTACCATTGAGAGGCTGCACTGATAATATCAGATCATGAGGAAGAGGAGCCTCTTAAGTCAGCAGGACCTAAGAAGGGAAATCTTCCTCTCCTATTGCTGTCTTTGGTTCTGCTATTCCATGAGTTTTCATAGTTGCCCAATGATCTTATCACATTGCCGCAATTATACCAAGAACACCATTATTTTTTAAAGAAACCTCTTTTCTCTCTCCCTTCCTTCTCACACAGACTCCAGATACACTTCCTTTTCATACAGAATCCCTGGTTCAGGTCCAAACACCAGCATATGGTAGCCTGAGGTACTGCTGTCCATAAAACCAGATTGCTGTAGGTAGGAGATGGTAGCTAAAGGGAAACTCTGATCAATCTTGTGAAACAACTGCCATACCTAAGAAGCATCAAAACTTGATAGTCAAGTTGTACCGCCATCATTTGCAGCTTTTAAGGGTATGATTGTCCTTGAATAGTTTCTGTCATTATCCTGACTAAAGAGATTTGTATGGTAACAGTGTGAGGTGAAGCAATATTTCAGCCTTCTTAATTATTCTCCTTTGAAAAAAATTAAACTAGATGGAAGGACTTGAAAAGCATTTATAGAACACAAGCTCAGGCAAACTGAATCAGAGTTTATGAATGATAATCAGCTTTAATTGAAGACCATAACCTTTGTTTCCAATTATAGCTGACTCACTTTGTTTATTTGTTCCTGTTGATCAAGGAAGTGTCTTTGTTCCTGAGGAAATACATTCTGTGGCTCCTCAGTCATGAACCATGACGGAGAGACCTTCTGAAAGTTTTCACTCATTTAAATGTAGGAGGATGTGCTCCCCCCTTCTTCTTCTTTGTTGATTGGTTAGGGCCCAGCATGATGAGACTATAGAAGTAAACAGTTGGAGAAATGTTAAATACAGCTTAAACAAGAGGAAAATGACTTCCTCAATTTAGCTCAGTGATTTTGGAGAACAAGTATTGTCGGTACGATGCATAACATTACTAGCTGCTTCCATATTAGTGTGGAATTGATATGTTTTAGTCATTCGCTTACTATGGGGCACCCACAAGACATTGCCATCCATAGCTGTCCTCAGGGCTGGCCCAAGATATTTTGGTATCTGAGGCAAATCAGAAAATGGCATCTCCACCTGAGATCCATAGTTTGTTAAGGGATATAAATACAGTGCTTTTTTCTTAAAAAAATGTTTAGGGGCACTCTCATTTTGACTAAAGATATATATCACAATTTTATAGTTCAAATCGGGGGAAATAAATACAGTAAATGGACAAAAGTACAAAGATTCACAAAATGTTTAGGGGTATGTGTACCCCTTCATACCCCCAGAAAAAGCACTGTATAAAAATATATTTGCAGATGCCTCTTTCCTAACTCCATTCATCTTTCTTTGCAAATTGTCTCTACTCTTTCCTCTTTGGAACAGACAATAGGGCTCCCAGAGAGGGAAGGAAAAGAGGAGAGCTTGCTATCTGACTCCTGTTCCCCACTGCCTTACTCCCTCATGGTCTCCAGCCTCCAGCAGCTTCTTCAAACCACGGCCAGCACCTTCAAAGTTGCCTGGGCAAGCAAATGGGGTCCTGGTGGCTGCCCTGCATTGTTGGAGTTGTTGTTCTCAGCTCCACAGTCTACCATTAATTCTCCTCCTGGCTCCTGCCCAAGAAAACTACAATTCTCAAAACCCATTGTGAAGGGCTTACCAGGGCTTCTGGAAATTGCTGGTGGTTCTTTGATTGGTTTCAAACAAGGAGCCAGCCTTAAAGGCACAACTGTGGTTTGCCATGGTGCTCCCCACCTCCCACTACTGGTATACACATATAATCAACAAAACCTGAAGCCACACTTACTCAAATGGCACATGAGCACTCATTTCAAGGATTTTCTATCTTCTGAGCAAGAGTCAGAGATTGGGCCAGAGAAGAGGGAGACAGTATAGATTTGCAACAGGGGTTTACAGGAGGTCACAGCTTAGAGGAGAGAAGCTGAGAAATATTGGGAGGGGAGCAGGAATAATAATAATAATAATAATAATAATAATAATAATAATAATAATAATAATATCTATTTATTATTTATACCCCACCCATCTGGCTGGGTTTTCCCAGCCACTCTGGGAAGCTTCCAACAAAATATTAAAACACAATAGTCTATTAAACATTAAAAGCTTCCCTAAACAGGGCTGCTTTCAGATGTCTTCTAAAAGTCTGGTAGTTGTTTTTCTCTTTGACATCTAGTGGGAGGGCATCCCACAAGGCGGATGCCACTACAGAGAAGGCCCTCTGCCTCATTCCCTGTAACTTGGCTTCTCGAAGTGAGGGAACCGCCAGAAGACCCTCGGCACTGGACCTCAGTGTCCGGGCAGAACGACGGGGGTGGAGACGCTCCTTCAGGTATACTGGACTGTGGCTGTTTAGGGCTTTAAAGGTCAGCACCAACACTTTGAATTGTGCCCAGAAATGTACTGGGAGCCAATGTAGGTCTTTCAAGACCGGTGTTATGTGGTCTCAGCGGCCACTCCCAGTCACCAGTCTAGCTGCTGCATTCTGGATTACTGAAGTTGTAGTTTCCGGGTCACCTTCAAAGGTAGCCCCACATAGAGTGCATTGCAGTAGTCCAAGTGGGAGATAACTAGAGCATGCACGACTCTGGCGAGACAGTCCGTGCGCAGGTAGGGTCTCAGCCTGCGTACCAGATGGAGCTGGTAAACAGCTGCCCTGGACACGGATTTGACCTGTGCCTCCATGGACAGCTGTGAGTCAAAAATGACTCCCAGGCTGCGACCTGCTCCTTCAAGGGCACAATTACCCCATTCCGGACCAGGGAGTCCTCTACACCGGCCCGCCTCCTGTCCCCCAAAAGCAGTACTTCTGTCTTGTCAGGATTCAGTCTGAATCTGTTAGCTGCCATCCATCCTCCAAACACCTCCAGACACTCACACAGGACCTTCACTGGTTCTGATTTGAAAGAGAGGTAGAGCTGGGTACCATCCGCATACTGATGAACACCCAGCCCAAACCCCCTGATGATTTCTCCCAGCGGCTGCATGTAGATGTTGAAAAGCGTGGGGGAGAGGACAGAACCCTGAGGCACCCCACAGGTGAAATTGGTAAGCGTCCCAAAGCATCCCTTGGGTTAACTCAAAAGGTACTGAAGTTCTTAAAAAAAAAAAAAAGATGGTAGAACTCAAGATACCGTAATTTCCCCCTGAAGGTTCAGAAAAAACAGTTTTGGAGTCTTTTCCCTACCCACTTAGGAACAAATAGCTTCATTACTTCCTGTTAGAAGCGGGAAGAAGACCTTCCATAGAGATGAAATAAGAGGGTTGGAGCCAGAGGGTTGAACCCTAGAAACTGACGACAGATATCAACTAAGTTTGACATCCAGTGGCATCCAGTGAAGACATGAGCAGCATCTTAGAAAGAAACACTAAACTTTTCTTTTGAGTAACCTTTTCGCATCAAAGTGGGGAACATTAAACTATTCAGTTTCCTGTAAATACGGATTACTTTTTTGTCTGGAATGCATAACCTTGAGGTGGTGAAATACTAGATTTTTTTACACTGTTGAACAGTGAGGAAGGGGTTGTTCAGGGCTCTTCAAGCAAAAACAAGCTTCCAGATCATTCTATAAAATGGGGATTATGACGTAGAGAACAGAGGTTATCCCACAGAAAGTCTGATGGCAGCAGTGACTAATATCTTTTATACAGTGTTGAGTAATCTGATGGAGTCTGATGAAACAGCAGGGAATGATTTAGCACAATGTGCATGGAGGTATAAAGACAGTTATCTTAATAAAAAATGACACCGTGGCAAAGTCACATTTGCCTCGAATGAAGCTAAAAGGCACCCTGAGGTAACTGTGAAACGGCATCACTATGGGCTACTGCTATTCATTCTGATCAGCAATAGATGGTTAAACTTTGGATGAACTGACACACTTGATCACTGCAGCTTCAGCTGTAGGCTTGGTCTCATCCATGCTCGTGTACTTGCTTCTCATGTGATTTCTCTACCCTTGACATGATGACCTGCATCACAGTGTGAGATCTTAAACCATTTAACCTGGTTTAAATTTCAAATTTAAAAGGAATGTGTTTGCAATATGTGACATAATAGGAAAGTTCTAATTGTTGTCTTTAACAGCATTTACAGCTGTTGTCTTTAACTGCATTTGCAGCATATAATGACATATACAAATGTACAAGTTGTTACTTGCCATCAAGTGATGGCTATGGCTATGTGGACCAGACCACTGTGTCCCATGGAATTTGCCCAACAGATCCACCATACAGTCCACATCCATCATCCTCAGGGTTCATTCCCAAACCAAATACTAGTAGTTCAGAAAGGAACCTGAGCCAGAGACTTACCTGATCTCAACCAGATAGTGTCCATCTGCAACTGATTATCCCCGGCTTGAATCGTGTGGTGGCACAGAAGATGCTCATGGTGCATGGTTGGGTGATTGCGCACCCCACCATTGTTTACAGCAAGATGACCCTATTTCGAGATTATGGCGTACATATTTCCGATTGGGGGAACGATGTCTGGTTGGCCAATATTGCAGAGGGCATGAAGGATTGGTTGCAGGTGTGAGGGTATTTGGCAGCGAGCCTTGGGCTCTTGTGGCGGGAGCTGTGGCCATCACCACAGCTGTGGTATTCCATTAAAGGAATCCGGGGGTGTGGATCTTGTCCTAAGTCTGGGGCTGGGCTAGGGCCATGCCACCACCCTGTTGGGAACCCAGGGGGAACTCGAGTTGGTTTGCATCGATGGGGCTCCCCCTACCAGTGGTTGACCCTTACCGGACTCCCTGCATGATGGACAGGAGTCAGATATAGTCGGGTCAATTCCAGTGCCTAAGCCAATACAGCTCACATTCTGTAACCAATAAAGTTGTGGCCTAAATTAGCCCAATAACATTAACCTAATATCTGTGTCCTTGTGTCTTATTCATCAACGAGGGGGTGGTCTTGGGGTCGCGACATGCAAGTCTGACTGTTTTGCCTAGGATAGAATTACCTGCAATCATTGGCTGAAAGCGCATGTTACTGGTTCTAGCTAATTATGCTTCATACAAGAAAAATAGGGATGCGGGTGGCACTGTGATTTAAACCACAGAGCCTAGGACTTGCCAATCAGAAGGTCGGTGGTTCGAATCCCCGCAATGGGGTGAGCTCCTGTTTCTCGGTCCCTACTCCTGCCAACCTAGCAGTTCGAAAGCATGTCAAAGTGCAAGTAGATAAATAGGTACAGCTCCGGCGGGAAGGTAAACGGTGTTTCTGTGCGCTGCTCTGGTTCACCAGAAGCGGCTTAGTCATGCTGGCCACATGACCCGGAAGCTGTACGCCGGCACCCTCGGCCAATAAAGCGAGATGAGCACCGCAACCCCAGAGCCGGTCACGACTGGGCCTAATGCTCAGGGGTCCCTTTCCCTTTACAATAAAAATAGTTGCCTTCTAGGTTAATATGCTCTCTTTCATCCTTTCATGTAATTTCTATAAATATCACTGAAATCTGATAGCAAAGCTGAAAATAGAAGCTCTTTCTCCTCTTCCTGCTGGTCACCAACACCTGCCATTCTAGGGTTGTTTCCTGGGCCCCCGCAGGACACATGTCCCAGGTCCTCCACATCAGGAAGCTGGGTCTGTGAGCCCCTATTTTAATTTTCCCAACACCCCCATGTTAAACACTCCAGGGCATTGTGGGAAATTAAAGTGGTAGCTCCCAGCTGCTGTCATAGTTGGGTAAGCCTGAATCGTTCCATCATTATAAGAATGTGCCCTTCAGAGATCACTTTGCTGAGGGTCCCATCAAATTTGGAGTTGCTCCTCCTCCTTTACTTCCTATTATTACTACTCATTTATTTAGCCATAGTGCCTATAGTGTTGCAGGTGTTGTACAGATGCTAGGTGGAATTCAGCCTCTTGCAGCATTGCGTATGTGTGTGTCCTCTATTTGCGTGTGTAAACTTTAAGTAAGGAAAGACAGGTCCACACCAAAAATGATTTCAAAATGTTACTTTTAAAAATCAGTCATCCCAACTCTATATTAGCTCTGGGCTGGGCTCCTTATACTTGAAAGACCTGCAATGATATCATTGTCATAGTCTAGGCATGGAGAACTTGTTGCAGCTTCAAGGCTGTGAATGGGGACCAAGCAGGATCCCTCCATCTTGTTTTGCTTAATAAAGGCAGTGGGGGTGTTTCAAAGGGTTTGATTAAGAGCCTGAAGGGCACACCATGGTCTTTGCTGTATATTTATAGTATATCCAGAAACCTGGAAATTTAATTCTGCATGTTTAATGGATTTACTAGACCAGGGGTCTGCAACCCGCGACTCCGGAGCCGCATGTGGCTCTTTTACACCTTTGCCGCGACTCCGGGGCGGATACTAGCGAGGGGAGGAGGCGCATTGTGCGCCCCGACACTCCCCACTGTGGCGGGCGCTGTAATGGCTGTGACGTCGCATGGGGGCGGTGCGTGCGTTAGTCATGCACCATCCCGACGTCACCTTCCCGCCCGCTGTCAGATCAAGGCTCTGGAGATATATTTGTTTTAAATGTCGCAATGGTTTTGCGGCTCCTAGGTTTTTTTTCTTTGGAAACGGGTCCAAGTGGCTCTTTTTGTCTTAAAGGTTGCAGACCCCTGTACTAGACACATGCTCCATCTGTTTCCTACACCTGTATTATAATGCAGGTGTAGGAAACAGATGGAGCATGTGTCCAGACATATACCCTCAGTCCTGCAAGTGTTCCAAGCTAAACCCCTAGCACAGTTGTTATATGGGGCTCAAATTTGGACAGGCACTTACCTTGGATCTACGGAAGCTGTCCAATCAAAGTTCTTAATGCAATTTTTTTCTGTACCACCCTGTGTCCCAAACGCATCATTGCACCTAGAGGCTAATCTTTCCTTGGCAGAATTATGGATCTGGCGTAAGACACTTAACTTTTGGCTTTGCCTAAACTCAAATCCCCCTGGCCTAATATCCTTAGTGATGCAAGATTGTCGCAAGAGTGCCTGGTCTAAAATTGTCTATCAAAAACTTCACTCTTGTGGTTTATCACCACAACAGCTATTCATCTTGGGTTTTAGTAAAGCAAACAGTCTAATTTGTCAGCGCCTAAATGATATTGAGTGTCAGAACAACTTAGCCTCAATAAGGAAATTTTGCCCATGGTATGACTATTTTCCACCTTCCCATTTCGACTCCCTGGCACCCTATCTGCATAACCTAGCAATCCAAAAATATAGACATGCTTTTACCCTCGCAAGATTGAATGTATTGCCCTCAGCTGTACTTGAGGGACGATTCCAACAGATTCCACACGAAAAGCACTTATGTCCCTGTGGAGATGGCAGTACCGAATCAGTGGTGCATGCCCTTTTGGCTTGCACTCCTTATAAAAGACTTGAAGAATGAGATTATCGCCCCTCTCTTATTGTCCATTCTGGGTCACCCAACCACTGCCACAGTGTCCTTTCTCTTGGCAGATCAAGAGTAGCAGATGACAGCAAAGGTTATCAGAATAAGGTCCACTATTTGACTGCTGATTTAGGACCCTAAAGTGTGTTTTATATAATCGACTTTTTATTTCTGTTCTTTGTATATTGCATTGCTGTTTTGTTGCTACGGCCAATGGCTGATGCAAATAAAGATTCATTCATTCACTCACCTGTATTATAATGCAGTTCCATTGCAGGAGACTTTTGTCACTTGTCACCTGGTCACATACTAGGCCATGTGAAAACAAAGGGAGATCAAGGGGGGGGGAAATCTATTGGCACCCAGGAAATAGCAGGTGAAATTATTGTACTAGAGAATTATTGTTATCTCACATTTCAACCAAACCACTTAGCCTAGCAGCTAGGCAGATCTGTTAATCTGCATCATGAACATTATTGTTTATGAGCAACTGCGAAAATGACAGTCCTTCTTGACAAAATTCTCTACAGTTTTGCTGCTCAAATTCCAGGAGATGCCCAAGTAAGCAGTATGTGTGTGACAGAGATAATCAGATCTCTGAAAGCATATCCTAGTCAGACCTAGTCAGAAGAATACAGCCCATCCATCGGGGGAAGTTAAAATCATAGGGGATTTTTTAAATAAAAAAATAGTTACTTAAATAAGATTCACATGCTGAGATGTGGTGAGGTGACGCAGAGTTGATTTTCCCTTTAGTAATGCTGCCTGTGCCCATTTCAGGAATGCACTTCCCTTAAAAACAAAAGTCCAGGGAAAGGAAGAGTGTCAAATATCCTCCACTAGTTTCAGAAATAATAACACCATTGCCAATCCAATCCAAAATAAATATAAAGTCATCCGAGGCTCCAAAGAAGGATATAGACTAATTGAAACAGGTTTTGAGAAAGGCAACAAAAATGGTCAACAGCATGAAAAACATGTCATATGAAGGAACTGGGCATGTTTAACCTGGAGAAAACAAAGCCAGATTGGGGGGAGTTTGATAGCACCCTTCAAATACCTGAAGGGCTGTTACAAGGAAGAGGTCAAAGACCTGCACTCAGCAGCCCAAGAGGGTCGGATTAGATATAAGGAGCAATGTCAAATTTCACTATCATAATAAAATGTAAATAAGACTTCTATTGATCACAACATCTGTGCACATCTAGAGAACAGTTGCATCTTTTACTCCCTTTTCCCTCAACACCGTGTATGGTATATATGCATTAATACAAGTCTTTAAAACTCCTTTATCTGGGAAACCTTGGCTAATCAGCATGTATTCTTATAATCAGAGATGCATGTACATTTGTATATATTGCTCACCTTCCAGTAGGAAACGTAGGTGTAAAATCCAGCATGGTGTAAATAAACAGAATGTCTATTTTGGAATATAGGGCTACATCCGTCCAACATGAGTGTGTGTCAGGCTTCCCCAACCAGGTGCCTACCAGATGTTTTAGACTACAGCTTTCATCATCTGCGAACATTGTCCGTGCTGGCTGGGGCTGTTAGGAGTTGTAGTCCAAAACATCTGCAGAACACCAGGTCGGGAAAGGCTGGTGTACAGCATATCCCATCCCAGTATTTAATAGAGACTTTCCTTTTGCATCTAGAAGACACGCTGTTCTGTGTAATAGATGCCCCTTAGATAAACAGAGCCAGAGCTTTTTGGCATATGAGAAGCACAGGTAGAGGTGCCATTCCAGGATCAGAGAGAGCAGGATTCAGATAAGATGGTTTAAATAGTCCTTGGATATGCCATCCAGTTTGTGGGACTTTAGAGAAGTGTTTCCTCTTGCTCCTTGAAGTTTCAACCAAGGGACTCTCAAAGCCAGGAAGCCAGTCAGACATTGAAAGTACGCACTGACTCCGAGGCTGTGTGTAAACCGGAAACAGCCATGTACTGTGTACTTTCCCAATCCAATTGGCTGCAGATATCTGGCAGAAGCGTTTGAGTTTTGAGGGAAAGCCAAGACATATAACCTGGAAGATTGGTCATACATCGCTCAGGCAAATTCCAGAGGGGTAGTTCTCTAAGTCTGCTGCACAAACGCTACAGAGACTCTTACAGCATCTTAAAGACGAACATATTTCTCATAAAGCAAACTTCTGTGGAATAGACTCCACTTCACCTGATTATGAACATAATTGTTCATAAATAGGCACAGAACAGCATGGGTGTGTCTTGGATATGAAGTGGGGTCAAAATGCCATGAAAATCTGATCCTGTGCTTTCTCTTGTATTCCATGGCTTTCCTGTGTGGAGAGAGGTCCCAACAGGAATGAGCAGGATCCTGCCCCCCCCTTCTCTCCTTTGTAAACACCAGCAGCAAGGAACCATTTTCTGGGCCTGAGGGCTACATTGTCTTCTGGGCAACCTTCCAGAGGCCACTTGCCAGTACTGGGTGGAGCCAGAGGCAAAAGTGAGCAGAACAATCAATGAGCAGCAGGCTAGTTTATTCACAATCACACAACCTGTCCAGGCAAACAAGAAGTATTATCAGAGTTCAAGATACAGCCAAGAACAACCAAGGAGAGGGCAAAGTAGGTCTGGTAAGAGGTGCCTCTCAGCAGGATGTGTGGCCTGGGGGAGAGTCCTGGGGCCCAGATTGAGAGGTCTGAAGGGCCACATTTGGCCCACAGGCCAGAGGTTCCCAATTCCTGATATACATACATAGTTGAACATGTGTGCAGGCTGGTCAACCAGCTGCTTCAGGGAATGGGAGATCTGTGCCTACTTCCCCTATCCCATCCAGACCTCCCATTCCGATCAAGCTCTGGAATGGAGGGCTGAGGCAGAATGGGGGGGGGGGGGAATGTATCAATCTCCCATTTCATGGACTACTCTGGTTTAGGAATCGGCATTTGTTTCATAACAGATTTTTTGAACTGGATGAGGTTTCTTTGGGTTAACTTTCCTTCCTTATGAAATGCAAAGAGTAATGAATTGTTTCCATTACCCTGTTACCTCATTCATTCGGGATAGTTTAACCTTTTGCAGTAGCAAAGCACCTTTTGGCAGTTAACTTCTGGCAGCAAGCATTTTCTTTTCCCAGAATGTCCCAATTGTTGCATAATTCCCAGCCGTTTGGGGTGGTGTAATTGCAGCCACCACACACACAAAATGGTGGCTTCCACCTGGAGTATGCAAAGTTTTTGTCATGTCTGCCATTTTCCCCAGAATGACACAATGTTCTTGGGGGGAAATGGTGGCCATTAGGAGGCACTAACCAAGAAAAGCTCTGCTGCTGTGACCACAGGACTCAAGAAGAAAAGAAAGAAAGAAAGAAAGAAAGAAAGAAAGAAAGAAAGAAAGAAAGAAGCACTATAATGTGATCTAAATGAATGAAAGAAATGTGATTTTAATAAATGAATGAATCCTATAATAAAAACAAGTGGAATTTCAAAGCAAAGCAAAACCTTGCAGAGTCCTTTTCTGACGCACAGAATGCACATGTGCTGAGGAAGAGAAGGAGGGAATGGGGTTTATTTAGCTCTGTGGGGAATTCCTCTTTCTGGAGTACTGCAGCCATATGGGGAAGTATTATTACACTGGTCAACAACAAATTTGTTGTCTGCGTTTTTTTCAGCTGATTTAGGATGAATCTGATGCGCTGAATCCAAAAATCACATTGGTTTTGCTCAATCAGGCCAAGTTTTTGAGCTATGGCCACATGTCTTTTTTACGTTTTTGTTCACATGTACACTTGTGTGGAGCATTTTAGAAGTTGGTGGGGGTAAAATGCCTTGTCAAATAATTGTTTTGATTGGAAATGATCATTTTAATGACAAGAAGTATTCAGGTCCAATAGTTCTGGGTGATTATGTCGAAAAGGGATCAGTTTGAAGTCATAAAACCTCGAAATCTTCCATAAATTGGTCCAGCAAAGCATAAAGTTGGGGAATCAAAACTAAGTTAATGGGGCAGCCGCCCCACGAAGTATCCTGATCTTCAATCAGCACGTCGTCCTGTAGCTCATTGTGATGAAATTCCAGTGCCTATCTTTGGAGAACTTCCTGACATTAGTGACGAAGATGCCTCCAGTGTTGAAGGACATGAAGAAGAAGTGGTTCTTGAAGATGATGCTCCACATCCATTTTCCCAAAAGGAGTTGAATGATCTAGTTCGTGACCTCAGCTTGTCAAAGGACTCTGCCGAACTGTTGGCATCCAGATTGAAGGAAAAAAACGTCCTCTCTGACAGTGCTTGCATCAGCTTCTTGTGCAACAGGCATCAAGAGTACCTCCGTTTTTTCTCGGAAGAGAAGGACTTGGTGTACTGTGCAGATATTGCGCAGCTTCTGCTCAAGCTTGGAGTGCCACAGTACGAACCCAAAGATTGGAGACTGTTCATTGACAGCAGCAAGCAATCACTGAAATGTGTTCTGCTACACAACGGCAACCAGTTTGCCTCTATTCCCCTGGCTCACTCGAGTACACTGAAGGAGAACTATGAAGCGGTGAAGTATGTGCTGGAGAAAATTGGTTATGATCAGCATAAGTGGTTTATTTGTGTTGACTTGAAGATGGTGAACTTTTTGTTGGGACAACAGTCTGACATCACCAAGTACCCATGTTTTCTGTGCATGTGGGATAGTAGGGACCGTGCTCAGCATTACATGAAGAAGGACTGGCCTGTGCGGGAGGAATTGGTGCCTTGCAAAGAAAGGAACGTCATCAATGACCCTCTGGTGGACAGAGACAGAATACTCTTCCCACTGCTGCACATCAAGCTCGGCTTAATCAAGCAGTTCACCAAGGCTCTGGACAAGAATGGTGACTGCTTCATTTACTTGTGCCAGGCTTTTTCAGGATTGACCATGGAGAAGTTGAAAGCTGGCATCTTTGACGGTCCTCAGATCCGTCAGCTCATCAGAGATCCAGAGTTCGGAAACTCAATGAACGAAGTGGAACTGGAAGCGTGGAAGGCATTTGTTCTGGTAGTGAAGAACTTTCTTGGCAACAATAAGACCAGAAACTACGCAGAACTTGTCAACAACATGCTGACTGCTTTCAGAAACCTGGGCTGCAACATGAGCGTCAAGATGCACTACCTATTTTCACATATGGACCGGTTTCCTGAGAACCTGGGTTCAATGAGTGACGAGCAGGGGGAGAGATTCCATCAGGACATGAAAGAGATGGAGACCAGGTATCAGGGTTGCTGGGACGCAGTCATGATGGCTGACTACTGTTGGACTCTGAAGAGAGACCTCCGTGCTGCTGAGCATTCCAGGAGTTCCAAGAAACAGAAGTTCAAGCCCTGAAGTTTGAAAAATGGTGAAGCAACATGCAATTTATGTGTACTTACCTTTATCAATACCCACCATTCAGTTTACAGAAAACCTGACCTGATGGAGAGAAACGGATGCCATTTCCTGATTCAGCAGTGCAAAAATACCCTAAATCAGTTGTAGAAATCTAGACAACATTCAAAAAGTAAAAAATTGTTGCCCAGTGTTATATAAGGATTTTATCCAATTTGTAAATTGATACATTGACTCCTTTTCTGCATTTTGCAGATGTTTAATAGAATTACTCATGTAATTACAGGTATACCATGGGCCCAATGTATAAATACTACCACTAGTTAAGAGGGTTAAGAAGAATAGACCTCATGGGACACACAGTTCTGCCCCCTTAAAAGGAGAGAATGGCTCAGGGGTCAGAAAGAATGGATGGACTGCTGCCACAACTGTCTCCCAGCATATGCTATCTGAGATGGTTGCCTCACTCTGTCTAATTGTAGGGCTGGGCCTGCAGAATGCCAGGATTCAATTCTCCAGCCAGCAATGAAGCTCACTGATGACTTGGAACCTGACACATTATCTCTCTCAGCCAAACCTGTCTCAAAGGATTGGTGAGGGTCCTTTAAGGAAGGTTGTGATACAAACGTAAACAATTAAATTGACTATTTTCATAAAGTGTGTGAATCCTCTTCAATCAACAATTTACCCCCATCCCAAACCTTGAAGACTGAAGACACTGGTGCATCTGATTTCATGCATTCTTACAATCTGTACAGCCCAAGTCACATTGAAACAAACACAGCTTTTTTCCACCATGAACATAAGTTGAGCATCAATGGAGAAGCTGAAGCAGGTACCTCCTGAGGTACTATGAAACCCAAAAGGAAAAACCACACACAGATGTGAAGTAGTACTACCCAACTGCGGGAGCAATGCTGAACAGCTATTACGTGGAGGCCATTTCCCCCTTTCCCCCAAGTGACAGAGGTAATGTACAGGCCTTGCATTAAGACTAGTGAGGTGAAGGAGATCGTTATATTTGCAGTTTTAACCAATTTCTCTGTTTTATGCTCTGTCTATATTACCATCTGCACACTGAATAGCTGTCTTGGCTTCTCTGTGCTTGTGGGATTTTTTAAAGTAAACCCTAATAAAATGCTTCCTATCATCCTGGTTTATTGGAACAAGGAGATTTCCCACAGAAAGCGTGCAAACCCAAGAGGAGCAATAAATCCGCTGGATGACATTTTTACATCCCAAAGTATACTGAGTGAATAAGCAGTAAAATGTGTTTTACCATGTTTTAAGTTAAGGGGTGCTCTCTGTTTGTCTGACACATTAATTTGGATATAAGGCTATTATATTCTTCCTCAGTCTTCCTCTCAGATAGAAACTGTAGTTATGGCAAGACACTTGGTTGCATATCTTGCCAGAGCTAATTATAAAAGCTTGTATCCAATGTAGTGCTAAGCATATCATCCTACCAGCGCAAGGTTTTCTGGTCATTCAATGAGATTTTCACCTCCCTCTTCCCCCTGTGCATGCTTCAGATCTGCTGTGGAGGGTTTGGGGAAACCCCAGAACAGATGAAAAGGGGGAAGAGAGAGGGAGAAAAGTCCCCTTGTGGAAACATAGATCCTTGCACGGATGGAATGCTTACTTTTTTAAAAAGGAGCCATCTGCAACCTTTAAAACAATGGCAGAATTGGATGAAATTTGCAGGTTTATCTCTTTCTGAGAAGATTAATCCTGCCAAATTTCTGAAGGGTTAGCTCTAGTACGTGTCCTGTAAGAGCAGCCTTCACAGTTTTAAGGTTGTGGGGGTGGGAAGGTTTCATAATCTACCCTGTTTTGTGTGTGTGTGTGTGTGTGTGTGTGTGTCAATTTGTATGAAAGCAGCATACATAAGGGAGATTCCTGTAGATAAGAAACATGTCAAATTACAGACTAACTGGTCCAGGTTTGTGTGTGTGGCGCTTTTAAAGCTGATGGGGGTGGGATGTGAGAGAGAACTAAAATGGATTCATTTCACTCCCTGAAATGAGTGGCATGTCCTGTTTTGCTGCCTGAGGTGAAACAGGAAAGAAGTGCTGCCTTGCCTTGCAGCCACTGCTGGCAGGACTCCTGCACAGGGCGCTGAGCTGAGGGGACGCATACTTTTAAAAAGGAAAAAAAATATTTTGTGTGAGGGCGCTAAAATTTGCCCTTGCTCCTGGAGCCATATTACCAAAGTCTGCCCTGAGTTGCCCTTGTGGTGAGGAGGGGACAATGCAACTGGAGCAGGCCCTGATGCTGTATATCCCTGCCTCCCTCCCTCTCTTCCTCCTTCCCACTTTCTTAAGCCACACCTGAACAAATTGTAAGCCACAAGCGGCTTGTGTAGTGTCATTTGGGCCTCATGGCTTTTGACTATGATTTTGATAAGACCTTTGGAGGGGGCTAAAACAGGATACCAATACTTACCATTTATATTGTCCTGCGCAGCATTCAAAGCATTTCACATATGCTAGCTCAATGAAACTGACAACGTAAGGTTTCATTATTCTCACATTGCGTATCAGGAGTTGAGGCTGAAAGAGTGAGTGGGTTGCTCAAATCTGCCTATTGAGCTCCAGGCTGAAGGGAGAGTTGAAATGGGGACTTCCTAGTGATTTATAAACATCTATTTATTTAGACTAGTAAGTCAGTTTAGGAGACAGAACATTGTTTTTCTGCTGTACATTTGCTTAACACAGCAACATGGGCACAACACACACACACACCCCACATTATACCAAACACTATAGAAGAGAGGAAGGCTTTGCACTGTATACATTTGCACTGTATATCATCCATGACTTCCCTTATCAGCAGAGAAGATCAGCACCTGGCTATTAACATTAACTACTGTACATCTCAGATTTCACCGAGATAGATGGTGCCACAATGAGTTCTGTTTCGGAGTTAATGTCAGCACATACATTTCCGAGTTTTCACTCTGAATGGACCTGAAATGTTGGGTTCTTTGAAGCAGCCCAGAATATTTTCTGCCACTGGCAGAGTTGGCATTAGCCATTTCTGCACTTTGCTTTCACTTCCCACCCGGGCGCCTTAGAGCTGTACCAAGCCAATTATACAAATGCATCCCATCACATCCATCAAGGCAGGAGCTCTGTAGGTCCAATTAGACTAATCCTGAAATCCCCTTGGTGGCTTAAGTATGTTTAAATTAAAGCACATTTATACTGAGCTATGCCGTTATATTTATAGATAGCCTGAATAACTCATTGCTCCCACTTTGGAAAATTTAATTCATATATGAAGCCATGTACACAGAAAGAGGACAGGCGAGATAAACACAATAAGAGATGTGCCTTTCTCTCTCCCTCTCTTTATTTTTGTACATAAACGCAAATCAAATTAATGAGAGAAATCTATTGAGGTCAAGAAACTTAAGATACACAGTGTGGCAGACGGCTCAAATCAGGGCAATGAGACACAGCTACCCTTAGGCTCCATCAGCGCAGCAGACTAGGAGTTAGTACAACAAATTGGGGCGAAAATAGTTCCATCAGGCCCTATAAAGCTTCAGATTTTGGACACACCCCTTGGTGTGATCAACTTGCTACCTACCTAAAGACCAAGCAGCTTAACAGATCGCCCATGCTTGCAGGCTTGACCATTGCGTACCTTGCAAATCCCTGTGCTGTCACCATACTGGGGCACAAATTTTGTGTGGCCCTGGGATAGTCCCAAATGCTAGACAGAGCAGCCTGAAAGGCTCCAGGTCCTGAAGTTCCTCATCCTTGGTTTCAATGGTTAAGATTTGGATCAAAGGTAGCAATCCTTACTCCTAGTCAGGAGTAAGCAAGGCTGAATGGAGCAACGGAGCCAGTGCCACACCCCAGGCCTGGTCCCTCACGTCAGCCTGGGTGGAAGGGGCAGCAAAGTGAAACAGCTGTTTTTCACTGCTCCTGGTTGTCGAAGCAGAGAGACCTAGATCTGGCCTATCACTAATAGCTGGACCAGCTTTGGATTCCGAAGATCTGTGGTCTGTAAAGTTCCATGCCATCCCATAAATTTCCCATTTTGTGGGTTGACAGTGGCTATTGCCAGGGAAAGTACTGCTGGTGGTAGCTTCTACTGACCTGCATCCTCAGTGAATACAGTGGAGATCTGTACAGAGACCTCCCATCAGCAGACCCAGGCAAGCAAACACCTTCACTGATACCTAAACCTCTCCAGCACGGCAGTTTAAGGGTTGGGAATGCTCAGCTCCACTTATTACCTATCAGAAAAAACTATATAGTAATAAAACCTTTAAGACTCACCATTCTGAACCCAATGATCTCAATTCCTGAATAAAACATTCTCAAGTGTTTCCAGCATTGCCAACAGTGGCAGCAGAAAGGGCTTGCATTCAGCTGTGCACAAGTAGACAGGGCCTGACTTCCAACCAAAATTACCACTTTTACCAGGTAATTTTCAGACACAGAAAGTGAATGAGTGAGGGGCCCAACCTGTGATGTGACTGGAGGGCCTGAACCAGCAAAATCTCTTTTCAAGTCAATATGACTTTCAGCTCATCAATACTTTTCTGGTATGGGTCTCAGCACAACACAATACATCCATGGGAAGGAGGCGCTGCCTTTCCTCATTCTGCTCCCACCTCCCAGTTAATGTCTTTTTGCTTATTTGTTTATTGGGATGCTGCATTTAGTGCTCTTCGGGGAACACCACCAGCACATCTCTGAGTTGGCTGTGTCCTGCTGTGTCACCACTCCAGTTTCATGCAGAAAGCCAATTGTCTGAAATTAGCCCCACATGAAAATTGCAAAAGTTCTCCTATGCTACGCTAGTTTTGAAGGCTTTTCTCTGATGTGGTAACTTTGGTGATTTTCACACAGAGGTTTCAGACAAATGGCTCCTCACATGAAAAGGTAGTGGTAAAGTCTCTGCGTGGAGACTTTACCCCCTCAGTTGTACATGCATGACTCATCCCTTTCAGACTTTTCACTGCAGTCAGTAAATAATTTGAGTCTGTTACCCATGTGACTTGTTGCTATGCCAACAGTTCTCAGTCATATCTTGGAGTCTTAGCTGCCTCTTCCTTCCACTTTGATCCTGTCAGTATTTAATAAATCTCTTAAAGTCAAATCTCTTATTGTTGTTGAGTTCCTCAACACGCCATTACTCAGTTCTGCTTCCTACACTTACTGAACAGTGATCCTTCTCACATGGTGGAGGTATAGCCATGTGCCTGTGGCTCTCACCTATCGCATACATATAACCAGTGCTATTTTTCTAGAAAAAGAGGTGCCAGAACTCACCATGAACACCTCCCTTGTTCTCTTAGAATGGCAATGGCACCCACCTGAGAGGTGCCAAAACTGAGTTCAGACAAGTTCCAGCTGAAAAAAAGTCCTGAATATAACTTAATAGATGAGGGTGAGGCAGGCATGTGACTTGAGGACTTGTACACATGAAGGCTTTTCTCACCTTCAGAAAAAGGGCAAATAATCCTGCAAATCTGACTTATACACAGCCAAATCTCCTCATGAAGCACACAACCCTCACATTCTATTAAGGTTGTGCACTCACTCCTTGAGGTGTGTGAAATGCCACTGCTCCCCTCAACTCCAACTGGTTGTGTTTCTGCAATAGACGAGGAGGTACAAAGTGTCAGGGAAGTTGGTGCGGTGCAAACACACCAGTGGAACTACCTGATTGACTCTGCCAGACTGCACCGACCTTGCTGCTGTTTCACGACTCCTTCCTCCAGCCTCCCAGTAAGCAACCATGATGTGACCAACCAACCTTATTATTTCTTGGCTGGGTCACTGAATTTTTATTTACACAACTTATAACCTGCACCTTCAACGTAAATCTGTGTTTTCAGGAAAGCTAAGAAAGCAGCAATCTAAAAACAATAGAAAATAAAATAAAATAAAATAAATAAAATAAAATAAAATAAAATATAAAAGGATATAAACCAACACAACAAGCTAAAATGACAACAATCTACTTAAATAAACATGAAAAATAAAAACAACTCTAACTTAAAAAAATGTTACCATTAGCAGTACTAAAAACCTCGAGTCTGGTGGAGGGTACAATGAGGGTGTGAGGCAGGTCTTCCTGAACAGGAAATTCCAAAGACGAGGAGCCACAATGGCAAAGGCTTTCTCTCCACTTCGGATCCACCCAAATAAATGTCTCAGATGGCAATCTCAGTGGATGGGTAGATTAATGTGAGGCGAGGTGATCTAGCCAGTATTTGGGTCTTATGGGCCTTCTTATAAGGGCCTTAAACTACCACACCTGTACTCTCCCTCCATTGTTTCAGGATCTTTTCTCTGCAATAAAGGGTTCTTTCCAAGGATAGGTAGGATTTTCAAAATTAATTAATTTGAGAGAGAGAGAAATGTGGAACGTTTAGCATAGTGATAAAATAATTCCCAGGGAGCAAAAACTTGCCATGTGGCTGGGGCGGGAGGGGGAGATTCATGACTAATAAGAAAGTATGTTTCACTTTCAGACCCCCTAATATGTGAGTCAGTCATCATGAGGGGATGTGTATCAGATGACAATCAGTCTCATGACAATCTCTACAACTCGGGAATGGGTTGAACTGGGGCCACATGTTATTTAAACTATGTCTGCAAGGGATATGAGAAAAGTAGGAACCGTAACTTAAAGTCAACTTGTGCGAACCAAACCCTGCCCATTCCAAGGTGCATGACAAGACATGGCCCCAAATCTTGGGACCCATCTTATAGTGATTAGGGAGACCTTCCTTATCCCTCTCCCAGGCCTCACAATGTGACCAACTAAACTATGAAACCTAAGTACCTAAATCAGTTTGTTTACCAGCAGCAACCCCTTCTTAGTAGCCCAGAAGCAATTGGAAGACCTATACTAGTACAGAGGGGGAGCTTAGTGAGTATGAGAAATGGTCCTAAGAGGCACTTAGGGGTGTTGCCAAGGCATATGAAGACTATATCAGCAGCCCCAGATGCTAATACAGTGGTACCTCGGGTTACATACGCTTCAGGTTACAGATGCTTCAGGTTACAAACTCTGCTAATCCAGAAACAGTACCTCAGGTTAAGAATTTTGCTTCAGGATGAGAACAGAAATCGCGTGGTGGCAGCAGGAGACCCCATTAGCTAAAGTGGTGCTTCAGGTTAAGAACAGTTTCAGGTTAAGAACGGACCTCCGGAACAAATTAGTTACTTAACCCGAGGTACCACTGTATACACATTTTTGTGTATATTTTGTGGCAATCCGAGAATGGGCCTTTTCTGTGGTGGCTCCCCACTTTTGGAATGCTCTCTCCAGAGAGGCTCACCCCAGGCCTTTTTTTCGTATCTTTAGAAACCAGGTAAAAACATTTCTTTTCTCCCAGACCTTTGGCCTTTTAAACGTGTGTGTGTGTGTGTGTGTGTGTGTGTGTGTGTGTGTGATTATGGTATGTATGTATGTTTCTGTTTTTGTACTGTAAACTGAACTGCCTCATGATCTTTAGATGTAAGATGGTACATAAATTTAAATAACAACAACAACATCAAAATACACATTTTTGCAAAACAATTTCTCCTGATGTAATGCATGTTTGTATGTTACTTTCACTACTGAATGTGTTATGCATGTTTTACTCCCAATATATGCATTTCAGTACTTGGCTGGAGAACTGCATTACAATAGTGTAAAATTTTGAAGGATGGCTAAGTTTCAATTCACATCTTGTTTCAGAAAGTGCAAATTAGAAGAGTTCAGCTTTGAATACAAACTGAATCAAATTTCTCCAGTACCCCTAGGGCCACAGGTTACCCAGCCCAGGATTACAGATTTGAACAACTAAAAAATATTCCTTGAATCAAAATCCGTTTCATTCAGTGCACCCACTGAGAGCAAATGAGTCACTATAAGCACTTCAAACTCGTGTTGATTCCAGCAGGGCAAATTTAGCTCTTCCCACAATGAAAGCAATGGGAGTTAAAAGTGCTTTACTGTAGCTTGGTTCTGCCCAAAGCTCCTAGCAATCCAGTTGTTATGAATGAATGAATGAATGAATGAATGAATGAATGAGTGAATGGCAGGCATTTCAGACTCAGTGTACAGTACAGACAGTGGCGGAGCTTCATGCTCTGGCACCGGGGGGGTGGAGAGCAGGCAGGGGCGGGGCTGGCACGTGTCCTGGGGGCGTGGCATGCTGCCTGCAGGGGCATGGCGCCAAGCACTGGCGAGGCGGCAGCCGTGATGGCACCCCACCGGGATTGCGCTGCCGGAGGTGGTGCGCTCCCCCCGCACTCCTCTTCCTCCACCAGTGAGTACAGAATAGAGTGTTGGGCTGGAGTCAAGGAGATCCAGATCTCCATTCAGCCATCAGGTTCCCTGACCTAGAGCTACTTACCTACTTCTCAAGCTTGTTGCAGGGATAACATGAGGGGGGCAGGGAAATGAATGCTGCCTTGAGCCCTATGGAAGAAAGGTAGGATGAAAATAAATTAAGTAATTTCTGTGAGTTGGAGCCATACTAGACAAGTTGAACTTTGTTTCCAATGAAATCAGCAGGACTCAAGTCATTACTAACTAGTCCCACTGATTTCGCTGGAAACAAAGTTCAGTGGATCCAATACAGTGGTACCTCTGGTTAAGAACTTAATTCGTTCTGGAGGTCCGTTCTTAACCTGAAACTGTTCTTAATCTGAGGTATCACTTTAGCTAAGGGGGCCTCCCGCTGCCGCCGCGCTACCGCTATGCGATTTCTGTTCTCATCCTGAAGCAAAGTTCTTAACCCGAGGTACTATTTCTCAGTTAGCGGAGTCTGTAGCCTGAAGCGTCTGTAACCTGAGGTACCACTGTACTGTGTTCTCCTCCACACACTCAGTCTTGAGCAGAGACATGAGCAACATTACCTTACTGGAAACGAAACTTCTGAGCTCCACTTGCAGGAGTTATAGAGCATCAGAGTTTCTCAGAGGGCCACTTTCCACATTTGTGAGAGTGCTGTTGCAAGTCTCTTCTTTTAACATTGGAAGAGTTATAATGAGCTGTTTGGCAGATTTGTGTTGGCCTCATAAACGGACATAACAATTGGTTGGAAATCCTTCCCATCTAATTTTTGTCACAGAATAAGCTTATACTCTGGAGCCATGCCAGGGCTTTTTAGGCAGGTTTCAGAGCAAACCCTTTTTGTTGTTGTTGTTGCCTCTTGCCGTAGATACATAACTATCTTGACTCTTGCACATTTCTGACGAAACTCTGGGAAAGTTAATCTGTATAAGCTCTTCTGAAAAGCCATCAGACAACACTGTGGGGGGAAAAAGACCAAATCCAGTTAAGAATCCAGACATAGCTCTGTCTGACTTTCTGATTTTAAAAAGTATTTGAAATAGTTATGGGGCCCAGCTCTTTCCCAGCTCTTGTTTACTGTTAATTTTAATTCACCCACTTCATTGAAATTCATATTAGATCAAGGATGAGGGAACTTTTCCAGACTGTGGCCCACATTTCCTCATGGGCAGCCTTTCAGGGGCCACATGCCATTGGTTTAACCTGACAAACAAATGGCCACAGGAGTGTGTGGTGCCCTTCCTACAGCTAACCACAGGAAATCCCTGCTTTAAAAATATTGAGGTAGTAGGTTCTGTTCTTCATATTGCTTTGATACTACCCTATTGGCCCGAATATAAGCCACACCTGAATATAAGCCGCACCTTTAAAATTCAGGGGGGGGGGGGAGAAAACAGACAATACCCAAATATAAGATGCTCCCTTAAAATTGGCGGCGACCACATGGTCGGAGCAAAGAATTGCGGCCCTACAGGACCCAGATGGCGCACTGGGAAATGATGGGGGGCTGCTGAAGAGGCCCCAACACTCCTCCAAAGCGCCAGCCCTACATGGCACAGCTGGGGGGAGGTTTGCGTAGGGCAGCAGTGGAGGCGGCGGCCAACCCAGGCACCCGCCACCTGCCACTGGATGTCCCCCCATGCTGGACTGGCACCCCCCGTTCCCTAACAGTGGGGGTGGGGGCCAGCTGGGCAAGAAGAGACATTCTGCTGTCAAAATGAAGGGGGGAGGAGGGAATGCCATCAGCAAATCAGCGTGGCTCCCCCCTCAGAAAGCAGCCCAGGAGCACAGGAAAACGGCGTGCAGCCTGCCTGCAGCTCCCAAGCCTCCCCCAAGCTGTCAAAATGAAGGGGGAAGGGGGGAATGCCGTCGGCAAAGCTTGGGAGTCGCGGGCGGGCAGTGTCCTGTTGTCCCGCAACTGTTTCAGCAGCATATCATAAGGTCGCGATTATAAGCCATACTTTAACTTTTCCAGATCAGAATTCGGGGGGGGGGGGAGTGTGGCTTACAATTGGGCCAATACGGTATTTATCAAGCAAAACTCAACATGGTCTTCACTACCACCAAAATATTGTAGTTACAATAGAATTGTTTTGTTTTGGAATTTGGTTACATTTTATTGCTAATATGGCTTTGTTATTTTCGCAACTGAAAGAGTTCCGACATCCAAGGGAAACCCAGGGAGACGTTGCCTCAGGCAATAATCTAGGGACCAACTACACATGACCTTAACTTTTGCTCTTGAGTGCAGAACTCTGCCCTCCCCCCCAAATCACCAGCACATTGCTCCTGAATTTCATCCAGATGCAAACATAAAGGTAGGGGGTCTTATCACAGACTCAACCTGGATTGAGGCCCCCATTCTTCTAATTTGCATTGCAAAAAAGGGTCCCATTCATATCTTCCACCCCTGACTTGAGTTCTGTAACATAAGCTGCTCCTCAGCATTAACTTCAGGACAAACTTGAAATGACTATAAATGTACCTTTGCATTTGCTGAGCATTATTTTAAAAATGCAAATAGCAGCAGCTGGGATATGTGTGTAATTAAGCAGCGAAGTTTAACCCTTTGATGGTGCCAATGGGGGATTTTGTCCCAAACAATAGTTTCAAAGAGTGTTTTTCGTGAAGAGAGAGAGAGAGGAGAGGTTGCTATCCTGATAATAATCTCCTCAGCTCAGCGGTTGCTATCTGCACTTTTAAAAACATGGATGGCAAGTTTAAAAACTCATTTAGCATCATGCGTAGTTTGACCCTAAATCTAACCGGCTGGACTGGGCGATTCATTGCTTCCTCTAACTTGCCTCCATCTGTATATCTGCTTCCTGAGACAGAACTGGAACATACTGAAAGAATCCTAATTATTTGGTGATGCTTTCAGTAATCACGTAAGGGAAGCTTGTAAGATCGGTCTGAGGTAGCCTTGGAATGCTGAGGACCTTACAGTAATTGAATTAGATCACTTACAGTAAGAATGGGATGTCCTTTCCTGTTCTTCTCTTTGAATTATTGCCACACAGGATCCCCCTCTTTCCCATCAGCTGCCCACCCCCACTTCCCATTTCCCGCCTTCTGAATTATGCTTCCAGGGCTCCTTCAGAAAGTAAACCATCTTCAGGTGTTTCATTGGGTTTATTTGTTTTGTGGGTGAAATCCATACACATTCGCATAGCTGCAGCTTGATGAAGAAGGAAAGGGCAAATAAACCTGAGTGCTGTGGTTTCTTTGAAAGTTTGTCTGGATTCTGGGTGACAGCGCCAGCCCTCAGCCACAGCACCTTGACTCATTCTGCTGCTGTCTAGCAGAAAGGATTGTCCCCTTGGGAAAGAGCTGAGCCACATTTGCAAACACAGAGATGACTGAAAGGAGGCCGTTCCTGACCTTTGTGTCATTTCCCAGGGGGGGTTTCAGCTGACTCTCACTTGCAGTCGTCACCCTGAGAGAAGAATGCCTACTATGAAAGTTTTCATAAAATGGTAGCAACAGTGAAAGTCTTCCCATGATTCCCTGCTTAGTTTTGAAAAAGAAGTGTCTGTATGTCAAGAATGTAATGTCACAGATACACAGAAAGACAGACAGACAGTTAGTTTTCCCTTTGTGTCTTTTCTGTAAGAAAGACAACTTTTAGCTTCAATTAAATCACTGCTACTTTATCCACAGATTTCGTACACACACATGTATACACATAATTAGTTATATCCAGCTTTTTCAGGATACAAATATTTCTGAGGCAGCTTATCAATCATGTAATATGATATTTTTATTTATATCTGTCATCTATCTATCATCTATCTATCTATCTATCTGCCCATCTATCTATCTATCTATCTATCTATCTATCTATCTATCATCTATCTCTCACAAATAATAATATTGTTGTTTGAACTTGTCAGTTGCTTGTTACACAAAAGGTCTCCAAGCAACTTACAACATACCTGAAATTTAGATATTTACATATGTAACTTATAAAAATTAACCATTTAAGAGCATCAGCATAGGTAAAAATCAGCAATAAGAACAATATCAATATATATAAAGCACCCAGAATCCTTCCCACAGGGCAGCTGTTATGTGGTAGTGGGCAGCATGGGATGGTTCTGCTAGAGCAGGAACAATGATCTGCAGGGAAGGTGTCAGCCTTTCAGCTACCATGATGTCTTCTGAGAAGAAGGCAGCTGGTGGCACATGACCCAGTGTGGAGGGGAGGGAGGCAGTCAAGCTGGAGCAGGCCCTGAGGTCTTGTTTACCTGCCTCTCTCCCCGCTCCTGGAATCCTTCCTACAGAGCAGATCCTGCCAAGGGTTCCCAGGCAACCAAGCAGACATGAATGGCAGGGATTAATGTAGCAGGTGTGGCTTCTGATGCACTTCTTCCTACTCTGGTGATGTCATTTGAAAGCATGGAATTCCAGCTCAGGGCAACAACAGCTCCTTGGCAAACATCAGAAAAACCTTTAAGCAGCCAGCGCTATCAGTAAAGTACTGTTTGCCCTTTAGAAGCAGTAATTAATTTTATATTCTATTTGTATAGCTATCTTCACCTCTGTCCCAGATACTTCAAATGTGGCTCACCATACTTGGTAGAATAACCTCTACAGTCTTGAAACTGCTCCAGGCAGCAAAAACTTGCAGTGCCTAATGGATGAGAAAGTCAATTTAATTTGTGGAACTCTTTAGGTAGATATGACCGCATTGAAGAAGCACAGAACTGAAGTGAACCATGACTTGCCCTTTCAGTGGTTTAATATGGGCACTGTGGGTTGTTTCTGAGTGCTAGTACTACAGAGTAGACCACTGAAATTAAAAGACAAATTAGGCCCATGAATTGCAGGTAGCTCTTTTGGTAGAGCATGAGACTCTTAATATTTGGGCTGTGGGTTCAAACCCCATGTTGGGCAAAAGATGCCTGCGCTGCAGAGAATTCGACTAGTTGACTCTTATGGTCCCTTCCAACTCTACAATACGATGATTCACAGCTAGTTTTTGCTAATGGGCAAAGGCCTTCAATGCAATGATGACAGGATGTGCCTTCCTTGTGGATTCTGGGAAGGCCTTCAGAGCTTGTGGCATGTTAAACTGAATGCAGCAGAATAGCACTCACAGAAGTTCAGTAATGTTGCCTTTTCAATGACCTTTTCAATGACCTCTTTTTTCAATAACCTCTTTGTCCAGACCTTTGAGAAAGAGTGAGGCACAGTGGTGGAGCTTCATGCTCTGGCACTGGGGGGCGGAGAGCAGGCGTGGCATGGCACATATCCTGGGGGCAGGGTGTGCTGCCTGCGGGGGTGTGGCACCCAGCGCAGGCGGGGGGGCAGCCACAATGGCACACCACTGGGATCGCGCTGCCGGGGGCCGGTGTGCTCCCACCACACTCCTCTTCCTCTGCCAGTGGTGAGGCAGCAATAAATTTTGATGATTTTGGCTTTGTTGCTGCTGCCTCTTTTAAAATTTATTCTGTATTGTTCTGATGTTATTGTGATTAATGCTGTTTTTTCTTACTTTGTTTTAGTTCTTATAGAGTATAATTTGATTTTAATATGTATTAATTTTCTGCCATGGTACCTTCAGGTTAACTAAAGGGTGAATTATAAAGACCTTTAATAATAACTAATTGAAAAGCTGCCAGGTTTTGCTGCCTGTCTGGGGCGGGGCGGGGGGTGGGGTACCTCGGGTTACAGACGCTTCAGGTTACAGATTCCACTAACCCAGAAATATTAGCTCAGGTTAAGAACTTTACCTCAGGATGAGAACAGAAATCGCGTGGCAGCAGCAGGAGGCCCCATTAGCTAAAGTGGTACCTCAGGTTAAGAACAGTTTCAGGTTAAGAACGGACCTCTGGAATGAATTAAGTTCTTAACCTGAGGTACCACTGTACAACCACAATACAGATGGATAGGTAGGATGTGTTTGGGCCTTTCCTGAACAGAAGTCTAGGTCAGGTCTCCTGTTTTGCTCTGAAAGGGAAAAATAAGGAATGAGGGTGTTTTCTTCTTCTTCCAGAAATGGAAGGAAGGTAGGGAAACAAAATGCTCTGGTATAGTTGATTCAGTGCTAACAATGTTAATACTACATATTATTACCAAAAACATGTCAATTTTTTTGCTGGTAGAGATGTAGCAGGTTTGTCTATTTCCCTGAAAGTTCAGGTAAAATGGAAGGTGTTATCTCCTTTCACCCTCATTCCACACCCAGCTACGTGATTAAGAGACCAAAAAAATGCTGTACAGAGTGAGAAGATGACCCCCCTCCCCGCCTTTGGGTTATCTGAGTTTGAGCCATTAGTATCTAATGCTGCCTTTAAGAAGGGCCTGTGCATGCATGCTGCAATGCTCACAGATTTTAAACTGGGATTTACAGCATGTCTTGGGGGTTATAATGCCATAAGTCTGTTTTTCCTCCATCGCTGTGTTGCTCTCTGTTAATATTTGACAGGTTCCTTATGTGAAGCATCTGCCAAAAAAACAACCCCAATCCAAACACTTCATAAGACCTACTGAGAAGTTAAGGAAATCTGCAATGGTTACGTTATTAGAAGATGCTTATAGTCCACTTCTCCTCTAAGCAGCTCAGTGAATCACACATGGTTCTCTCTCTCTCTCTCCTCCTCCTCCTATCTTTACAACAACCCTGTCTGGTAGGTCAGGTTGAGAGATACAACCTTTGTGACTGAGCAGACACCACATTCACCGTCCATGAGCCCAACTGCATTTGTGATGAATGTGGTACTAAGCTTGCATCAATCCAGCATCTGACTAGAGATTTGTTTTTTTAAAAAAACAAAAACTTGCCCCCGCCCCCCCTTTTTTAAAAAGTAGAATCACGGTTTGTACACATACAAACCTTAAGCAAGCATCTTGCTTTCCGCTGCAATATACTGGTTATATTCCTGAATTTTTCCTCAAGTGCAAATTAACTTTACCTAGAACAGTTACTTTGGTATGGATTAGATCCATCCATTCACCAGTAGCTTACATTAAAGATAAGTTGCAGTTACTCTGCTAATTCTTTTTAACTTCTAGGTACAGCTTGTTTGCTTACAGTGGTACCCCGCAAGACGAACGCCTCGCAAGACGGAAAACCCGCTAGACGAAAGGGTTTTCCGTTTTGGAGGCGCTTCGTAAAACGAATTTCCCTATGGGCTTGCTTCGCAAGACGTCAGCCCATAGGGAAATCTCAGGGACAGCGGGGAAGCGCAGCGCGTCTTCCCCACTGTCCTCGGACCTCCTCCGAAGCTGGGCGGTGGGGCGGGAACACCTCCACCCGCCGCCGGGCTTCGGAACGGTGCTCCGAAGCCGGGCGGGGGGGAGGGAACACCTCCCGCCGCCACCCGGCTTCGGAACAGTGCTCCGAAGCCGGGTGGGGGGGGAGGGAACACCTTCTGAAGGTGGGCGGGGGGCGAAAGTCTTTGTCCCCCCTGCCTGCCTTCCCAGGGGCTTTTAAATCGCCCCGGACAGCGGAGAAGTCCTCCGCTGTCCCGGGGCGATTTTAAAATGCCGCCCGCCAGCATTTTAAGATCGCCCGGACAGCGGAGAAGTCCTCCGCTGTCCCGGGTTTTTTAAAATGCTGGGGGTGGGAAGAAAAGCCCTTGTCCCCCCCCCAGCCTTCAGAAGAGGTCCGGGGACAGACTGTCCCCGGACCTGGTCTGAAGGCGGTTTCCCTAGGAACGCATTAATTGATTTTCAATGCATTCCTATGGGAAACCGTGCATCGCAAGACGAAAAACTCGCAAGACGAAGAGACTTGCGGAACGAATTAATTTCGTCTTGCGAGGCACCACTGTATTTGTTTACTCAATCACTTTAAAAAAAATTGCCCTGCTTTTCTTTGTAAACTCAAAACAACTTACAGAAAATTCATAAAGTATATGAAACACTGTAAAAATTGGCTGCCCTGTGGATAGGGATGACATGGGCAATAACTCTGGTTCTACTATTTAATTATAATCCTCAGTGATAGAAATAAATGATTGTAGGGTCAATCATACTTTATAGATGCTCACCTATTAAAGGAAGAAAAAAATTACTAGTTTTTCTTGCCTTTCAAGTGGTTTACTATAAAATCATGTCTAGAATCTTCAAACTATTTGCTTCGTACTGATCTCATCTGCTTCCATGTGGCTATAGATTTTGCTATGTGGTGTATGTGCCACAGTAAAATGAGATCAGACAATATTCCCTTTTCCTTTATCTCCACATAGATTTAGCAGATTTATCTGAACAATCGAAAATGGAAACTTGCAAGTTTCAGCCAGATTTTGTAAATGTCAAAACACTCAAGAGATGCAGCTGATGAATGTTGTCTTAGTAATCAACAGTGGGAAAATCTGTACAGTATGTATTTTGGACATTCATAAAATTCATGTGGGCTTTTCATCATTCACATGTGACCACCAAAATTCCCTCAAATTTCATATAGACTAAAAGGCCAGTCAAAGTGTTGTGTGCACTTATGAGAAAGTTAAAATTTACAGAGGTTTCCTGAATCATGTTATAAGGACGCCACTATATAAGGTATGGGAAAAATATAAAGATCTATTGGAACCAAAAACTCCCTGGTGACTATCCCCTTTGGAGGCCATAGCAGTGAAAAGAAAAAAATATGGAAACAAATTGGGCCACGTATAAAGACCTATTAGAAGAAGAAGATAATAAATTGAAAGTGAAAAAATTCAAAGAAATAAAACATCACCTAATGGGCTGGCTACAATATTATTAATTAAACAAGGTGTTTAAGATCGACAAGAAAAAGGTTCTGCAATGGAAGAATCAAAAGTAGACAAAGAATTAATGCAAAATAAGAAAAGAGTAATATCTGGAAGGTACAGGCTTCTTTTAGAATGGGAGGTGAAAGATGAACTATTGGCATGGGAAAGATTATGGAATAAAGAATGGAAATTTATGTTATACACTAACGGAAAATCTCTTGAAGATGCTCTATAGGTGGTATATAACTCCCAGCAAACTATCCAAGATGTATAAAATGAGATCTAATACTTGCATAAACAGGCAGAAGGGACACTCTTTCATATGTGGTGGGGTTGCAAAAAAAATTAAGAATTTTGGGATATTATATATGAGGAATTGAAAAAAATGTTTAAGTGAACCTTCATAAAGAAACCAGAAGCCTTCCTTTTGGGCATTTTAGACTCAGACATTCCAAAAGGGGGGGGAAAAGAATATTCTTATATCCTACAACATAAGCAAGAATATTAATTGCCAGAAATTGGAAAGTAGAATTAGTACCAACAAAAGAGGAATGGCAGGATAAATTATTTGAATATCTCGGACTGGCAAAAATGATGGAGACAATTAGGAGACAGCCAAACCAAAAGTTCAAAAAGAAGTGGGAAATATATAAAGAATATTTTAAAAAAACATTGCCCTCAAGTTAAAACTTGGACATGGTTTGATTAATTTTCAGAATTACAATATGAATTATAAGTATAGTATTCAGATAACTGAAGAAATGGTGAAATGTTAAAGAAGCAGTTTAACAAATAGATAAGACAGATCCACTTTGAGGAAGATGGAAGTCAACTGAGGAAGATAAGGAATTGGGAATTAAGAACATGGTGGCATAAGTTCTTTTGTAAGAACTTAGGGATTTAGAATCATAGAATCATAGAGTTGGAAGAGACCACAAGGGCCATCGAGTCCAACCCCCTGCCAAGCAGGAAACACCATCAGAGCACTCCTGACATATGGTTGTCAAGCCTCTGCTTAAAGACCTCCAAAAAAGGAGACTCCACCACACTCCTTGGCAGCAAATTCCACTGTCGAACAGCTCTTACTGTCAGGAAGTTCTTCCTAATGTTTAGGTGGAATCTTCTTTCTTGTAGTTTGGATCCATTGCTCCGTGTCCGCTTCTCTGGAAACAACCTTTCTCCCTCCTCTATGTGACATCCTTTTATATATTTGAACATGGCTATCATATCACCCCTTAACCTCCTCTTCTCCAGGCTAAACATGCCCAGCTCCCTTAGCCGTTCCTCATAAGGCATCGTTTCCAGGCCTTTGACCATTTTGGTTGCCCTCCTCTGGACACGTTCCAGTTTGTCAGTGTCCTTCTTGAATTGTGGTGCCCAGAACTGGACACAGTACTCCAGGTGAGGTCTGACCAGAGCAGAATACAGTGGCACTATTACTTCCCTTGATCTAGATGCTATACTCCTATTGATGCAGCCCAGAATTGCATTGGCTTTTTTAGCTGCCGCGTCACACTGTTGGCTCATGTCAAGTTTGTGGTCAACCAAGACTCCTAGATCCTTTTCACATGTACTGCTCTCAAGCCAGGTGTCACCCATCTTGTATTTGTGGCTCTCATTTTTTTTTGCCCAAGTGCAATACTTTACATTTCTCCCTGTTAAAATTCATCTTGTTTGTTTTTGCCCAGTTCTCTAATCTGTCAAGGTCGTTTTGAAGTGTGATCCTGTCCTCTGGGGTGTTAGCCACCCCTCCCAGTTTGGTGTCATCATGGGTGGATGGATGTTTTTTCTGTTGTTATTATTTTGTTATTTTTGTTAATTTCTTGAGTGTGTTTGTTAAGTAAGAAAACTAATGAAAAGCATATTTTTAAAAAGTGTTGTGTGCATATGACCACTGCATATCTTTGCAAAGAAAAAGACTTTAATTCCAGTTTTTAGTGTGTTGTTATAAATTTTAAATGCTTTATTTACATGATCTGTATTTGTATGAATTTTAATGTTATAAGTCATTTAGAGACTCTTTGTTAAAAAGTGACTGAAAATTAAATCAATACAAAAAGAACCACATACTCCAATAATGGAGAAACTATAACAGTGAAGAGAGAATAACTAAGGTACTCACAGTGGCTTCCAGCTGACAGTTTGGAGGGACCCTACTGACACATCCAAATGTCAGAAGCTAAAATAAAAATTCTAGAATAACTCAGAACCATACTGAGAGCACCAAAAGAAACTGTAGAGCAGAGGGAGGGAGCATGGGACACTCCAGACATTGTGGGTTGCAATTCCCACCGCCCCATACAACACTGGGACAATATGGTGATGATGGGAGTTGCAGTCCACAACAAGGGCACCATGTTGGCTACAACTGCTGTGGTGTGGTGGTTAGAGTGTCAGGTGAGGGCTCTAATTCCTCTTGGCCATGAAGCTCACTGGCTGGCCTAGGACCAGTCACTGCCTCTCAGCCTAACCTACTTCACAGGAGTTGTTGAGTGGATAAAATGGAATGGAGGGCAGCTATGTATACAAACTTGAGCTCCTTGCAGGAAAGGTGGGGTATATACTGAATGAATGAATGAATGAATGAATGCCTGGAATATGGATGCTGAAGGAATTAGACCTGTGGAAATTCCAACATGAACCGACATGATCTGCACCTCCTGGATTAAAGTGAAGACATTAGTTTTTGTTCAGATTTCACACATCTGTGCATTTTATGATGCAGTTCTCAGCTCAAAAGCTTCGCATAAAAATAGGCATTTTAGGACCAAATGTTGCTGTTAATATGTTTAGAGCAACTTACTTTGATAGAAAGCACATTTAGAAATGCACATTTTATTCCAATATAAACTGAAAAGTACATAGGATTTAAATATGAATTTCCACGAAGATTTTTAAGTTGCGGATTAATATGGAAACACAACAGACTAGAAATAATAGACTGATCTACCCACCCCTAGTTAGGGGCATCACTGTAGGGCTGCACACTCTGTCTGACTGAGGATGGCAACAGATTACAAAACATGTTCAGACAAAGCCATTTCCTGCACACAGGACTGCTGGCTTGCTGTGTGTGGTAGGTTTTTTGTGTGGTTACCATTGCATGGGTATTATTCCGTCTTCACCCTCCCATCTAATCAAGTATTCACCTGACAACTGAAGCAATTTCACCTTGACAAATATTTTTATCTTACTAACTGAATTTCTGTGCTTTTCGTTCCTAAAGGGGTAAGCGAGGTGGAATGAGGCCTGGTTATTTTCTTAATCACAAAAAAAGAGCTTGGATTTCACTGTCCATGAGCAAGTAAGATGTCTAGGAAGATTAAGAGGACTTTCTAAATGTAAACATAAGCTTCATTCCCCTTCCTTGAATCTATAGATATAGGAAACACAATGTTCCTAAAAGAGCAGTTTATGGATTTTATGAGTCAAGAGAAAGTTGGAGTCAGCCCAGCAACTCAACTCAGACAGACCTGCAATAGTCTAACCACATTTCAGACATAGTGACGAGAGCCATCAGGGCATCCAGAGGATTTAAGAAGCAACCAGATGCTGTGGGAAGAAGCTGCCTTCTAATGATTTTAAGCCAGACATGAGTACACCCGAAATGTTTAGAAATGTGGGGTGAGAACTGATTTTAATAGTCTCCGTTGTCCACCATTTATCATACCACAGAAATGTAGTGGCACCATAGTGTCCTGAGTTCCTAATTACATTTCCTGCCATTTTATTTTGTTTCTGGCTGCACTATGTCTGTCACTTACCCCAAAGGTGCTGATTAAGAGCAAAAGAAAAAGGTGATCTCTGCATCAACTACTGTACATGTTGCACTGATAAAGAAAAGCAGCTCCTAAAGATAAGGGAGATAAGCACAAACGTTTTTCTGGGTCAGCTTCTATTGAAAAGGAGTGGAAATGGCCAACCTGCACAAACACTAGACATAGCATTTCCGTGAAGCAAAATGGGGCATGTCCAGGGATGGGCAAATACATCCATTTCACCTTTCCCCCCTTTTCCATTCTTAAATCCAGTTCTTCACATTTCCACACCAGTTAGCATTTTTAAAATTCTCATGAATATTCATCAGCATTTTAGTGCAAAATTCTACTGTACATACTTTTGTATGGAATATTGCCTAATATAATATCTTTTTGTATGTTATTTTCACTATTATATATATTTATATGCACACTTCGCCCTAGTATATATGTACACCTTACTTGGCTTGGAGAACTGTAATGTGAAATCTGGAGAAGTGAAATTTTCAATGGATAGCCGTGATTCAGTTTACATATTGATTTCACTGGTGCCGGAATAACTGTATTGAGTTAGATGTGTACATTTTAAATGTGCAAATCTGGTGCACAAATCCACAAATATATCTATCTGTCTTCTGATATGGAACAGGACAACAGCTGGAAAGAAGAACCACACTAGTCTTGTGCAGACCAATTGCAGGAAGACATATCTTTTAAAATATGGAACTGGAGTACGAAACAATGGCACATCATGGGATGTGGTGTGATCTAGATCATCTACTTACGGGACAAACCTATAGAAGATATTCAGGAGAAGTGCCTATATAAGCATACCCTTACTTTATTGTCGTGGGATAATATCTCGTGGGAAAATGCCACAATACATCTTTTTTGTTCGTTTGCCCTCTAAAATTCATTGTAATGTCTAGGACAGCTGTTTGATGCCCCCCTGTCCCACCACTCCAACCAAAACACTAGTGACACACAGAGGAAGTTGGAAGTGAATTTCCAACGGCTAGTCATCTAAGTGCGCTTGTTTAGGAGTGCCTTACTTATGAAGATTACAATGTTCCCTGTGGGTTTACTGTGTGAGAACTGAATGTTCTTTGCACATTTCCCATTGACTTTACACAACTCTCAATTCGTTCCTTCAAGTACTTTCTATAGGAAGGGACATTGCAGACTTCAGGGAACTTTTGCTCGTTGTTTGGTCACTCTTTCTCTTCACCCCCTTTCATAAAATTATGTAACTTTGTGCAGCAATGTGCTTAATCCCCATAAAAGAAACAAATGATTCACTGCCGCTCTGTGCTTTAAACCCAGCATGACTGTTCTCCAAATTAAGAATTGGTAATTTTTGCAAGCTAAATAAAAGGGTGCTTCTGAGAATAAACAGCCTTCCTAAAGCATGAAACTCAGAACTGTGCTGTCACCCAGTTCTAGAAACATATGTGAAATTTTGCAAGACTTACGACGAGTTGCTGTGTTGAGATCTGAAAGGAACATGGGTGGAAAGTCCATACTTACTCATAGGAAACAGCTGCAGCTTCCTCATAGACATTGCAAATTTGATGGAAACATGTCACTTCTCCTCTCATGGTCATTAAAACACACACACACAAACACAACCCAGTCCAAGACTTTAAGATAGCTATTCTTTTAAAAATATTTCGGAGCGGGGGATGAATGCAGACAAAATGTGATGGGGCGGATTAATTGGTTATAAAGCCACAGATATTGAAAACCAGGCCTTGCATGAGCATGCCTGAGTATTGCCTCTGATGTTGCTTTAACAGCCCCACCACCTAATTGCCAAGCTGCTTCTTAAGTTCTGCAAGGAGGATGCGTGAAAAGCCATTGGTATGCAAGCAAATCCTTTGTCTTCCAGGCAGATTTATAGATCTCTAAAAGTAGAGGCTGTAACAAAATGTTGCAGCACGGGGCAGCACCTGATCAGGATTCCAACCAGGATACTCCATTTCATTCCCTATCAACTCCTGGCTTTGCTTCATCCCCCCAACAGTCAAACATTTGTGGCCATTGACCTCCTTGTTTTTGTGTCCCACTCCCCAAACAAGGGGTGCGGGTGGCACTGTGGGTTAAACCACAGAACCTAGGACTTGCCGATCAGAAGGTTGGCGGTTTGAATCCCCGCGATGGGGTGAGCTCCCGTTGCTCAGTCCCTGCTCCTGCCAACCTAGCAGTTTGAAAGCATGTCAAAGTGCAAGTAGATAAATAGGTACCGCTCCGGTGGGAAGGTAAACGGCATTTCCGTGCGCTGCTCTGGTTCTCCAGAAGCCCCTTAGTCATGCTGGCCACATGACCCGGAAGCTGTACGCCGGCTCCCTCAGCCAATAAAGCGAGATGAGCCCCACAACCCCAGAGTCAGTTACGACTGGACCTAATGGTCAGGGGTCCCTTTACCTTTTACCCCAAACATAGGGGTTTAGTTTTGTTGGTTTTTTACTTCTGCAAATCTTTGTGCTTCCTTGAGCCTGCTGATACCTTCCTCCTGTATGTGGATGGTTCCATTTGGGCTACATAAGTATCCACATGTGGAATACTAAGCTGCTATTAGCCTATAGGATGGAGCCCAACACTCTTCTAACCACCTCATGACATGGGAAAGAACTGGACAAGCTCCAAAACATGAAATTGACTCACAGCCACAACAGCTCAGGGACCTGCAGTTTTTCTTCAACACCATCCTTCCCCCAACACTCGTATGATTTTTTTATGTGCTATATTCCCTGGCATAAATATTATTTTGCCCTGAAGTGTGTGGGTTTATAGTGCTTATTTTTCTGGGGGAGCAAACGTCAGTTACCACTGCCTTCCTAAAGACTATAGGTGTAATGATTCAAGATGCCCTCACACTTGGCTTTGTTGGGAAGGACTTCATTTTATGATATTTTGTGTATACCAAGGAAGAGAGTGCTGTGCCCCTCCAGATATTGCTGAACCACCCCTCCCGCCATCTCTGCCCATTGGCTATGAAAGGAGTTGTAGTTCAACAACATCTGAAGAGTCAGAGATTCCATAAGGACATCAGAAGAGCATGCTGGGTCAGGACAATGGCCCATTTAGTCCAGCATCCTGTTCATACAGTGGCCAACCAGGTGTCTGCAGGAACTGAGCACAACATTCTGCCCACCTGTGATTCCCAGGAACATGGACCCTGTGGCTAGTGGGTGTTGATATGCTTTCTGAATAAGACATAATCTGAATATATAGATGTGTGTGAATGAACTCCTTCACCCTTTCAAGACTCCAGGCCCACAAAGAACAACTTTATCTGACTAAGACTGCCTGAGAAAAAGTGTCAGAAACACCAGACAGGACATGCTTATGTTGACGCTTACTAGTGACTACTGCACAAATGCCGTGTAATACAGTTTACTGTATATCCTGTCATTTAAGCCGATTTAGCTCGTCAGCCCACATAATTTCCTGTGTCTTCTTTGGAAGTGAACGTATTCTTTTCACTTGAAAGGGTGCATTCCTACCTGTTTACTTGTCAAGAGCAAGGAATAGTCATGTGACAGGATGCATGTGTGCAAAAATGACAATGGGCTTGGATGAGAGCCAGCTGAGTGAGCAGGAGGGGAAAGCACACATGATGTTGTAAATAACAGCTGGAACTCCAAATATGGACAGACCGCAGAGCATTTCCCCTTTCTGATGCCTTGCTTTGTTGTGGATGTCTTCCTATTGACCTAAACATGTCTGGAGTTGGTGGAATGGAACAGGGTCATTTTCAACTAATTTCATACACTAAACATGTAAAAAGACCTGAATACAAATAAAATTATGCCAACCCAATAGAACCTCAAAGCCAAGGCAAGCTAATTTCAAAAGATGCTCCCTGTGTTTTGAGGGTGAATACAAACAAAATAAGAATGATATGTATTTCTGATTACAAAAATTAAGAATGAAACCAACACTGGTTTATTTTCTTTGTATGGATCAACAGACTCATGATTAGAGGTAGGAAATGCATTAGTAGTAGGACTCTGGGGGGACTCTTGCAAGCAACGTATTTCAGCAGAGTGCCACAATTGATTGCAGGTTGCCATGCAGCAGAGACGGGGAGTATTTGGCCCTCTGGATGCTGCCACATTCCATCGCTCTGCAGCCCCAGGCAGAAGGGCTCTTGGTCAGAGATGGAGGGAGTTGAAGTCCAGCTACAGAAAAGTCTTACACATGAGCTTCTGCAAATGGTAGAGCTAGTGGATCAGTTTCCTCATACTATTCATTCCATATCTCTATTCTCCCCAGGGAAAAATAGAACCATATGATAGCCCTGCTGAAATAAATATTTACAGCGGGGATGTCAAAGAGGTGGTCCGTGGGCCTGATCCAGCCCACTGAGCCTTTAGTGGTGGGACCTCAGCTTTCCTGATCCAATTTGTTGCCATCATGGGGACATGGGAATGCAGAGCACCAACACATTTTCATTCCAGCCTTAATACTGAGGTGCCCACAGAGGTTTCAACCTTTCCACCTGGCCCACAACCAGGATGCAGATTACTTCCTTTCCCCCTGCCTCTGTCACAAATGACTGGTGCAATTAAGTTAGCACCAATTGCTTTAAATGGGACTTAGCTTGCCATCCTAAGTACACATACCAGGGAGCAAGTGCCACTGAACTCAGTAGGGCTGATGGTTCGATTGTGTTGTTGGTGACTAGTAGCTTTAATAGGATCTGGGCCTCAGATTCTTTCACTGGTACTTGAAACAGGCCTTTAATTCATCTCTGCAGCTTTGTCAGCCTATTAATTAGGGGAAAGTAAAAGAAGTTTACCAAAGTGTGTGGCTCTTTTCTTAACGGCAACTATTATTTTTACTCAAATGTGCCTGTTTACAAATATTTGCAGAGACTATATAAAACAGAAAGCAGCCTGTCTCCCCTGCTGCAAAGTGCAGACATAATGGCCAAACATCTCATCTGTATACAAATACTTAGCTCAGTCTTGCAAATAATTATATTTGCCTCTCCCTTGGCCCCACTTATCTGTAGAGAAGGGAAGGGAGCGTTGCAGCACAGGACCATCCTCAACCCTGCACCATCACAGCTCTGTTCAAGCTCTCATTCCAGCTTTCCACAAACTGCTACCTTCCATATGACAAGGGGAGCAGTAGTGAGAGTATCCTGTCAGGAAGGAAGTGCCATTTCCCACTTGGGTGATCTCCCAGAAGCAATAGCTCCTCTCCAAACAGTCCAATGGCAAGTTAGAATTCTGATTTAGCTTTAAACAAGATCATGTTTTTTCTCTCTTGTTCCTAGAATTAAAATGGAAAGCATCATAATGAAAACACTAACTCAGATAAACCAACATGCCAGTGATAGCATCTGAAGATAGGCATTGTGTGTTTCATATCGCAAATCCTAGGGCTGGCCCAAGACATTTTGGCACCTGAGCCAAACCACAAGATGGCACTTTCCCTGACTAGGGAAGAAGGTGTGAGTAAAGCACAAGGGTGAAAGGAGACCACCCTTCTATTCACCAAGAAGCTGATGTAGAGGCAACATAGGTGGGGGGGGGGCTGCTGAGATGACAGCAGACCTAGCTTCCAAGGAGCATGCTGCAGCCACCGCAACAGCAGAAGCAGGTGATGCATTCTTTGGAGGCTGAATCTGCTGCCCCAGTGGATCCTGCCACCTGAGACAACTGCCTCACCTTGTCTCATAGTTGGGCCAGCCCTGACGAGCCGTATTGTGCATGTTGTAGAAAAACTCTATCTGATGGTTGTTCTTCCAACCAACTCTTCCCCCAAGAAATGATCCAGCTTCTCCTCCTGTTCAACCATGTTGTCTTCTCACAATATCGTCAATATTCCTTTAACTCCCCTTCCCCATAAAGAAAACAATGTTTTAAATCTTGCCATGACAACACTGCAGCTCAGACAATAAAGGTTCTTACTTATATGGACCAGCTACTCTGGACCAGAAGTTGTTGTTGTTGCCGTTGTTTTAAAAAAGCATATTTCACATGTGTTAATCGCAGAGAGGAGATACAATAAAGGGACCCCTGACTGTTAGGTCCAGTCACGGACGACTCTAGGGTTGCGGCACTCATCTCGCTTTATAGTCTGAGGGTGTACAGCTTCTGGGTCATGTGGCCAGCATGACTAAGCCACTTCTGGCGAACCAGAGCAGTGCATGGAAACGCCATTGTGCTGGTCCCGGGGGTAAGGTACCTTGGGCGTAGCAGAGTCCACACGAAGAGGGGCGAGGTCCGAGGCAGTGAGCTGGGCGGGGAACAGGTACGCTGGAACAGGAGGCTGTGCAGGGAACAGGAACACCGGATGGTCGGGAACAGGAGGCCGAGCAGGGAACAGGAGTACCGGATAGTCAGGAACAGGAAGCCGAGCAGGGAACAGGAGTACCAGATAGTCAGGAACAGGAGGCCGAGCAGGGATCAGGAACACAGGAAGGTCCGAAGCCAACAACGACGTTGCTCCCGCAACCTGGGGCCGGGCTGACTGGGCTTTTATCCTCTTCTAAGGCCAGGGGCGGTCCCGGCCCCCAGGAGCCCCGCCTCCTCTGGCCTTAAGGCGAGCACTCCTCCTGGGGGCAACCAGTTCCCTTCGCCTCTCTGCCCTAAGCCTCTGCAGATCAGGAGAGGCCGAAGGGTTACTGGGCCCTGGAGAAGGCTCACCTGTGGTCACTGAGTCGTCAAGCCTCTCTGGGGCCAGAAGGGATTCACCTGGGGCCAGCTCCTGATGCACTGCCACAGGTGCAGGTTCTTCAGCATCTAGGCCTTGCCCCAGTTCAGCCGGCCCTGGAGGCGGGGACTCTTGTGCAGGCTGGGATTCCTCTGTTTCATCCTCCGAATCGGAATCCCAGGCCATCACACCATCCCCCCTCCCAGGCCCCCCCCTCAACTGAGGGTCCGGACCCGGCTTGCCGGGGTACGTCGCATGGAACTCTTGGAGGCAGGCAGGTGCGTGGACGTTGGCCGCTGGTTCCCAGGAACGGTCCTCCGGTCCGTACCCCTTCCAGTCAATGAGATACTGCAGCTTTCCCCTGCGGTATCGGGAGTCCAGGATGCGTTCCACCTCGTACTCAGGCTCTCCCCGAACCAACACTGGCTGCGGTCGGGGACGGTTCGGGTGGAACTCGTCGGGTGGGGCCACCGGACTCAAAAGGGACCTGTGGAAGACCGGGTGAACCTTCAGGGTTGCGGGTAACCGGAGACGAAATGCCACAGGAGAGACTTGGTCTACGATAGGGAACGGGCCGGTGAAGCGGGCGTCCAACTTCCGCGAAGGTCGAGAGGGGTGGAGGTGGCGAGTGGAGAGCCAAACCAGGTCACCGACGCGAAGTTCCGGCCCCATCTGGCGGTGGCGGTCGGCCTGGGCTTTGTACGCTTCCTTGGCCTGGTGCAGTTGCTCCACCAAAAGCTGTTGCTGGGACTGGAGCTCTTGAAGCCACTCCGTCACCGCCGGGACCGCGGACGCCGGCAGCACCTCTGGAAACAGTCGTGGATGATAACCATAACTGGCCTGGAACGGGGTCTGCTGGGTGGACGCATTCACCGCGTTGTTATAGGCGAACTCTGCCAATGCCAGGTGGTCGACCCAGTCATCCTGCTGGTAGCTGCAGTAACACCGGAGGTACTGCTCCAGCACTGCGTTCGCCCGTTCCGTCTGGCCATCGGTCTGTGGGTGGTAGGCTGACGAGAGGCAGACCTCTGTCCCGAGGGTCTGGTGTAATGCTCGCCAGAACCGGGATGTGAACTGAACGCCCCGGTCGGACACCACACGCTCAGGTAGGCCATGCAAGCGGAAGACATGCTGAAGGTACAGCTGCGCAGTTTCCTTGGCTGTGGGTACAGATGGACAGGGAGCGCAGTGCACCATCTTGGTGAAATGGTCGGAGAAAACCAGAAGGCAGGTACAGCCACGAGACGAGGGTAAGTCCACTATAAAGTCCAATGAAACCGTGTGCCAAGGACGCGGTGGAACTGGCAATGGCTGAAGTAGGCCGGGGGGTCGCCCGGTAGGTCCCTTGGCGCGCCGGCAGACATCACAACCAGCAACGTAGCGAGCCACGTCAGCCTTCAGGCGGGGCCACCAAAACTCTCGACTGACCAGATGGGTGGTCCGATACCGTCCAAAGTGCCCCGCTGCTGGGGCATCATGGGCCATCCGGAGAACCTCCAGCCGTAGTGGCCCTGGCGGGATGTACAGACGACCGTGATGCAGCAGAAGGCCCTGATGCAGGACCAGTCCCGGATACTGTGGGCTGGACCCTTCAGCCAGCTCCCGGAGCCGATCCTGAGCCCAAGCGTCGACCCGCTGCTGTTCCCGCACCTGAACCTGCAGTGGCTGCGCCTCCTGGGTGGCCAGGAATGCAGCCGGAGGTAGGATCGTGGTGGGTTCTGCTTGCTGTACCGTGTCTGCGTTGTCTTCAGGTTTCCGGGACAGGGCATCCGCCTTCTGATTCTGAGAGCTAGGGATGTAGCGGATCCGGAACTGGAACCGGGAAAAGAACAACGCCCACCGGATCTGTCTTTGGTTCAGCTTGCGGGTGGTCTGGAGGTACTCCAGGTTCCGGTGGTCGGTTCTCACCTCCACCGGATGTCGTGCCCCCTCAAGATGGTGGCGCCAGACCTCAAAGGCTACCTTGATGGCCAGTAGTTCCCGCTCCCACACAGTATAGTTACGCTCTGCTGGTAGGAGCTGGCGGGAATAGAAGGCACAGGGTAAGAGTGGCGCTTCAGGCCCAATCTGTTGAGACAAGACGGCACCGAGAGCCGTACTGGAGGCGTCGGTCTCCACCACAAAAGGTCGAGAGGGGTCAGGATGTTGTAAGATTGGTGCCCTCTGGAAACAGGCCTTCAACCCCTGAAACGCCTCCTCGGCCTCCTTGTCCCAGGAAAACGGCGTCTTTGGGCGCAGTAGCCGGGTCAACGGGGTGGTGCGATGAGCATAATCAGCGATGAAGGTCCGGTAGTAATTGGCGAACCCCAGGAAACGCTGTAGGTCCTTGCGGTTCCGGGGTGCTGCCCATTCTCGAACCGCTGTCACCTTCCCCGGGTCCATTTGCACCCCATCTGGAGAGAGCCGGTGACCAAGGAAGTCCACAGTCCGCTGATGGAACTCGCACTTGCTGAGCTTTGCGTACAAACGGTGCTCACGCAAGCGCTGCAGCACGGTCCGGACATGTCCCTCATGGTGAGCCGGGTCACGGGAGTAAATCAGTATGTCATCCAAATACACCACCACGTACTTGTCTAACAAGTCCTGAAACACGTGGTTGATGTAGCGTTGGAACACAGCAGGCGCGTTGCACAAACCGAAAGGCATAACCAAATATTCGAACTGCCCGTACCGGGTCCCAAACGCTGTCTTCCACTCATCCCCGGCTCGGATCCGAATCAAGTTGTAGGCCCCTCGGAGGTCCAGCTTGGTGAACACCTGTGCCCCTTGCACCCGCTCCAGCAGCTCCGAGATAAGGGGTAAGGGGTACCGGTCTGGGACGGTAATTTTGTTCAGGGCTCGGTAATCATGGCAAGGGCGGAGTTCCCCACATTTCTTCTTAACGAAAAGCACTGGTGCCGCGGTAGGCGAGGTGGAAGGCCTAATGAACCCACGCTCCAGGTTCTTGCGCAAGAAGTCCTGCAAAGCCTCGCGCTCTGGCTCTGTTAGGGAATATAAGCGACTCACTGGTAAAGGCGCTCCGGGTTGGAGGTCTATGCCGCAGTCAAAAGGCCGATGCGGCGGCAGCTGGTCTGCCCCCCGTTCCTCGAACACGTCCTGGTAGTCCTGGTACACGGCTGGGAGCGTGGGTGCTGCCTCCTCTGAGGGCGCGGCCGCCAGCGTTCCGGATTGAGCATGGGAACATGGGTCTGGGAAGTGCACGGTCCGTTTGACCCAGTCAATCTGAACGTTGTGGGCTTCCAGCCAGTCCATCCCGAGCACCAGGGGGAAGCGGGGCATAGAAGCAATGTCCAAAGTTCGCAACTCCCGGTGCTGCTGGAGACACAGGACCAGGAGCTGGGTCTCCTGAGTAACAGCACCTGAACGCAGAAGTCGTCCGTCAATCGCTTCCACCTGGATCGGTACTGGCTTGTTCCGAAGTGGCACCTGATGATGGGTGGCAAAAGCAGCGTCCATATAGGAGCGGGTTGCCCCTGAATCTACCAAAGCATGGGTGAGGATCCAGGGCCCCCCTGGAGGGTATAAACGTACCGAAACCATAAGATGTTGCAAGTCCATTGGTGCGGGCCCATTCTGTACGGTTTGGGACCCCCGGTAGCTAGGGCCATCAGCTACTGGGGTTGGCGGTTTCCCTGCGGCTGGCGTTTCTCAGGGCAGGACCGAGCGAAGTGTCCACTTCCGCCACAGTAAAGACAGAGATTTCCCTCCCGACGCCGCGCCTTCTCTGCGGGGGAAAGGCGTGGCCGCACTGCCCCGAGCTGCATAGGCTCCTCCGTTAAATCAGTTGTGACCGTGGGGCTGCCGGAAAAAGCTGGTGCCGTGAACTGGGAGTGTCGGCGACCCCGGGCCTGACGACGATCCTCCAACCGGTCGTCTATTTGTAGACTCCGTTGAATGAGAGTGTCCAGTGTGGTGGGGCGTTCCATTGTGGCCAACTGGTCCAGTACCTCGTCTGAAAGCCCTTCGAGATACTGGTCCCGCAGTGCCGAGTCATTCCAGGTCAAGTCCTGTGCCAACAGCCGAAACTCCGTGGTATACGTGGCCACCGTGGACTTGCCCTGTTTCAAACGCCGAATCGCCCGGTTGGCTTGACTCTCTTTTTGGGGGTTGCCGAACGCGGCCTCCAAACGATTGCAAAACCCCGTATAGTCTGCCAGCAAGGGGGAGTCTTGCCTGAGTAGCGGCAACGCCCACTTGGCCGCCTGGTCCTTTAACAAACTAATCAAAAAGTGCACCTTGGTGCGGTCGTCAGGAAAGTTCCGGGCTCGCCCCTGAATATACAGCTTGGCCTGGGCCAGGAACATGGGAAAGCTGGCCGGGGCTCCATCAAATTTCTCAGGCAAAGCCACTGGGTACTTGCCCGGAGCCGGGGCGTCGGCCCCAGGAGCCGGTAGGGCTTCCAAGCGTTGCTGAAGTGCCACAACCGCGTCGCTGAGCTGCTGCACGGTGTGAGTCAAGGCCTGGTTCTCCTGGGCCAAAGCCACCAGTGTAGCCGCCTGTTCAGCCATGGCCTCTGGCTCTTCCCGAACGCACCCCTACGAAGGGGGAGTGCGGGTGGGGCGGGAGCAAACTGTGCTGGTCCCGGGGGTAAGGTACCTTGGGCGTAGCAGAGTCCACACGAAGAGGGGCGAGGTCCGAGGCAGTGAGCCGGGCGGGGAACAGGTACGCTGGAACAGGAGGCTGTGCAGGGAACAGGAACACCGGATGGTCGGGAACAGGAGGCCGAGCAGGGAACAGGAGTACCGGATAGTCAGGAACAGGAAGCCGAGCAGGGAACAGGAGTACCAGATAGTCAGGAACAGGAGGCCGAGCAGGGATCAGGAACACAGGAAGGTCCGAAGCCAACAACGACGTTGCTCCCGCAACCTGGGGCCGGGCTGACTGGGCTTTTATCCTCTTCTAAGGCCAGGGGCGGTCCCGGCCCCCAGGAGCCCCGCCTCCTCTGGCCTTAAGGCGAGCACTCCTCCTGGGGGCAACCAGTTCCCTTCGCCTCTCTGCCCTAAGCCTCTGCAGATCAGGAGAGGCCGAAGGGTTACTGGGCCCTGGAGAAGGCTCACCTGTGGTCACTGAGTCGTCAAGCCTCTCTGGGGCCAGAAGGGATTCACCTGGGGCCAGCTCCTGATGCACTGCCACAGGTGCAGGTTCTTCAGCATCTAGGCCTTGCCCCAGTTCAGCCGGCCCTGGAGGCGGGGACTCTTGTGCAGGCTGGGATTCCTCTGTTTCATCCTCCGAATCGGAATCCCAGGCCATCACAGCCATTTACCTTCCCGCCGGAGTGGTACCTATTAATCTACTTGTACTTCGTGCTTTCAAACTGCTAGGTTGGCAGGAACAGGGACCAAGCAACGGTAGCTCACCCCATCGCGGGGATTCGAACCGCCAACCTTCTGATCGGCAAGCCCTAGGCTCAGTGGTTTAGACCACATCCTGGAGATACGATTGTTGTTGGTGTTTAGACGTTTAGTCGTGTCCGACTCTTCGTGACCCCATGGACCAGAGCACTGTTGCAGCTAAAAACCACTTAGTTTCTATCCAACATCATTCTAACATTCATTAATTTTACAATATTTCTGTAAATAGTCTTTAAATTTCTTCCAATCTTCTTCCACCGACTCTTCTCCCTGGTCTCGGATTCTGCCAGTCATTTCCGCCAGTTCCATATAGTCAATCACCTCCATCTGCCATTCTTCCAGAGTGGGTAGATCTTGTGTCTTCCAATACTTTGCAATGAGTATTCTTGCTGCTGTTGTAGCATACATAAAAAAAGTTCTATCCTTCTTTGGCACCAATTGGCCGACTATGCCCAGGAGAAAGGCCTCTGGTTTCTTCAAAAAGGTATATTTAAATACTTTTTTCAATTCATTATAGATCATCTCCCAGAAAGCCTTAATCCTTGGGCACGTCCACCAAAGGTGAAAGAATGTACCTTCAGTTTCTTTACATTTCCAACATTTGTTATCGGGCAAATGATAGATTTTTGCAAGCTTGACTGGGGTCATGTACCACCTGTATACCATTTTCATAATATTCTCTCTTAAGGCATTACATGCCGTAAACTTCATACCTGTGGTCCATAACTGTTCCCAGTCAGCCATCATTATATTATGTCCAACATCTTGTGCCCATTTAATCATAACAGATTTCACCGTTTCATCCTGAGTATTCCATTTCAACAGCAGGTTGTACATCCTTGACAATCCAGGGAGTCTTCTCTTCTCATGAGGTGGCCAAAGTATTGGAGCCTCAGCTTCACGATCTGTCCTTCCAGTGAGCACTCCGGGCTGATTTCCTTCAGAATGGATAGGTTGGATCTTCTTGCAGTCCCTGGGACTCTCAAGAGTCTCCTCCAGCACCATAATTCAAAAGCATCAATTCTTCGGCGATCAGCCTTCTTTATGGTCCAGCTCTCACTTCCATACATCACTACTGGGAAAACCATAGCTTTAACTATACAGACCTTTGTTAGCAAGGTGATGTCTTTGCTTTTTAAGATGCCGTCTAGGTTTGTCATTGCTTTCCTCCCAAGAAGCAGGCATCTCTTAATTTCATGGCTGCTGTCACCATCTGCAGTGATCATGGAGCCCAAGAAAGTAAAATCTCTCACTGCCTCCATTTCTTCCCCTTCTATTTGCCAGGAGGTGATGGGCCCAGTGGCCATGATCTTGGTTTTTTTGATGTTGAGCTTCAGACCATATTTTGCGCTCTCCTCTTTCACCCTCAATAAAAGGTTCTTTAATTCCTCCTCACTTTCTGCCATCATCTGCATCTGCATATCTGAGGTTGTTGATATTTCTTCCAGCAATCTTAATTCCGGCTTGGGATTCATCCAGCCCAGCCTTTCACATGATGAATTCTGCATATAAGTTAAATAAACAGGGAGACAAAATACAGCCTTGTCGTACTCCTTTCCCAATTTTGAACCAATCAGTTGTTCCATATCCAGTTCTAACTGTAGCTTCTTGACCCACATAGAAATTTCTCAGGAGACAGATGAGGTGATCAGGCACTCCCATTCCTTTAAGAACTTGCCATAGTTTGCTGTGGTCGACACAGTCAAAGGCTTTTGCATAGTCAATGAAGCAGAAGTAGATGTCTTTCTGGAACTCTCTAGCTTTCTCCATAATCCAGCGCATGTTTGCAATTTGGTCTCTGGTTCCTCTTCTAAATCCAGCTTGCACTTCTGGGAGTTCTCGGTCCACATACTGCTTGAGCCTTCCTTGTAGAATTTTAAGCATAACCTTGCTAGCGTGTGAAATGAGTGAAATTGTGCGGTAGTTGGAGCATTCTTTGGCACTGCCCTTCTTTGGGATTGGGATGTAGACTGATCTTCTCCAATCCTCTGGCCACTGCTGAGTTTTCCAAACTTGCTGGCATATTGAGTGTAGCACCTTAACAGCATCATCTTTTAAAATTTTAAATAGTTCAGCTGGAATACCATCACTTCCACTGGCCTTGTTATTTGCAGTGCTTTCTAAGGCCCATTTGACTTCACTCTCCAGGATGTCTGGCTCAAGGTCAGCAACCACACTACCTGGGGTGTACGAGACATCCATATCTTTCTGGTATAATTCCTCAGTGTATTCTTGCCACCTCTTCTTGATGTCTTCTGCTTCTGTTAGGTCCTTACCACTTTTGTCCTTTATTATGGTAATCTTTGAAGGAAATGTTCCTTTCATATCTCCAATTTTCTTGAACAGATCTCTGGTTCTTCCCATTCTGTTGTTTTCCTCTATTTCTTTGCATTGCTTGTTTAAGAAGGCCTTCTTGTCTCTCCTTGCTATTTTTTGGAAATCTGCATTCAATTTCCTGTATCTTTCTCTATCTCCCTCGCATTTTGCTTGCCTTCTCTCCCCCGCTATTTGTAAGGCCTCATTGGATAGCCACTTTGCTTTCTTGCATTTCCTTTTCATTGGGATGGTTTTCGTTGCTGCCTCCTGTATAATGTTGCGAGCCTCCATCCACAGTTCTTCAGGCACTCTGTCCAGCAAATCTAAATCCTTAAACCTGTTCCTCACTTCCACTGTGTATTCATAAGGGATTTGGTTTAGATTGTATCTTACCGGCCCAGTGGTTTTTCCTACTTTCTTCAGTTTAAGCTTGAATTTTGCTATAAGAAGCTGATGATCTGAGCCACAGTCAGCTCCAGGTCTTGTTTTTGCTGACTGTATAGAGCTTCTCCATCTTTGGCTGCAGAGAATATAATCAATCTGATTTCGATGCTGCCCATCTGGTGATGTCCACGTGTAGAGTCGTCTCTTGTGTTGTTGGAAAAGCGTGTTTGTGATGACCAGCTTGTTCTCTTGACAGAACTTTATTAGCCTTTGCCCTGCTTCGTTTTGCTCTCCAAGGCCAAACTTGCCAGTTGTTCCTTTTATCTCTTGATTCCCTACTTTAGCATTCCAATCCCCTATAATGAGAAGAACATCCTTCTTTGGTGTCACTTCAATAAGGTGTTGTAAGTCTTCATAGAATTGGTCAATTTCAGTTTCTTCAGCACCAGTAGTTGGTGCATAAACTTGGATTACTGTTATGTTAAAAGGTCTGCCTTGGATTCGTATCAAGATCATTCTATCATTTTTGAGATTGCATCCCAGTATAGCTTTCGCCACTCTCTTGTTGACTATGAGGGCCACTCCATTTCTTTTGCGGGTTTCTTGCCCACAGTAGTAGATATGATGGTCATCCGAACTGAATTCACCCATTCCCGTCCATTTTAGTTCACTGATGCCCAGGATGTCAATATTTATTCTTGCCATCTCATTTTTGACCACATCCAACTTACCCAGGTTCATGGTTCTTACATTCCAGGTTCCTATGCAATATTTTTCTTTACAGCATTGGACTTTCCTTTCGCTTCCAGGCATATCCGCAACTGAGCGTCCTTTCGGCTTTGGCCCAGCCGCTTCATCAGCTCTGGATCTACTTGTACTTGTCCTCCGCTCTTCCCCAGTAGCATGTTGGACGCCTTCCGACCTGAGGGGCTCATCTTCCAGCGTCATAACTTTTATATGCCTGTTGTCTTTGTCCATGGAGTTTTCTTGGCAGGGATACTGGAGTGGCTTGCCGGTTCCTCCTCCAGGTGGATCACGTTTGGTCAAAACTCTCCACTATGACCTGTTCATCTTGGGTGCCCTGCTTGGCATAGTTCATAGCTTCTCTGAGTTCTTCAAGCCCCTTCGCCACGGCAAGGCAGTGATCCATGAAGGGGGGAGATACGATAACCATCTTCAAATATCTATTGGGCTGTCACATGGAAGATGGAGCAAGCTTGTTTTCTCTGGAGGGTAGGACTCGAATAAATGGCTTCAAGTTACAAGAAAGGAGATTCTGATGAAACACCAAGAATAACTTTCTGGCAGTAAGAGCAGTTCAACAGTGAAGGTTGTGGGCTCTCCACTGGAGGTTTCGAAGCAGAGATTGGAAGGCCATCTATTGTGGATGCTTTAGTTGAGATTCCTGTGTTTTAGGAGGTCGGACTAAATGACGCTCGGCGTCCCTTCCAACTTTACCACTCTATGATTCTATGCTACACATTGAGACAGCATAGGGCCCAAGGAGCTATACATTCCATGCATCTGTTTTTGTTTGTTTGTAAAGTAGCAACAGCAGGGAGGAATCAGGATCATGGTGTGTATAAGGGTGGCCAGCTGAAGAAGAAGGCAGTGTTCCTGCACAGCAGTGGCGCATGGTGAGGTTGAGGAGCAGTGGTTGTGCTGATGCTCACTGAAATGGGGACAGGACAGTGGTTCCAACATCTGCTCAAGTTGGCAGTGGCTGCCCTGCAGGTGTGTCACCTGAAGAGTCACCTTCTCTGCAAACTTAGAGCTCCCCTGACCTTGCTGACACCTTGCCCCCCCATCTCAGTGAGCACAGTGCCACCCCTGCTCTGCCACCCCATCTTTGGCGCTATTCCTGCTCTGGCATTGTTTTAGGGGTGTCTTGCCACTCAACCTCCTCGTCTGCTCAACCATCGAAGCTTCAGGAGCCCCTGCCCTCTCTCTCACATGGCCACCTGAGTGCGCAGGGAGGGACCTTAACCCCTTTCCTGACCATGGTGCAACCCTAATAAGAACTGCCCTCTCCCTCCAGGAAGCTGCAGAAGGGCCTCTGCTATTGGCACCAACTGAAGCAGAATGGGATTGAACCTATTTGTGTGGAATGTCGCCCAAGGAGCTCATTACAGCCACACACTGTATCTATTCTCTTGCTGCCTGTTGTTTTCCAGGTGGTTTTCCAGGTGTAAGTTATTACCTGTAAAGCCCTATATGGTTTGGGACCTGGTTACCTAAGAGACTATGGTGAGAATGAAAGCAAGGCAGTGGGGGGAAGGGGGCAGAATTACAATTACCTGTGTTGAAGACAGCCAAGCACGTAGAAAATGTTTCACAGCCCCCACTTGTTCAGAGGTGCCATGAAAACTTTCATCGTCCCAAGTGTGTAGAGAGTAGTTTTTTATGTTTCATCTGCAACCTTTTCCAGCACTCCTCCTGCATCCTATCAGATAACAATGGGTCAGAATTCCATAAAGGGCTATTATTCTCGCGCTGAACAAGGAACTTTATTAAAACGAGAATGTTTAAGTGATTTCTTTCATTTTTTGCTCCGCATTGTGGAGATGGGTCCTCGCATCTTCCCCTCGGTTTTAAAGACACATCTGGTTTCTTCATGTAGCTTTAAAGGAACCATAATCTTATCACCAGAAACACCAAATCATTTAGAAAAGAGGTAAGTCTCTCCCCACCTCCCATGTTTATTTCCTATTTCCTCATGTACCAGGTCATGAATGTATATACTGATCTGAACCATCATTTTTAATTTCTATTAGAACCAACTGCAATGAAAACAAGATATAGCACATTTCTCAATTAGCCACATCCTAGCTGAATGTGTGAAGGAGAGAAACCCTGGCATTTTTTAATTTTTTTAACAAGTGTTTTGTCACAGTTCTTAAAAGGAAAACAAAATATCCAAAATGGAATTTTCCTAATGCCCCACTGGCTACTGGAAAGAAATTAATAATGCTCTTTGTAACATTCAGCATATAATGTACAACTCATTGTGAGTCACATATCCTGTGAGTTTGGCTTATTTTAAAAATTATTTATTGTTCTATCATGCAGTTTCCCCTCCCCTGTACATATCTGTAGCTGTAGAAAATCAGACAGCATATATGAAATTAATTGCTAATGTAGCTCATAATTTTGATATGCAGGAATTAGGGTGTTCTGTTGTGCTTTTTTGTGGGGGTGGGGTGGAGATGCCTCCATTTCTCCTGTTGACTTTTAAACCAGGTAACTAGATAAATTTAAACTAAATATATGTTTAAAACCTTAGACTGCAAGTCTTATACACACTTACATGGAAGCAAATTCCATTAAACTCACTGGGGTTACTTCTGAGTAAATGTGCCTAGGATTTCATTATTAGCTATCCATTCTGAGAAAAAAGAAACACAAATCAATTAACCAGTTGGACAAATAATATAATTAATATGCATAATTATACCTCCCCCCAATGATAGGGGTTGGTATGGAGGTGCCTTTATCACGCTTGCTATTTATGTGCTTGCTTTCTCATTGTAGTCTGGAAGTACATTTTACCAGAATCACAACTCAGCACGATTGTGATTTCATATTTTCACCTCAAGCAGCATGAAACAAAAAATAATCAAAGGCCTATTTAGGCATAGGTGTCCACAGGGGGAGGGCAGGTGGCGCAGTCCCTCCTCCACAGATGAGCCATAATCCTCAGATCCCAGCATTAAAAAAAAGACTAAAACCCAAGGTATGATGCAAGCTTCGCCAGCATTATTCCCATTGTCTGTTTTTTTGTGACAAATTAGGTGTGTAAAATATTGAATTCCAGATGCAACATTTGCACCTTGAGGCCCCAAGACCCACCCCCGAAAATAACTACACACGGACACTTATATTACTTTAAGTTTTGGGGCAAATTTTGGCCACAACTTTATTGAAATACAATCACGTGAGCGGTATTGGCTTAGGTATTGACTCCCCACTATAACTGACTCCACCGCACAATGGGGTTAACCAAACGAGGGAGCATGGTTGATGAGGACCAACCGAAGCTCACCCCAGGGTTCCTGTGGTCCTGGCATGGCCCTAGCCCCTCAAGCAAACTTCTGACGAGATCTGGGACCCTCAGATTCATTTAACGGAATACCCAGTTCCTAGAGGGGCAGGTGATGGCCGCACCTCCCCTCCCCACAATCCAACTGAGCCAATGCCTAACCGCCACCTTACAAGTTGTGACAATTTGCTAAGGGTAGGCAAAAACCAAATGGCTAAAGCCAATCTGACAAATGGAAAAAAATCCTACCAGGCCCCTGTTCCAAAACAGGCGACCCAAACCAAAGCAAGGCCAAGCGACTCTACCTAAAACTAGGGAGGGTGGGCGGGTGCTCAGCAGCACGAAGCAAGTGCCCCTGCTTGTGTCACGCTGCCTGTTTTAAAGCCCCTGGGATCACGTCACCCTCTGGCTATTGGCTAAAACAGCCTGGTGCGATCCCAGGGGAATGGCCAGGACTTCCTCTTACTCCCCCCCATTTTAACCCTATAGGGGGTGAACCCCGGGGCCCGAGCGCAACCAGGACCCTCTGTTATGAGGACCCCATTAACTAGCAACTGAGTGCATCAGCCATTTCTAAATAATGTGTTTCCCCTCTTTCTCTCTACTATTGTATTTGTAAGTATAAAGCAAATGTAATTGAACGATATATTGAAACTCTTAATGCAGCGATAGAAGGGTGGACATTTAAAAAGAAATGCTCATTTGGACCTGAGAGGGAAGTAAAAATTCATGCCAGATTGAACCCTCAAATCCCGTAAGTAAAGAATCATTCCAAATGATACATAATGATGACAATGACTCTCTCATAGTCAGGTTTGTGATTTCATTCTGCACTGGCTATTCTTAATGCGAGAAAGCAGAAGTTTTGTTTAAAATAACTCTCCTACTTTTGTTTTGTGAGTAGGAACCAAACTCTGGCTGACCCATGGAATGAATCATCGTTTACTTAAGACACAAGCACGACACACGAAAAATCCCCCCCCCCCTTCAGAGTCTTGGGAACAGCATTGATGGTTAGTGGGGGAATGCTACCAGCAGTTATCAGGTAAACTGTAATAGAAAATATATAATTGCCTTTTTAAGACATAATAACAAAACTGTGGGATTCTACCCTCAGAGAGCCTGGAACTAGTATGTGGAAGCTTCTAGAAAGCATTAAATTGTGGATGACCTCTTCTATAGGCAAGGGAGGCTTATTCAGTTGAATGATGCCCTAAAACATTTTATATGGCCTTGTGGACCAAGCACAGGAGATGTTGTGGAACAAAAGGTCAGCAATGCAGTTTTATAGTCCTGCTAATGGAAGCACAATATTCTCTTATGGCACAATCCTAACCATGTTTATTCAGAAGCAAATCTGACTGAATTCCAGCCTATAACACTTTGCCTGTGGGATTTACACTGGCTCCCAATCTACTACTGAACCAAGTTCAAGGTTCTGGTGCCCTATACAACTTGGGATCAGGTTACTTGAGACACCACATTATCACTTGTATTCCTAGTAGGTCACCATGTTTATTCACCTATTTACACCTTCAGTCTTCATGGAGGGAATCCAGACCTTGCAGCATACACATTTCCAGAGGCAACAGTGCAAAAGATGGATCCCAGCCTTTCTCCCCTTTTTCTTCCCAGAAAAATCCTTTCCCTGTCCCCTCAAACACCCCCCATCACCTTGGTAACAGCTCACTCCCCAGGCTAAAAGATTCCTCTCCTCAATGGCCCATCAACACCTTTTGGCATGTAAGGTTTGCTCTTCACTAAGCCAGCCAGGCTGGTTTGCATAAACCAGCTCAGGAATTCCTTTGCATCTTGCATTCTCCTTTCATATCACAAATAGCCAAAGCTCTAGAATTATTAATTTCCACAGTTTACCCTAAATCTATAACAATATCTTCAGCCCACCTCTGCTTCAAGGTGATGCAGGCCTCTTTTTATATCTATTGATACAGTTTTGTATACATTTCCAGAGAGGTATCAAGGTAAGAATGTGCTGGAGTTGTAGGCAATTTTACCTCAGGAGTAAAGATGAAGAAGAAATTTGATTTGGATTTAATGAAAACTTACCTAATCATCATTCACAAACAAATACATGAAACAAAGTACAGGTCTCCTTTTAAATCCACGCTTCTCCAAATTTTGATATGCAATTCTCCAAAGAAAGTGTATGAAATAGTGTATATATTTATGGAAAGTGCTCATAAAAATGCATATAGGCATGAAAATAGTGTACAAAAATGCATCGCATTAGGGAAAACCTGTCATAAAAATGTGCACATTAGTCAAAACTGCATACAAAAAAATTTGTATTTTTGGGTAAAATTTGCATTAAGATGCTGGTGAATCTTCAGGAGGATTTTTAAAAACAAATAATAATAATAATAATAATAATAATAATAATAATAATAATAATTGCTGCAGAAATGTGGAGAACTGGATTTCAGAGTGGAAAAATGGGAAACTGAGAGAAATCAAAACTGAGAAATTTGCCCATTCCTACCCAGGAGAGATAATGCACAACTGAGGAGCCTCAAAGACAGGTCGAATGAGCCTACTGTTGCAACACAGCTGCAAACAAATCCTAAATGTGTATATGCAGCGGAAGAAGGGCATGTCAAGGGAGAAAAGGAAACATAGCCATGCTTGCAAGTAAGTCCTTGTTGTGGTTTTCTATATCCCCTCCTGTTGTTTTTTAAAACACAGCTTTCCAATGGAATTCTCCGCTACTAATTTCGTATATGCACAGTAGTAGCCACCAATGGTTTCTTTGCTCTCCCAAGCTATAAGAAAAGCAATGGCCTTGATCCAAGTTCTGGTGGTTTTCTTCTGGAGGGATTTGGTCAAAAGGCTACACGAGTACATGTGGATTTGCAAAACCTGTTTTCCCTCAGCACATGGCGATCTGAAGCAACGCACAACATACAGCAGAGCAAGTAAAAGTAAACTATGAATGGAGGGGGGGGGGTAAAACCTTCAGGTGCTTAAAGAGTTCTGCCGGTTGATGAAAAAGTGTTTTCCTTCTATGATCTCTGCCCTCTGATTTCCTATTAACTCAGTGACAGGTTTCATCAACAAGACTTAGACGAATGAGCTTCATCTGCTGGTTTCTCCTCTTGCTATACTGTAACATGCTTGCCTCAAGGATGAAGCACTGACGAGACTGCCATTCTGGAAGATTTGTTTTAAAAGGGGTGAATCCAAAGGTCTATATGAGAAAAGGCCCTGGGCATTGTGTTACTATCATTTTTAAAAAACAATAACAACAACACCGGCCACCTTGTTATTGTTGTCATAGATAAGCATCTTTCACTGCCTTTCTGATTTCTTTTCCAAGAGACGCAAGAAGCCAGCTGAGAATGGAACAAAGGAGAATATAGGGGAAAGAACTGAATGTCAGGCAAGAATAGTTTGGATAGGGCCAAAAGTGGAAAAGGAAGTCTAATTCTGTCCTACTCCAGGGGGGAAAGAAAGGGTTTTGAGCAATGTAAACAAATCAGGAAATCCTGGCACTTACTCCAGTTCCGATTTGGCCAAACACACCAGCCCTTTCCCTGTGTGTGAGCTGCTGTTTGTGAATGAAATCCAGATTAAGTTATTCATTGAGTCTTGCCAGTCCCACCATTTCCAGGTTTCCTTTTGCCGATGGCATAGCTTAAATCTTAAAATAATAATAAAAAAACATATGCATGTTATTAACTCTCCATATTCAAATGGAAATACAATGCTATCATAAATCTCTCTTTCTTTCTTTCTCTCTCTCTTTCCCCCTAACGTAAATTCCTTTCTCCAGCATGAAGCTGCAGGAAAGCCATTGTATCTGAGTAATCTAAACTTGAAAGGGATTTTTTTTTTTGTTAAACTAGTTATGATAGGGGAAGCATGTTTTTCACTGAGTCCAAAGATTAAAGTTGGTCGTAAAAGGAGGCGGAGGGGATGGAGGAAGATTATTGGTTGCTCAACTAATGATTAGATACAGAACTTCATGGACAAATTAAGGAGCATTAAAAAAAAAATCTCTGCAGATAAGTGAAACCAGTCCAAATAATATCAAATAAAAGATGCATTGTTTATCATTTATTTTAATCATCCCCAACCCCACTCTGCCCCAGTTAGCCTAATTAGACAATAAACTCCAATCGAGGCATCAACAGCAGACAAATAGACTTGAATGTTTCAGGCTGCATACAAAGCATACATTTAAAGCAGAGTCCTCTCCTCCCAAAAATTATAGGGACTGTAAAGGGTACTTTAAATGTGCATTGAGTGTGCTTTAAATGTATGGCTTGGGTCTGCCCTGCACACCAAGTGTTTAAAGCACCCTCTGCCTCGCAAAGAATCCTGGGAACTGTATTCATCTATTCTATACAGATTGATGGTGCGACCACACTTTCAGTACTGAGTACAGGTCAAAAAGCAGAGCTGGAAAAGAGATAGAAAAGGGCAACCTGTGGGGCTTTTTACATTTCTTTAAAAGGCAGAACGCAGGGCGGGCATGGTGGAGGTTTAATGGTGTGGAGAAATCCGCTTCCACAAGACGTGGTGGTGGTCACCAGGTTTGATGGCTATAAAACAGGATTAAATGAACTATCGGAGGATAAGGCTGTCAACGGTTACAGGCTGTGGTATGACGTCCAGGATCAGAGGCAGCCTGCCTATGAGCACCCCTTGCTAGGAAGAACAGCCATTAGGCTGATGTCCTGCTTGCAGGGCTTCCCAGAAGCACCTGGGTGGCTACTGTGGGAAATAGACTGCTGGACAGGACAGAGGGATCTTCTTAGGCTATTGGGCGCCACTCTCTTAGCTAGCACATTCACTTACCTCTTTGACTCCTGCTGAACTGCGTTAGGAGTTGTACCACAGTGTATATAAGACTGAAGCCTTTAATGTGAGCGCTCCAAAGCAAGTGGCTAATATCTGGGGAGGTAGTTACCCACCTCTGCCAAAAGCTCCCCTTTGCAAGAACCTATGTTTTCGGTGGAGTCTGTTTCTGTCTGAGGTGTTTACTTATATGACCATTTGCCAAACCTGCCTTAGATACATCTCTTTTACCCAGTCAAGGCAGAGCTGGAGTCAGTATTGAGCCATATTCTCCAGAGCTCCAAAAGAAGAGGAAGCAGGTGCATAATCTCCTGAGCATCTGGTTTGGATGATTACAATGCTCCCAACACCTGCACATTGCAGTCCGGCCAACTCTTGTGTCCCATTGTATTTTATCGGACTCTCTGCCTGGAGCAATAATAAAAAAAAGACATTGTGTATCTGATTTACCAGAGGAACTCAGGAATGCAGGGAATGGTAACCAAATCGGAACAAAGCTGGCATGTGACGAAAACAGAACCTAAGTGTGCTCATATTTTATCCAGTGGAAATCAGTCACCTGCTGTTCCTAAAAATAATGAACAATACCATTAAAAAAAACCACCAAATATACATTTTCCTGTTATTACTGTGAGAGGGAACGCTTCCCTGGGCTATATTTCAAAAAAACACAAAGTCTCCAACTGAAAGTCTTAGCTTTGGCACATGTACATTTTTAAAAACGGAGTATTTTGTGGGGATAGCTGGACCTCGTCAGATAAATCTTTGTAAAAAACTTTGAGGGGTCTGGCTAAATCTCTCAATTTAGTCATATCTTGCCTGCAATGTACTATTCACAACTGGACTGCTGAGTTTGGATTTTGTTAACCATAACGTTGAAAAATGCCACTTATATTTCTTTTTGTGTAAATATTATTTTGAAAACCACTTGCACAATATGGTGAAGCTTCTCTCTTTACAGTATTAGAGTGACTGGATACATTTCAATAGTTGAATTTCAATGGGTGAATTTTGCCTTACATAGAAGCTCTTTAAAAGAAGCCATTTAAGAAGCCCCATTCCTTATTTTGTTTAGGGCAGGAATAAGAAATTTGTTGCATGCCTTACCTTGTTGCACTACACCTCCCACTATCCCTGGCCATTAATCACACTGGCTGGGGCTGATGCGAGTTGTAGTCCAACAACATCCAGAGGCACAGGTTTCCCATCCCTGATTTTTGACTATAATTCCCTGCATTTAATTAATTTGTGCCTTGGTTTCCCTAGCTCTAAAGCAAGGACAGTTATATTAACACTTCTCCTAAACAATATGAGTTCTTCGTTTACACCTAAGTATCTTCAGTCCGTAAGATTTGCAGACAAGCGAATTTATTTCTGAGATGGTATAGTGAATCATTTGACAGAACAACAGTGCACTGCTATGGAGTTGAGAAAGACAATTCCTTTCAGCCTGTATCAGAGTTGCCAGCGATTTTGCTGACTTTCAAAACCATCTGGTTCTGAAACTAGCTGTGTTTTCTTCCCTTTGGATGGAGCTCCTACTAGTGTTACAATTATAGAACTACAGTCCTAGGGAAATAGGACTGAATTAATAAAATAGGTTTAGACTTTTGGGTTACCCTTTAACTAAGCAACGAGTAATACAGAAAAATGAAATAAAGAAAAACAAATTTCATCTATTTTGCTTGTTATGCAGCTTTTAGTCCATCCTGTCAAGTGGAATGTACATTTATATGAAATCAAAGTGCAAAATGAACTTCTTGCTGCTAAAAATGGAAATGAGATTTAGGAAAATAATTTAGGCTGTAAACCACAACTAATAGTGCAATCCTAACTTTGTCTACTCAGAACCAAGTCCTGTTGAATCCTCCTAATCGGTTTCATTAATTTCAGTGAGATTAAGACTGCAATCCTATACACATTTACCTGGGAGAAAATCCCATTGAATTATGTGTGTTTGCCACCATTCAACCATATTCCTAGAGTGGTTTTTTGTTGTTGTTTTTAATGCTCAGGACTGCAATGCCCTTATGGACTGATCCAGACCACCTGCAATGCAGGAATCTCAACTGAAGCATCCGTGACAGATGGCCAAACAACCTCTGCTTAAAACCTCAAATGAAGAAAAGTCCACAACTTCCCAAAGGAGTCTGTTCTACTGTTGAACAGCTCTTAATGTCAGAAAATTCTTCCTGATCTTTAGTCAGAATCTCCTTTCTTGTAACTTGAAGCCATTGGTTCAAGACCTGCAAGGCAAACTTTTTATTTCTAATACAGTGGTACCTTGGGTTACAGACGCTTCAGGTTACAGACTCCGCTAACCCAGAAATAGTACCTCGGGTTAAGAAAGTTGCTTCAGGATGAGAACAGAAATCGTGCTCCGGCGGTGTGGCAGCAGCGGGAGTCCCCATTAGCTAAAGTGGTACCTCAGGTTAAGAACAGTTTCAGGTTAAGAACGGACCTCCGGAACTAATTAAGTTCTTAACCCAAGGTACCACTGTACTGCTCTTTTGAGTGAATGCATTTCTGTGGAAAACACAAAACGGTTTTAATTGTAAAAATAGAAATACCATAAATGTGCCTTCAGCAGCTGGTTGTGGGAAAAGGCAGACTGCAGCCTTTCCCTTGGGCTGATGGAAACAAAATGGAGGTAGGGGGGCATGGAGAGAGACAGCACCCAGCAAAACATCACCACAGGCAGGGCATTTTCCCAGCTGGAACCTATAGAAACTCTGTTCCGGCACCTCTCAAGAGGGCACCATTGTCATTCTAAGAGAACAAGGGAGGTGTTTGTTGTGATTTCCAGCACATCTTTTTCTAGAAAAATAGCACTGACCACAGGTACACGTACACACACACACACACACCACACACACCATCACCCCCAGACAGGCTATATCCCAATCAAACAGGTCTCCCCCAAAAAACTCCCCCCCCCCATTTCACAACATAGGAGTAGTGTAAGTGGGGGCTTGGTGCACCACATTGGAGACCCCAAGCATAGAAGCAGGGGCAATCCTATCCTCTCTTTCCACACTGTGGCTCCAGTCCAAATCAGTTGTCAGGAGAGCTATTACCTGACAGGACAGCGGCCTCACATGAAAGGCTGCCTGTTGCTTCATTTCCTCTCTCTTTCCTCCCCATCTCCTGCAAGTCCTACCCTCCAGAGCAGGAAGGTTTGCTACTAGAGCTTCCAGCAGCTGGTCAGCCACTCTGAGCCCAGCTCCGACTGGGGAGGGCAGGGTACAAATAAAATATTATTATTATTATTATTATTATTATTATTATTATTATTATTATTATTATGGTTTGTGCATTTCACATATTTTGTATGAATTACATGCGTTTTATGTATTAATGTGTCGGTATAATGTATTTCTCTTTCTGTATATTGCACATCATGTGAAGACCTTTGCGTAAGTGACTTACAAGCCAAATATACAAACGATGACATTCCCAGGAGGTGTCTCATCCAGGCACTGACCAGACTGCTCAGCTTCACCAAGGTGCTGGTTTCATGCACCTTTGGCCAATACCCTAGAACCAGAGCCTAAGTTCACAAAAAACCAATTAAAATGTAAATAGTTTTTTAAAAACACACACAAGGTAAAAGATACAGTGTTACAAAAGCAGTATAAAGCAGTCAGTAGCATTAAATTTGCACAGAAAAACAAATGTCTTTGCCTGGCACCGTATGACAATTAAGTAGGTGCTAGGTAAAGCTCAATTTTCTATAACTGGTGTGCCACCACTGAGAAGGCCCTGTCTTTGGTAGCTTTGCCTCACTTCATATTGGCAGACATAACTTCTGGAGGCCCTCCACTGAAGATCTTTATGATAAGTAGCTACAGTGGAACCTCGGTTGTTGAATGCTTCGGAAGCCGAACAATTTGTAACCTGAATGCTGACAACCCAGAGGTGAATTCTTCCATTTTAGAACACGCCTCGGAAGTTGAACGGCTTCTGGGGTGCATTTCTCCATTTTTAAAAAGGAATTTGCCAACCGGCAATTGCGCCTCGGTTGTCGAACATTTCAGAAGTCGAATGGTCTTCTGGAATGGATTGTGTTCGACAACCGAGGTTCCACTGTATAGTAGAACTTACAGACTTGCACAGGAAGCAAGAGCTATTGTTTGCTGAACTGGGGCCCTTGACTTAAATAGGATTTACAGAGCAATCATATATGTGTCTTACTCAGAAGTGAGGTCCACTGAGTTCAACATGGCTTATTCCAGGCAAGTGGGTAAAGTATTGCAGCCTTAGCCATGTGCAGGATTATAGCCCTTATTAATATGGTACGTAAGATTACACTGAATGCATTTCATCACTGCGATGAGTAAATCACTGGCACCACTTTCTTAACGATTACTAATGTGTTGACTGAGAGACGTGACAACATAAGAAGATCTGGAAAATCTGCCTGTAGTTATGCAGAAAATTGAGCCATTAACTGCTCAGCTTGAGCACATAAATGGACACCTGCTAGACAGCACAGGGAACTGGAGTTTGTTAAAGAAACAGTCCCCACCGCCTCTCCTTTGGCCCACAACTCTTCGCGGGACTTCACAATTTACTACATCTTAAAGATAAATTCCATACTTTAAAATGCACAGCTACTCTTTAAAGTGAAGATGATGGTGCAATACAGAAAACTGGAACAGGCATAAGCATACCCAAAGGGGGGGACGGGACATGAGAGGATACAGAACATTTTGCAACTGCCAAAAAAACCTGGTTTGCGCTAATGGCATGCTGCAACTTCCAATGGAAGCAAAAGTGTACAAGCTCCGGTATGCAAAATCACAGATAATTGTGGACACCTATACACCTGGCATTTCAGCACCTGCACCATCCTATGTATACACAATTGATTAGGAAAGCCAGGCCCTTTTCTGCTTGGGGGGGGGGGGATTCTTACTCCTGTCAAAGAGAATGAGCAACTTCAAGGCTGCTTTATAACTATTACAAAGTAACCTCTTGGCTTGTAATACAAAACTTGATAATTTAAAGGTTGTACTGATAAGGTGAATGCAGAAATCATATTCTAATGTGATATGTTCATCTGTCCACCCAAGGCCTATTTCCTGCCCGAGGCCTATTGTAATGCAGCCTGAAGACAAGACACTTTCTATATAACCAAGTGTTCACATGGTCAAAATTTAGTAGAGTTAAATGGGTTTAAGGCCATTCATATCTATAAGGCAGGTACCTCCCTAAAATGAATGGCACTAGAACCCAAAGTTCCCTGTGACAGAGCTGGCAGCCTTTCCATCCTTCAATCTACAGGTGATTGTAAAGGATATTGGCAATGCGACAAGGACTCTTTGTACATGCTCCATAGCACTCTCTTCCTTAGTGTCTCAGATGAAATTCTGTGTTGGCCCACAGCTTACAGTTTTCATCTAAGCTGCTGGAGTTTTGCAAAATGACTGCATTGCTTTTAAACCAAAAGCCTACAGATTTCAGCAAAAATCACATAGCGTGGTAGTTCTTATGCCTAGATTGGCTAACTAGCTCACTTTGAGGGCAACATGCTTACACTGCTGAGGCTCAGCTCACCGAAATGTGACCTCCCAACTTTTCTGTTGGGAGTTTAAAAAAAGAAAAGAATTGCAGAGCTTTCCTAAACAATGTTCTTGGAATCTTTGCTACATGGCTCAGAGTCAACTAACTGGATTGAAAAGGAGCCAAACAAACTGCAGTGCCAAATCCTTTTCAGTCTTTTATTTGTTCTTTATTTAAAACATTTATATCCTGCCTTTCCATCGATCAAGGAAAGACAAAATGTACAACAGCTAAATATACAACTGTAATTATGCTAAGCACACGAAGGAGGGAGCAAATGCCATTGGACTTACTTCCAAGGTAGTGAAATGAATGGAATTGTGCTGTCAGTAATTCAGCAAGCCAGCCTTAATAATCCAACACTGCAATCCTATATATGTCTACTCAGAGGTAAGTGCCATTGAGCTTCAAGGGTCTTACTGCCAGGTAAATGTGCACTGAATTGCAGTCTGATAGAAACTTGGGTCCTGCGAGATCAATACAAATACGTGAGATTTCACTGGTTTTTTTTTTTTTTTTTGAAAAAAATTCTGGTGGAATTTTAAATTGGAAGTCTTTTGTGCTGTCATTCATCAGACACCATTTAAGGAAGGAAGTGATCCATATTAATAAATATGTAAAAGGTTCTTGTGAATAATATTCCAGTTAAAAATAGACTAATAATTACAAAGTAAAAATATATATACTTACATATATGTGTATATATTTGAAATGTGCATTTATGAAATCTGATAGTGGAGAACTGAGGGGTTTTATTATTACCAGGGACCATTCTTAAGAAATACAAACTTGGATGGAGGCCAAAACCTTTTCAACACCTCATAACAGGGTTTCTTAGGAAATGTGATTTTTCCAGTGCTCATTGGCTAGACTGATGGATGCAGTTAAATCAGTCAGGGCATGTTTGATGTATGCCTAATAGCCAAGTGCATAGAGTGTCAGTAAACACTTTAACTATGATGATCCAGTAATCAGGATCCTTTGCACAATACTTTGATTCTCTTAGAACATGTAACATACCTCCTTATTATTCCATTTGACTCTTCAACCAGCATTGTCACTAAACAATCATGGCTGGCAGCAACAGCGATAAATAAAAAGCAATAAAATACTTCCATATTATGTCTAATTTTTTCCATGTATCTATAGCTGTATATCTGTGTGCCTCTTAACAGCACAATCTTAGGTCTCCTCAGAAGTAAGTCCCATTGACACCCAAGTGTGTATTAGTAGATAGTCTCACAATTGCTTCTAGACTGATTATTGAAACAAAAAGAAAGCAAAATCCAGTATTGTATTATTACATAACTTACTGTTCTTTGCATTTTTAAAAAGGAAGAAAACTATGTCGAAATCATGGTTCCTTGATTTGCAATTGTATATTCACTTACATGACATTGCACTTTTGTTCTGATCACCCTCTTTCAAAGTTTATAGCTTTTAATGGGTGAAAGTGGCAAAGGAACTGACAGGAAATCTGTATGGGATAACCACCTAAACATGCTGGTAGCTTCGAGAACACTATCCAACCATCTCATCCTCTGTCGTCCCCTTCTCCTTGTGCCCTCCATCTTTCCCAACATAAGGGTCTTTTCCAGGGAGTCTTCTTTTCTCATAAGGCGGCCAAAATATTGGAGTCTCAGCTTCACGATCTGACCTTCCAGTGAGCACACCGGGCTGATTTCCTTCAGAATGGTTTGGAGCAACACACACACACACACACACACCTGCTGTTTTGTGCAAATCTGGCAGATTGAGAAACTTGTATTTATTTTTTAAAAAAATAATTAAAGGTGTGTGCCTACAGGTAAACAGATACCAGTAGGCATGCCCACAATGACCTCAGGCAAGGCCAGCCCACCCATGTCATGACAAGAAGTAGCTGCCTCAGGCAACAGACGTCCTCGAGTACCCTCGCGGTACCCTCATGGGCACCTCCTGCCACGCCCCCACCTCTGCCAAAGAAGTAGTGCCAGGATAGGTGCTGATTTCCTGCTGATTTCCTGCAAGACCTTGTGAAATCTCATTAAAGTCTTGCAAGACGTCAAGGAGAGCAAAAGATCTCATGAGATTTGAGTAAGATCTTGCAAGCACTTTCAGGGAATCGGCGCCAAGGCCAGCACTGCTTCTCCACAAGCGGCAGAGGGGACACAGCTGGTGGTACAACTGCAGTGCCAATGGCAGGTGGCGCAGTGGTGGTGAGTGTCCCACGGGTGGCGGTGGTGTGGCAGAGCAGGGTGGCACTTCCTGTTTTGCCTCAGGTGGCAAAATGGGACGTACCACCCCCAACCTCAGGATTCCAGAACTAACAGCTGTCAGTTTTGAGGGAAGGCAGGCAAGGACCCACAGCCCAGGTGGGGCTGGCTAGCTTGGGGAGGAGGTGTGTGATTCCTAAGCTGGAGTAGGCTCAGGACAGGTGAGGGCCACATGCCTCATCAACCCCTGAAGCTATAACAGGAAAGCCAGCATCCTGGCCATGCCAGCAGGGGACCATCAGCTCTGCCAGTTCCACCCCAGCACTTCTGAGCACATGAGCTAGAGGCCTAGTTTGCTACTGTCTTTTGTTTACTATGGGCTGAAGTGAGAGACAGTGGTGCTTCTAAAATGGATGTGGGGAGGAAGATGCCGTTTGAGCAAGCTTTGTTTTTGCAAGCCTAGCGATGCACAGCTATCTTCTACCGCTTCCCTTATGAAAGAGGCACGAACCAGCTCATGCTCCTGAACATCAGGCCCAAAAGCAGCACAAGCTGTTTGTCAAGGACCGAAACAAGACGTGGGTCTAACGGTTTGGCCTAATTTCAAACCCACTTGAATGGCACAGATGTGAAAGTTTGACTCAAAACTTGAAGAGCTTCTTTAAAAAAGAAGAAAAAGAAAAAGTTCACATTCTTCTTCAGTGAGATTGTAGGGTTTGAGGAATGCACAAAACCAAAAAATAAAAAATAAAATGAGGCAGAGAATAATTTATTTAGACAGTTGGTTAAAAGTAAAAAGAAAGGGGGCAGGAAATAACTAATGAAACACACACAATCAAACTTGGTCCAGTCCTACAACTGAAACTGGATTTTAAGGTCAGGTGCACCTTTCCTCCTTTTTCTTCCCTCTTGTGCATGGATTTCCTTATATGTGTAACCTTAGAAAAACTACAGTTCCCAGTATTCTTTGGGGGAACCCACAAGCTTTAGATGTGCATTGAATGTGCTTTAAATGGATGGTGTAGATCAGTCCTAAGAAGTTCTTAATAATGACAACATTCTGGACCACACCGAAACTCCATCTGTTCCAGCATGCTGTCTTAAGGATCCGATACCCATATGCATCTGGGAAGCTTACAGGCCAAACATATTGAGATGGGAGCCATCATCTTAATCTGATGTCTGTCTCCAGCATCTGGTAATCAGGATCGCCTTGCATTTAAGCAATCTGTTTACGAGCTAGTTATGCGTTTTAATTATTTTAAAAGACACGTTTTCACACATTACCCATGAGAACGCTTCCCTGTCTTTAGACTGTACTGAGAGACGTGGCCCCAAACACATAATTAATTCCAATGGAATGTTAACAAGCGAGCATTGACACATGAGCAATAACAGCTGCTTGGAGGATACCTGCACTTTCTGACAATCTACCTAAATTAACCTCCCCAAGATTTAATTAAGCTAGATTTTAATTAGGTACTTCCTTGTGCTGCAACGCAGGGCACTTTCTATTTTATTTTAAAAACAAAAGGGGGGAAAAACTTGTTAGCACAGCAGTTTTGCTCAATCTGGTATGGCTAATTAAAATGTTTAGACAGCTTTAAAAATGCCTCAGCAGAAGCTTTACTGATGACATGTTTGTGACCTTGTGGAATGGAAAACAACCAGCAACACAGAAGGATTCTTCCTTCCCATAATCAGGAAACATCTCCTTTACTTAGATTGTACTTCGCTAGCAAGTGTTTTCTTACCAGAATATTTGGGGAACAATGCATTACCTCAGGAAGCTTTGTGTCTTCTTATAAAGATGCATCATGTTTGGTGGCATTGCGCACCATACATTTAAAGCACTATTATGCCACTTAAAGTCAGGGCTTCCCTTCCCCCCCCCAAAGAATCATGGGAATGGTAGTTAAGAGTGTTGAGGGTTTTTAGAATATCCCATGAACCTTACAGTGGTATAATAGTGCTCAGAATGTATGGTTTGGATGTGATTGAAATATTTCTTTCTGTGCATTTACGTTACTTTGTACTACTACTATATCAGGGTTTTGTGCCACATAAATGTGTTTATTGTAATTGTTTCAAGTTTTCATACTGAGAGAGTCCTGGATTTGTCACTGCAATCACCAAGCCTGCGAGAAACATGAGCTATGCTCACAGCTAGTTCCAAAGTCATGGTTTCCCAGCTGTGGAATCATTCCTACAAATCATTATTGTATCTGGAGATCCATGATAGGCAACTTGCCAGTCTGTAATATGTGCAGTTCCCATCCCCTGTCCCCCATCCAAATGTGCTCTGAAGAAAATAATAATCCAAAAATATGGAGAGAAAGCTAATTATGGTGTGGGTGTTTTTTAAAAAAAGTTTATACAGTTTAATTGTGTCTCTAGGCATGGGAATCACATGTAAGAGTTATTTGAGGTTAACAGGATACAGCATTAGTTCTCTCCTTCATTCAACACCTTAGCAAATGCCAAGTGTTTCTTTCTCAAACATAAAATAATTTGTGATCTGGTGTGACCAGTGTGACATAGCTACTGTATGCAACATAGGAAGAAATGCAAGATAGGGCTGGAGGAGGGATTGAAAATCCGTATTAACACTAAAGGACCAGAGTATGCCAAAACAAACAAGCCTTGCCTAAAAGGAGGTGTGTGTGTGTGTGTGTGTGTGTGTGTGTGTGTGTGTGTGCTCATAGACACACAAAGGCTGGAAGTAGGGAGGTTTTTAATGGTGCAATTCCATCCATGTCTACTTAGAAGTCAGTCTCAAAGGGACTTTCTCTCAGTTAAGTAGCTATAGGATTGCAATGCTGAGCTCCTTCAGGTGAGATATTCATACAGCATCCACCTTGATCTACATGCCCAAAGCTCACATGGTGATGAGACTATGCCTGGTCTTTAATGAACATTTAGTTCGATTTGTTTACAGCGTAGTCATATGGCAATGAACATTCATCCTGACTTGCTTGTGGGATGTTTACATGTCTTCCCATTAATTGTTTGTTGTCACAGTTTTCAAGGCATCTTCCTTCACTTTCTAAACCTCCAAAAGTCTTTTTTAAAAGTGGACTTGTTGCACACTTTTTTTTATATAAGGTAGTACTTTAATCCATTTCAAATGCACAGACCTATAGTTCCAGTATGCACCTGACTCCCTCCTGCAAACCTGGAGGTACCCTCAGTGGAGGGGCAAGACAATCGGGCACCTGGGGTGGCATGTGTCCAGGGGCAGGGCCAGGATGCTCTGCAGGTCCTCCAGAGTCTGCCTCCCTCCTCCCTCTCAGCCTCCCTACAGCTGAGGAGAAGGCAGCGGGCAGACCATTTGGGGCAGCATGGAGCCTGCAGGCGCTCGAGCCACCGCGTCACTCCCAGGAGAGACGCGTGGCTCAGGCGCATAGCTGTCAACTTTTTCCTTTTTTTAAGGGAAATTCCCTTATTCTGAATAGGATTCCTCGCAAGAAAAGGGAAAAGTTGACAGCTATGCTCAGGCACACTGCAGGCCCCGCTGTGAGTGCCACCTGCCATTTTGTCAACCCCCCCCCCCCCTCAGTGGTGACACCTGGGGTGGCCCGCCCCTACCGCACCCCCTTGCTACGCCTCTGTGTACCCTAAATAGAGGTGAAGGTGGCATGATGGCACCATTGTTGGCCATGGTGCCTGCACTCTTTTGAGATTGATAGTGACAGTTCCAAAAATGAAACTGTATGGAGCAAAATATATGGTGAAACACACACTGTGGACAATGCAAATTTCATGGGAGGGGAGAGGGTGATTGAATCAATCCAAACCATTTTCATCATACTGTAGTAGTAGAAGGAGGAGAAGAATTATGCCCCAATGAAACAAGAAATGGACCATACCACTAGGCATTTCTGAGTGCAGGTTTTATTCTGTGTTCCTGACATGTAATAGTGAGAGTTCCGAGCAAGCCTTCTTGCTCATTTTGGAACTATCAGACACAAAGGTGTGTGCATATCCAGGTTGGAGTGTGCAAGCTGAAGAGCTATTTCTGTACCACTTAACAAGGAGCAAAACTAAACGTACCTTAGAGACACTTGTGTAAAATGTAACTGCTTACTTAAGAGCTGTTCATTTAGCACTGATAGTGTCCTGAGTGGTTTGCAAGTCAATTAAGTACAGATGAAGCAAAGATAAATGCTTCCTGTTGAGAAATGTCACAGCATTCTTTCTGCTTCACTTCCCTGGGGCATGGCATATAAACAGCCTCAATCAGATGACAGGCTGCAGTGGAACTTCTGGGGCCATGTGACAGCTTTGCCTTTGCACCATCAAAATAGTAAACAATATTTTTGGCAGAAATCACTGGCTAGCAAGTTAAGGAAGTTCGGCCACATATTTGTTTTAGGTGCCCAGGAACATTCACATTAGTGGGCAGGTTGATGAGTGGACAGACTCCCCTTGCATTATGCCTTAAAAGCACAGACCAGTCTAAACAGTGGCACACAGGCTGATGCAATTTAACACTAAAGCACTACCAGTTTTTCTTTTTTATAAGACAGGGCATAGTCAGGGCCTCTGCTCTTGCTTACCAATACAGATGGGAGCAAAAATCTGCCACTAAGTGATAAATAACCCATCACTCCTACAGTTTGGGAAGATAACTGAGGTGTGAGGACCTTAAAATGTTTATATTTAATCCATTGCTTACAATATCAGGAGCCTCTGGTGGAATAAATGATGGAAATGCAGCTAGTCTGACAAGTTACAATTACAAAGAAGTGTTTGGGGTGGCAGTTGCTTTACTTTCCTTCTTGGAAAAACTCTGCACATCCGAATTTGCCTCTGCCCATAAATGGTGTATTAGCTGTATGGCCAACTGGCACGGTAAAAGGGCATTGTCCTTATATCCAACCATGAATACAGGAGCTTGCAGTAAAAACAGATAAAGGACCCCTGGACAGTTAAGTCCAGTCAAAGGCGACTATGGTGTTGTGGCGCTCATCTCACTTTCAGGCCAAGGGAGCCAGCGTTTGTCCACAGACAGCTTTCCAGGTCATGTGGCCAGCATGGCTTCTGGTGCAACGGAACACAATGACGGAAACCAGAGTGCACGGAAATGCCTCTTACCTTCCAGCTGCAGCGGTACCTATTTATCTACTTGCACTGGTGTGCTTTCGAACTGCTAGGTTGGCAGGAGCTGGGACAGAGCAATGGGAGCTCACCCCGTCGCTGGGATTCAAACCGCCAACCTTCTGATCTGCAAGCCCAAGAGGCTCAGTGGTTTAGACCACAGTGCTACCCGCATCCCTGTAGGAGCTTGCAGTATGCGGAGCCAGACCATCGGTCCAGAATTTCAGGCAGGAGCCTTGGCAGTCTGACTTGGAGGTACTAGGGGTTGAACCTGGAATCTTTACATATGTACTACTAGCAATGAACTGCAGGTCTTCTCTTCCCCTTTGAAGTTTCCAAAATCCAGAGTATGTGTCAAAAGAAACATGCAAGCAAATCTGCTCCTGCTGAATCAAATTCACACCAATGAGATTTCCCAGATTCTTATTTAAAACCACCACCGCTAACAATTAGGATTGATCTCATTATAATTATTTTATTCATTCATTTTTTTTTAAAAAAAATCACTGTTTAGCAACTTGTTGCCATGTTAGAACCAAGGACAAGCTGTGACAAGGTAGATATTTTGATTCTATTTGCTGATAACAGTTTCTAAACTGCCTATAATTAAATATGCTTTCTTTTTTAAAAAGCACACACAAAACTTTCAACCTTGGCTCATACTATGGGCATGTGCATACGTTTAGGTATATTTGGGATATTTTTTACATTTCCCCCCCTAAAACATTTATCATGATTTTTAGTTTTTCTTAACAAAACATTTTGTCCCACTCAGCAAAGATCTGTGGGTTTGTGAACTGTTCACCGCTGTCGCCTGTGAACATAAAATAGGTCACACAAAAGCATGACCCATGCTTGATAGAAATCCATACAAGCACCTGCTAAGTAAATAACTGGTGCTGTCAACTCTGAGAGTGCTGATTGCCTCCTTTCGGTGGCAAATGGTGCTGTCTCGATCTGACCAACTCAAAAGGTGATCCGCACTCTCAAAGCAAGCACACTTCCTTGCTCAACAAGGAACAAGCCCCATATGCACAAGGAGATGTGGCTCGTGGCTGTTTTGTAATCCCCATCGTAGGGATTCAAACTGCCGACCTTCTGATTGTCCTAGGCTCTGTGGCTTAACCCACAGTGCCACCCATGTCCCATGTTTTAAGGTGGCATGTGGTAAATCAGTGTGGTACAGTAGTTAGAATGTCAGATGGGGACTAGGGAGATCAAGGTCCAAAACCCTACTCAACTGTTAACCTCTGGCTGACCCGGAGCCAGCCTCTCACTCTCAGCCAAGCCGATCTCACAGGTTGTCTGAAGGGTAAAGTGGGGCGGCGGAGAGACGCATTTCATTTACACTGCTTTGAGCTCCTTGGAGGAAAGGCAGGATATGCACATGATAAATGAATGTTTCCTGTGATGTACTCACTCATTTGTTTCATCTGACTTTCAGGCTGTCTGAACCTCTCGTGAACAGGAGATATAGTTGGAGAATTGTGCTTACCACAAGCAATGACGCCTTTTCACATGATCATCTGTTCTCTGGGGGCAGGGGAATCAACCATATCCAGCCACAGAAGAAGAAAAAACTTTTATAGCAACATTGTAAAACATTCACTTTGAGCAGTAGGAAACAAAAACATTGGAAAGGTCACAAGTGCTCAAAAAAAGAATAGCAATATTCTATTTTAATAGCTGTCTTGGCAGCCTAATATGGAAGCCTTTGTTACAGAGAATACTTCCAAGTTTCAAGGAAGCTAGTTGTAAATAGATTGCTCAGGAAATTCACAAAGTGAGGGTTGGTTTCCAAGGCATTATATTTACATCTTCTGGTACATGCAGGGCCAGATTTAGATGAAGAGAGGCCCTAGGCTACTCCACTTGTGAGCCCCCCCCCCACCCTCACAACTAGAAGAAAATGGAAGAGTGTTATAAACAAAATTGAGTGAAGCCAAGGATGATAACAGGTATTTAAAATTCTGTAATTCACAATTTCTCCTCTAAATGACATAAGATGTTATTGTTAAATACCATGGTGATTTTTAAAAATGCATAAAATTAACACTGAAAAACTTTTGCAGTAGCTGAACCTTGTAAACATTTTGTGGAATAGGCACTATTTCTTAGGAAAATGAAGTTGTAATGTTATTCTTAAAATAAGGTCTGGGCCTTAACCTCTGCATAAGTCAGCGGTTCTCAACCTGTGGGTCTCCAGATGTTGTTGGACTACCACTCCCATCATCCCTGAGCTCTGGCCTTGCTAGCTAGGGGTGATGGGAGTTGTAGTTCAACAACATCTGGTGACCCACAAGTCTTGGGTTTGCAGTTTTGGGAGAGGGGAGACTGCTGCACTGGGGAGATGGCAGACTGGCAAGGCCCCTTAGATTTAGAGGCCCAAGTTGCCCTGCCCTCACATGAAGTCTTGGGTTTGCAATTTTGGAAGAGGGGAGTTTGCCTGCTGGGGAGCGTGAGGGCTGGCAAGGCCCCCTAGATTTAAAGGCCCTAGGCTTCAGCCTACTCAGCTTATACATAAATCCGGCACTGGGTACACGTGGTTTTCAAGTGGTGAGTCAGAAACCACTGCAGGTCATGGCCTGATCCAAGATGGGTTGCAAGAGCAGCACTGCCACCAGGCAAACATATGGTATACAAAATGAAGAATCAGGTTGCCCAGTTAAATGTTGGGGTGCAAGGTGGCTCTTAAAAGGATGGAGACAACTGTTCTAGTGCAGCTGATAATCAGTGTGGCATAATGGATGTTCAAATCTCCAAATAGCCATGGAGTCCACTGGGCAACTGTAGATTTCTCAGCAGGAATCACCTCACAAGGTTGTTGTGAGAATAAAATGGGGCAATGGGGAAAGAAACATGCATGTTATCTTGAGCTCCTTGCAGGGTGGGTGAGATATAAATGCAATAAAAAAGTTTAGGTGATCCTCTGGCAGCTTTTCCTGGCTTACTTCATCAGGATGCAATCCTAAAACTACACTTACAAAGTGGGGACTTAATTCACAGTTGCATTGTTAGACATTGAAAAGGGCCCTCTATTTTGTTCTGAAGGAGCATTTTAATGACAGATTTCCTTTTAAAACAGGGTTGGCCTTTGAGTAAGATTCTTTTTCCTTGCAGGGGTGGGGGAAGGAGGAAGGGCTATCACAACAAAGGTCTTTCCAACGACAACAGGAAAAACATAGAGAAAGGGGAGAGAATGATGTTGAAGGATGTGCGCCAGTGACGGAATGGAGAACGAGACTGGGGACTGGGAGGAGGAGGAAAGACAGGCCCAAAGAGCAAAAGAGATGAAGGGTTTCTGGAAGCAACTGTTGTTTTAAGAGATGGCACTGATAGGCACAGAAGAGGCTGTGGGGCTGGCCACTGACCTTTCGGGAGACTCGGGTTACCTCAGCTGTCAATCTTAAACAATGGCAGAGTTGGCTCCCTCTTCCATAGGCTAGTGATTCCCAAATTGTATCTGGGGCATGCTGCTAAATACGTCACAATAGGGGCTGAAGTAGGATGTGGGAAAATGGCACCATGTTGGACACCTCCACCTAGGGGTGGCCAGATGCAAATGAGGACAGGGCTCCTCTGTGCTTGATAGTTGTGTAGAAAAGGCCATTTTAGCAAGTGTTGCTTGCATGACAAGCTCCACTTGTAGAAATATCCTCTTCTAGGGGTGGTGAGCCTGTGGCCATGCTGGCTGGAGCTGTTGGAATGTGGAGTCTAACAACATTTGGAGAGCTACTAGCTCCCCACATTTAAACTGAAGGTGCAGGACCACTTCCCTCTCCTCCACCCACCTGGTCAGCCTAAATCCATCACTCCACCTTGACGGAAGTGGTGAGGTTCTATGCAGCACTGATTCCTGCCTCTGATTATGAAGGCCAACAGTAGGTGGTGCGAGAGCCAAGGATTCCAACAGCAGGTGGAACCCAAGCCAGTAGGTGGAGCCAGAGCCAATGACCAAGTAGTTCTAGCTTTGTCCTCCTCCTGCTTGCTGAGTTCCATAATTACGACACTGAAGATAAGTAAGGAGAAGGTGGTAGATGGTGCCATCCCCTGGACTGGTTCAAAGAAGATGGGCAAGAGGTTGTGGGCTGGCTGATGGCAAGCTGAGCTTGGTGGACCTGTGCTCTATTTACCCTAATGGACTAGCCTTTACTGTTTTTAGAGGGTGAGTCTTTTAAAAGAGGCCCCGTGGAACATGTGTACACAGAGTACACGGGGCCTCTTTTAAAGGACTCACCCAGTATATGGGCAGCAACATTGTCCTATGGGAGAGAGTATGGACTGGGGTTCCCTAGTGGAGCCTCCATTTTAACTGAGGTCTAAGCAGGAACCTCGATTTTTCACTTCTGCCCAGAAAGCAGAGTGCCATCCTTTAGAACTGTCTGACTGCGAAATGGCAAAAAACAGATCAGAAGATAAGATTAAGAGAGCTCTCCCCCAACTGCAAATGTCTCCCTGTCTGGCTGCCCACTGCTCTCTAATCTGTTTTTTTCCAAATATGACAATATATGATAGAGAACGTGGTGGAGGTAGCTGCAGATCTGCAAGGACCTCGAGGAGTCAGTCTCTTAAAGCCAATATGGTGGGTGTTCCAGTAACTACAGTTTTGGGAGGTGTAGCTGGCTTGGCAGTGGCCACGATTGCTGTTCCAGCAGCACTGGGAGCAGCGGGTTTCACTGGAGCTGGAATTGCAGCTGGCTCTCTGGCTACAAAAATGATGTCCACAGCGGCCATCACCAATGGTGGAGGAGTAGCAGCTGGGAGCGCTGTTGCCGTGCTTCAGGCAGTCGGTGCTGCTGGGCTGTCCGCTGCTACCACAGCTGCAGTGACAGCTGGTGGAGCACTGCTGGCTGCCATCTTCCCTTAAGAAGAAGACACACATACACAGAGGCCATATCCACTTGGAAAAGCAGTACTTGGAAAACTATGCTTTGTCGACAACGACATAACTCACTTGACTTACCTTAAGTGAAATGCGATTTTAACCAATGCTACATTATTCCTACTGGCCAAAATGTGCAAAAACAAATAAAGCTTTGAGAATTAAACAAACCAAAAAGAGAGAGACAATATACAGAAAACAGATACCAGATAAAATGCAACAATAAAAAGGACTAAATAAAACAACTTAAAAAAAATCACACTAGAAGATCAGTAAGACTTGCAGCCTATTCACCACATATTAAAGTTACAAAACCCATTAATTTTCAAAGGGTCTGTTCATCAGAATAATGGTAAAACAAAATACAGCAGCCTGAAAGAGATGTCTTTTTTGTTGTTGTTCAGTGGAAGAGGGAAGACTGCCTCCAGATGATTCCGGGGGAAGGGGGGGGGGAATAGTGTGTGAAAAACCCCATATATGAAGTTTGGGAAAGGTTCCCAGCTTTTTTTTCCTGGCAAGAGTTCCTAGGCTTTTAACACCTGTGTGGCAAACAGATATTCGAGAGGTAGAGGTTCCTCAATCACTTTATCTGCATGCCGAGAAAATCCTCATCTGCAGGATAGCTACATGTTCCTCCCATAAATAAACAAATTTGAACAAATGAATGAATCATAGAAGAGCAGCAACAAAGTAAGCGTGCTATTTGACTGCAAAGCAAGCACCTCCAGGTGATTTCATCAAATGGCCTAAACTACATGGAGCTTGTCCAAGCCTGGAATTTAGAAGTGCATGTTCTGATGTTGTGCCATATTTCTGATATGATCTGTAGTCTGTTGTGTTCTGGAATTGGGTGTTGAGGCTGTAATGCTTCAGATATGGTTAGAGTCATAGAATGGCCCACAGCACTTTCCATAGTCTAAATACTTGATTGTAAGTTGCATTGGCTTACCTTGGGCAAGATAAAAGCAGCTAGCGTATTGTATAATTATTAAACACAGCAGCTAGCTAAACCTGAAATGTTCAACCTCCCTTTGAAAGCACCACACATATCATGATATTACTGCTACCACGATAGGGATGATGGAAGGACTATTTAGATAATATAGTTAACATTTTGGACACTTTATAAAAAGGATGCAACTGCCAAGGGTTGCTAGTAAAAGAATTAAGAGCCATTAATTTCCACTGAGTTAATTCCAAATGCGATGGTTTAACCATTTCCAGATCAGAGCCCAAAAGAGAAAGTGGGCCACTTTTAATGTTAGATGTATAACTGTCAACTAGATGAGATTAAGCAGAGAGATGGTACAGAAAGATAATAAATCCCAGACACACTGTGCTTTATTTCTAAAAGAGAGCTGCCAAATATCCAGTTTTTAAGTCAACCTCCAGTTAAAACTTTCTCCTAATGGAATGATTGTTTTGGGGTTATAGATGAGAGTTGCTGTTCATTGTTTTAATCGCATGTTGTTTTTATATTCATCCTGCAACCTTCTGGCAAAGGGTAAGAAAAATAAAATGATGATGAAGCTAGACTAAAAACTGATATTTTAAAATGACTCTGAACATGTAGATAATATATTTCTAAAATATCCATTCTAATTCTCCAGGGGCGCCATTAAATGAAGGCACAGTATCCATTATTTTGTTTCCCATATTTCCATGGGAATATATATTTCCATATATTCATGGGGGCATCTCTATTTTCCATATCAGATATCAATATATCTTGGGACATTTCTGCATGTTATTCACACACATACAGTATTAACTCTCACTTATTTGGTCTATTTTCAGAAGGGGACTTGGTGTATAATAGTCACAATTATTGGCTGTAAGAGAATTTTGCAAATTAGTCACAGTGTGTGAGCATGTGGTCACAATGTGGGGGAACGGCCTGTGAAATCATGTGTTTGGGTGCATTATTAGAAGCCTAACCTGCATCTCCCCACCAGTTTCTGTAAGGTCTCAGTCTGGACATTTAGGCAAGCAGAAATGGTGAAAACTCTGAACTTTGTGGGTCCTCAGCTTTCAAAAATAGTTGGAGCAATGTGACTCTTTGTGGCTTGTGGGAGAAAAATGTGCGCAGACAGTTATGTTTTGACAGCTTAAGTGAATCATTCTACGATTACGCAGCTCTGCAGAGGAAAGTATGTAAACCTAAGGAAGTATTTTGAAAATGATATAAAATTACATTTTTTCTTGCTTAATTTTTATGGTTTCAGATCATTTCACATTGTCATAAACCTTATAGTGAGAGGCTGGTTAGGACCATCTCTGATTAGGTCTATGGAAGAGGCGAAAGAAAAGATACTGCTTAAATTAGAACAAAAAATTATTTATTTTTATATTTGAATTCAGCTCATCCTTCAGGTACTGATAGTGAAAACATGGTACCTTCCAATTTCTCTTATTGTGAAGCACTTCTGAAAAAAGGAGAAAACTAAAATCCTTTACACATGGACTATTTCACTGTGTATACCAGTGACACAGAATCAACTTTATTAAATTGACATATGGTATTCTGGTTTAAAAGGCTGCATAATGGACAAAGGGGATGATTGACCCCTGGGGATTGTCCTGCCCTCGATAAATATACCTATCTACACCTGACCCGGTCAACATGGCCAGGTTGCCATCATTAGAGGTTGCATGTTGTATGCTAGTTAATTCTTTCTTGGCTGGCTTCCCTCACTGGATGATAACAAGGCTCTGTCAAACAGCAACACCCGAGGCTGCCATTGGACTAATGCTTGGTCACTTAATATTGGGCGCCTAGTGTTTCCCCATTGCTCCAAGCTGTTGAATACAGGATCTTCAACCAAGTTCAGTTTAATGGTAAAGGGACCCCTGACCATTAGGTCCAGTTGTGGCCAACTCTGGGGTTGCGGCGCTCATCTCGCTTTATTGGCTAAGGGAGCCGGCGTACAGCTTCCAGGTCATGTGGCCAGCATGACTAAGCCGCTTCTGGTGAACCAGAGCAGCACACGGAAACACCGTTTACCTTCCTTCTGGAGCAGTACCTATTTATCTACTTGCACTTTAAGAATATTTAAGAAATATTTGAATGCTGAATATCACCTTGAGTGATTCATACACTTTAAAGCTAGATAAATGTTTCATGTTCTTAATTCTATATACTCTGGAAGCAAACCACCAGCAGCACAAAGAAAAAGGATAAAGGAGAAGTGAAATTTGTTGCCGGGGTATTATTTTCTCTCATGTAATGTGATAGATTGTTGCCAGTGAATATCCCTGTTACTTTTAGAATTCTGCCTAGAGAAAAATCCAAAATAGACACCAGGACGCTACATGCAAGTGTGTGCTCTGTTTGTTTGGGGGATTTTGTGTTTGAAAATATCCTTTGATCAGTCTGCTGTGCCGGAACTGTTTCCCTGAGCTATGTGATAAGGTATAGCCTATTGGTAACTCTGTTTTGTGAGAGCAAGACAGGTTAATTGGGCTTGGCTATACCGATGAGTCTTTCAAGTCATGTAAAATGAGACCTGCACAGAGCTTATCACAGGTAGATAGCCATTAATATTCCTTGTTCTGTCTACGGGAAGAGAAAGGAAGTTGTTTGTTTTGAATGTTTCCAAAGGGATCCAACAAAGGACACAAAGGGGAAACTCTCCATGCCTGGGAGACAGGGCAGCCATACAATGAATGAAAAGGCAGGTTGCTCTTGCTATAACTGATCGTACGGATGAAAGATTTGGAACTGCAACTGCATCACTGCTTTACAAAAGAACTAAACTGTTGCATTCATGCCATGAAAGATTAAAACACATAATAAATTTCACATATAATCTCAGAGGAAATCTTAGTCAAACTATTTCTCCTAGCAGATGGTTTTCTTGAGCTGAACCATAAAATTCCTTTTCTCTTTTATACAAAAGTAATCATATTTGGGCTCATTCTTTCACCACCACTAGACAAGCGTGTGTGTTGCTGACACAAAACATATCTGTGGAGATTTAGGGTATTGTATAAGACAAGGCATTATGTGAGACAAAGTCAGCCAACGTGGCCAGGTGCAGTCCTGGGAGTGTGTAGTCCACCACAACTGGAGGGCACCACATTGGCCATGGCAGAAATAAGACTTTCCCAATCACAGACACAGAGAAGAGGCTTTTAACACCTAGTCTGACTATACCATGGGTAGGCAAACTAAGGCCCAGGGGCCAGATCTGGCCCAATCGCCTTCTCAGTCTGGTCCGCAGACAGTCTGGGAATCAGCGTGTTTTTACACGAGTAGAATGTGTCCTTTTATTTAAAATGCATCTCTGGGTTATTTGTGGGGCATAGGAATTTGTTCAATTTCCCCCAAAAAAATATAGTCCGGCACCCCACAAGGTCTGAGGCACAGTGGACCAGTCCCCTGCTGAAAAAATTTGCTGACTCCTGTTCTATACTAAGGTTACCAGATTTTTTCCAATGAATCCAAGAACACTTTTTAACTTCAATAGATTTTGTATGGGGACTGATTACCCTTGGGAAACAGGGACGTCTGGTAAACTAGGTCTATACTAGGTTCAGATTGGTCCACAAGTGACCCAGCTCTTTGCTGACTTCAAGCAAATCTATCCCAGCTTCATGTCTCCAACTGTAAAATGTTAATAATTGTGATTTACTTCCTAGTTTTGTTGAGAGAAACAAAACAAATAACAATCCTGAAACAATGGGAGTGGGGAGGAAGTCTTAAAAGCTCTATGTTTTGAGGCAACGAATTAACAGGGGATTGGATTAGATGACCCTTGGGGTCCCTTCCAACTTTACAATTCTAATTGTTTTCTAGAGCCAGCATGTTTCACAAATACAAATTCTGACTTCCCATTCTCCAAGAGCACCTGATTCTGCAGCATTTTTGAAGCTAAGCAGATATAAATCAGAGCAGTCCCTTGGAAGATCACACCAGCCCCATGTAAGAATTAATAGAATAAGTAAGCAGCACCAGTCCTTCACTATGGGTGTGGCTTCTTAAAGATCCCATCTCTAATATATGAACAGCTTAATACTAAGCAAATGTAAGAAAAACTGCTACCAGGGAAATGGCTTCCTCCTGTGTCTGAATGTTTACTATGTGGAAGTAGGTTGGAAGGTTTCACATCAGATATCGGGAGAGCACTTAGTGTCAATTGGAATGCTTGTGTTGTTTGCAAAAGGATAAGAAGTCTGTGGTCAGGGTCAAATACCCTTGGTTTCAACAGATTCCCCGCCCCCCCCACACACACACACCATCCAAAAAACTTGCATAACACATGTGAACTCATGATAGGAAGATAGGGAAAAGTCACATTTTCCTCCCAGAAAAACCTTTTCTGCATATGCAAGTGTTTTATAACATGGGTTGGGTAATGTGCTCAAGGTTGGAGAACAAGAATGTGATTCTAAAGAAATCATGGCTTGTCCTTTTAGCCCTATTCTCCTTTCTAGCATGGATACTCCAGTGTCAATACTCTCCGCCACAGCCTTCATCAACTTGGTGCCCTCCAGTTGTTTTGGATCAGCCCCAGCCAGTGCAGCAATTCTAAACATCTGGAAGGCAACAGGTTGGCAGAAGCTGCTTTGCTAGGACATAGCTACAAGGCAGTACCAGAACCGCTACCAGCAAAGTGGCAGATCAGAGAGTATACTGTTCCTCTACAAAAACTCAAGAGAAAAAAACAAGTGGTTTCATATCACAGGATGCCAACACAGAGAAGTCCATATTTCTAGTAGCTACCCACTCAGCTTCCAAAGATCAGTTCACCCAGAACAAGGTCACAGATGACCTCAGTGAATGAGCAGGCTCGGATGACAGTTTCATATGGATGCCCCATTAAAGAAAGCAACCTTAATCTCAGTTCCCCACCTCCAAAACAGGAATAAAAGTGACCCATCAGAGTGGTGTTGAGCAGCAATTATTTTTGGAAGCTACATTTGTTTCCGGGATTATTAATGGAAATAATATGCATCTAAACATGAATATTAATATTCATGTTTTTTATTAATATCATGTTTTACACCTTTAAAACTGTTAATCTGGCAATATGCAGACAGACAAGGTGAGCCCTTCCTTACCTGGAGCTGCAGGTGTGAGCTTTTGTAGGGAACATCAATTATGGCATAAGTGTGTGGGATGAAGGCTCAGCCCTCCATTCAGAATGAGGAGACAAGACTAGTAAACTCTGAACATCTGGGAGTTTCTGGGGAGTTCCACACCATACATTTAAAGCACATGACTTCCACCAAAGAATCCTGGGAACTGTAGCCCCCCAATCTACAATTCCCAGCACCCTTAACAAACTACAGTTCCCTGGATAGGGGAAGTCATCTGCTTTAAATGTGTGTTGGATGTGCTTTAAATGTACTGTTTGGATCTGCCTTCTGTCTTGAGAGGAGCAGGCTGTTACAACCCTTTTAAACACTCTTGGAAAACTCAATGTGAATTAATGTGCGCTAGTGGCACTTCTAATGGGAGAAAACTTTTTGCTATTTTTAAATTAAACATAGCTTTTGACACACATTAAAAAAATCACATACCTTGGCAAAGTTTAATTACTCTTTAACAGTTTACCTTTATATACCACTTCTCTAAGCAATTCATTTTAACAGCTCTGTTGATAATTACTAGTACCAGACACTTACCTTACATTGAAGGTGAAAGAAAACCTGTTCACTCTTGTTTGTCTTACTTATGTCTTTTGCAAGACCATTCAACAGCTGCATACTTTACACAAATCTCATACATTATCTGAGGAGAAAGGTCCATTTCTTGACACAATCGGTTTATTCCTCACAAGGTTTAGATAGCATTTATCTTTAAATGAGCTGCAGTCTTTTGCAAGTTCATCTGATATGTTAACAACCCGTATTGCACTTCAGTAAATATTGTACTTCAGCAAATATTGTACAATTCACAACAATAAAGGCAAAAATAAAGTCAGTCAACAGACATGATCATTAACATGTTTTTGTCCTGCATACACACACAGCTGCAATCTTATTAGTTCTGAAGGAACAAATCATGAGCAGGAGTATATAAATGGATAAAAAATAATTGTTCCAGAAGGGAAAGGAAGGGAAAGAATAAGTGGTCAATGAGATGTAACACACATTTGCACTCTTTGTAAGTCAGAAGAATCCTCAAGAGCAGGAGTTGGCAAACTAAGGCCCGGGGGTCAGATCCGGCCCAATCGCCTTCTAAATCCAGCCTGTGGACAGTCCGGGAAACAGCATATTTTTACTGTACATGAGTAGAATGTGTCCTTTTATTTAAAATGTATCTCTGGGTTATTTGTGGGGCCTGCCTGTTGTTTTTACATGAGTGGAATGTATGCTTTTATTTAAAATGCATCTCTGGGTTATTTGTGGGGCATAGGAATTTGTTCATTTCCCCCCCAAAAAATATAGTCCGTCCCCTGACAAGGTCTAAGGGACAGTGGACCAGCCCCCTGCTGAAAAAGTTTGCTGACCCCTGCTCAAGAGGCTATCATTTTTGAGCAAGGGAATTAGGTAACTGAGAAAAAGGACTGCTTAACCCTTTCACCAGCTATTTTACTGTTCACAACCATCCCCCACACAGGGGGGAAATGAGTACTTGCCAGTGTACTATGAGAGGCCTCAGACCTTCAAATAGTCTAGGCTTTCCCCAACCTGGTGTTTTCCATATATTGTTGATGGCATAAATAGGCTGAAATAGGCCAGGGCAAACTGGATGAAACTTCCTAGCACTGACCTCAAGATGGAATCAGAGGCATGGGTAGGATGAACCAATGCTACACAATGAAAATCCTAATATATTATGACTTTAACATCTAATATAATGTTTACAATGTTACTAATCTTTTCAATTCTTTTAAAAATCACTCTTGTGGAATGCCACCTTTCTGAGAAGTCTCTGTTCTCAGCACATTTAGGACTATGACCTTCACCCTACCACCACCTAGACCACTCAGAATCAATGAAGATGGCGTATATAGTCTAAGACCGGGGAGAGGGGAGTTCAAATCCTCTTTCAGTCATGAAGCTTCCTGGAAGTCCTTGAGCAAGTCACTATCTCTCAGACTAACCTGTCATTCTGTGGATAAATGGGGTGGGGATGGGCAAACCATATACATCAGGCATGTCCAAAGTCCGTTTTGGTGGTCAGTTTAATCCGGCCCCTGTGGCAGTTTATTTCCCAGGGCAAAACAACTTCAATCCTAAAAAAAGGTCAACAACATTGGTTGGCCCCCACAGCCCTCACTTCATCAAATCTGGCCCTCTTTGCAAAAAGTTTGGACACCACTGATATATATCACCTCAAGCTCCTTGGACATAAATAGTTTGTGCTACTGAGAAGGTGAAAACCAGCACTTTTGACAAATGATTTAAAGTCTCTCTCTGTTTTGTTGGACTATAACCCCTCCTGAGCTGAGCATACAGTACATAGGAAACGGTGGTCAAGAAACTGACACAATAGCACTGTATATTGTCAGCCCCCACCTCAGTGCAATTAAATAAAGCCAACATTGTTGGACTACAAGCTCCCATCATCCCTACTGGCTATGCTGACTGGGGCTGATGGTAGGTAGAGCCCATCAAGATCTGGAAGAAGGACCACAGGGTTCCCTCCCTGGAGAGTGGAGGATAGCTTGAACTGCCTGCATTGTGCTATGGTCCAGAGGCTACCTGAAGGCAGCTCTGCTTAAGATGTTGTTTAGATTGCATATACACAGGCAGAGAAGCACAGATGCACAAACATGTGTACACTCACACCCACAATGAACATAATAAATCTGCTGTTTTCAAAACCTATTGCTTACCACAAGAGATTTTGGTACAAAGGAGCAAATGCTCTGGAAAGAGTTAATTATTTCATACACTGAAAATTATGTCTATGTATGCAAGATGTCAAGCAAGAATAAACATAAACCAGTTAAAATCAATTAAATAGAAACCACTTAAGCAAGGTTAATTACTGGGAGGGGAACATCTGTAGGCACACAGCCATCAAGCTGGCTGTTCTTATCAAAATGTTCTAAATATTTTAAATACTAATGTAAAGTATTCGTCAGGGCAACCTGAGCACAATTAAGATGTTTCGACTGCTGTCAGTGAAACAGAAACAGTGTAGTTTTGCTGCCACCTTCTGATACATTTCAGAAGCACAGGTTCCATACTAATATATAACTTTTTAAAATAGAATGATAAATTAGATTAAAATGGAAGGAAAATTCTTTAAGAGTTTCTAGTTACTGATATATCAAAATGATTGAATGAAAGTTGAAGATGGAGTGACAGATCTTTAGAGCTCCACCTGAATGCATGTGGAGCAATGAATATAAACTGATAAAATTATCAGTAAGGTAAAGGTAAAGGGACCCCTGACCATTAGGTCCAGCTGTGGCCGACTCTGGGGTTGCGGTGCTCATCTCGCTTTATTGGCCGAGGGAGCCGGCGTACAGCATGTGGCCAGCATGACTAAGCCGCTTCTGGCGAACCAGAGCAGCGCATGGAAACGCTGTTTACCTTCCTGCTGGAGCGGTACCTATTTATCTACTTGCACTTAGGGGTGCTTTCGAACTGCTAGGTTGGCAGGAGCAGGGACCGAGCAACGGGAGCTCACCCCATTGCGGGGATTCGAACTGCCGACCTTCTGATCTGCAAGTCCTAGGTTCTGTGGTTTAACCCACAGCGCCACCCGCGTCCCTCAAAGGTGTTTACTTTATGGCAAATTCAGAAAATCCCTAAATTCACTAATGGTTCCTCGTCACCCCACTTGTCACTGGAAAAAAGTGACAAGTGGGATGCCACAGGGTTCTGTTCTGGACTTGTTGTTGTTTAAAATCTTTATAAACCACTTAGATGAAGGAATTGAGGGGATGCTTAACAAATTTGTTGATGCCACTGTACTGGCAGGGAGAGCTGATGCCGCAGAAGACAGAATCAGGATTCAAGATGACCTTAACAGGTTGGAGAACTGGGTTGAAACTAACAAAATGAATTTCAATAGGGATACATGTAAGGTTCTGCACTTAGGCAGGAAGAACCAGTTGCATCAATATAAGATGGGGAACACCAGGCTTGCCAGTACATGTGAAAGGGATCTAGGGGACTTGGTGGGCCACAAGCTTAACATGAGTCAACAGTGTGATGCAGCAGTTAAAATAAAATAAAAGAGCTAATGCTATCCTAGGCTGCAACAACTGAAATATAGTGTCTAGGTCAAGCAAAGTAATAGTACGACTTTATTCTGCCTTGGTCAGACCACACCTGGAATACTGTGTCCTGTTCTGGGCACCACAGTTTAAGATGGATAATGACAAGCTGAAGTGTGTGCAGAGGAGGGTGACCAAGATGCTCAAGGGACAGGAAACCTAGACTTGTGAGGAGTGGTTGAAGGATCTGGGTAGCAGCATAGAAAAGAGGAGAGTGACAGGATATGATAACCACCTTCAAATATCAAATGGGCTGTCACATAGAGGATGGAGAAAGCTTGTTTTCTCCTGCTTCAGTGGGGAGGACCTAAACCAATGACTTCAAGTTACAAGAAAGGAGATTCCGACTAAACACCAGGAAGAATTTTCTGACAGTAAGAGCTGTTAAAGACAGGGGGGCAGTCTCCCACGGAAGGTGATGGACTCTCCATCCTTGGAGGTTTTTAAGCTGAGGTTGGGTGACCATCTGTCATGGATGCTTTAGCTGAGATTCCTGCATTGCAGCCGGGGGTTGGACTAGATGACCCTTGGGTCCCTTCCAACTCTACGACCGTATCATAAAGAAGCAAGAGATTTCTATTTCACAAACTCATGGTTTATTGTTTCACGTGAACAAGGCTAATTTATCTCTATCTGAAAGTGATGGGGGAGTATATATATATATGCAGTCTCTTTGTATTCCTGCATTGCAGGGGGTTGGACTAGATGACATTCGGAGTCCCCTCCCTCGTTCTATGAAAAACGTAGTAGGGCGAGACATTTTATCAGACTGACCAGAATACCGAGCATGGCTTTTGAACCCTTCTGAGTTTTCAGGGGAGGGGTGGCGTGGTTGCATAAACACCGTACATTTAAACCACATTCCCACCCCGACCCCGTCAAGAATCCTGGGAGCTGCTGCTGCACTGGGTTCAGGTGCGTCGGCCGCTCTCTGAGGGACTAAACTACAGTTCCCAGGATGCCTTGGGAGAAAGACCAGCCTCGAATGCATGGACGGCATCGGCCATGCTGGCGCTTTACTGCAGGGGGAGCCGCGCGGCCTCCTTTGCCTGCTCCGCTCGCCTCTCTTGCCTCTTGCCGGAGGTGGCAGCTCCTCGCCGGCGAGTGGGAGGGCCCTTTCGCGGCTGCGGCGGCGGCGGCGAAGCTCCAGCCCGCCTGTCTTCGGCTGAAGGGGAAGCCGAGCGGCGCCTCACCCCACCGGGCCCCTCCTCTTCCTGCACGCCGCCCCATTGCCGCCCGCCCGCTCCGCCACGGCGCCTGCCTTTCCCCGCAACCCGCCGCCGCCGCCAGCAGCAGCATGCAGCTTTTCCAGTACCCCGAGGTGTACCGCGAAGAGACATCCGTGAGTAGCTCCCTGACCCCCATCTCCCGCCCCCGGAGCCCCCCAACACCTGACCCCCAGGAGTCCCGGGCAGCTCCCGTCTCTGGGGCAGCTCCCGGGACCCGGTGGCTTCCTGCCTCCTCGCTTCCTCCTCGGCCACCGGCGACCCGGTATGGAAAGGCTTCCCGCATCTATCACACCCTGCGGGCTTTCCCCGTCAAGCCTGATGCGGAAATAGAGGTGTTTGAAGGGATGGGTGCAGGTGTGATGCAGGGCCGTGTCCTTTGCACACCCATCCACACACCAGTCTTTCCAACCTGGCCGGTTTGGTCTCAAACCACCGGTGTCGTTTATCTCCTGCCTCTCTCCACTACTTGAGGGTGTGGGGATTGCTGGGGACGGCCGCCGGGGGTTATTTCGGCAGATGTGGGCACGCCTGAAGAGGATCGGGGGCCACTTTTGGCACCCAACGACACAGTGTGAGCTGCAGAAGTTTAATGTTGGCACATATTTTTGTCTTGCACAATCTACGAGCCCCAAAAACAAGCACCTGTTGCTCAAGCAGGAAGACATAATTTCCTCAAATCAGATTGGCCAGTAACCAGATTGGCTTGCCTGTATATGCCCTGTAAATAGCTTTGTGCAGCACAGTGGCTCTCCACTGGGGGTGCACAATGGGCTGGGTTAGAATAATAAAATTACAGTGGTGCCTCGCAAGACGAAATTAATTCGTTCCGCAAGTTTTTTCTTCTTGCGAGTTTTTCGTCTTGCGAAGCACGGTTTCCCATAGGAATGCATTGAAAATCAATTAATGCGTTCCTAGGGAAACCGCCTTCAGACCAGGTCCGGGGACAATCTGTCCCCCGACATCTTCTGAAGGCTGGGGGGGGGGGGGACAAGGGCTTTTCATCCCACTGCCAGCCTTCAGAAGGCTGTTCTGAAGGCTGGCGGTGGGAAGAAAAGCCCTTCTTCCCACCTCCCGCCCCGCAAGCTCCAGGGACAGGAGGGCTTTGCTGCCGACCGCCAGCATTTTAAAAGCCCCTGCTGTCCCGGGGCGATTTTAAAATGCTGGCGGGCGGGAGCGAAGCCTCCGCTGTCCCGGGGAGATTTTAAAATGCTGGGGGTCGGCAGCGAACGCTTCGCTCCCGCCCGCCAGCATTTTAAGATCGCCCGGGGCAGCGGAGAAGTCTCCGCTGTCCCGGGAAGGCAGGCGGGGGGGGGGAAGCAAAGACTTTTGCCCCCCGCCGGCCTTCAGAAGAGGTCCAGGACCTCTTCTGAAGGCCGGCTGTGGGCGAAAGTCTTTGCTCCCGACCGCCAGCAATTTAAAACAGGTCCCCGGAGATTTCCCTATGGGCTTTCGTCTTGCGAAGCAAGCCCATAGGGAAATTCGTCTTGCGAAGCGCCTCCAAAACAGAAAACCCTTTCGTCTTGCGGGTTTTCCGTCTTGCGAGGCATTCGTCTTGCGGGGTACCACTGTATAGAACTTTAGAGGTGGAAGGGATGGTTGTGCAGCTGGGGCTGGTGTATGGATAGTGCTGCTTGGGAATTCTGAAAATCAAGCGGTATATAAATCTCTAAAAGAAACCGATGGTGTTTCCTTGCAGCAGAAGAGAAAGGACTTAACCCACACTTCCTCTTGTCCTGCTGCTCCCCCCGCCCCGCCACCTCAACTGGTGAAAACCACACTTCAGCGCTCAATCAAAGTAAATGGCAGTTCAGGTTTTTGATCAGGTTTTCCCTTGGAAAGGAGCAGGGCAAGGGGAAAACCAATTCGTGCATAGAAAGCGTGGGGCAATCAGGAAACTCCTCAGACACATGCTTTCTAGGCATGGCACAAGCAGAAGTGTGGGTGAGCCCTGATTTAGAGCAGGTGTTGGAAGCTGTGACCCTCAAGATGAATATTTTGTTACAAGTCCTGTCATTCCTGACCATGGGAGTTGGATCTTACAGACCAAAGATTCTCCTCCCTGGTCTAGAGAAACTACCTCTTAATTCTTTGTAGCACAAGTTCTATTAATTTGGGAGCTTCCGCTCCCAGCTTACCATGTTCTTGTAGTTTTGTGTTGGAAATCTTAACTGGAAGGTTGACAAACAATACCTGAAATAAAAAAATTCCTTCCAGTAGCACCTTAAAGACCAACTAAGTTAGTTCTTGGCATGAGCTTTCGTGTGCATGCACACTTCTTCAGATACACTGAAACAGAAGTTGCCAGATCCTTCTATATAGTGAGAAGGTGGGGAGGGGTATTACTCAGAAGGGTGGTGGGAATGGGTGATTGGCAGATAGCTGAGATGAGCCTGTTGACAACTCTTAACGACTGCAATAGGTCTTACAGGAAAAGGCAAGGGGTGAAAAATGGCTTAGTCATGTATAATGAGATAAGAATCCAATGTCTTTGTTCAGAATCCAATGTCTTTGTTCAGAATTGTTCTGAACAATTCTGATTGTTCAGAATCCAATGTCTTTGTTCAGACCAAATCCAATGTCTTTGTTCAGACCAGGTCTCTCCATGGTTTTAAGTTTGGTAATGAGTTGCAATTCAGCAGCTTCTCTTTCCAGTCTATTTCTGAAATTCCTTTGTAGTAAAACAGCTACTTTGAGATCTTGTATAGAATGTCCTGGGAGATTGAAGTGTTCTCCTACTGGTTTCTCTGTTTTGTGATTCTCTGTTTTGTGATTTTTGTGAGAAACCAGAAACCAGTGATTCACAAAACAGAGAAACCAGTAGGAGAACACTTCAATCTCCCAGGACATTCTATACAAGATCTCAAAGTAGCTGTTTTACTACAAAGGAATTTCAGAAACAGACTGGAAAGAGAAGCTGCTGAATTGCAACTCATTACCAAACTTAAAACCATGGAGAGACCTGGTCTGAACAAAGACATTGGATTCTTATCTCATTATACACGACTAAGCCATTTTTCACCTTCTCACCCCTTGCCTTTTCCTGTAAGACCTATTGCAGTCGTTAAGAGTCGTCAACAGGCTCATCTCAGCTATCTGCCAATCACCCATTCCCACCGCCCTTCTAAGTAATACCCCTCCCCACCTTCTCACTATATAGAAGAATCTGGCAACTTCTGTTTCAGTGTATCTGAAGAAGTGTGCATGCACACGAAAGCTCATACCAAGAACTAACTTAGTTGGTCTTTAAGGTGCTACTGGAAGGAATTTTTTTATTTTGACTATGGCAGACCAACACAGCTACCTATCTGTAACTGAAACAATACCTGTTAACAGCTTTATTTTTCCATGATATGGAAAAAGTAGTGCATTTTATGAAGGAAAGCAAAAATGATAAAATAACCAAAGAATTTGACCAGCCTTTAAATGATAGATTTAATTGTACTCCCCATTTCTTAAAATCTGTGACTCTGTTCCAATTATAACATTCTCAGGCTAATAGGCTACAGAAAATAATACTTTTAATCAAATATTTCATTAGGCAGAGAAGGGTCAATCTTGCTCTGCCCTGTGCTGGTAACAAACATTCCAAATGCCTTTTGTAAATAAAATTGCTGATATTGTTCAGAAGTCCCTCCCAGAGTTTTACGTAGTAGAATTTCACTAGCAACAAAAGAACTTCCAGCCGTACTGCAGTCTTTTATAACCTGTTAGCAGAATGTTGCTCATTTCTTTAGGCTCTCTGTGTTTAAATTTACAGCTAGATATATCTTCCCTCACTGAAGTACTAGCTTTTAAGATGATGGAAGTTGGGAGTCCAATCTGGAGAGCCACATGTATAGGCTTTGCATGAAGGACGTTCTCCCAAGTTCAGGTGCTGACATCTTCACCTAAAACATGAGTGGTTAACCACTTGCTCTCCAGATATTGCCCAACTACAACTCCCATGAGGATGATGAGAGTTTTGGTCCAGCAATATTTGGAGTCCCCATCCCTGCCTAATGTCCTTTCAGACTGCTATGACACTTGAATCCTTCTAGCGCTTGCTGTTTAGTGCTGTAGCACCAAACCAAGAGCACAAGCATTTTCCCTTGCAGATGCACCCAGATGTCCTGTTCCAGCAAGTGTGACTTATTTCTGGAATTTGAAATCCCTGACCATGTCTACTGTGTTGAGAGCACAATAGGCAACTAGTTAGGGAGTGAAAATACAGTACATCCAGAGAGACACCTGTGGCTTCAGTATAGCGATTGCAGAAGTCCTATCTTTGGTTTCTGTTCCAAACTGCTGTTGTGTTTTTAGAAGCCGTTAATAGTATTGATCTCCATTTCCCATCTTTTTCCCATTCCAAGTTATAATCCGTGGCTGAGAGTTCTCTCTTTATTAATAGAAACAGAAGGTCCACAAACTACATCGGCACATAAATTCTCTGGATTAGTTATGCTCGATTAACTTAATTTGTTTGGAAGAGGCTATTATTCTGCTGTCAGGGCAGCTTGATGAAATTAGATGCCTGTTGCATACTCCAGCTTTCAGCAGTGTATTAAGCTGTAACAACTTATTTAATGTCACTCATAAAGTGATTGTAAAGCATTCTTTTAGAAAACAAATCTCTCTGTATATTTTAAAATCAGGTGGACGACTATCATGGCTGTAAAATATGTGATCCATACAGCTGGCTTGAAGATCCTGATAGTGAGCAAACAAAGGTAAGCCTTTCTTATAATTCTGGACATCTTGGGGCAAATGCCTTTGCAGTGTAGAGGTGCAAAGTACCGTATTTTTCGCTCTATAAGATGCACCCGAGCATAAGACACACCTAGTTTTTTGGGGAGGAAAACAAGAAATAGGAAACCTCCTGAGCGAAGAGGTAGCACTCCTCAGGAGGCTCTTGAGGGCTTTTCTGGGAGGTGGGGGAAGGAGCCGCATGCTCTGTCCCTTCCCCCACCTCCCGCAAAAGCCAGGGATAGCTGCACGAAGCCTCCGCAGGGCAGCGGGATGAAGGCTCCCCGCCACCCTGCTTAGGCTTTGTGCGGCTAAGCCAGAAGCTAGAACAGCTAGAGGAAGCGCTGCGCAGCGCTCCCTCTCCCTGTTCTGGCTTCTGGGATAGCCCGCGAAGCCTGCATTCACTCCATAAGATGCACACACATTTCCCCTTACTTTTTAAAGGGGGGAAGTATGTCTTACAGAGTGAAAAATGCGGTACTGTTCAAATGTGATACTAGTCTCAGGTAAAACATCAGTTCAGGCAAAAACTAGTTTTCTGCTAATGATCATCTTACACCAGAAAGGTTTGTGTTTGTAGGAAGTCTTACTGGTCCACAGGCAATTGCTGTGATTGGAGTACAGTGGTACCTCGGGTTACAGATGCTTCAGGTTACAGACTCCACTAACCCAGAAATAGTACCTCGGGTTAAGAACTTTGCTTCAGGATGAGAACAGATATCGTGCAGTGGCAGTGCGGCGGCAGCGGGAGGCCCCCTTAGCTAAAGTGGTACCTCAGGTTAAGAACAGTTTCAGGTTAAGAACGGACCTCCAGAACGAATCAAGTTCTTAACCCGAGGTACCACTGTAGTGTTTTTTGTTAGTTGTGCAGGGTAGAAATGTTTGAATGACCCAAGTCCCTGGTTCAGGACCCCTAGTATTTACAGTGGGGTAGCTTCCCTAGACTGTATGTCTCACAGCTCATGGTCAGAGCACAAGCTTTGGATGCAGTGGTCTCGGGTTTGGGGCCTTGGAGCTCTGGCTAAAAAGATGGGACAGGACTGAAAGTCTCAGTGATGGAGCACATGCTTTGCTTGCAGAAGGCACCAGGTTCTATTCACTACATCTCCATTTAAAAATACTAGGGGAGGATCGAATGTCATTGAGAGAGCAAAGGTCCTAGGTCCAATCCCTGGTATCTCCAGGTAGAACTGGAAAAGATTTATCTGAAACCCTGGAGAGCCACTCCCAGTCAGTGTAGGCAATAATCTGAAATCTAAGTTTCTTTGTGGGTGCTGTGGTTAAAACAAAGCATACTTTCTGGCTTGCTGTTACATCCAGTAACATCATGTTACATATTGATCTGTATAAGCTATGACACAGTTACGTAGAATTGGGCTTGATGTTTCTTTTATGATCACTTGTGGGCATGGCTGAAGGGTGAGATTTTTGGCTTGGAAGATGCAGTGGCTTGAGCTGAGCAGTTGTATGCCCCCTAGAGGCTTCTGCATGCGGTGACTTTACAAACTTCTTAAAGAAAGGACCTTGCTCAGGATCCATGTCGGTTTATGGAAGGTGGGAGCTGCCTGGGTCAAATGGGTCAAATTTTGTGCATGCGTTGGAAAACAGAAAGGAAGTTTACATGAGTAAGTGACAAAGTTGGCATGTGCATGATCTTCACAAGTAAATGATATTTAAAATATACTAAGGTATATTTTATATAAGTATAAGTATATAATATATAAGTACAAGCCATAGACAGGATACTTACAAAGCAGTGCAGATGTAGTAGTTTTAATCATTTAGCAACAGTTAAGATATTTGGGTATGAGCTTGTGGACATTACCCCCCACCTTACCATTGTCACCTCTCCAGTGCAAATTCTCTTTCCCTTTCTATACAGCCTTAGCTGTGATTTAGTATTGCATCTGCACCAGCATGAACCAATACTGTTCTCATAATCTGGGTTTGAACAGCAAACCTTTAAGGAGAAAGCTTGTTAGGATTAACCATACAAACACAATACTAAACAATGGATAATGCTGGGAATGTCACACTGGACAGGGGAGAAGCCTAAGTCTTCATACCCAAGCTCTTAAGAGGTTGGCCCCATTATGTCTCAACCAGGCTCAAGTATGTTTTGATTAGTGTCAAGGATAGGTAGAGTGCATTTGCGAGAGGGGCTGCTAATCACCTTGAATCAAAATATTTCTGTGAACCTTGAACTCTTGGTGTGCAACCTGCTTAAACTGAACCCATTGCTTGTATTAAAAGTATCAAACATTTGGCTGTTCATCATTTTCAGTTCACAGGTTCGCATGCGTTTTGTGTCTCATTATTGCAGAAAATTGTTTGAAATTTACCTTTATGACTTTATTTGAGGCCTTGAACTGGAACAGTAATACTGTTCTCTCTGGTGAGCTGTTAAAATAAATTGATTTTGTTTAATGCTATGGAGTAGTTTGCAGAAAGTACCCATTTGTTTTATCAGAGCTAATAGATTATGTCCCCTTCTGGTCCTTTTATTCTCTGTTTCTCTTTGCTAAATTTATAGCTAATTATTTATTATTAAATTTCAATACAGTACAACCCTTCATCCGAGGATCATAGGATGGTTTACAATATAAAAACACAAAAATATGTAACATAATAGCAAACAAAACAATACATCTAAAGATAATGTAATGAAGGTGCCAGGTGAATCTCCCTGGGGAGAGCATTCCGCAAACTAGAATCTGCTTGTATTGATGCAAACCAGCATTCACTCACTTGGGACTAAGCCTTATTACATTCAGCAGAACTTACTTCTGAGTAAATTTTCATTGGAATGGCCTTTCTATCCTGTTGGCATACACGGGATTAGCCTGCACAAAAGCCCAGCCTTGCTATAGAGATTCTTGCAACTTTTTCACCATCAGTTATGTTGGCTCATTTATTAAGCCATCCATTTATACCATTCAAGCAGCAGTAATCTGCCTTCGCGTTAATCTTGGAACTAAAGTGCTTCACTTTACTGTTCATATATCGCTTCAGTGGTGGCTGAAACATCTTGTCAATTTGGTTTATACACCAAATGAGAGAGTTTGCATTTAGATCAAAGAGACCCATAAAGCTCATCAGGACTCATACCTGTGATGACCTGCTTTTTTGACTTGTTCAACCAGGGTGTGGTGACCAAGTGGTAAAATAGTTACCTCTTTCTGTGTTTGAATGTATGAAGTGGTTTCATCCGAAAGCTGCTTGAGAGAATCCTTTGATGACCTGCAAAGCAAGTTGGCAGACTGTAGACTTCTCTCTCAGGAAGAATCCATCTCAAAAGTCACCCTCCCCCTTTTAATGCAGGATGCTGAAATTAAAAGTCAGTAATAGGTGGACTGGACAGATTGCTATCATGTTTTGAATATTAGAAAGCCACTTTAGTTATTATGTTATTATGTGCCATTGCCACTTAATGAAACGAGCAGCAGCATTCCTGAAATAATGTCTGTGGTATGCTCAGTTCTACTCTAAGACTGTTATGAAGTTGCATCCAAATCATTGCACTCTCTAGACCGGGGGGGGGGGGACCTGTGACCCTCCAGATGTTGTACTCCCAACCTGTGATCATGGGCTATTCCGCCTCTATCTGGTCAGGTAGTTGAGAGTCCAACAACATCTGCCAGTTCATCAGCTCCCCATCCCTGATCTAGGTCAAACTGTTGCTTTATAAAGCCCTTGTTTTATTTCATTATGTTTTGTTTCTTCTCTTTCAGGCTTTTGTCGAGGCACAAAATAAGATAACAGTACCCTTTCTTGAGCAGTGTGCTGTCCGGGGACTATTTAAAGAGCAAATGACAGAACTCTATGACTACCCCAAGTATAGTTGTCATTTCAAGAAAGGGAAAAGGTATGTAAAGGACTGTGTGCACCTTTGGATTATTGCAGGATGGTTTATAGCCAGACATTTTGTAGTGGGGGTATCATAAATTATGTGCTAAGCGTTCACACCAAGTGATTCTCAGGTCAAACACACACACACACAGAGAGAGAGAGAGAGAGAAAGTTTCTACTAATTAAATCTTGAGCCAGGAAAATCAACAGCCAGCCTGCCAAAAAAATAAAATAAACTCATGACCAACTGCTGTAATAATTTAGGAAAATACAGAAATCCTACCTTTTATTTTGTCAAGCAGTGAAAGAGGACATGTCTGTTTCTGTGACTTTTCAGCCCTATTCTTGCCTTTGCTTACATTTACTAGAATACTGGAAGTGAGAGAAGGTTTACTAATACTTACTGAGCAATTGCTTACTGCTTCTCCATTTTCCTTAATATAGAGTCAGAAAAGGGTTTTTTGTTTTTTTGCTGTGTGTGTGTGTGTTTTAATGAAAGCCGAAAATTCAGGAAAAGGCCTAGAGGAGGCATGGTTCCCTTCAGATGATGATGGATTGTCCAAGCCTGCTTTCCCAGTTGTTGGTGATATTGAGAGTTGTAGTTCTTTATCATCAGAACAACACCTTGTTGGCTACTCCTGGCTTAGAATATCCCTGGCAGTAACTAAAGGCCTGGCTTAGAATTAAAGGTCTGAAGCAGAAAAGGACAAAAAACCAGTACGCTAAAATATCTATTTAAGATTACTCCGTTCACTAGTCCTTCATCACATCAAAGTGTGGAGGTCATTTTCTCCCCTTCAATACACAAGAAGAAGAAAAATCCATCTGGCGAGGATAGTTCATCTCCCAACTCCACAAAGTTGTCAAGCTCCTTTTCCTGGCAGATGTGGCTATCTTGTGATCCGCTGCTTAGAGCCAGAATTGGAGCCCAACTAGGTCATGAGCTCTTAAAGGCTGCACTGTTGTCCATAGGCTCTTGCCCATTGTTTGTCTCTCACCATCTGTCCTACGGTGCTACACTACTTCAGAGAAACCTTTGGGCAGAACAAAGCACTAACTAGGGTTCAGATGACATGCCAAGGCAAACCATGGTTTAGCCCTGGGTAGCGTGGCAGCAGGAGGAATCGGGAAAGGAACACAGCAGTTGTGATATCCTCTCCAGAAACCCACACATTTGCTTGTTTACATTAATGCTAAGCCAGATGATGGCTTATGCTTAAACTGGTTCAGCAGCATTGAAGAATATTTCATAAAAGTTGTTTACAAGTGGCAGTTCGGAACCTTTTTCTTTTAGTTGAACTTGAATGGTTGCCTGTGTATAGGGCGATAATGCAGTCTGCATATATTTTGGGTTGTTATAGCTAAGCTAGCAAAATCTCTACAAAAGTGAGAAGTTTAGACTTACTACAGGGATTGGGAAACTTGTGGCCGCATTGCTTTTGTTGGACTAGAGCTTCTGTCATCACTGATGGTTGGTCACACCGCATGGTGGGAATTGTAGTCCACCTGCTCCCCATTCCTGGTTTACTGGCATGATTAAACTTGGTTTACCATGTGGGTGACACTTCATACAAACAGTTTCCTATACAGAAAGGTATGCCTGTGGTTTGTTTTTGTGGCAACCATGTCATTGGTATTATGTGTTCAGGGCCTTAGACTTACTTCCCTAAGGGGCTTCTCTTATGCATGGAAATGCCAAACTGCTGCAGTATGACATTCAGATGAAGAAGAGGATTTTTGTTCCATTTTTTAAAGTAAGTGCATGGCTGAGAAATCTTAATGATTTGTCTCATTACATACTGCGGTAATGTCAAAAGCTCTTAACTGTTATAATGAACTATTTAACGTAACTTGTGAGTTGCTAATTGAATCTGATGTTGACTTAATGCAACCTGATGGGTGAAATTGTGTGCTAAATTACTGAAATGAGGCATTTTTCCATCAGGAAGAAGCTGCTTTCCTCTGTTATATAAATCTGCCACTCCTCTTGAAAGTCTTAGCCTGCATAATTCTGTATTCAGTCTCATACTATAGTTGAAAATAACCCCCCCCCCCAAATAATTATATCATTTATTCTAGGTATTTTCACTTTTATAATTCTGGACTTCAGAATCAACGAGTATTATATGTGCAAGATTCCTTGGATGCTGATGCCAAAGTATTTTTGGACCCAAATAAACTGTCTGATGATGGCACTGTGGCTCTGCGAGGTCAGTGTAGCAGATTTTTCAAAAATGCATCATTTTGGAAGCCAACATAAAATTTCTCTGTTTTGAGTTATACACATCTACGTGTGAAAATATTAAATTGTGGAAAACGTAAAACATGCTTTGAGCTGCTGCCTATATGGTGAAGGCAAGTGTTAGAAGCATAAACTATGAAAGTAAAGTTTGTAACTAACGTAAACTAATACACAGCGTGTTCTTAATCACCAGGTTATGCATTCAGTGAAGATGGCGAATATTTTGCATATGGCTTGAGTTCCAGTGGGTCAGATTGGGTAACAATTAAATTTATGAAAGTGGATGGTACTGAAGAACTGGCAGACACACTGGAGATGGTAAAATTCAGTTGTATGGCTTGGACCCATGATGGCAAAGGCATGTTCTACAACTGCTACCCAAAGCAAGATGGGAAAAGTGATGGTGAGTGGCATACAATCACCCGTTTCATCCTCAGGCCTTTATAGCCTTTATTAACTTTAGAATCCTTTATCTCATTACTAGCTCTGCTTCCTTCTTGTGGGTATTTTGGGTCAGGGTTTCCCAAACTTGAGTCTCCAACTGTTTTTGCACTTAGATTCCCATAATCCCTCGTCACTGGTACTGCTAGCTAGGGGTGATGGGAGTTGTAGTCCAAAAGCAGCAGGAGACCCCAGTTTGCTAATTCTAATGGGACAGGTTGGTTAGAGCCAGTATCTCTCAGTTGCTTAGTTTCTTTGGCTCATGGGACTTCTTATTCTGCCTGTCCACAAAATGCTGTCAAGTTTCAAGCCAAAGTAACATCTCACTTCCTTGACAGGGAATATTACATATTGCTGGAAGCTAAGCATAACATTTTACACAGACCAAAAATAAAAATACAGTAACTTTAGTAACGTATCTCAAATTATGTAAAGAACATATTATTCCAAATGTGTTATATTTATATAAAGAAAAATAATGCAAAGAAAAATGCATGGAATAATAGGAATAAAAATTACCCTTGTAGATATTATCTAGCTTCTTGGTCGTAAGGACTAGTATTTCCAGAAAACATATGAGTTATTAAATCTGGTTCTGCTACCTTGTCAGATAAGAAGCTTCTAATATGTTAAGGTTTTGAAACTTTCAGGTTGTTAGAACTAATAACAAGTCACAACTTACATTCCTGTAATTAAATATGTTGATTGCCCCAGGCACTGAGACGTCGACAAACTTGCACCAGAAGTTGTACTATCATGTCCTGGGAACTGACCAATCAAAGGATGTTTTATGTGCTGAATTTCCTCATGAGCCAAAATGGATGGGTGGAGCTGAGGTATGGTGCATCTCACCTTCTTTGAAACTCAGTAGATAATAAAAGTGAAAAGTTGATTATAGGCCCAATCCTTTGTTGTTAAATAAGGTTTCTCGCTGCCTCTTTTTACCTCTATTGCACTACCTAGGACCAATATATAACACATTATTTTAAATATGTGAAAATGGTGACTTGGTATATTGGTGAGAACTCATTTTGACTTCTTCTACAATGAATTTTTGTGGTGATCAGTTTTCAGTAAGAGCCCTCCTACACACACCCCTTCCATTTTTCTCCAACTTAACAAAATAATTTCTGTTCTCAGCCATTGTTCCTTTGATGTGATGCTATTGTAGTACCACTTTTTAAAAAAACTTGAAAGGGCATTGACCACAATGAAAACAATATTAAAAAGAAAACTATGTTTGCTATGCACTGGACACACACATTTTCAGCTTTAAAAATATGGTGGAATTAACATTTGTAGAATTTTAAAACATGTTTTTTAAATTTGTTACTGTCAGATAATGCTTATAAACTTATTACAGTGGAACCTCAGTTTTCGATCATCTCAGTTGACAAACGTTTCAAAACTCGAAAGCCGTAAACCCGGAAGTAAATGCTTCCGTTTTTGTGCACACCTTGGAAGTCGAACTTCCGAGGCAGCTTCCGTTTTGAGTTTTCCGTATCAGTTTTTCCGTTTTGAGGCTTTCTTTTGAGTTTTTGAATGTTTCGTAACTCGAATGGTCTTTGGGAACGGATTACGTTCGAAAACAGATGTTCCACTGTATTTCTGTAAGTTGTACACACTTCCATATATTTGCTGTGGGAAACCTAGTGATAACTGTGATGTATACACCACAAACACATTTGCCACATCAAGGTCTCCTTAATCCAAGTCCACCTTCAATCCACCGTACCATAACAGGCCCTCTATGGCAGGGATGGGGAACCTATGGTCTTCCTAATGCAGTTAATTTCATGAGAGTGAAATCAACTTTTGTGCTTTTGGGTCTCTTGATTGGAACCGGCAATGTGTCCAGAATTTGGATTGTTTTTGATATGGGTGTTTCTGTCCATGTGCTGCAGCAGTCCCTTCTGCATGCAGGTGAGTGATTTGTGCAAAAACATATTTCTGCATGAATCCTCTCTGTTGGTTGGATTTCAAACAAGTATGCTTAGGTTCATGGCCTGACAATGTGATCCTGCATGTGCTTACTCATAAGTAAGTCTCAATGAATTCAGGAGATTGTAGTGTTAGTGTAGTATGATAGTGTTTTGACGTACAAAACACATTTCACCATCAAACTTAGGGAGTATGCCTCATTTTGCTATATAAAACAAGGCCATAAATCTTTAGTGACAGAAGCTCATAAACTTCTCAAGGTGCTTGTTTGTCTGAGGAAATTAATAACTTTTGATTACATATCTGCAGGAGGCTTCTTACACCCAGCATCTGTTGTTAATTAAAAGCATTTACCAGCTTTGCCTGCTGTTTACAATATTTTATTACTTTCCCCCCCCCCCTCTTACTGCTGCCAGTTTCTGGCAAATGACCTTGTGAAAATAGTTTTTAAAAGCCCACAGGATGCACAAACCTATATGATTTTGCTACCTTTAAATATCTAATATATTCCTTTTATTGTAGTGGGGTCGAGTTTTATACCTTTAGAAACATTTAGCCCATCCAATCCTATGTAAATGTTGTTAAAAGTTGCTTCTTGGTTTCTTGTATTTATTTATCATTTTGAACAATATGCAGGTTGAGTAACAAACAATATTGAGCCAACGTGAAAGGAGACAGTTTTGTCTTCCAAGCGTTTAGAAATTAAGAGAGGTGGCTTAGGAAGGAGTTACCAAAAGAGTTAACAAAAGCCATCCCCTTGTTTCCTCATTAAAATTAGCATTTCTTCTCTTAAAGCTGATAATCCAACTAATTCATACTTGGAGTAGGCGAAGTGAAATCAATGGGCTGGATTCAACCATTCTATTTTGCTAGTGGAAGCCAGAACAAGGCCTCCAGCTAGTGCAACAGGACTTCCCTCCCCCCCCCCCATGTTACCCCATAGCTCCCCCAGATATAGTTTGAGAGTTGGGAGATCCCTGCTCCCAGAAGAGCATGCAGGGGACAAGCAGAAATACCTGTGCTGATCCTTAGTGCTACATTGAATTCCACCTAATGGAATTAAGTTACTTGGCAGTATCCAACATGCCTCATCAGCAGAAGGATTTTTATTTGTCCAACAGGATTTCCCCCTGTGTACACCCTACAACCTCCCTAAATCTGCCCTGGAGGATGGGGGAATCCCTGGAACAGATTTAGGTTGAATGTGAAGGGAGGAATGGGGGGGGGAGAGATCCCACTGCACAAGTGGAAATATTTGCACTGGTACAGTGGTACCTTGGTAGTCGAACGGCTTGGTTCCAAACAAATCAACTCCTGAACGCCACAAACCCAGAAGTGAGTGTTCCAGTTTGCGAACATTTTTTGGAAGCCAGATGTCCAACACGGCTTCCGCGGCTTCTGGTTGAGTGCAGGAAGCTCCTGCAGCCAATAGGAAGCCACACCTTGCTTTTTGAATGGTTTCGTGAGTCGAACGGACTTCCGGAATGGATTAAGTTCGAGAACCAAGGTACCACCGTATGTGTTACTCACCACTACTTTGAATACACCCCTAATATCCATCAGTCTCAATGGGCCTACCAAGTATGACAAACCTTAGATGTCATGTCTAAGACAGGGTTGCCTAGTGTTTAGTCGGTCAGATTAGTGCTGGGGAGACATAAGGAGGAATTCAGTGTCGTGCCCTTCTGATTGTTCCTTCAGCCCAAGCATGTCCGCTTGCCATGGGGAATGATCCCTGTCTCCTCTCCCTGTGTACTGTTCTGGGGGTTCTCCTGACAACCACAGAGCCAATTTTGGGGTGTGTGTGGAGGGGGGGAAGCCCTGTTGTACAAGCAGAAGTCCTGGTGCAGGGCTTCCACTGCCATGTCTCATTCAGTGAATCCTGCGTCAAGGTTCACTTGGCTGTGACACTCACTGGGTGACGCTGGGCCAGTCGCTATATCTTATCCTTGTTGTGAGGGTGCAAGGGAGGGAGAGGAAAGAGAGCAGTGTACACCTCATTAAGCTCCTTGGATGAAAGGTAGGGTGTTAATGCGATAGGTAAATGAAATAAAGAAACCAGGCCAAACTCTCACACTTCTTCCTTCAGCATGGTGCTTTTACATTTCAGAGAAGGGACTAAATTTCATTCCATTGGCAGCCATCCAAGGCACCCCCCCCCCAAAGCCTCATCCTCCGTCCCTGTTCCAAAGCAAATGTTCTGTGTCTGTATTTGCATCAATTCTAACTAAAACCAGAAATGTCATGGCCCTGTTTTCCCCCTATACGCTATATCCAGAATTTAGAATGGAAGCAGAGGGAGCAAATTTGTGGCAGTTCCCAGAAGAGGGCACTATAGAATAATGATTTGAAGCCATGTGTGTGTTATCTGAGTTAAGTGGGGAAAGCAGTGATGATTTTAAATGGACCTGTGCTGCACACGTTGTTAGAACCAAGTTCCCATGCTTGGGGTAATAGAAGAAATGCCATCAAAAGTATCAAATTAGGAGATAGATAGATAGATAGATAGATAGATAGATAGATAGATGATAGATAGATAGATAGATAGATAGATAGATAGATAGATATTGCATTCCGCACTCCCTTCAAAAATAACCGGTGAACACAACAGCAGTATAGGTGGTGTGTTTTGCTTCAGAAGCATTTTAAAGGTTTCTGTTGCAAAACTGCTTTCACTTTCAGCTAGAGGCACTTACCTGCTGCACAACCTAGATGAGCTGACCTGAAGGATCACCTTTGTGCTTTTGCTCAAAACAAATACCAGTAATCAGAACAAGAACTGCTGCAGTATCTCGATTGTAATGTTCTGTGGGATTTGCAGCAGTTGAAGTCTGGCACGAACTGCTGTGAAGCACTGGAATCTTCACAAACATCCTGAGTCCTGGAGACTGAAAACAGGCAACAGGCTGGAGGAAGGGAGATTACCAAGGGCCCACTATTATTATTTAAATGTGTTTATTTGCAAGGGCCTTTTTATCTGTCTTGTGTTTGGAGGTATGTCTGACCTTTGGGGCAGGGATTATGAGAATCACTAGTTTTTATTCTCTGAAGATCATTTTGTATTTCATGGTGCCCATGGCAGTTTTTTTAGATTTCTAACTGTGCCTGCCCCTGGGACCAAAAATTTAGGGGAATCCCTGTGATAATTACTGAGCAGGCAACCGTGCTCTGACATATTTTATGGTAGGAAACAGCTCGCAGGTTAAAGAACATGACTTCTTGGTAGTTCTGAATCCCAGGATCTATCTTAGAAATGTGGCCACAGGGCTTCCTGCCTAGCATAATTGGAACGGCTATTTTATAAAGGAACGTGATCTTCCCAGTTATGCTTTATGGAGAGTGTAGCACCCAATACTATACACCTGCTTCATTTGACTGCATTATGTGCTAATTACTGCTTTCCTCTTGGAAAACATGATAGCGTTTGAGTAGGAACCAGCATTGCTACTGAGTTTAATGCATGGTTGAAGTGTTTGGTGCCCTCCATATGTTGTTGGACTCAGACTCCCATCATCCCCAGCTGACTAGCATGGCCAGTGGTCAGGAACGATGGGAGTTGTGGCCCATCAACATCTGGAGGGCCGTAGCTTCCCATTCTTGGTTTAATGGATTTGATAAATTAAGATTATTACAAATACAGGAGTTGGCAAGAGTGGTGGCGGTGGCTGTGTACACCCGCAAGGAAGTAATTAATAAGGTACATTGGTTAGAAAGTGCACACAGGTTTTGGGCATATGGATTCAATCAGTTCTGCGTATAAGCAGCTACAGGCTCTTGCAAAAAAGAAAGGTTTTTAATTGATTGGTTTCTCTTTCTCAAGAGCACTGGTTAAAAAACAGACCAGAAGACAAGGGAGTGTTGTATTATATCAGGGAATTTCATTCCAAGAAACAGTGGTTATGAATTCTAAAAACAAAAGGGACCCCCCCAAAAAAAAATACTAATTTTGTGTTTCAGAAAAAAGACCCAGATTGGCACAAAAAAAAATACTATAAAAACCAAAGGGATGGAGAAAACAGTATAATTTCAGTTCTTCTGCTGAAATTGATAGGATATTTAATTTAATCCTTCCCCTGAATCAAACTACATTTAATTTGGGACCTGAGTGACTCTGAAACCTGTGGACAGAATACTGCTTCAGCATAGCATGAAATGCAAATTGACAGGGGTGGCCATCCAGCACCACAGAGACAAAAAAGCACATTGCTGGGCCAGCAGCTGGCAGGTGAAGCAGGAAAGAGGCTATTCTGTCTCACATTGCGCCCTCTCTCTTTCTTTCTCTCTCTCTCTCTCTCTCTCTCTCACACACACACACACACACATACGGACATATATTTGTCTTTATTTTTCTCCAGTAAAATATCTGATGGTGTAGTTTTTGAATGCAGCTGTCAATAATGTTTTGCCTTAATACTCTTGAATTCCTTTGAGTTTTGAAATGCACTGATGTAAAGACAGCTGTAGCAATGAAGACAGACTTAATTGGCACCCTACCCGTAATGTGTGTTGGGAAATTAGATTAAGAATGTGTTCTGGGAATCGCATTAAGCAAACTATTATCAACTATTCACCAGTCCAGCGGGGAATGTTGAGAAGCTCATTAGATATGCTCAAAATTGCTGCTGTCAGAGGCTCTTGTTTGCCATCATGCAAAATAAAGTTTCAAAGATTGCTTTTGCTTTGATGGAGTGAAGGCAGTAAAGATTCTCAAGTTTGTAGTATATTGACATTAACTCAAAATGTTGGGTACTAGACAGGGAAGGTGCAATGGTTGATCACTTCCTTCACCTTCAAAAGGTTCCAGGCATCTTCAGGTAAGGATGGGAAAGAGCAGCTTTTATTCAGTGGAGGTGATACTAAGGTGTATGGACCAATGTGTGTCTTGATATAAAGCTTCTTTGAAAGATGGAACCCATGGAGGGAAGAGGTCTAAGGGTTTGAAAGAACTCTGTATTTTAATGCTGGAAATGGTTTTGTTTTATATGTGTAATTCCCCCCCCCCCAAAAAAAAGCAATTAGAAATTTTATTTTTTAAAAAAAGATATAAACCTTCTTTGGGACAGGATTCAACTAACAAGCCCCACCAGCAATAGCTTGTGTAAGAACTTTTGGTGCAGTGGGACTTGGGACCCATCTCCTCTCCCCTCGCACCCACCTCAAATTGGTTCTGAGGGAGTCTGGAGAGGACAGACGGAGCTATCTGCCTAGCACCAAGTTGAATTCCACCCTGGATGCAATAATAATAATTATAATACCCCGCCCATCTGGCTGGGTTTCATTAGCCACTCTGGGCGGCTTTCAACAGAACATTAAAAACAGAATAAAACTCCAAACATTAACAACTTCCCTAAACAGGGAAGTCGATCACTGAGTCACTTTCCCCCATGGCAGTTTGGGATGGTATCCCACCAGTTGGGAACCCTAGCAGTCTGCGCTGGGTTCATAGTAAGTTTGCTTTCGAAATTGTGCAGTGGATTCTAACCACTGGCATTAATAGAACTGAAGTGTGTTTTTATTTATATGGTTTCTAAACTGCCGTTCATCAAGGAGATCCCATGGTGGTTCACGCATCTCTACAGCTAAAAACTCAGAATAATGTAACAACATTAAAACACAAATTAAGAACCAAATAAAGGGTATTTGGTTGTGTGTGTTTTTTTATAAAAAAAAATCCAGTCAATTGAACAAAGCAAAGAAAGATGCCAGGAATTGTCCTTGGGACCTTCTGCATGCAGAGCATGTTTCGACTCCTGCGCTTCCCCCTACAAATATATATGTGTAATACAAAATATATATAGATATATAGATATATCAAAGCCACACACGCAGCAATAACAACAAACACTACCAACAACAGCAGAGGGAGGGGAAGGGGAAGAATTAGGACATGGCTTTAAAATTTTTGCACCTGCTGATCATCTAAAAATTTGTATTTAAGTGTTGATATAATTAATTTAGGATGCTTTCTGTGGAGTGAGTATATTTAATAAAGATCTGCCAGTATAATTTTTGACACTGTCTGTTGTCACTTTGCATTTAGCACAACATCATCAGCTTGGCATGACTTTCCATAATATAAGGGCTTCATAGATGAGAGGGATTTAAAATTAGTTTGGCTTTAATTCCAGGTGGTTTGTGCTTCTATCAAAATACACTGGGTTGCTGCTTTTCAGAATGCACTGTTGAGTCGAAACACTGAATTTGACATTTGCTTCACATTTTGTATGTGTCTGAGACATAGAACGGATTTGAAGGACTAGGCGAATTTGTGGCCCTCTAGATGTTGACAGACTTGAGTTCCCATCACCCCTTACAATTGGCCATGTTAGTAGCGTCTGGAAGATCACAGGCTCCAAACACATCTCTACAAAGCATATCAGTAGTCCTACATATGTTTGTAACTTTATAATTTGACACACCTGTTTTGCTTTTGGTTTGTAAATTGTTAGTAACTTTTTGGTTTGGTGTACGTCAATATTTATGTTTCATTCATTGTGATAAATTTTAGGTATCTGATGATGGGCAGTACGCTTTGCTGTCCATACGAGAAGGATGTGATCCAGTTAATAGGCTGTGGTACTGTAATCTACAGAAGGAATCAAATGGGATAACTGGTAAGAGGCTGCTTTCTTCGTGTCAAAGTAAAATGGCTTATTTCCAAATACATTGCAAGTTTACGTATAACAGTAAGTTACAAATCTTGTACGAAGAATAAAAACACGGATATGTTCCTTTTTTAAAATAAAATATTTATTAAAAGTTTAGACAATAAAACAAACTTCACATTCACAACCAAAAAAGAAAAACACCATCACAATCAATAAAAAACCCAAAAAAGACAAAGAAGACATACAAAAAAGACAAAAAAATCATAAAAAGGACATAAAAAATGATTCAATTTCTTAAGTATTATTTCCATAACCCTCTTTCCTGACTCCCTCACATCTCCCTTTTCTGTGTTCCCATTTACAAAATCTTATTCAGCAATACTTCACCTTCTTTCAAATCTTAGTTTATCTTATACATTTCATCTATTATGTCTCCAATTTTTCCTTTTGTTTTCAGTTAATTGAGCTTGACATAATCTTGTTCAAATTTCACCTTTGTTCTTGTAAACCAGTTTTTACATACTCCTTTCAACTATGTCACTAATGCCATATTATCTTTATATCCTGCATCATTCTAACATTCATACAATTTACAATACTTTTGCAAATAATCTTTGAATTTCTTCCAGTCCTCTTCCACTATCTCTTCTCCCAGGTCTCGGATTCTGCCAGTCATTTCTGCCAATTCCATATAGTCTATCAGTTGCATCTGCCATTCTTCCAGGGTGGGCAAATCTTGTGTCTTCCAATATAAAAACATGGATATGTTCCTAGTGGCTGCTTGAGCTGCCCTGTTCTCCAGCCAGTATTTGTTAAACAGAGAAACCACACATTCTTTCCTTAGGCTGTATATGGGACTTGTCTTTAACAGTCACATTCTGGATTGCTACAGATTTTCCTTCTGTCGTTTTAGGATTATTCAAGCATACGAAGGGGTAGCTTGGTACATATTCCACCCTGTGTGGCTCGGTCTGCACTGAAGGTTGGGCCCAAGTCAGGTAGCTGAGTTCTGGATGCACGTGTATTACACCTGTGCTGAGCAACTGATAGTCAGTACAGTTGGCCAGCAGACCATGCTCACGGTCTCAGCAATAACATTTACAGCCCTGAACAGCTTGGGACCAAGTTACTTGAAATACCTCCCCCCCCCCCCCCGTATAGACCTGTAAGACAGCATGGCCAATAGTCAGGGATGACTGGAGCTGTAAGCCAGCAACATTTGAATTCCCCACCCCTGCTACAGAATTTACCCCTTCTCTTAGAATGCTTGCATTTGTGAAGCAATAAACTGGTCTTGGGACTTGTAGATTTTTCTCTTTCCCCCCTTGCTTTCATCATATTATTTGCTTGCTGCAGAAGAAGCGTTCTGAATTTGTCTATGCATGTATTTTCAAAATTGCATTTATGGCTGCCACTGTAGACTACTTCCCCTCCCCACGATCTGAAGTTCCATCAACTTATGTGATTAAATAACTCCCTACTACAACCTGAGTCATAGAATTGAAGAGTTGGAAGGGACCCCAACAGTCATCTAGTCCATATATTTCTCGCTCTCCTAAGGCAACGATCCCTTGTGGTGTCATCTAGAGGGCTCAGGGGACAGCCCATCATATATTATACAGATAGATAGAATCAGTGGGGAGACTTTAACCAGTGAACTTGATTCAGAGCATACTTTCAGTGTAGGCTTGAAAACATAGATAACTTGTTCAGTGTAAGACTAAAACTAAAACAAAAAACCATTGAGCCTCTACTGTATACTTGCATCTTTTTGTATCATAATTAGATTTTATCATAAGAACATTTCTAACCTTAGATAGAACTGCATGAGAAAAAATACGTGGGAGAAGGATGTGGAATATTATCCAAGTCATTTCCACAATCTGTCCCTTTTCCCCCAATGGGGATTTAAAACCCAATTCTAAAATAAGCTTTATTTCTGTCATGCTGTGCACATGATAGCTAATTAAAAAATCTGTACCTCTCATAAGTTTAATTCATCACCTTTACTCATCCTTTCTTTAGAGCAAATCCCTTTATACATTTTCACGATTGCCGAAAGTTTGTATGTGTGTGTCTGAGCACAACTGTAAGCAATGAGTAACTTCAACTTTGCTTTCTTTTCTTTAATGACTGCTCAGATTGATATCAAGGACCACAGTTGGCTTCTGTACTTAAGAGTGAGACTGACAAAGTGTGTTGAGAGCCAGTGTGGTGTAGTGGTTAAGAGCGGTAGTCTCGTAATCTGGGGAACCGGGTTCGCGTCTCCGCTCCTCCACATGCAGCTGCTGGGTGACCTTGGGCCAGTCACACTTCTCTGAAGTCTCCCAGCCCCACTCACCTCACAGAGTGTTTGTTGTGGGGGAGGAAGGGAAAGGAGAATGTTAGCCGCTTTGAGACTCGTGAAGGGGAGTGAAAGGCAGGATATCAAATCCAAACTCCTCTTCTTCTTCTTCTTCTTCTACAAATCCATTCATTTTCATACTAAATTTAGATTCTGCCTTTTCTCCAAGGAGCTCAAGGCAGCTTCATAGTTCTCTTTCTGTCCCCCATTTATCCTCACAGCAACCCTGTGAAGTGGGTTACACTGAGAGTCGCCCAAAATCATCCAGTGAGTTTCATGATGGAGTGGGAATTTGAACCCTGGTCTTCCAGGTCCTAGTCTGACACTCTGGTTCTGCATTTAAAATGTGGAAGACTGGTGTGAGTGCAGCTTGTACTTCTGTTTCCTTTGTTTATCTGTAAAATTTGGAATAGCTCTAAAGGAAGCTGAAGTCTTCTGGATGATGTTGGACTCCCATCATCCTTAACCATTAGCCATGAGAGCTAGAGGCTGAAGCCCAACAACCTGCTGGGGGGTAAGGATAATAATAATAATAATAATAATAATAATAATAATACCTTTATTGTCAATGTACAACCTGTGTACAATGAAATTAACCAAGCCTCCCCCCCAAAAAAACACTCAATCTCATTGCACTCTGTGTGCTTGTCGCACAAGTCACCAACCCCAAAAGTCAGTTGCACTATATTATTTTCCATTTAGCAGCCTAACAGCCCACAGATAGAAACTGTTTTTTTAGCCTGTTGGCACGACTGATTATACTTCTGTATCTCCTGCCCGAGGGTAGAACATTAAAGAGGTGCTGGCCAGGGTGTGAATCATCCCTGAGAATTTTTCTCGCTGTCCTAAGGCAACGATCCCTTGTGATGTCATCTAGTGGGCTCAGGGGACAGCCCATGATATCATGTGCTATGTTGACCATCCTCTGTAAGAGGACACTTTCTATTGTGGACCGGTAGAAGGAGGTAAATCAATTGTTGTTTAACATTGTTCTTTCACAAGACCCTGAGAAAATGGAGTCTCTGTTTGGCCTTCCTAACCACCTGAGTTACATTGTTTTTCCAAGTGAGGTCTTCACTAAGGTAAACTCCCAGGAATTTAAAGGAAGAGACTGTCTCCACACAACCCCCCGATATACAACAGGGCTAATTCCCCTCTCTTCCTCCGATAATTTCTGTCTGCCCTAAAGTACTTCAGACTGTTAGCTTTTAAGTTGACTTCCAGTCAAACGTTTCTGGCATTTTATGTGGCCAGAAAAGATGAAGTCGAAGTCGGCACCACTGGACTTTGGGTGAGAGTCAAGATGAATGTTCAGCATCTATTCTAGCATTCTCCTACTAAGCCACATGGAAGAAGGTGCTGCATCCCAGAGAATGCTGGTGCTTACACTGTACATTAAAGTGAAAACTGTACTAACTCTACCAAAACAATAGGCATAGCTGTTGTTTGTTAATTCAGACATACCAAGCCATGATTAGCCAAGCCATAGTTTGCAAACCCACATTACACTACAGTTCCTTGCCCCCTTTTCTTTTTCAGCTTATCACACACTGTGGTTTGTCAATTCGGGCATCACGCCAAACCAAAGTAAAGCATAATTAATCATGGATTGGCATGATGGCTGAATTAGCCCAACACGACCCTGACCCAACAGAAATGCCTGTTGTTTTCTTAGTGTCATGAATTGTAATATCGCTGAGCATTGGCAGTACCAAAAAAAAACCCTAGAGTAGTAGCAAGTATTGGCAATAGCATTTCTGATTCACATTGAAATAAAGGGCAAAAGTAAAAAGATTCCTTGTAATTACTGTTAATTTCTTTGGGTTTTTTAATATTTTAGCCAATTTCGCCCAACTTTATAGAAAAGTCAGTACTGCACAGTGTATATGTAGCTTGAGTAATTTCACTGTTGTGAGTAGATCTTTCTGCATACTGATGATCTCAAATTCTAAAAAGCCCACAGTAATTATTTTTTCACACAAAGAACCAACAGAGATGTGATTTTCCCTTTGCTTAACCCATATAACTCTTATATTCCAGTGCTGGTTTTGTAACTGGATTTGTAATGGCTTTTAGTCAAATACAATAAATGATTGATTGATTGATTGATTGATTGATTGATTGATAGAAGTCTTATGTGAACTAGATTCAAATTAAAAGGAAGCAGATGTTGAAAAGTAGGAATATAGAGATGGGAATCTAATCAGTTTAATGTCTTGGTTACGATGCTTTCATTTGATAGCCTCTGAAACAATGCTGATCTTTTAAACATAGATCAATTAGCAAAGTGTTTGGGCATTCTCTAAACTGGATTAATAAGCATCTAAAATATACTCTGTGATTAGGTATTAGGTTTTTATATATTTAACCATTGGAACATGCAAATATATCACCAGATGGTTACCACTGAGTGAGTTAATTATACCCATAGACCCTTGACTTAACAGCATTGTTGAGTGCAAGGGTATGAGTCTCCATAGTCTTTATACTCTGCTGAAAACATCCTATATTCTGTGCAGCCCATTTCCCTTATGAAGATTTTTTAATATATAATTTATTGCTATGAGTTAGGACGCTGCCTTATAGCAAGTCAGGCCTTTGGCCCATCTAAGTCAGTATTGTCTACACTGACTGGCAGCAGCTTTCAGACTGGGAGTCTTTGTGTCTGCCATGCCTTGCCTGCTTTGCAAAGCTGTCTTGGCTCTTTTGCCTTTTAAATTGTTGGAAGGGAAGGGAAGGGTGTCCACCATGAAAGGCTCCAGGCAAGTGTGACATTTTATTAGTTCTACCGTAGAGGAGGCAGCTGTGTCTTGTCTGTTCACTGATCCTTGATGTGCCTGGGATCTGTGAAGTTGACTCATTCTGTCTCTGGTAGAAAATGGATTTGACTCCTGAGATTAGGCTGTGCGCTATTACCTTTTAACTCACTGTCTGCTAAAGCAGCGTGAAATTTAGTTGTAACCCCCCACCCCCAAACAGCCGTCGTATCCTGGATGTTAAAATGCCCAGCCAAAGGAGGAACAACCATCAGTCAAATTTCTTAACCCTGAATTGTAAGAGAGTGAAGTTTAACTCTGCATCTTGAAATATGGGAAGTCAAAATCCGTGCCTTTCATGGGATGCCCTGGACCTGAAACAAAAGTGCATCTCCACCACGATACTTCTGTAATGGCTGCTGCCATCTGGGTTATTGTTGTTTTTTTGTCTGCTTCAGAAGGCTGCAGCTCAGTGTAGAGCAAAGCTGTTTCACAAGCACAGCAGCCCAGGTTCAGTCTCTGGGGTCATGGGCTAAGGAGAATCAAGTAACATCTGCCCTTGAAGAGCTGATGCCAAGCGAAGTGCCCTGTACCCTGTGTCTGACTCAGAATAAGGAAGCATCCGATGGTGCTGAACTTGTTTTTAACAGCATGTTCTCTTTCTTACTGGCCTGAGAAGAAGAGGTGTAAATCTTTCCCACTCTCCTCTCTGCAGTGTGTTCTGTTCAGCTTTCTTCATTCATCCTCTGTGTTATCTGCCTTTCATTGCAGGCTTCTGGCAGTAGCTCAGTGCCAGAGTACGGGCTGCTAGACAATCTGCAGCATCTTTTCAAACACCTTCTCACTCTGCATGATGTGTGACCCATCACACACACACACACACACACACACACACACTTGCATTCCTTCCAGTGAGAGATTCTGCTGCAGGAATTCTTTTCAACACAGCAGCCTCTTTGTTTTCTGTCTTCTGTAGGGAGATACAGTACCTTGGCAACTTTTTGTGTTAACAATTTCTGCTATCAGGCAAAGCAATCTGGTTAACTTTTCTGAGAAGCTGTGCCCCGTGTGCTCTCTCTCTCTCCTCACCCTCCAGCTTCCTGTTACTCCTTTTGCTTAGCAGTGGCATGGCTGTGAAAGGCCTGCAGAGGGAGAAAGCGAAGCTGTCCTGCATGGGGTACGTTGGGGCAATTGAAAATTCCTTATATAGCTTTTGATTTTGAGAACCTTTTCATCTGAGAACTATCTTAACAGTTGTGTGAGGCATGCGTGTGGACGGGTGATGGTGGGGGTGTACAGCTATTCAAAAAGTGCCGCCTCTGTTTCACAGGCCAATCCTTGGTTTACAAAAGTAGGGCAGCAACTTTGGCCAAGTTCTCTGATGAATAAAATATTTGGTCCCTGGAGGGGACTTAACCTCTACTGCCGATCCTTCAGTGAGCAGTGGTTGACTTAACTCTTTTCCAACCTCCTTTGAGTCTACAGCAGTGCACTTGATTTTGGTTTGAGAACATGGCTTGCAGGCGAGTTAAGATCTGAACCAGCTATAGTCTGCTGTATTCAGAGGCAACAGCAGACAGTGGTTTGCCACTAAGTGGAAACAGAAGCTTCTGATCTCTCCTGTTTGGGGACAAGTAGAAGGTAGCACACAAGCCCAAGGCTAGTTGCTACTCGTGTCAACATGGTTTGACAGATTGTCTGAATGCGGCTCTCTCCACTCCAAGCAGCGTTAGGCAACAAAGCTCTTTGCTGTCATGCACAGTATGATAAGATTTCAGAAATGCTGATAGACAGAATAAGATTAATTATTACTTCTGCATATTTGCATGTGTCAGGACTAATTAGTATGTTCCTTTTTATTAAGTTGCAAAGGAGAGCAAGGAGATGTTGAGTTATACTTGACATTTCTGTGCCATACAGATTATGGACACATATGCTTCTGAAAAGGAACACAATTATTGTTTCTGGAGCAAAAGAGCATTAACATAATTAATTTCTATAACATAATTCTAATCCTTGTAAGGTTTTCCGTATCGTCCTGTTGCTGTCAAAATAACATTTTACTTTGTTACTTTTTCAATTGCCCTGGACTCTTGTGAGGAAAGGTGGGGATAGATGATGATGACGACTGAGGATTTTGCAAGACATCAGGTCTGGATGTGTGATTGAATGTGTGGTTAAATATTAGAATGAACAGGACATCCATAATGCAAGTCCTCCTTTCTTTAGACCCAACAAGCTATGATGCTTGCAGAAAAAAGAATCTTGTAGGATCAGAAGAACACTGAGTGGTAGTCAACCAAGTTACTCATGGTCATTAACTTATTGCCCTACTCTGAGTTAAAGTTAGTTGAATGCATCCCATTGCTATTAAATATCCTCATCCCGTATACTTGGTTTTACAGTTGTAAGTGCTTTCCTTTTTCTCTTAATGTAGGTCTTCTGCACTGGGTGAAACTGATAGACAACTTCGATGCAGAATATGAATATGTCACCAATGAGGGAACTGTGTTCACCTTCAAGACAAACCGTCATGCTCCAAATTATCGACTAATTAACATTGATTTTAGTGACCCTGAGGAATCCAAGTGGAAAGTGCTGGTTCCTGAACATGGAAGAGATGTTCTGGGTAAGAATATTAAGTTACAAAGGAGAAAGAGAGGCCACGCACTAAATTTTGTAATAACTCAGAAGGACTTGCACCCACAGTCTCTAAAGTTTAAGAAATGTTGTGAGGCGGGATTGCAGGTTGTCTTTTAACAGCAGTTCTACAACCATGGCATATGAACCACAAACAAGTAGCAACAACAGAATAGTTGTTTTAATTTGTATCTGACTAAGTAATACTTAGGGTAGGCCCATGGAAATCAGTGTGCTCAGAGTATGGCTTATCTGGATGGTGCAAAGATGGGGCAGTGGTGAGGCTGAAGTGATCTGGGTGCACCAAGAGAGCCAGTCCTTTGTGCCTTCATAATCCCATTCAGGTAAGCAGCAGCAATGCTGGTGTTGGGAAGGTGTCCTTACAGCACCGCACAACCAGCTAATACTCTTTTAGGCACTGTGGGGGGAAATCTTCTCCCACCCAATTGCTAGATTCCTGTATACCAGAGCTGCAGAAATTATAATACTCAAATTGTGTGAGAGCGCTTTATTCCTAAAGAGCAACTTGTCCTGATGCTAACAGGCCAAGCTGCCGTTGTGTCACATTGCTTTAGTCTCTTCCCAGATTTGCCTTGGAAAGAAATAATTATATCAGAAGGCAGTTAATAATTTATCACTCTGAAGGCTTTGCAGTCAAGTTAATTTTTGATTTTACCTGATAAAGATGACATATTAATGAAGTGCCTTCTGCAAAAACAAGATGTGTAAGAATTCAAAGGTTAAATGGTTACTTAGCATGAAGTGATTCATTGCCGTGGCTTAATCAGCACTTGACACCACTGCTCTCAAATTCTAGATAGCACAATGGTTGTAAACATTCTTCTTTAGCCCTTTTCTATGTTTATTTAAGCACACAAACTAAGGCTTCTTTTTTCTGGTTTAGCACTTTTAGGAGACAACTGAAGGCAGCCCTGTTTAGGGAAGCTTTTGATGTTTAATAGGTTATTGTATTTTAATATTCTGTTGGAAGCCGTCCAGAGTAGCTGGGGAAACCCAGCCAGATGGGCAGGATATAAAAAAATTATTGTTATTGTTGTTGTTGTTGTTGTTGTTGTTAAGAAACATGAAAACTACTCCTGTGCCACTATTTGGAAGTGCCTTGGGTGTTTTATTTTGTGAAACCTTTCCCACATCTCAGGCAAAATAAATGCAAAGTACATACGAATGGAAGGCCTTCCAATCTGCAATCCAATCCTAAACATGTGTACTCAGAAACAGAGCCAACTGATGGCAGACCTAGGCCCCTAACCAAGCCAAAGTTAATAGTGGCCAAATCCTATTTAAAACAGTGGAACTGATGTCTGATGCCATTAGTAGTTGTAGCTGTGTAGCTCAGACAAATCCACCGTATCCATTGTTGGGACTTACTCCTTAGTATGTTTAGGAATGAAGTTTTGGTCTTTGCTAAAAATGGGTTTTAAGACTGATTCACACTAAGATGTTTTGCTCCCTACTGGATCAGTCTTTGGTATGCTCATGTGGGCACACACTGCATGTGAACTGGAAAGTTGCAGCTCCAGCCAGCAACATCAGTTCATAGAAAGTGGCTGTAAGCCAGGTCAGGCCATTTCTCCCATCTGTCCCAGTATTGTCCACTCTGTCTCTCCATGATCTCCAGGAGAGGTCTTTCCCATCTCCTGCTCTCTGAACATTTAAGCTAGGAGTGCCAGGAATTGGGACTTACTTCATGTAAGCCAAATGCTTTGCCACTGATCCATATAGTCTTTGCCCTGATCATGGAGGGCACTTCTCCAGCTTTTTTCATTGTGGGGAGTTCTGCTGACTACAGGATGGCTGACACAAGATACTGTCCTCATACCTGAGGATTTGGGGAAGTGTTTGCATGTAAAGGATACGCCTTCTGTGAACTAGCCCTTGGTGAGAGTTTTCTATTAAGTGTACATTGCCATGTTCCAATGGGGCAGGTATACTGTCAGTCTTGTAGTGGTCTTGATTCCTTTAACTACTACTTGAGAAATCTAGCTTTGCATCATCATCTCCAGTGATGTAGGCTGGGCTGCCATCAGCATCAACGCAGAAGTATTACCTTCCCAATCCTCCTTCCCCCCCCCCAAATAGTGTTGCTTAGATAACAATACACTGTTGTTATGCTTTGTAGTAGCTGCTGCTGCTGAACAGCATAATGTTTAGGCAAAAACTGCTCTTATTGATGAAAGTGTAGAAACGGCAAAAAGATATGCCAGTTTTCTCTTTCAGCTGACACGTTGTTATTTTTTTCCTACCCCAAAGCACAAAACAAGAGTTGGGTTATAAGGAGAGGTTTCACACAGAGTTGAGATAAATTTAGAATGCAATTCTGTGAATTGAGAAGCAGGGGGAACCATAGATTTTGAAAGGCAGCTCCAGGATATCTAAAATTCATGAAGGTCAGAATATTTGTTCCTTTTAGAGAGCTTTTTTTTTTTTAAGATGATTGGCATTATTTTCAGATATTTTTCAACCTTGCTTTTTTATCTAAACACATTAATACTAACAGAAGCTGTTAGAGAAGGCTCTGCCTGAATAGGCAGTGTTTTCTTGTTCTGCAGCATAATTTTTATTTGCGAGTCGCTTTTATCAATACAATTTGTGGCTAGAGATTAAAGCACATATTTTTGGCAGGTGTATCTGTATCCTTCCACTTGCCATTCAGGATTTCCATGCCCATGAAACTGGAACTCTCTGAAAATGAGGAGTCCCTGAATTCAGACAACCCCTTGTTCTTGTACTGCATCCTGTGCCAAGTCAACTTAGTTATTTGTCTGTCTCCCTGCGATAAATAAAATTGCCTTTAGGCAGGTTCTCCTGCTGTAAGTAAGGAGAGATATGGGCACAGCCGTTGCAGTGATGTCCTGTGTTTAGAGCTTACTATAAAAAGAAGCAATTATTTCCTTTCCCCCATTTTGTCATTATAAAACAGCCTGTGTTTTTGTTTTGTAATTCTTTTTTCTTTTTCTTTTGGTTGGTCTGGTGGGCAAAGAATGCTAGTTGAACTAAGCCAGAAATTACTGCAAAATGTTTTGTATGATAAGTTATTTATGGAATTGGTTGACAAGAAAATGGGATAACTTGCTTCAGCAGTAGCAGTCTTTGAGTAAATAAGATGTGGTTATGTTTTTCAGTGGTCTCTGTCTGTCTCCCTTCAATCTAACATTCTTAAATTAATAATCTGATTTAGCTGCCTACAGAGTCTTGATGTTGAGTGGATAGTATATAAATTTTAAAAGAATTAAAGTTGTTAAGGTTCGCTGGAGAATTAATGCTACCAAATCCTGAAGGGATCAGATTTGGGCCATGACAGTGTGTGCTTCCTGTCTGAGAGATGTGGTGCCCTCACTATCCATAGCCATGGTTAGCCATGTGAAGTGCACTGACATTAATATTGCTTAATGTCAATAAATCCTCTTTAAGAGTGAACCCTGGTTAGTGCAAATCCCTATTGATGTAAGAGGCCAACTGTGGTTGAGGGTTGTGGGGAAAATATTTTGGCTTACCTTGCACTCCTTCACTCTCTGCCATGAGTAAGCACCAAGAGTGCTAGGTATGTATTATGTAATCCCTCTGTGATATCAGTAATGCAGATCACAGTGCATCTTTGCTTCAGTTGTTTTATGAGAGAACAGATGTAGGCTCTTTCTACATGCTGAGTATTCCCACAAATTATTAACTTTGCCAGACCCAGATGGGTTATCTGAAAGTTTCATTAATAACAATGTAGAATACATACAGACAGTCTGCCATATGCTTGCTTACAAGCCAACATTTCATGTTCTTGCTTACAGTACGTAAAACAACTACATTTACGGGTCTGGAAAGCTTTCAGAATCTAATTGAACTTGTGTTTTTGCTTAGGGCCAAGCTACATGCTACACTTAATGCACAGTAGACAGCTTTCTCTTTTTCTTCTTAAATACAGGCATGCCCCCCCACCCCCACAGTTATCAGGATCATGATGCGCAAGGAAGGGAAGTTTATTCCTTCCTTCCTCAGCTACAGCCCCTCCCCAGTGTGGCTACAAAGCTTTGGCGCCTGCTGGAACCTTTGCTCTAAAGTCACAGCCAGGCCTTACATTAAAGCACATTTATACTACTACAACTATCATAGCTTGCCCCAGAAGAATTCTGGGAACTATAGTTCACCCCTAACAGAGCTACAGTTCCCAGCACCCTTAACAACAATTCCCACCGTCCCCAGGATTCTTTGGACGGAAGCATCAGAGCGTTTTAAATGTAAGGTGTGGGTGTGACCTAAGCATCAGAAATGTGCAGGGGTTTTTTGTGGGGGGGGGCTAAACCCCTCCCCCTGCATTGTGATGCTGCTCAGTTGGGTCCTCCATGCCTGTAATCAGATTAAAACAAATGATCTTGTGCATGAGGTTTAAAGTGTTTGGCCCTTGGATTTAAGAGATAAGGAAATCTATATAACTGTTGTGCATTTTTAAACAAAGTGACTTTAGCTGTGTTCTGTTATGGTGATGTTTACTGCTTATTCTGAAATGGACTCTTTCCCTTCCTGTGGGCAGAATGGGCAGCTTGTGTCAGATCCAACTTCCTAGTCTTGTGTTACCTCCATGATGTGAAGAACGTCCTGCAGCTTCATGACCTTACAACTGGAGCTCATCTCAAGACACTCCCGCTGGACGTTGGCAGCATTGTGGGATATAGTGGCCAAAAGAAAGACAGTGAAATATTTTATCAGTTTACTTCCTTCTTATCACCTGGTAAGTCTGTTTTGCCTTTGCATTATGTTCTGGGCAGCTTCACACATGACACTTCCCATACACAAATGTTAGTCAAGTCTAGGGAAATTCTTTTTGCAAGCACATATTTCACAAGTCTCTTATTTTGGAACAACTTGTTTCACATGCTTGGTGGAGCATGGCAGCAGGTTGTCACTGTGTACATACAGAGCATGGAGTGTTTGCAATACCCAAAGATCTTGCAGAATTGAATCATGTCTGTGTGGCAAATAACCCTGCTTTTTACTAAGACTGAATGATATATTGAAAGGACCTGTACTTAAATAGTGCTCTCATTCAATCTATTGTGCAGATTAAATCAATCCCATATTCAACTGTAAGATTCTTATTCGACCATATAGAAATCTGGCTTTTGTAAAATAACAAGTTTGACAATAGAATGATGACAATGGAAACAGTTCGTGTGCCTCTTGAGTGTTGCATCAAGGATGACTGTCTATAAAGTCTAAACCACCAATGATTTGTGCTCGGTGTTTATTGGGGACCAGTTACCATCTTCATAAATAGTTTGCCAATTAGTGCCTTGTGCAATCTTTATTTTTCATAGCTTTCTGAAAAGCTTTATTCATGGTGATTAATTAATGCTTCTTTTTAAATCCTGTAATTAGTTTACCATATTAGTTTTCAATATAGAGAAAAGCAAAAGGTAGTGAGGGAACTTAACCTATTCTAAAACCTGCTTATTTACATTTTGTGAAGAAGGAGGTATTTTGATGTAAGTAAGTGATGTGGTCATTGGACAGAGTGGTATGGCTTGTTTATAAAGTCAGTCAAATAATAAGATGAGGTTTTGATTTTTAGACAATACTGTTTCTTCCTGTGGGTGGGATATTCCAAGTTCAAATGGCTCCTCAGCTAAAAAAATAGCAAGCCTCTCTGCACATAGCATGCCATGGAGAAGGGTTCAATATTTCCTCCCGCTGTTATACTTTCTATATGCAGGGAGACCTTCGTGTGTGCACATAGAACAATTTAAACATGCAGTTTCCCACCATTCAGACGAGCAGCTTGAAGGAGTACATTTCAGATACAACACCATGCTGCTCACTATATAAATGGTTGTCCATTTGTAAAGAAGTAAGCGGCTGTCTCCAAATGGCTCTGAGGGCAGTTATTGTGAAACTACTGCCTACACAAAAGATGCTACATAAATGGATAAAGGGGCTGTTTCTCCAGTATTCACTTCATAAGTAGCCATAATACCTTGCACTAGGCTTTTGTAAACAATCATGGCAGTGGCCACATTAATAAGCTGGAAGATGTTGACATAAGAAAAGCCCCAGTGACCCATCTAGTCCAGCATGCAGTCTGTTCTCATGTGGCTTTATCAGCATAGTTTTTAAAGGACCATGGCTTTTTAGCAAGAAAGCTTACTTTGTGTTTTCAAAGCCCAGTAGTAGGATCAGTGCATGGACTTTGTTCTTTTAACACTAATTTACAGATTAGTTCTTGTGCCAAGGGGATCTGAGCAGACAAGCTTGAAAATTGCATTCTTCTTCATTCTCCTGAATTGGTTGGACAACAAATTTGTTTCCTGTTGATAGCCTCAAGTTGTGGTTCCTTTCTGGTCTCCTTCAGATAGGGGGTGGGAAGGAAAAGAGAGGAAAGAAGTCAGGAAGCTGCTCTTAGCTGAGTGCAGTTGTGCCAGCAACATTTAATAGCATCATTATCTTTCTTGCACTCAGTTTCTGCTTTGCACTTCTTGCAGCTGTGTGTTTCAACACTTGCAGAAGCGTTACGGTGTCTTCTGTTGTTTTATAGAATGATGGCTTGTGCTGCCAATGTTGTATTCTTGAACATTTTTATTTTAAGTTAGTAAACTGCCTTGAACGTTTGCAGAGCCGGAACTCTGACATTCTGGTTCCAGCCTGGTGTCTTGCAAGATACTGACCACCAGCAGCTCTTGTTAACTGTGAAGAGCTCTTGTTCCTTATCACCCCTTGATACTCAGCCCTCCCTCCCCCCCAGAAAGCCAGACAGAAGCTAGCAAAATCCTCAGAGTTAAGGAAGCATTGTAAAATCAAAATGCATCAACACACAAATGAGGCTGTGTGAAAATCACTGCAGCAGTGAGAAATGTAACTGCAAGAAAAGAACTGTATTAGCAACAAGATATTAGTTGAAAGCCAGTTTTCCTTAATTATGGTCTTTTAGACAAAGGTGGGTGCCCATTTCAGGGTCTAGGGCCACATTCCCTTGGGAGAAAGTGGTTGGGGTCTACCCTGGGATCATACCTTGCAGCACACCCTATAAAGAAAGTAAAAAGTATGTTATATTGTGATGTTAAAGGGAGAAAGGTGCAGGGGGAGGTGATCTAGGACTCTAACAACACAACTGATTTCACATAATAATTCATTGTTGGCTGTCTATCCCTCCCAACTATCAGCACTCCCATTCTTTCCTCTCCAAGATGGAAACTGAAACAGCCATTGAGTATGCTGCACCTAGTAATGTCCTAAGTTAGTTGTTCTCTTGTTTCCCACTGTCTGTGACCCTTCCCTCCTCAACTGGGCAGATGACTAAATGCAAGCCCAGCATACAATAAAAAAAGAGGACAAAAGCAGAGTGAGGCAACATGTTCTAAGCAGGAATGCCCATCACTTGTGTCTGTGCCAAAAACCTCTGCTGTTGACCTCAGCTCTGCTAAGGGGAAATCAGTTGTATGAGAATGGAAGTATTTTTTAATGCCACCCACCCATCCATCCTGTTTCCAGGACAGTTTGCAGAGCTACAGACTGGAGAAGCTAGATGAAGTAGGTCTGGGGTGGTTGGTTTATTGCTTGTAGGGATGCCCTCCTCAGGCCCCTCAGGAAATGTGGGTTATGAATCTCAATTCGTTTATTTATTTTTATTTACCACCTTTATATTCCAAGGATCTCAAGGTAGTGTACATGGTTCTCTTCCTCCCCATTTCATCCTCACAACAATACTGTACGGTAGCTTAGACTAAGAGATGGTGACTGGCCCAAAGCCACCCAGTGAGCTTCATGGCTGAGTGGGGATTCAAACCCTGTTCTCCCAAACTACAGTCCAACACTCTAACCATTGTAAATGGTAGAACGCTCTTGTTGAAATGGTTAGTTTACTCTTCATTTGTTTGTGATTTAAGGAAGGGCCATTAATAAGGAAAGCAATTACAAAATTGGCCTGACTTTAAAAGAGTATTTTTTATCATTCTTTCTTCATGTAAAATTCGCTTTATATAGACAAGTATTAAGTACATTCGACTGTGAGAGCCTTGTAAGCAAATGGAATTTATTTCAAGGAGAAATGTCCATGTACAGGAAGTTTAGTAATTACTAAAAAAGGAAGAATAGGAGCCCAGGATAATCCCCCCCCAAGTATGCAAAAATATAGCAAGACATTTTTGATCCCTAACAATCTGTGTCTTTGCTGGATCCCTTTGAACTTACTGTTAAACTTTGGCAATTGAAAAGCCTGCTGAATCGGAGCTGAAAGACTGTGTGTCAGATACTATTTTGATGAGCAATTCTGTCATACTTGTAGCACAATACACTCTGCCCAGTTTTGTGTTAAGAACAAAATAAAAATAAAAAGGCAGCTTATTCACTATGTGACATATCACTGTTCGGGCAATTAAACACAAAGAGTAGGTACCAGCTGTGTTCACAGGCCACATTAAACCATAGCTAATGCTTCACTATGTTGTAGGAAATAGGAAAACGTTGACTTAGTTTGGAGGGCTGAGCAAGGAAAGATAAGTCACCTGAGAATTCTACAGCAAGATGAAAGGTCACAATTGAGTGTGCATTTAATGGCATATCAGGAAATTTCAAAGGTGTGCTCTACTCACTTTTTGCAGGGTATGTCATTAAAAACATATCCCATTTCAAAGCCTTTCGTTATATGAGGCCAAGGAAGATTAAAGGTGATATTACTTGATGGTGAGGATACAAAGTGTTGATTCCTAAGTGCCTCTTATGCAAAAGCCAAAACGCCTTGGGGCTTTCTAGAGGGGAGACGAGTGTTTCAACTACCATTTAATTATAAAGAAAGAAAGGAAAATTTGAGCTACTTTTTGAAATGCAAGAATTCTAGCAGAATTCATCAACTAGATCCACAGGGAAAGACTTTGCATCAGCTAAAAAGTTGAGCCTTGATAAATTATTATTCATTTGTATTTTCAAAGCTTCGTGTGTGTGTGTGTGTGTGTGTGTGTGTGCGCGCGCGCGCGCGCGCAAACACACACACGTGAGTATTGTAGGTGATGCTTGGTTGCTTATACAGCCTGTTCATTGGTATACCAATAATAGCTGCAGACTCTTGTGAATTCTGTTCATTGAAGAGGCACTGAATCAGTAAGTGACCAACTTGAATCACATTTTCAGGTATTATCTACCACTGTGATCTGACCAAAGAAGAACTGGAGCCAAGAGTTTTCCGAGAGGTCACAGTGAAAGGATTTGATCCTTCAGCTTACCAAACAGTGCAGGTGAGTAAAGAGCAGTGATCCTTTCTTACAGATTCTAATCAACTGCTGTAAAAGGCTGGCAAGAGTTGCTGTTGGTTACAATTGATTTGAATTTACCTTTTGGTCGATTTTGCACCCTTACAAGTGTAGTTACAGGATGGAGCCCATTAATTGACAGGACATTTTGATCTCATGCTGATGGTGACAGTACCCTGTGAAAATGAATGTGCCACCTGGGCAGACACCCTAAAGTCCATACTTTGTGATTCTGTGGTGTTAAGAACAGTAGCTGGTGTTTGCTATGAGTCATGCTTTACTATCCTAAGAGTTTAATCTCAAGTGTCCCTAGCCAATTATAGTGACTTAAAAGGGAATCTGCTGAGACTCCTTGAGAACAAGTACTGAATTTGAAGCATTTACTTGGAATTTCAACAGTGCCAGTGCCAGAGGGACCCTGAGTCTACTTTCCGTTTCCACCTTCCCCAGCAGCTTGGACAGCTCCTTCCTTCTGTTCCCTTCCTGACACAGGGCAGTATCCAACTGAACAGTTAGGCTGCTGCAGCAGCTTTTAAGCTGTGCAGTGTAACTTCCTCACTCTTCCTGTGACACCCCTAAATCTGCTCTAGGAGCTTCCCCAACTCTCTGGAGTAGATGGGGCAGAGACATAAGGCCTGCAGGGAGAGAAGGAGGTCAGGAAGTTACATGGTGTAGCTGAAAAGTCATTGCGCTAACATAACAGTATGGGTACCATCCCCTCTTTTTTCGGTTATTAACATCCTTCTGTTGCCCTCCACCTGAAATTCTCACTATCCCCCTCCCCAATTGGAGTCAATTGCCCACCCAGGGAAATTAGGCTGCCCATCTTTCTCTGCGCCCCACAGTTCCTTCTTCAGCTCTTAGGAGAAGGCTTACTGGCTGAATCCTTGCATAGGTGAAATTATGTTAGAATGAGAATCCATAGCAACATTTTCATGCAAGTTCCACTTGTCAGTGGCTCTCAGCCATGATGGCTGAAAAGAACCTTCATGATGCCACACGCCATTGACTGCTCCTTGCTGGAGGGGAGAAAGGAGACAGTGGGGAGAGGGCGTTGCCTCCATGTCTATTTGTGAGCTTGTCTGGAAGCACCTGGTTGGGTACTGTGAGAATGGGGTGCTGGACTAGGTCAGGGACGGACAGACTGCAGCCACCCATCTTATGATTCCACTGCAGACAGATGGGCAAGAGAGATTATCAAAGGTGCCACCATTGTTCCTTAATGCAAGCGTACTGTGTACATGCACTTTTGTGACCCATCTTGTGTTTTTGTAAAAAGGACATGGGTGTGTAACCTTAATAAGTATACAGTGTTCCTACATTCAGTGAGATGACAGTAATTGAATTCAAATACCCGTGTAATTAAAGTGTTTCAGTGGGAGGAAAAGCTAATGGGAATTTTAGGTGGAAAATGTTTGTAGAATCTAAAATCATTTCTGTACTTGCCTCAAGTTCCAGTGTTAAAACCATGCAAACGTTTGAAGAATTCAACATCAGTTCTTTGAGATTTGTTTTTAAAAAGGAACCAATAGTTCTGTCTTTTTGACTGAAGCTTTAAAGTCATCACTGATGTGCAATGTCAACATTTTTATGGCTAGGCTGTTTTCAGTACATTAAACTAGGTATCTCTAATAGGACTAACAATATACTCATGTTGCTAGAACACACAGTATTATTGAGACATAGTATTTCTGATAAGCACAATTAATCCCATCATTGCTAGCATGGCATATATTAGTGAAGATTAAAAGATGTACTGTGATTCTGTTTTATGTTGATGTCTGTTATGTGAACGCTCAGAAAATCTTTGAATATGTGTATGAGTGTACAGAACTGGCATCACTGTTCCATAAAGGACTGAGAGTAGATTAAACACAAATGTATAATTTGAACAAATTATTCTCAAATATGATTGGATTTTGTGGCTGGGTGGTTGGTTTGTTGTTGATGTTTTTGTTCTTTCATCTGTGTAGAAGAAAGCAACTGAGACAACTGTTTGGCTTTACCTGCTGTGGCAGGGATGGGGAGCTAGATATAAACAGTGGAGCATCCCCAGTAAACCAGATTTGACTGTTGGGTGTGTCCATCCACCTGTCAATCACTTTATGTCACAAATCCAACCAGCATTCAAAGCACCGACAATGAACTGACATTTGGGTCTTGTAATGCCCCTTACAAATCACTTTGCAAGATCCGAGTTAGTTGATGTTTTGGCCTCTCTTTGCAAGGGGCTGTTCTGATCGTTGGATCCTGCAAAGTGTTTTGCAGAAGATTTTGCATGCATTGCCAGTTGTGGGGGGACGGGACAGTTTGAGTTCAGCTGTAATGCTAAGCCAAACCATGTTCTCCTTTTAACAGTAGTTAAGCTTAAATGTGGCTTAAAGAGACAAGCCAGCCAGGCCTTTGAATACTGGTCCCCTACTCCCCATTATTAACACTGTTTTCCTCCTTAAGTTTATGTAGGGACAGAGACAAGTTCGCACAGTTCTGTTTAATTGAGCTTTCCTGTTTGGTATTGTAAATCATTCATATGTTTCTTTAGGTAAAAGCTATGCATTTTCAGCCCTTGTGATGAGCCCTAGAGTGATATTTCATCATAGATTACACCTCCAGCTGTTCCAGTTCCGAATTCAGTACATTTATTTTGGCAGGCCAAGATTACAGGTGCTGAAACAGTGTGGTTGAGACTAGTTCAATTGCTCTTAATGCCAGTTAAACAGATACAAAATGACAGGCTCCAGGAATTGTCTGGGCAGTTGTGAACGTCTATTTAAAGGAAAGTTGCATGACTGGTTAAGGATAACAGTGTATTCTAAGGAATAGCATAGATTAAGGGTCATATTGTGAAAATATAAGAATATCAGAGACCTGCTAGATCAGACCAAAGGCCCATCTGATCTAGCGTTCTGTTCTCACAGTGGTAAACCAGATGTCTGTGGAAAACCCTCTGAAAGGTCTGGGTTGTATAGTGAATTTAGTATAGCTCCTTTCTTACTACATTTAACAATGTAGACTGGAATATTTGTTTATTCAGGAGTAGAAACGAGATTAAAATAATCTTTGCCCCTTACACAGAATTGCCTGTATTAGATACAGATGTGGTAATCTCGACAAGGTTGAGGATGAGTCAGAACTGAATTTAATTGGCAGTTTGTAAGAGAAATTTCTTCACAATTGTCTTCCCACACCATTCTTGGATCATGCTATCCTTACTGGTGTGACACTTTGTGAGTATTAAATGTGCAAACTTTTTTTAAATGAAAGTCTTTTTTCCATTAAAAAAATGTACTAACCAAGTTCCTGATTGCCCTTATGGGGGGATAATAAGAGATTCAGATCACAATTTTTATGGGAGAATATATTGAAGGTTCTTTTTCCTAGTATCTTTCCAAATAAGTGGTCCACTGGGATTCAAAATGTTCAGTGGCTCTGCAATCTTGCTAATGAGCATCACCCTTAAGATGACTGAAAATATTCGTATTTCAGAAGAGCTGTGCCTTGCTCTGTTCTTTAGGAAGTGAATATTCTGTTGGGAGCTGCCCAGAGTGGCTGGGGCATGAATACAAATAATAAAATTATTATTATTATTATTATTATTATTATTATTATTATTATTATTATTATTATGCTTTTTGTTGGTGTTTCAACTTACTGGTTGTCCCCTCAAACAAGTGGTCTGGTTTTACATAAGAAGCTGCCTTATACTGATGTGTCTCCTACGTTGTCTACATTGACTGCAAGTGGCTCACAAAGATTTCAGACATGGTTCTTCCCCACCCTGCCTGGAGAATGCTAGTGTTTGAACCTTCACCTTCTGCATGCAAAGCAGCTGCTCTACCATTGAGATATGTCTCAAATTCTAGTAATAGTTATTATGAATGCAGGTTTAGGATGCCGCCCTGTATGCTCAGGCCTGCTCTCTGGAGCTCTGCCAAATACGCTAGTGTTCAAGTAGAAATTAAATGTTATGATGTGAAACATTTTTCTCTGCCAAAATTCACCTCTTTCCCTCCTCTCAATCCTGTTTGGCCTATCGTATCTCCAGTTCAGCTACTTCTTCAGAGAATTTTCCCCCCAGCTGTTACTGCTGCTCCAATCAGCCTTAATTAGTCCTATGGATGATCCTATCCATTGGAGATTATGCGCTCTAATAATGCTGTGCGGCCTATTAGATTTAGCTATGTGATGACATCACTGAGGGGGGCAAGTGAAACTGAGGGCAATCTAAAATAATGCAAGTCACTAGAGGAAGGCATGCTTTTCAGCAAAAAAAAAAAAGACTACTTTCAGCGTAGTGCTACTTCCATCCATTTGGGAACAGTTGGGATGATGATGATGATGATGATAATGATAATAATAACAAATAATAAATAATAAATAATAATTTATTATTTATACCCCGCCCATCTGGCTGGGCTTCCCCAGCCACTCTGGGCGGCTTCCAAAAAAATATTAAAATACTGTAATACATCAAACATTAAAAGCTTCCCTAAACATGTTATCTTCTCTTGTTGGCCTTGGTGAAAAATACAGAAGCCTTTGCCTCTTAGTGTGTGCTGAGTGTTTTGCTAGCTAGCACAGGAACAAGAAATAAGTTTTTTCTAGAAGAAAATTTATAGGTTGGTTGTTTTTCCCCCCTCTTCTTCCCCAATTCTGGCATCTATGTGCTTCTTAGCCTACTCTTTTCTTTCCGTTGCCTGTTTCTTTTTCTGGGGAAGACCTGTGATCATAGACAAGACCTGTGAACATAGTTTTCCTATTCATATTTCTTCAAGCAGTGCTACGACTTCCAAGTCTGCGCTAGGGAACTGGTTCACACATAGCAATAAGCCATAAAGCATGGTAAGTCATAAATGGATGGTTTACTCTTAAGCATACAGTTTACTGATGCATGCTGTTCCTTGGTGCCCGCCCCTCTCCTCCCTGCGCCAACTGCCAGGCCAGTAGGAAAGGAACCAGAGTGCTGGTTTGGCAAATGGCATTTGCGGTTTGTTTCCTTCAAACCACAAGCAATAAAGCAAACAATACACTTTGGCTTTCATTCATGGTTTGTTTGGAGAATATCAAAGCATAAACACTCGTCTGCACATAATGCAAAAGAAGATGACTGGTTTGCTTCTTCCCAGTGCAGAACAGGGAGAAGAGAGGGATGCAGTTGAGCAGCAACGTGTGGGTTTGTTTTGGACCATTCCTTGCCCTTATGTACAAATAAGACCATTGTTTTAAAACAAATACCAGTAAAAACCCCTGGAGGCTTGCAGCCCAAATTGAAAGTAAGGAAGGACTGGTCTCTTCATGAATTGTTGTTGAACGTGGTTTTCTTTTCAAACATCTTGAGGCCTGGGGTGCCCAGATAAAATGGAGGATACAGGTAATATCAGCATGTGCAGCTTCTCTTATTGTTGCATAAGGAGTTGTACCCACCAAACGTCACTCTTCTGTGCTGCTTTAAAAGTATGAATCTGCTTATCCTGCATTGCAGATGAGATGTCAGAGCACTTTTGTGAACAGGTAATGTTGGGCTGCATACCTGCATGCAATATGTTGTGATAGTTTGGGTAGTATTTCCAATTTCCCACTTGTTTCCAGTGAGTAGTGGAGATATTGACTGATGGATGAGGACGTTGCAATCTGAGGCTTCATTCCAAACCTTCAGATGCCGCTTGTTAAAAGACCGTCCTGAAAGAAGATCTGCTTCAATCCATACCCATTGATCCTATTGCTCTACAAATTGCTTACTACGCAGGCAATTTAAATGAAAGCTTTTCCAGTCTTTAAAGTACTCTGAATAAAGATGTATTTTGACTTTTACTGTAAGTAATTGAGTTCATCTTTACTCATGGGAAGGATAAAGTCTATTTGTCCTTTCTTCCCCCTCCAGTATCATTTCTGAAATGGAGCATGGGTAAAACTTTCATCCTTTTTAATTGTAGTTTTGCAGCTAACACAAACATTGATCTAGGAATACAGATTGATCTTGCCTTTGTGAGTTAACAATCAACACATTATTTCACATATTCCAAGATAGAGAAGAATTACTTCCTCTTACATTAGCAAGTGGATCTCAATTTATTTTGTTTGACAGTTCAAAATGTTTCATAAAAGTGGCAGAACAAAACACTTGCTGATGGGCATCTGGGTAATTAGGAATATTGCTCTAGGCATAGGATAACTCATGTGGTGCTCTCCATATATTTTGGTCTACAACTCCCATAATCCCTGACAATTGACTATGCCCGCTGAGGCTAATGGGAGTTGTGATACCCTCCAGATGTTTTGGAGTATATTGCCAATTCCTGCCCTATGATGTCTTTTTATATAAACTGGAATGAAAGCCTTGTTGCTTACTCTGAGGATCCGCTCTGAGGGTGTATACACCTCATTTCAGAATTAGACTCCCTTCCTCCTCCACTTCCCCTGCAAGCCAGATCCAAAGGATTAACTGCATCCTAAGGACAATAAGCCTTCAAAGGAACCCTGGAAATTGTATGTGAGGCTCCCAGGTACCTGGGATTCTGACATGACAGCATTCAGGAATGAGATGGGTAGAGTGAGCATGGATTAAAATCTGAGCCAGAAAAGAACTCTTGAAAAAACGATGCTAGAATTATAATGTTATTGAGTATTATGAACATGATTAGTAGTTTGTACTTGGAATTAGAATTAGAATTCAGTAGTTGAAAACTTGAGCGCATCATTGTGAGTTCACTTTAGTCCATGTGAATTGAAGGAGGGTGAATCCAGACTGTTCTGAAACCAGTGCCAAAAACATATCGGTGTAAATGTAGCTAGAATATCATCTTGGTTCTCAATTTTAGAGGAAAAAGTTTCACCTCGACAGTATGGTGTGTCTGAGTGATATACTGTAGGGGTTTCTTTTGAATTGGTTTTCACAATTTGGATACCACATTTAAAGTAACACACATTATCAAAATCCATCCAAAAGTAGTTTTAGGAAATGTGGAGCCAGGGAAAGATAACCTTCTTCCCTAGTTTGAGGGACAGAAAGAGCCATCTTGGGACAGCTACACCTCTGAGCAGCGCAGAAATGGGGTCCTCAATTATAATTTGGTCAACAGAAAGGTCTTTGTCTTGGTTGGGGTTAAGGTGTGTGGTTCCATTCTGGATGGGAGAAGTAATGTATTACGTTGCAAATCCCATTAGAGATCTTTCTTTAAGAGAAGATAAATTATAGATTGGCTTCTCTGAACTGAGTTCAGTAGTGTTATGCCAGTCCAACAAGTAGTATTAAATTAGCGTTAGAATCTAGCGTAACAGTACTTCTTTAATAAAGAAAGGTGATATGCTCAGAAGGGTTATTTATGCCTGTTAAAGTAAATTAAAAGCTTTTTGGGTTTTGAAATTAGATCTTAATTGGAAAGTAACAGTCTTTGTTTAGCAGAGCAACTCAAGTTCCAATCATTTGTCCCAGCTGCTTACAAAGTGTTTATAGATGTCAGTTCCCTGCATAGTTAATATAATCCTGCACTTGAAAGAGTTCTATTTATGCTTATATCGTACTGTGCATAAACAGTTTATTGAATGTCTTAAGAATGCCTTCAATTTATGGGTAGGCATCTATAGACAACTATGTTCTCTACATGGTTCACAAAAAATGTAAAACAATAATGACGCCATGTTGTAATTAAGGAATCTTGAGTACCACCTGCCTTCTCTCTTAGGCTGATGGGAATTGTAGTCCAAAACCTCAGGTTGGGGAAGGCTGTGTTTAGTGCTTTCTGGAACTAAGCAGGGCACCTCCTCCATCTTGTCAGGATTCAGCTTAAGTTTATTGGCTCATCCAGCCTCTAACCAAATCCAGGCATTGATTCAGCAAAAACCACAGCTTTGCCTGACACTGATGACAAGGAGAAATAAGAGCTGGATGTCATCTGCATACTGATGACCTCGCTTCAGATCCCAGAATGACATAACCCAATGACTTCATATAGATGGTAGAATGCATAGCGTATAAAATAAAACCTTACAGGACTCAAAGGTTATTTCTTTGCAAAAACACCTCTTACATGTAACTGTGATGATCTCCCATTCAGTTGTAGCTACATGTTTAAAATGTGTAGAGATTTCATGGTGTTGCCAGTGGTTTGTATCCTGTGAAATCGTCCTGTTCCTACAAGGATTTCCATTTACACAATGGAACTTCCTCCCCCCACAGTTGTTCTGGGCTTCCCCCACAACCATCCAGAGCTTATTTGGCGATAAATGGAGAGAAGGAGGGGAGGTTCTATGGCACCAGCAGAAGTACTTTTGTAAATGGGACAGCTTTTTTTGATACCATCCAGTGTTTCTACTCTCAGCATGAAAAATTAAATGAAATGGGGTGAGTTTTGTAACTTTGCTGTAGAATTAGCTTTGATCTAGGGTGGAAGTTGTCCTTTTTATTGTTGTCCTGTCATTTCTTACAGCCTGACGTTGTTTTTAGTATAAAGCACTGGGCAATTTTATTATAGGGATGTTTGCTTTCAGTTTCACCTGGGGAATTTACTAACTTGAGCTGTGAGAAATGTGCCTATGAGTTATTCAAAGTCAGTCACCTTTCTCAGACTAATTGTTACTCCTTTGTCCTTGAAGCATCTCTCATGAAACTTACAAAGTAGGGTGACTGCAGAAAAAAGTCGTTATTAATCTCAACACAACTCCTATTTCCCTTTCCCACTCCTAAGATTAATGATCATAAGCCATAGGTGGCCTCCATTGTCATAGACTGATGTTCTTCTTGGCAGCAGCTACTATACAATCTAATAAATAGGCTAACAACAAAATCACTTTTTCAAGAAAAAGATTGTGATGGTTCTTGAAACAAAGAGTGATTTAAAGAGACTTTTTTTTTTAAGCATAACTAATTAAAGGAGAAGATCCTGGAGAGCTGAAACCACAACTGGATGTGCTTGATCTGGAAGTTTCTGTTAGTACACAATGCTGCAGCATGATTGTTAACAGGAGTGAAACCCTGTCAGCATTTAACACCCCTGCTCAGATACCTGCATTGGTTGCCAGTCTGCTCCTGGGCCAAGTTCAAGGTGTTACTACTGGTATATAAAGCCCTTAACACCTTGGGACCAGTTTGCTTGTGATCACATCTTTACCCCATGCATGCCCACTCAACCACTTAGACCTGAGGAACTGGCACTGCTGCAGATGCCCCATACTAACTTGCTCCGTGCTTGTATGAAATACAGTGGTACCTCAGGTTACAGATGCTTCAGGTTACAGACTCCACTAACCCAGAAATAGTACCTCGGGTTAAGAACTTTGCTTCAGGATGAGAACAGAAATCGCGTGCCAGTGGTGCGGCGGCAGCAGCAAGAGGTTCCATTAGCTAAAGTGGTACCTCAGGTTAAGAACAGTTTCAGGTTAAGAACGGCCCTCCAGAACAAATTAAGTTCTTAACCCAAGGTACCGCTGTAGATCTTTTAGTGTGACAGCACACTTGGAAACCCCCTGCCTATTGACATCTGGCTTGCACCTTCACTGTATCCTTTTTGGCAAGTTGACTTGCTTATATCTGATCCACAGCTAAGAATGGAAACTATACAGTATAAGGTAAAATGTTTCGGGCAGGAAGGGTAGGAATTATCTCTGCATAAGAGGCTTTGGAGTGTCACTGGCAGCCAAGGTTGACACTACTGGGCTGGTTGGTCTCTTGTGATACAGAGAAGATGCTAAAAGGTATTAGCACATTCATTCAATTGTTGTAGCTTCCAACTGGGAAACTGTTAAGAGCACTCAGTGTCAGAGGTGAGAAGATACTGGGGTGGGGAGGAAGAAGGGGATCAAGATTCCAAGCCACAGTTTAAACAACATCCATTATTTATATTGCAAAGACTTCTGTGTGTGTCAGTTATATCGTTCTCCTTTGACACTTTCCCCTTTGCTATCGACTGTTGTTTCAATAATTGCCTGCATCACGTTGTGCTCTGGCATTAAGGGCTACTTTAATGAAAGGGATCTGACTTTAATTTCTCAGGTTTCCTAGTAATGCATTCAATGAGACACCTTTTCAAAAAGTATAAGGAATGCTCACTGATCTTCAGTGTGCTCTGCAAAAACTCAAAAAGAATAGAAGTGCAATAAAAGGACTGCCTTCAAAAGCTTTTGATTAACCCACTTTGCATCAAACCTTTTTGACATTTGATATTTGTGTGGAGGGAATTAAACTATTTTCCTTACTTGGTTAAGCAACAATGAAAAAAACCTTTATTCTATGCCTTCGCTGCAGGATTTCTGTCAGATTATTTTTTTTGAAAAATATATTTTCTTCCGCACCTCTTTTTCCCCTCTCTCCTGCCACCTGGGGAGTTTCTGTCCAGCAACCATTTGCTACTCGACTGCAAGGCTCACTAACAAGGGCTAAAAAAGAAAAAGAAAAGACTCCTGGCACTTTTCTTTTACCAGCATGACACTGCTGCTTCATGTCCCTTTGGGTGGCTGGTGAAAGAAACTTACCTGGAGTCTTCCTTGATTATTTATAATTCTTCTGCTATTTTCTGTAACAGCTTTTCTGACCATATCTAGGTATATGCCTCCCTTGACAGAAGCCTTTATTTACCTGCAGGTTTGGCACCAAGGCTGGCAACATTAGGTCAGCTGTTCTTTCATTGGGATAAAGCAGTAAAACAGTCCTTGGGGGTCCGTTGTGATCAGTTGGTCAAATGGGTATCCAATATACCTGAGTTCTACAGGATAGGTATAAAGCATTGACTTGAACTGAATTCACACCCCTTTTCCCCTGGTGCTATCATATTCAGATCAGTGCAAGGAAACTAAGATTATCCCATATTGAATGGAGACAAGATGCATCCTTAATAGGGGACAGAGCTGCTATTTTTTGCCATGGAAGGTGGTTTTAAGGATCTAAGAAGAGCCTGCTGGATCAGGCCAATGGCCCATCTAGTCCAGCATCCTGTTCTCACAGTGGCCACCCAGGTGCCTGTAGAAAACCCACAAGCAGGATTTAAGCACCAGTCTCCCCTCCTGAGGCTTCCAGCAACTGGTCCTCTGAAGCATCACTGTCTCTGACTGTGGAGGCAGATGATAGTTATCATGGCTAGTAGCCTTCTCCTCCGTAATTTTGCCTAATCCCGTTTCAGAGCCAGCCAAGTTGTACTGTGTGAAGAATTACATGATTGTGAAAAAATGCTTTGCTTAGAGGCTACCGGTTGATTTATTCCTCCTCTTTCTCCATGTCCACTTTCTGGTACTGCAGCCAACCCTGGCTCAGTTTTATTTAATAGCTCCTATCACAGGCATGCATGGAGGCTGTTACTCTGTGCAAGCCTTTGATACTGATTTATGGAAGTGTTTATTCTTGTGAAAGACATGTTAAAGCAGGCTGCTTTCAGGGCTGGAAGAATTTGTCGTCACCTGTTGCATGCAGTGTAACTAAATAATAGATGCTTTGGAAACCTTGTTCCACTTCCCGCCGTCCCCCCCTTTGCATTCTCCGCCCCCACTCCAATCTTTTGAAAGCACCCCCCCCCCCGGTGTAGCTGTGATTGAGCAGGAGCTAATTTAAGACACTGTAGTGGTGTTTGATTTTACCAACCGTGGGCACAGTGATAAATATACTCACTAAATATCATGTGGGAGAGAGGGATCGTATTCCTCTTGAAGTTGTCTGCTAGCTACAAAAATAGCTCTCCCCTAGTTTTCTGCGTGGCTTATTTCAGCAAAGCTGTCTGTGTGTGTTTATATAAAGCATTAAAAAAAGAAGAAGAATATTGCATTCTGTTCCTTAATTGCTGGGAAATTTTAGTTAGCAATTCAAGGTGCTGGTTTAGGAAGTACTTCTTCCTATGTGTGATCCTATTGCTCATTAATATAAGCAGGGAAGCCTCTAGTCTAGGTATCAGTTCCCTGTAAAGCAGGGGAGCGGAATCTGTGCCCGCCCCCCAAATGTCATTGGACTCCAACTGCTATCACTCCCAACCAGCACAACCAATGGTATAGAATGATGGAAGTTGCTATCCAATAATATCTGGTCATAGGTTCCCCACCCCTGCTATAAACTAATACTATCATAAACTAGGAACAGGCTCTTTACAGTGGGAGCCTCAGTTCTCTAGTGAAGCCTGCCGCCCTTGTTCTCATTTGTTTTGGATTTCAGAGAAACACTTGTCCAAGCAAGCTTTTGGAATATAATCTGAAAACTATCATCCCCCACTCTGCTCCATTCATTCATTTAATTGATTTATATCTACTTTTTTGAACAGTGTCCAAAGTGGCTTACAGCAGTGTTTTTCCCCAATGGGTGACTTAAAAATTGCTGAGGGCATCTGGTTGGACAGAATACTTGACTCAGTGGTCTGATTTAGCAGTGCTTGTCTTGTGTTATAATTCTTGTGCTCTTCCTAACAATAAAAATGTTATTTATTTCTATTTCCCATACTTTTCCTTTATAAATTAGAATGATTGCCATCCAAGCAGACTGACTGTACCAGTGATACACATATATATTTTTCTCTGTCCCAGGTTTTCTACCCCAGCAAAGATGGTACTAAGATTCCAATGTTTGTTGTCCACAAAAAAGGAATCAAATTAGATGGGTCTCATCCTGCTTTCCTTTATGGTTATGGTGGCTTCAACATATCAATCACACCAAGCTACAGGTAAGCAGAGATGGGGTGTTTATGAATATTTGTCAGAATAGTAATAGTGCCAGTAATTTTATATTAAGAAGTTGTGCAGTGTGTTATATAGCCTGAATTTGCAGCTAATGGATACTGATACTGAAACTTAAACCCAGTGGAAATACCCAGGTCAAGGGAGTTCCCAAAACATGAGTGATCATTTGCTAATTAAGCAACCTGCTTTGTCACCTCTTACTGGCTCTTTTCTGCTTTCAGATTTTTGTTGACCACCTTTTGTTGTCTCCTTTAACATGCCTATAGTTCTTATTTTTCATCTGGCAGAGTTTCTGTGCTAGCTTGAAAGTCATGACCAAACTACAAGTCACACTCCTTTTCTCACATAGATGATCTTTGTGTGTTTAGGAGAGATAATCTGACAAACGCAGAGGGTGTCAACCCTGCTGTGCCCTAAGTAGTACCTCTACACTGCCCTGAGAACTGCTTTGAGCCATAGATCAAGTATACATTTCGAAAATAAAAATAAATAAATGGAGAAAAGCTTCACTTAAATTTCCAGGAGGCCAGCAGAACAGTGCTGTAAATGTCACAAATAGGTTCTTACACATCTCCCATGGGGGTGACATTAAGTTGAAATTATTGAATCCTTCCATGCCTTAAGATCCATGCCCTCAGTCAATGATGTTTAGCAAAGACAATCTCTTGCTCTGCTGACTTGAATTAAGAGCCATTGTTACGTCTATGCACAACTACTACTTGCCAGTTATTCTTACCCTTCTCTTCCCTTTATTTCACTTCCATTTACTCCTAAAGCTTTGCTATTTTCAGCGTTTGTACACAATTCTGATTCTTTTTTTTAAGCCTTATTATAGTTAACTTGTTTTATTCTAAGTTCAGATATGAAGTTCCCTTTGTAAAGAATTTGGACATTTTTTTAATGCAAAAGTTCAAGTTTTCAGGCCTTGAGTGTTCCCCCACCAGATCCTTGTGTTCACTTAGCAGCTAGAAAAAGAGGTCAGCCTTTGAAGAAGGGGCTGTTTTCTAGCAGATGGCTCATAGGTACTCAATACCATGGAAGAGAACACTTGAAATAAAAACACGCTCTTTGCAAGATTCCAAGAACAGGTGACCAGGGGAAAACTATCCTCTCAACATCTCAAGGGCTTTCTCCATATTTTGCTGTCATGTCTTTTATTCAGCAGCCAGTCACTCAGCTATGTACCTTGCAGATGTGACCTGACAATAAAGCCCAAATGAATGAGTCATAAGTCCAGAAGCAGAGAACCAAAAATGCCTGCTTAAATGGACTTTAAAAAAACAAAAACAAAAACACTTCCATAATATATAAGGTTCAAACCTTTCCCATTTTATCACTGAGCTCAGCTTTAGAATCAAAAATCATCTTGGTGCACACAGTGATCTTAGTACACATAACAAGCAGTGTGTGCAGCATGTGTGTAAGTGTCTCTCGTGTGCATCACTGTGTCGCAGACTATTTGCAGCCACGTTTGTAAAGTCAAAGATCATAGTCACTTTGGGCACATGAAGCATTAACTAGCAGCTCACCTGTACCTTTCAGTCTTAGTGCTACCAGGTTGGCTCAGTGTAGATGTAGAATGCTGGCAAATGGAGGTGGTGTGTTTGACCAGAATGCAGTCTGGGAAGCTTGGCCTTTGACCATGCTCACTTGGAGCTGATGGGAGTTGTATCTCAGCAACATCTGGACGAACAAACGTTCCCCGTAACTGGTCTAAGGGCTGGAAGCCAGTGTGGAAGTAGAGCTGCTGGCCAATGGAAAACAAGAACATCAAAAAGGCACCCTAGCCTTTGTTTTGAGGGCCATACATATACATAAAGGGAAAGGTAAAGGGACCCCGGACCATTAGGTCCAGTCGTGGCCGACTCTGGGGTTGCGGCGCTCATCTCGCTTTATTGGCCGAGGAAGCCGGCGTACAGCTTCTGGGTCATGTGGCCAGCATGACTAAGCTGCTTCTGGTGAACCAAAGCAACGCACGGAAATGCCGTTTACCTTCCCACCTTCCCACCAGAGCGGTACCTATTTATCTACTTGCACTTTGACGTGCTTTCGAACTGCTAGGTTGCCAGGAATACATAAACATACATATACAGTAATATGCACACTTTTTTTTTAAAAAAAAAGACTCTGGACCAGATTCATCTAACCAGCTACATCAGCAGAAGCTTATGCAAGGACTTCTGCTAGTGTCACAGGGCTTCCTCCCACCCTCTACCGCTGCCCCCAATTGGCTTGTATGGTGTTCATAACCACCAAAAAGAAACACATCTTGTGCTGCCAAGCTTCCTGTTGGACTGACTGTGCCCAAGTTGCAGGAAACTATCCAAACATTAGTTGGGTGAAAAAGAAGAAACTGAGATCAGTTTCCTAGAGTCGAGCTAAAACATCTAAATACCTCCTGCCAAAAAGGGATTATTAACTGGCAGGCAGTATCCTGAGTATTAAAATGGCATTAGAGGTTCTGTTCCCTAAATATCACTCATCTTTTGGCTTTTTTAATTAACCTGGCGTGTCTTTTTTGGAAAACTAGCCGGACTGAATAGCATTTAAGACTGCATTCCTGTGACCCCTTGGATAGTGTCCAAGGGCCCATGGGAGGTATTGTGTCTTCCTTCCTCACAACTGCAAAAATCTCTGGCACCCTGGGCCATACATCAGAGCCACTGACGTCGTAGAATATGCTGTAGGAAGAACAGGAAGTGGCTTGGTTCTAATCCAGCTGCTTGTCTAAATGGAGGCATTGCTGCTCAGTGGCAGATCACCTGCCTTTGCATGCAGGAAGCCCCAGGTTCAATCCCCAGCATCTCCAAGGTAGGATTTAGGAGAGAACCTGGTCTAAAATGCTGGAGAGCTGTTGCCAGTCACTGTGGACAATTTTGAGCTAGATGGACCTGTAGAATAAGGCAGCTTCCTATGTTCCTACATCTCTCATTTTTCTTTCCTTCCATGAGAGATGGTGAGCTCTCCTTCCCTGGAGGTTCTTAAACAGAGGTTGGATGGCCATCTACCATGCATGATCTTGTTGAGATTCCTGTATCGCAGGTAGTTGATCTAGTTGACTCCCAGAGTCCCTTCCATTTCTTTGATTCTATGAATGGAAACATATTCCTCCTCCAGCTACATTTTGAGCATCATAGACCAAGCACTGAAAATATTTACCAATTAATTGTCTTTGCAGTGTATCAAGACTCATTTTTGTAAGACACCTGGGTGGCATTCTAGCTGTGGCTAATATCAGAGGAGGTGGTGAATATGGAGAGACCTGGCACAAAGGTAAGAGTTCCTTGGTGCAAGAACATACGTAAAGTGCTTTATTCAATAACAGTCTGCAATCCTGGACACATACAACTCTCAGCAGAACTCGCTTCTGAGTGTAGTCATGTAAAGGGTTGCACTGTGATTGTGTTTCCACAGGTCAATTGTTTGCATGTCTCCATGCTAAACCATTGCAGAGGTCTGGTTTTGTTTTCGTTTTATTACCTTAATTTGACTCCGGAACACCATCACAGATTTATTTGAAAATGTCCATATTTCTTAATTTACAAAATAATTTTCTCCATTACTGCATCAGTTTTGTTCCTCATTATTATTTTAATTACTTCTGTAGTCTGGAGTGTTTCCCAGTAATTGGGGTTTTCAGAAAGAGAAAACGCTGTATTACTGCCCCAAAACAAAGTGCCCTTCAATAACAGGAAATTAGCTGTAGACCTTTAACGAGTTCTTAATTAAGTTAACCTTTATGTGGGAGGGCTCTGGTTTTTCTGTTCCTTTTGCACACAAGACTGTGTGTTGGCATTAGGTTGAAGTCTGTTGTTTCTTAAGTGTCATGGGCAGCTATTACTGATATTCATGGAGCTTGGCACTGTGGCCTGAGTTTCACCTGGAATGTCAAGGAAACTCCAGAGGTATGGCAACCCCTGTCTGAATTTCCTTAAAAAAAAACAACCTTTGTGTCCAGATTTTCACTTTTTGAAATATGGCAACCCTAACTTATATTAACCACTATAAATTGTAGAAATTTTCCTTGATCGAGCCACAGTAATTGTTTTTGTGGCTATGATCCAGAAAATTTACTGACTATGTTAGGATATTATAATAAATTACCATTATGAGAACTTTCCGCAGGCTTATGTACTCTTAGGTTTTTTTTCAAGTTAATAAAAAAAAATCTATTGAATGGAAAGGAGGGAATAAAATGTTTGCTAGATTTGGAACAAGGAAAGGCAGGAGGGTAGGCAAGAAAACAAATCTTGCTGCATGGCAAAAAAAAGCACACTAGCTCTTAAACATCTCTTCATTCCTATACAATTGTGTCTGTGATAGTGTTGTGCTTTTCTTTGTTTTGATACCTTTAGCTGTGCACCTCAAGTTCTGTGTTGATCTGCGGTAGATAAATGCTAGATCTCAAAAGGAAGATATATTTCTCTAGCCCTGATTACCACATGAATGAAAGATTTGTTGTTTTTAAGAAAAGCGCTCATTTACCTCTTTTTTGGAACTATTAATTTTATAAGCCCATAAGCTTAAAATACCATAAACGAGCTGGATGCTGTCGATTTCCCATTAAGACAAACCTCAGTCAGAAATGCACGTGACCGTTTTGTCTGCAGTCTACAGCGATCAGTTATTAGGAACATTACCTGGTCTGTGCTTTCCTTCCTTCTCCCCCCCCTCCCAAGTCTTTAGCATAGGTATGTATTATTCAAGCCTTCTGAAAGCATTAAAGGTACTGGCAAGACCATTTTCTGAAGTCTCTGTTGCACATGATATTCATTATGTTTTTTGTGTTCCTCAACTGCATACATTATTAAAATACTTGTGGAACTGAAAAATTCAATCCAAGCAGTTCTTCTTGTGTGTACATACACCCTAGAGTACATGTTCTGAATCGGCAATATCAATAGTGCGTATCTGTGTGTTTTCAAAGGGTTAACTAGCTTGTTTTCTTTGTTTCCATTTAGGTGGTATCCTGGCCAATAAGCAAAACTGCTTTGATGACTTTCAGTGTGCAGCTGAGTATCTTATCAAAGAGGGGTATACTTCTCCAAAGAAACTGACTATCAATGGAGGTTCAAATGGGGGTCTCTTAGTGGGTAAGAGGCTGTCTGCTTCCTTTTCCTTTTTTTTTAAATGACAAAGCTAAGTGAATTTAATGTCAAGTAAATGGAGAACTCAGAGGATAAGCTCTGGAAGGACGTTTCCCTCCCCACACAAGTTGGACATTGCACCATTTGTTAACAAACTGGAGTAATTAGTGCAATACCCAAATATTGTCTAAGCTTGCAGAATACCAATTAGCCATTTAAGAAAACATCTGCCTTTATGAGCTGCACACATAATTACTGCACTGAGGCATCTGTCTTTTTCTTCCTGTAGGGTAGAACTGGCTTCATACAAAACACTTATTTTAGTTAGGGAAGGAAAGAGCAAATTCATATCAAAAAATAGCTAGTCAGAGCTGATTTTTGCATCACTAGTTGCCACTAACTCTGTTTCAGCCCACACTCTCCTATTTTGAAGTATTTTGTCCTTATGTTTATCTAGGACCAAAGCCTTGATACGGCAGTGGTAGATTATCACCTGTTCCCCTTTTCATGCACAGTGGAACACTGTGTTCTTGAAAAAACACCACAACAACAAGTGGATCTTTGCTAGAGCAGCACACACACACAACAGGCACTAATTGGGTTTAAGCATTACAGTTTTGAGTTCCATTCTCAGTTTTTCTTTATTTCTTATGGGTCTAACTGCATAGTCATGGAATTACATTTGAAATGTGACTGTAGCATATACCCCAAATCCACACAACCTCACCATTTTTAAGCCTACGGCAGAATTTTTAGGGCTTCATTTAGAAAACAGTTCCAAAATTAGTGTGAAAAATCTCTTGATACAAGAGCCTTATCTCAAAACAGTCATCTTTTGCCAAGTCCGTCTCCTTCCCAAAACCATGTTGATGGTACCAAGAAATCTGTTCCCCTTCCACCTGAGACATCCATACTGTTAAAGTGTATAATATTCTTTGTGATATAAGGCATGAATGCTTCCCTGGAGCTGTGTATAACTAGGGACTGATTCATAAGAAGATCCTGTTGGATCGGGTCAATGGCCCATCTAGTCCAGCAGCTTGTTTTCACAGTGGCCACCCAGATGCCCATAGGAAACCCACTGCTCACACAAGTGTGTTTTTCTTCCTGACCACCCCGGCATTCCATCCCATTTTGAGAAAATTAACCAATCTGGGACTGTCTCAGGTTTTTGTTTTAATTTCAGTAAAGCAGAGTCTGTGTACTGGCATGTTTACTTCATGAATTCTTGGCCTGCAAAATAGCTTGTGGGTATTTAGATCTGCTCTGACACTCTCCAATATTTGGGCATATCAGTTCCCCAGAACCTGAGCATATGGTTCCAGTTAATTTACCAGCCATTGAAAATGTCTGAAATCTTGGAAGGCCCGTAACCCCTCTCTTCTCACTAGACTTGCTGCTCTAAAAATGCTGCGTTTCCTTAATCTTTTGTTTCTGTTTCAAGTTCTTCCTCTTCAAGTCCTTGGGAAACACAAGGACAAACTCTATTTAATAATAGGCTTTTCAAATGGCTGTTCAGTGTCAATGCTTCACTTGTTGAGCTCAGCACACAAAAGGCAGCACTGATTATCGGCACTGCTTTGGACCGACTCCACAGAACTTTGCCACTAAAGTTAATAGGGTAACAACTGGATGGCCAAACACATGAAGTTTGACAACATCTGGAAGGCCACAGGGTCCCCATCCTTGGAACAGATGGAGGAAGAGTTTGCACCATCCCCCAGTTGCTCCTTGTCTGCATGAAATTGCCCTTCCTTCCTTTAAGTTCAGCAGTGGCCCCGTTCTAAAAGATGCAGATTTGTTTTTGTCATAAAGCCAGCTTCATGGATTCCACTTCCCCACAGAATGGAAGCAGGTGTTCCTGCATCTCATCCTCTTTCCCCCCTAATAAACTTCTGCCTTAGTGCTAAATCAACAAACTGATCTGTTCCTATGCAGCTTTGCCCATACATGTTTCAAATGTTGACATCCTCTGATTGCTATCTTTATAACTGCTACTTGTAGATATTAGCACTGCTAGCTGCTTTAAACATTAGATTCAATTTGGGTTGGGTGTGTTTTCCTCCACTCTCCAGCTGCTTGTGCCAATCAGCGTCCTGATCTATTTGGCTGTGTTATTGCTCAAGTAGGAGTGATGGACATGTTAAAATTCCACAAATTCACCATTGGTCATGCTTGGACAACAGACTTTGGCTGCTCTGATTATAAAGAACAGTTTGCCTGGCTATACAAGTAAGTAAAGTTTTGTTTTCTTTTTCCTAGTTTATATTCACCACCGCCTTCTTGAATAACAATAATATAGAAGCTGCTTGTTTCCCACCCGCCCCTTATATTCTCTCAATAATTGAAAATCACATCATTAAGTGACATCATAAATCCAGGATGCATTCATTTATACGTTATCTCTTGAGTTCAGTAAATTTCTCACATGCAGACAGCTTAGCTTGCAATTCTGAGTACATTGACCTGGAGATAAACTCTGTATGATCAGCAGAAATTACTTCAAAATAAATATGAAAGGTATTCCCAATATGTTAGAAATGCAGCTAACATTTTAACTCCACTTAGTTTTACCATGGGGGTGTGTTTTACGGCTACAACCTTTAATCAGCTATGAAAGCCAACAAAGTGTTCTGAACAGCTGGTGATCATAAGCAGTTTCCCCTTTTGAGATGTGGTGATCAGAACGGAACAGTTTTTGAAATGTGGTCTTGCCATAGGGCCCTACAATAATGGCAGTTTTTATTTCCAGTGTCGTTTCCTAGCAATCCCTGGAATAAAATTTGCCACTTTAACCCCCAAGTTAACTGCCCTGTGTACTCTTACATCCTCCTCTTGTTCTCAGCCATATACACACACAAAAGGGAGGAGGCGGAAACTACCATAAAATTTAAGGAGCCCCTTTCCTTTCAGCCTTTCCTGCCAACTCTTGGATTGGAATGAGTTTATGTCAGTAGGCCACATGTACCTTCCTTTTCTAGATCCAGACATCCCATTCCTCAACAAGAACTAATTCTCAGAGCACCAGCACATAACTTGGGTGCTTAAACATTTGCACTAGCTGCCCATGCGTCACCAAGGCCAGGTTCAAGGTTCTTGCATTAATTTACAAGGAGCCTAACAACATGGCTCCAGGATATCTTAAGGGCTGCCTTAGCCATTATATCTTGGCCAAATCACTGAGATCTTTGGGGAAATCTCTGCTGGTGGTCCCCCATGGCTCAGATGCGCACAGCTCAATCTAGAAGTCGTTCATATAGTGTGATGGGCCCAGGCCAGTGGAAAACCTCCCCAGCTGAGATTAGTCACCATCCTCCTTGCTCAACTTTATGCAGGTGCTTAAGACTTACCGTATTTTTCGCTCCATAAGACACATTTTTTGCCTCCTAAAAAGTAAGGGGAAACGTCTGTGCGTCTTACGGAGTGAATGCCTACAGACGACGATGGTGGGATCCCGCTGCAGTCGCGAGCAGAGGATCCATTGCTCCCCTTCCTTCCCTCCTCATTTTAAGATAGCATTCAGTTTTGTGATAATTGTCCTATTGTCTCATTTTTTTGTGGTTTGTTTTTATGTTTTACACCACTTACAAATGCAAATAATTAGGCGGTGTAGAAATGTCTTGAATAAGTCAGTCATGTTCCCAGCCCCTAGGATTCCTTATTCTTTTCCCACTTTCCTGCCAATTGGCAGCATTTTATCAAATCTCCAACAAATATGTGTCCCTCTAACAGGTATTCTCCACTCCACAATATCAAGATTCCGGAAGGAGAAGGAGTTCAGTATCCTGCCACCTTACTTCTAACAGCCGATCATGATGACCGTGTGGTGCCTCTTCACTCCCTGAAGTTTATTGCAACTCTACAATATGTCGTAGGCCGAAGCCCCAAGCAGACCAACCCACTACTAATTCACGTGGACACCAAGGCTGGCCACGGGGCTGGGAAGCCCACCGCCAAAGTTATAGAGGAAGCATCTGACATGTTTGCCTTTATAGCAAGATGCCTAAATCTTGAATGGATAGAATAGGCCGTTACTGTCTCAGTTAAATCAAGGGCTTGAACAACCTTTTAAAACTATACAGGAGCACTTGGTGTAGTACTTACATTTAAGAACTGCCACGCCCAGCTTCCCATGAACTCTGTCTCTCTTCTGCTTCTGTTCAGTGTTTACTCTTGGCTCTTCATTTTAGTTCCAGTCATACCTTTTAAATAGCATGTTTGGATAATTAGGCAGATTGCAGATGACGCTGTTAACGTGAATTCTTAAAAGTCAAAGGTGTTGGTGGTGAAAAGGTTTTAATGTGGTTTTTCTCCTTGTAAACATACCCAACGCTCTCGTAATTAAATGTAAGTACTGTTCCAGTATAGACTGTCAACTCGTATTTTCTTTACAGCCACGACGAGTGTTGGGATTATTGCCAATGCCTCTCCAATAAAATAACTATATTACAAATGCGGAGTAATTTCAGGTTGTGTGTCAGTTCTTTTAAAGGTCTGGCTTTTATGCAGCACTGCTTTGAATCAGTACGCAGTTGCGTTGTTTCGCACAGTGCAATACACTCACACCTCTTTCCTTTTAACATCTATTTTTAACCAGTCTTGTTAGCTATAATCTCTGGGCTGTTACAATTAAAAGGAGGTGCTGCAAATTGAGTAGCAATGCAACTGGAAGAGCCTCTGCTTCTCTTGGCTGAGTTGGTACTTCAGGCCTTTTCTCAGAAGATAAGAATTTGCCTTAGTTGCCGCAGACCATTGATCCATCTAGTACAGTATCGTTGGCACACTATTGTCAACAGCAGTCCTCCAGAGGTTTTTTCCAGTCCTTCCCGAAGATGGCAGGGGTTGAACCCGAGACCTGTGTGCAAAATAGATGCTCTGCCATTAAGACATGGTCTTTTCTCAAGATATGCCTAAGTTATACAAACTTAAATGCTAAATGAGAAGATCAGGCTTTCCCTTTAATATAATGAAATATTTTTCAATGTCTGATATACTCTTGATTGACAAATAGTAAATGTTTTTCTCTACAGTAAAATCTTGATTTGGAAATGTCATCTGTCCAAGGCAGGGCACTGTTTTTCCTTTTCTTTTGTTTGAAATACCAAGGATGTAAATAAACTTTGGAGGAAGAGAAGGGCAAAAAGAAAGGAGGATTGATTAGCACCTGTCATTTCTTCTGCTTTCTATTGTTCTTTAGAGAATATGCTTACAATAATGACACATTATGACCCCATAACTTTAGGTATGCCAGAACTAACCCCCACCATGGTCACATAAGATATGTCATAACTGCACTGACACACTAATGCACTGCCATACCAGGTCCGCTGTGCTGTCACTTTCCACCAGCCAAAATGAGTGGAGATGGTGGGGCATGGGAGGAGCAGAGTTAAGCAAAATTCTGTGCACCCTGAACAATACTGGCAAAACTGTCCACCAGCTACAGAGCTAATGTAAAGGAAATGTTCGCCATTCAACTCAATGGAAAGGAGAAAGAAGGGGGGGGGAAATCCCCTCTCCCCTGCCTCTTGTTCCACCCGTGTCATATGCTGTTGAATCAGTCGACACCCGATTTCAGTAGAGAGACACCATAACTCCAGATAGTGAGGTAAAGGTAAACGGACCCCTGACCATTAGGTCCAGTTGTGGCCAACTCGGATTGCAGCGCTCATCTCGCTTTATTGGCCGAGGGAGTCGGTGTACAGCTTCCGGGTCACGTGGCCAGCATGACTAAGCCGCTTCTGGCGAACCAGAGCAGCACACTGAAACGCCGTTTACCTTCCCGACGGAGCAGTACCTATTTATCTATTTGCACTTTGATGTGCTTTCGAACTGCTAGGTTGGCAGGAGCAGGGACCGAACAACGGGAGCTCACCCCGTCACGGGGATTTGAACCACCAACCTTCTGATCAGCAAGTCCTAGGCTCTGTGGTTGAACCCACAGTGCCACCCGTGTCCCTTAGATAGTGAGATGCATTGACCTATATTTATCCAGCCTCAGATCATGCACACTTAGAGCACACAAGGGTGATGGGACACAGCACTTGCCAGGTAACCAAGTGAATTTGAAAGTTTTATCTCCTGCAACCATCTGCTCCTCCTCATAGCTGTATGCGAATGCTGTGTCTTGTCCAAGCTATGGCTATAGCCGCCAACAGCTGGAAGAAGTGTCTCTCTTCAAAGTGTATGTACTTGCCATGCTATGCAGGTAAGTTCCCAGGGAAGACCAGGCAGTCTAACCATTACCACTGCCAGCCAAACACTCAATGAGCAACTTTTCCTTGCAGGTCTGTAGCCTGGACACAGAACAAGCTATCCCCTCCCCCCCGCCAGAGATCCAGTGCAACCCCCCTAAGGGGAAAGGGAGAAATATGCTGACAGTTACTGCGGTTTCCTCCTCCAAAACTGCACCACGTTTATCTCCACAATTCGAGACATCATCCCCATGACATCACCACACTGGATGTGATTGGTGGGCACTGGCGGTGTTGCCATGGACACGGGGTGGAAGGTTGTTGCTGTTACCACTCTGCTTTTCAGAGCACTGTGACTTCCCCCCACCTGTTCTGGGATGGATGTGTGTAGGATATGGCAGCCATATTGATAGGATATCTCTCCCCTTGATGTATTGGGGTATTGGAGTGCGTGCCTGTTGCCCACCAGCTAAAAATAAGACTTCCTCCTTTTGTGAGGAATGATTATGCATTGACTGCCAGAATAGATACAATAATGCTGGGAAACAATCAACCTTAGAGCACCATTTGATCTAAAGCTGACAACAATACAACTGTGTTTTACAAGCAACTTCATTTTTATATACTGACATGATCCTTTTCTCTGCAAAATCACAGATGCTTATCTCCATGGAAAATCTAGACCTTTCATATTTTCTCTCAAAAGAAAGAAATGGATTGTTAGATCTTAGTATCATACTCCAAAAATTTGAATATTTATTTGTCTCTGGAGCATCCAGGCCACTGACTAAACCTCGCTAAGAAAACCAAAAAGTCACGAAATATGTTAGTGATCCAAGATACGCTACCACAAAGCACGTATACAACTCTTTTAACACCCAGTCCACCATCACTTATCTTGCCTTGTGACACGGTAAGGTTCTCTTTACCATTTGGTAATTTTTTTTTTACCATTTGGCATGATTTTTAAAAAGCCTCTAGTGGGGTCAAGGAGTTTGCTCTGGGACCAAAGGTGGGCAAACTACCCCAAGGAACATGGTCTGCCCCCCACCAGAGCCACTGCCCCTCCCCTAGCACCTTCATACACCTCAAACAATCATATCATAAAAACAACACTAGAAGCAGGAAACCAGCTGGGGAGGCAGTTGGATAACAAAAGAGTGAAAAGTGTGCTAAAAGAAGAAAAGGAAATTGCCAAAATGGCTACATTAATTGCTGTGTCGGTTTTGTCCTCTGGCGCTGCCCACACCAGCACATGTCCCTCAGAAGGGAATGTGGTCACTGGGCTGAATGATGTTCCCCCACCCCTGACTTACAAAGTAGTCGTTCCGTGCCTGCTGCTCTTAAGTTACCATTTGACAAATGGTGGTCTCTAGCACATCCAGGCCAGCCAGCTGTGAAGAGCATTAGCCATTTGTCTTGCTACTTTACCACAAACTGAGGGAGCTTTTCAGAATGTCAGCTGGCAACACTTAAATGAAGAACAGTGCTTTCTACTTCATTACCCTTTTTACATTACTTCCTAGCATGAGGCAACTTGTCATATCGGTAGCAAATAACAAATGCTGTTTTAATGGGGTGGTGAAGATGTGTCCTTTTCTCTCCCTCCACCCCAGCATTTTCTCCCTAAAGCCTGATATTGACGGAGTTACACTCCCTCTGAAGGAGCAGGTTCATAGCTTGGAGGGGGCGGCTTCTGGATCCTTTGCTGTCAGGTGGCCTCAGTGGAACGGACTGCCTCCCATCAGCTTTGGTTGGTGGCCCAGTTGTGCCCCTATCTGGACAGGGACCTATAAAGCCTTAAACGGTTCTTCTTAACCTAAAGAGTCCTAAATGTGCATTGGGAAGATGGAAATGTTTGTTGTTGTTGTTGTTGTTAATAATAATTTATTTTAATTAGAGAGTTTTAAATATTATTCAGAAATGCTTTTAAGTGGTATACAAAAATACAACATAAAAACCAGTAAAGGCATATTATAAAAACAGAAATGCAAGTGACAATCTTACATGTCAGAGAAATAGGTGGTGATTAGTAATAAACAACCTAGTATAATTGTGTAACTGCTATTTAACTTTCAAAAAACCTTTCTTATGTGGAGGCAGCTTGGTGTGCATGAAAAACACCTGGAAATTGTGAGGACTCAGTTTATTTCTTTGCTTTTACATTTACATTCCACCTTTCCATGTGGAAAATGAGCTAACATACATGTGCTCCCATGATATTCAGGGACCAAGGCACCACGGTGCCAGGGCAGCTCCCTTCTTGCAGCACCATGGAGAGCTCCTTGTGGACCATGTGCTCCAAAAATGGTTTGACGTGAAATAAGGTAGTTTGAGCCTCTGGCTCCCATTCACCTCTCCAATGCCCCACCTCCTTTTGGAAAACTTATTAAAGGATCAACTGTCTGACATGTAGACAATCATTGTGTTACCTGGCCACCCACCTGGTGCATCCACTGTGCCATTGGAATGATGAGGTAGTATTGAGGCCCTCAGTTCCTTAGACCCAGAGGTCTTTGTTCTGGTCCTACATGACTCAATGCTGCAGAATTTAGTTCAATAGGTTACTGCTTGCTGGCTTCATGTTTGGTGTCCTCTTCTCACCAAGACTGGGCTCAGAAGAAGAAACCCAGTCCGACCTGTGACAACAGATGCGAGTTCAGTATCCTGATCACTGCTGGACCAGCAGTGTCCAAAAGAATAAACAGTATGAGAATAATTTTTGGCACTGCAGCCCACGTGGGAAAACTGTTTATTTTATTTTATTTATGTGTTGAGTTTATATACTACCCTATACCCTGAGGTCTCAGGGCGGTTCACAAAATAAAATCAAAATATAAAACCACAAATGCATAATCAAAATAAAAAACAACCCAATAGCCTCCCCCCCCCAAAAAAAAACACATTTTAAAAGGGCATAGGATGTCAATCAAATCAACCAAAGGCCTGATTAAAAAGGAACGTTTTTGCCTGGTGTCTAAAGGTGTATAATGAAGGTGCCAGGCGAACTTCCCTGGGGAGAGCATTCCACAGATGGGGAACCATGGCAGAGAAGGCCCATTCTTGTATTGCCACCTCCAGACCTCTCGAGGGGGCACAGTAAGTAGGCCCTCAGAAGATGATCTCAAGAGTCCAGGTAGGTTCATATGGAGAGAGGCAGCTTGTTGCTGGCTGATCCATTCACACAATGCTTCTGTTGTCCGGTTAACAGGATATCCAAGAGTTAATCGGAACAGGCGAGTTCTAAGCCAGTCAATAAACTGCTTCTCAGATTATGGAATGTATGGAGACCAAGAGGGTTCCCCCTGTTTCTCTTCAACAGAAAGCCTGCCCACGATCCAATCCTCAGAGCAATTTCTTTTAAGCGAATGTTTGATGGCTGACAGTAGTAGTGTGCCAATGTGCATGCCTGAGAGACGCCAGGGGGTATGATTGTCTTTTCAAGTTGGCTGCTCTGATAAGCTGTTCTCTCTCCGCTTCCTCCTTACAAAAATAATACACCATAAGGTTCAGAGAAAGAAATACGCTCCAAGGAAAAGCTGACAACTCTTGTGTTCACTCTGAATCATATTCCCATTCACGCACAAGCCTTTTGTGTATTCATGACTGACTCTGAGTGGGAAGCCGGTTTCTCTGATGCAGACATTTTAAAACAAGTCAGTCCAAGCTGCCAGCAAAAACATAGGAAGGTGCTTTAAATGAGGTGATGCTCTTTCTTCTTCTAGCCTGGTACTGTTTTATTTGATGGGTGGTGGGTCTCAGGCAGAGAGCTTTTTCCTTCTACTGGACATGTTAAAAACGGAACCTGGAACATGTATTCACAGCATGTGCTCTGTCTCCAAGCTATCTACCTCTTCATGGTTTTATATAGCTCTCCAAAACAATATGACACAGAGGTTTTGTTGCTGATTGGGGATCAGTGTTGTACACAAAAGATGCACTGAATGTTCAACATGAAGCTTGAATTTGGAAGGCACTGAGTCACCAGGCCGGCTAGCTAGAAGGGGGAATGCACTCCTGGACCTTAAATTGTTTGAACTGGGATAGCCATGGCTCTCTCACGTATCTAGTTTGTCCTTGAATGGTGTTGGAGGAAAGAGCAATGTTTCTCTGACACATGCAGTGCTACCATTCAGGGTCACGTAATGAACTGGAGAGCCAGGGTTGCATAGGACTTAGAGTATTAAACTAGGGTTGGAGAGACCCAAGATCAAATCCTTACTCAGCCATGAACCTCACCTTGGGACAGCCACTCTCTCAGCCTAATAAGTCCCCCAGGGATGTTGTGAGGATAAAAAAGGGGGGGGGGTTCAGGAGCACTACCTAGAGTTTCCTGGAGGAAAGGCAATATAGAAATGTAATAAATAACATTGGATTGCCAGCAGCCAAAAGAATATATTCTTCACATATTGCATAATTAACTGCATATGTAGTGGTGATGTCTATTAGCTTGGAAAGCCATTAGTAGAGCAATGGTGCCTAAGTTAAAAAAAAAGGTAAATGACCCCGACAGTTAAGTCCAGTTGCGAACGACTCTGGGGTTGCGGCTCTCGCTTTACTGGCCGAGGGAGCCGACGTTTGTCCGCAGACAGTGTTTCCAGGTCATGTGGCCAGCATGACTAAGCTGCTTCTGGAAAAACCAGAGCAGCACACAGAAATGCCGTTTACCTTCCCGCCAGAGCGGTGCCTATTTATCTACTTGCACTTTGACCTGCTTTCGAACTGCTAGGTTGGCAGGAGCTGGGACTGAACAACAGGAGCTCACCCATCGCGGGGATTCGAACTGCCAACCTTCTGATCAGCAAACCCAAGGCCTAGTGGTTTATACCACAGCGCCACCCATGTCTCGGTGCCTAAGTTAATCTATCCTGTTTTAAATTCTGCCTAAATTTGTCTATCCCATGATGGTTAGGTAGAACTTCTATGTAAAATTGCAGCATACCTCTTAATACCAGGTACTGAGGGCAGGTTCTGTTGTAGGCAGAGCTTGAAGTCATCTGGTTGGCCAAGACTGTACACCAAATGATGGACAAGATAATACTTGGTTCAAATCCAGAAGAGATGGATTTTTCTCTTCCCACCCCCTTCCCCTGCAGCACCTCATGCCACTTTCCTCCTTGTTCTGGAGAGTCCCCTAACATACTGGAACACATTTCTGGGAATAATGGGAGCTGGAATCAGCAAAGACACCTCCCATCTTCTTCCAGTAGTGGACATCTCCACTAGATAGAAAGTCTTCCTGTGAGTGCAAGGGTAGCAACTGGATTCCACAATGTTGTTTTTAATGTTAACATTTAAATTGATCTCTGCATGAGCTTGGTTTTGCCACACTTCCCACATTGCTGCCCAAGGCATTGCTCAAAGAGTCAATTGTTCTAAAGAATTCTTCCCAGTTTTCAAACCTCACAAATGACCAAAGGTTGGTTTGGGATTATCACACAATATATCTCTTAATTAACATCTCAAGAGATCTCATCTCTCTCTCTGCATGGAGATATTCCTGTAAGCACTTCACCAAAAATAAAAAAGCACCACGGTCCTGCTTTTTTCAAGTCATGCATATTCCCCAGTGTTATTTAACTTAATGTCTCACATTCTATCATTAGCCTTACCTGATTGTTTGAATCGACCTGTAGAAAAACAGGCAGTAAGTGTGCTGTTGTAAGCTATTTTGAGCTCAACAAATTGCCCTCCTTCACTTTCTCTCTCATTTGTTTTTACAACATTATCTGCTCTAATTTATCATGCTAGTCTTCTAGCTGTTTTCACCTTGTATACACCTTGAATTATTGAGATAATTAGCACCCTGAATTTTAGAGTAGTAACTTCTTCACAGATTAACCTTCTTTCACAATACATTTCTCAGTTTCCTCTTCCTTCTTCCTCATATTAGTAATTCACATATTACAATGGCAACTTCATTAACCCCAAGGCAATGTATCTATCCAGCTGTAGTAGTCAGCGAAGCTGATTTTTTATATATCAGGATCTATCAGTGCTTTTTAATACACTTACTTTTTCTCCTACTTTCAGTCATCTCTATGTCTTAGGGTACATTCAGATGTGGCGAATATTCTGTTAGTTTTCCTGCTTATACTGCTAGTGCTTCTCTCCAGTGCTATTTTTCCAGAAAAGGAGGTGCCGGAACTCACCATGAACGCCTCCCTTGTTGTTTTAGAATGGCAATGGTGCCCACCTGAGAGGTGCTGCAAAAAACCCTGATTCTCTCCCATTTTCTGATGTTCCTTTCAAACTGCAGTACCTGTTGTGTTATGAATGCCGACACTTTGACCAATATCCCTGTCAAATTTCACACCCTATTATTTCTGAAATTCTTAAAAACAAAAAACACCCTTGTTTCTGGTTTTATCAGTCTAATGCTGTTTTGCTGGGGGAGGGAAGTTAAAATATTTGTTTATTGTTTTATATTATTTTTGTACCCTGCATAGGGATTAAGCATGGGGCGCTCAAGTCCTTTCTCTCTGGCCCTTGAAATTCTCCCATAGGCCACGCCCCCTCACTGACCCTGCTACTGACCATGCCTTCTCCAAGTGCTTTTCCCATCTGGAATGTAGCCAACTGTACCAAAAGCCACAGCTATTACTCCACCCATTTTTTGCCTCTGCCCTCCACTGGCGTGTGGCCTATGCAAGATCACTCAGGAGAGAATGCAACCCTCAGGCTGGAAAAGGTTTGCCACCTTTGATTTAAAAGAAATGACGATCAGCTAACATGTTTAATAACACCTAAGTGATCTTCCCTGCAGATGTTTGGCTGGATTTGCAGGATTGTAAAACCATACAAGATTTGCAGGCATCTGCTACTTGGAACCTCCTGGCTTGTTTAATTCCTCTTGGCTCCTTGAGTTGGAACTAATAGTGATTTAGCTTCCTTGGCTGTCTTTTGTCATTATAATTACTTTGGCCATGGAGGCCGCTAATCTACTATGTAAACTCCTTCATTACTGCATTATCTGCAGGTACAAACAGCATTGTTTTCTATTACTTCACTTTTCCTCCCCAGACAAATGAACAAAGTTTGGATCCAGCATTGATTTGGTCTCCACAACTTCTAATTATCATTTTTTGCTTCAGATGTGTGAAACCACCAAAATAGCCTATTGTGGATTTCTCCATTATGCATAACTCTCTGTAGTCCTCATTATCACCTCCTTTCCAGCTGCAAAATAGAATAAATTGGCCTGATTTTCTTAGCATCTCCCCGCCCCCAACAGTGGATGAATTTTTAGTCAAAGAAATATTGAATATACACTATACCAGCTTTGGTGGTACAAAACGAGTACAAAACTTTGGCATCAGTTTGGAAGGGATTCCAAATTTCAGGGTTCCTATTTAATAAAGCTCACTATACTATCAACTAACCACTAAGAGCTAACAATCACAGTGTTTCTCTTACAGTAAAAGAAATAAATACTATAGCAGCTGTGGTTTAGCAAAGGGTAATTACAGGTGACATAAGGACACAGTCAGACATCAAGGGGCTTCCAGATGGAGACTTTGCCAAGTGACAGGCATGCTGAATCAACAGAACTGATACCGTCACTGCTTCAGTGAGCAGTGCTGAACATCACTACCCCAAAGAGATGGATGGGAGCAGACTAGATGACACAGCATCTGAGAGAGAGAAATAGCAGCTGTAGCATCTTACCCATGGACTAGTTGGCACCTGCTCTGGAAAGTGTTTCCTTTCTCTTTTGGAGGGGAGCAACACACTAAAAACGCTCTTTATGCAACACCTGCAAGATCAGGAGCAGATAGTAAATGTATCACAGAGGAGTTCTCTCTGGATGCGACTGCCCTCTGGCATAAAAAACACTGGCCATCTTATGCTGAAATTGAGAGTTTTAACGTATTTCATACTGAACTCAACTGTAACAAAACAAAAGCACAGTATTTCTCTTCTTCTGTTACTATTTAATAAAGGTCTTTGATTTTCGTTGTTGGCATCTGCCTATCTCAAGAGACCATGTAATGCGCCTTCAGGGGTGAAGTCAAACTGCTGTGTTACCAGCACCAAAGTGACTTCACCAGGACAGTGTGTATGGAAGTGCTGAGCTGTCCAGACAACAACACTGCTCCATTTGATGTGGTCCAAAGGACAGAAGATAAATACGTTTGGCACCAGCTTGGCTGCAGGAGTTGCTGGAAGGAGGCATACAAGGCACCATCCATCTTAGCGACTCCACTCCAGATTTGTGTGGAGTTTACTCCTTAGACTTTTCTTCTCCCAAAAAACATCCCACAAGGCAGTGGAGTTTTAGGATCAAAGTTTTCCTTCTCCTAGATGGGCTACCTTCCCAGGGTAATGAGACCCATCTGTCCCTCACTTCCCTCTACAGCATGTGCAGAGACTGCCTTCTTGACTGTTGGACCCACTATTGGTCTCATCTGCTCAATCCCCTGGAGCCTATCTTCAGAGGAGAAGTCCCTAACTCACCAAGGGTTTGAGACCCATTGGCTAACCTCAACTGATTTAGCTGGCCAGTCAAAGCCATTACTGGGGTGTCATCACTGTCACATGCTGACAGTTTCTAGGAGCCTCAGGTGAGAGCTGAGTGCAGGGTGGGAACCAAAGGTGGGCAAGCCATCTCAGGAGGAGCATTATGGATCCTCTATCACAGAGGTACTACCCCTCCCCATACATCCCATATACCTCTTCTTTGAATAAACTGTTTTTGGCTTGGGCATGATGATCATAGACAACCAGGGACTCTATTGATTAATGCAACATCCTTCTGCCAACCTGGACCATTCACATATCTGCACAAGCATGTGCACGCAAGTAATCACAACACACATCAGAACAGGAGCATGCTCACTACAGAACAAATATCCACAAATGATGCAAGCAACTACAAGATATGAGGCAGATAGAAAAATGGAAGTCTTACCTAACAAGCAGACAAATTAATGGAAGTTGAGACTATGAATGGCTACTAGTCAGGATGGCTATATGGTATCTCCAGGGTCAGAAGTTGCATGCCTCTGAATTCTAGTTGTTGGGAAACAATCGTGGACGAGAGCTGTTGCCCTCATGCCCAGCTTGTACTTTGCTTCTATGAGAAACAAGATGCTGGATTGAAATGCACCTTTGTTCTAATTGAACAGAACTGCCCTTATGTTTATATTTGTCCCAAACCCAGGCCTACCTGGCAGCAAGTCAGTATGTCAAATCCCCACTCAAGGGTCAATCCATATGTCCAAAGTCCAAACCAAAGCACAGTCCCACAAACATCCTGCAGATGTCAAGCTGAGGTCTTCCAACATGGGCAGCTGAGCAGACCTAGCCCTCAGCTCTGTTTCCCTTTTATACTTTGCATGCTGATTGCAGCATTGGGGCTTGATGAGGCATATGACCCACACCTGTTCTGAACCTACTCCAGCTGAGGAATCACACCTTCTCCCAGAGCTAGAGAGCTGGACTGTGGGCCAGCTTTCTGGAGTACCCCACTCGCTGCTCCCTATGCCTCATAGTCTGCTGTGTTCATGGAGACAAGGGCCTCTCTGGCTCTGGTGATGGGTGCTACTGCTCTGGTTCCTGTGCACTGAACTCCATCCCCTCATCATCCTCCATCACCACGTGAGTACTGCCTACACCAAACTCTCCTTCCCCATCCCCAGCTTGCCCGGGTGTGACCTAGTCCTAGCTACACCCCTCACTGGGATTCTCTTCCTCCCCATTGTCCTGCCAGTTCATGACAATATTATTTAATCTGCCTGCCCTATCCATTGGCCATGCTGGCTGAGATTGACGGGACTTGAAACCTAAGAACATCTGGAGGGCTATAGGTTCCCACCTCTGCCCTAGATTTCGGATGTGAAGTATTTTGATAGCCCTGAATAGGTTTTGTTATGGAAATTGTTCCTGTATTCTCAGCCTATGATTTATTCCCATCATAATACTGCTAGAATCATAATATTGCCAGAGTTATATAAGCTTATGCCTGAATTACCGCATGCTTAATCAATGTCACTTAGAAGACTCTTACCAGAACCTTTGCACTCAAGATTGAAGATGCTCTCCTAAACTTCATACATAATAAATGGAAGTGCATTGACAAGGGAAGGTGGGGTGACAGTTTTAGAGGGGCCAGAGATTTCTCCAATGCTTTGCTTAGCTTGAATTCAGCTGCCATCCTATATTATGAGCATATCTAAGTGCCAGAACAGGAATACTTTCGAGCCCCAAGTTTATGGAATCGTAAATTTGCAAAGGCTCTTGATGAACTGTTCTATTACCTCTTGCACTGATTCAGCAAGGGTGGTCCATGTACACACATGCTCCCATTCCCTCCTTGATCTCCATGTTCAAAAGAATAATTCCCGGTATGCCTTCTTGCTGGATCCCTGCATCCAGTACTCACAGATGCATGTATAGTTGCCATGGGTGGTGTGAGACTGTGCATAGTTTTAACACCCTCTTTGATGTGTGTGGTTGAGTTGATCCTTGCATGCAAAAGCTGTTGATTCAGAATCTATGGGTAGAAGCAAAAAGTTAGCTGAATTTTGTTCCCATTGAAATTAATGAGTCTTAACTTAAACCCTGACTTACTTGTCAAATTCATTTGAGTGAGACCTAAGTTCAGCTGATTAAGTCTGGATTTCCCTTGGCTTCTTCCTTGGAACTGCAAATTCTCTGGTGATTCTTGTTTTTTTATATTTGTATTTAAGCTGAAGACCAAAAATAGTTTTTAAAGAGTTCTGAACATAGTGTGAGAGAATAATTACTTTACAAAAGGTACGCAGGTTTTTTTTTCTTCCACTGACTAGTGTCTCTGTTTCAAAAACCTGCAAAATCAATTTACCAATTTCCAAACCTTCAAAATTCTGTTTTTTAAAATTTATAACATGAATCTTATGCTTATAAAAATCTGACTCTCTTTTTGCAGGTGTATTGCTATCATAAAACTGACCATCAAGCACTGCCCTGTTTGTAAGCAATAAATATTTAATAGAGTGGAGAAATTCCATTTCAGATTGTTCCATACATATTATACTTTCTATTGAGCTTTGCTTGCCTCCCAACCCTAGTTCTGAAAATGGTTATGTACTTCATAATATGCCACAGTTGGAAGAAAAACTGCCCTACATAATTCTAGTCGAGTTTTCAATATACTGCTAGGAGAAGGTCATTGCCTGTTATGCTTACAAATGAATTTTCCACCTTAAAAGCTTGCAGTAGCTCCATCAAATGAGAGGACAGCTGTCTTCCTGAAAATCATAAATTATTCCCAACTGGATATTTCAAATCCACTTACAAGTCAGTGTATATACATTGTATTTCTTTATGCTTTCAAATGTGCATGCCTGCAAAGAGTTATGAGCTTTAATGGATAATTGTATTGGTTTAAAAATAGTTACAATTTCTTCTCACATTTATGTTTTTAAGCATTAGAATGAGACCAGGTTTACCTGGGATTTAAATGCACATGACATTTCACCAAATAATGGATTGCATGCTTAATTTATCAACCCAACCATCATCATTTGACCAGAAATTATTATGCAATCAGTGTGTGAGCTCAGTGGGTTTATTCTTTATATGATATCTTATCTAAATATATTGTTATAGGTGATCCAGTTATCTGATGGGGCAGAAGGTCCAGGGACGCAGCACTTATCTGGTTTTTGGTAAGTGCCGAGATCACTGGAGACCAAGGACAGATTCACAACTTGGATATTAAGGAACATCAAACATACATTGAAAGCCCATGACTTCCCCCAAAGAATCCTCGGAACTGTAATTTCCCCCTAAAAGAGCTATAATTCCCAATACCCTTAACAAACTACAATTCCCAGGAATCTTTGGGGCCATGTGCATTGGATATGCTTTAAATGTATAGTGTGGATCTGTCCTTACAAAATAGTCCTACCCCCTAAGTGGGAGAGATCTGCAGTGATGTGGCGGAGCTTTTATGCTTTCTTCCATGCCATTTTTTAAATTTTAAATCTCTCCCATTGAAGCATCCAATGGGGGAAGAATCCAGTTTCTGCTCCTGCAGAGAAGGAATTCCACAGTACCCTGAGAACTAAGGTTTGCTCCGTTATGGTGTGTTGGAATATTTGAGTTTGTTTACAAATAAAAAGGCTGTGCACAGGTGGAGGCAGAATGCTCAAATGCTCCCACAGTCAAATCCACTGGCCAACGTCCCAGGCAAGCCCTGAGGATCAGATGGCCTCCCTCTCCCCATTCCAAGTACAGAAACTGAAACAGTTCTCAAATTACCAGTCATCCTGTGTCAGCGAGTGAAGTGCACCCAAGTGTGAACTACCATTCAATAACTCAAAGCTGAAAATACCACAGATTCTATTGAAAAATGATGCGTCGTAAGTGCTCTGAAAGTTTCATCAGTGGTAGGCAGGGACCCACAGATTTTGGGTACAGGATGCAGTTTGTCTTCTGTGAATTTTCCATGGCGTTAATATTGCAAACTTAATAAAAACAAGGTCTATAATTTAAAATAATTGATAGGATTTAAGTGGCATTATTATGATGTTAAAATATGCATGAATTGGTAGTTGTACTTTTTGTGGGATTTTTATTGATGGCAACATTTAATTCCTTGCAGAAGGTTGCCTTTTCTTGCCTCACACCATCACAGAGTGATGGTGAAAGTGAGGATGTGCACTGTCTCAATTTGCTGGGACTTTCTGTCAGCTGATGAGAGTGCTTCCGAATCATCTTGTGGACCAGGATGCAATCTGACCAGATATTTTGGATTGAAGTACATGCATAGTTGCTGTCTGAACCTAGGGCTGCCGCCTCTTATCCCAGAGATCAGGTAACTCTAGCAGATGCAGGAGAAAAGGCTATTGCAGTTTATTCCATTCTTTACCTTCACCGTCCTATAATCTGTCACCTGAATCAGTTGCAGTGTGGCCCACCTGGAATCCACAGGTGAGGAAAGAAATGGATGGCAGGACCATAGAGGGGAAGGGTGGGAAGAATAAAAATTATCTCCAGTTAGAAATGTAAATGACAATGTGGGGGTAAAAGGTGGCAACCCAATTCACACCTGAGTTAACTTCAGGTAGTTCAACACAGGCTCTGGCTGTCAAGAGTGGTGTTCCCAGGATACCTACCATACTGTTCAATCATCTTATCTAATAGATACACATCTTTTCATATCCCGAGATACTGCACCACTTAGCTGTAGGACTACATAGTGAAAGTACAGGACTATTTCACACAACAGACAGCAGCAAATCCTGATTTTACACCAAGTGTATTGTTAGATGTATACCTAAAGAAAATTAATCTGTGAAGAACAGAAGACTTAACAGCTGCCACACAGTTTCTCAGATTCAGAATACAATTACAGAACCTCAGCCAATATGATATTAGCAGCAACCAGTTCCTGTCCTGATCTGCATATTGTACTTTTACTCTGAGGTTTTCCTCACAGCTGTGCTGATGGGCTATTTGCCTGCTCAATCTGCATTGGAGTGAACTGGGGGCTTTAGATTTTGGTTCCCTTCCAAACAATTAAACAGGAAAATAGATCCTTTATGAAGCGAACAGCTCACATCGGTGATATAGCTATGCAAGTGACAGATGTGTGTAGCATTATTGCCATGTTTTTTCACTATGTAAGTATTACAAGGAAGGCCTTTTTGGATTCAATAATTTATTTAAAAACAAAGTACCATATTTTTCGCTCTATAAGATGCACCAGACCACAAGACGCACCTAAGTTTTTGGAGGAGGAAAACAAGAAAAAAAATCTGAATCTCAGAAGCCAGAACAGCAAGAGGGATTGCTGCGCAGCGAAAGCAGCAATCCCTCTTGCTGTTCTGGCTTCTGGGATAGCTGCGCAGTCTGCATTCGCTCCATAAGACGCACACACATTTCCCCTTACTTTTTAGGAGGGGAAAAGTGAGTCTTATAGAGCAAAAAATACAGTAAATCCGGTCTTTAAAGCAAAGCATCTGGGGTCCAGGAATACAAAGAAATGTCTCTTTCTACGTCTGCCTACCTGGGTCCTTAGATTTAGAGTGAGCTCTTCTCACTGTACCATCACTAGGGGACTTTCATCAGGTGGTGACATGGAACAGAGCCTTCTAGGTGGTGACACTCCTTTTATAGACACGCCTTCCTCTGAGAGTATGACTGGTGCGGTTAAGCTCCATCCCAATGGCAACCTGAACTCTGGTTAACCCTTTCATGAACATATTAACTATATATTACAACAATATCAAGGATTGAACGCATGGAGACTATTTTGAACTATATGGTTTCATGAATGTTAGAGAAAATATTTTGACTAGACTTCCCATTCTCCTAAGCCTTAACTCTGCTATGCCTGGCATCTTTTTCTTTTGTAGCTAACCTGCTTGCTGGAACTAAGATGTTTACTATTGTTTTCAACTACCACAATATGTGTCTAGAAACAGCTGTGAATGGAAGAAAATACATCACTGTACCCGCTACATACAGCTCATGAGGCACCTTGTTTGGGAGTTCTCAAAAAATCACAAATCATCTTTATCATTATTTAGCTTTTTAAAAAAGCGTTATTGAAATTGAAAGGGAAAGTTTCTCAGCAGATGAATTCATAGACATGAAAAATTCTGCTTGTTTTAAGAAGACGTCCCTTTTGCTTTCTACTGATGCTTTTAAAAGATAAACTAAAAAAGATTTGTAAACTTCAAGCAAGATGCCTTATCGGCTCTATTAGCTATATATACTTGGCACTCTGGGGTATTTCCTTATATCCACAACTGCTTTTTTCTGCAACCATCTGTCCCACAAGTATCAACATGCCAAGATATTTATTCTCCATACATTTTGCAGCACCAATATTGTCATCATGAATATAAATTAAAATGCTCTCATGCTTGCTGCTCTTCACCTTCTTCCTTATGCTTCCAGATGCTCACACATAGATAATGATTATGCAGCTTGATACAGTTTACGGCAAAATGTAATTACATCAGCTTCCGCTTTCCTGCATAAACAAATACCTGCAAGAATAGTTGGGGGGGGGGAGATGATACACTTCTGCAAAGAGAATTTATATATTTAGAATGTAACTTACCTATATAGCACAGATTGTAGAGAACACTAAATACCTTGTAAAAAATAATTGTGATGTTTGCTGCTTGATTGCTGCAAGTGTGTTTCTAACTGTGGTTTTCCCTAAAGTGATGCCTGATTGCGCTCAGGGATTCAACAAAAGAATGTTAATGTTCTCAAGGCATATAGCTAGTTCCTTGAACTTGCAATTCACATACAGAAGCGGGATCTCAGACTGGTGCTCTAGAGCAGGCTTCCTCAACCTCGGCCCTCCAGATGTTTTTGGCCTACAACTCCCATGATCCCTAGCTAGCAGGACCAGTGGTCAGGGATGATGGGGACTGTAGTCTCAAAACATCTGGAGGGCTGAGGAAGCCTGCTCTAGAGAGTATGGGCAGGGTGTGTGTGTGAAAGAGAAGGGGGTTCTGAAGTTTTGAAATAGAGACAGATGGGCTAAGAAACATGACAATGTATAGCTATATCTCCAGTCAACTCCCCTTTCAGAGAAACAGAAAGGGGAAAATACAGTGGGGGAAAGTGAGAGGAAGCAAAAGCATGGTGCTCCATGTATTAGACTCCAACTTCCCTAGTCCTGTCAGCATGGCAGGGATGATGGGAGTTGTAGTCCAATATTATCTGGAGGGCCACAGGTTGCACCAACCCCTGCCCTACCCTGTGGCCCTGGTCCAGTCCTCTCCCTGCCATGCCCTCACACTGCTGCTAATAGCTGCTACAGCAGCACAGTGATTTTTCAATGAGCAATCAGTACAGGGACAAAAGGTGAAATCTCCCCTCCCACTGCGCCGCAACCCTGATTCAGAATTGTTCTGCTGGCTGCCGACAATGTAAAAATAACTTAACACACACAGTGTCTCCGATATAACATCTAGTTTAACCTTGAGAGATTAGAGCAGAGGCAGTGGCAGACCTTGGGGTCTCAAATTTCAGCGCCCCCTGCCTCTTGCACTCCATCCTAAAGAATAGTTGTGACCCCCTGACAGTGGCGTAGCGTGGGGGGTGCAGGGGGGGCTGGCCGCACAGGGCGCAACATCTGGGGGTTAGGGTTAGGGGGTGCAAATCCACGGGTTAGGGGGCACAAATCCATGAGTTAGGGGGTGCAAATTACTTGCCTTGCCCCGGGTGCTGACACCCCACGCTACGCCACTGCCCCCTGAGGCTCTGCACCCAGTGAGATCAAACCAGTCATGCTTCCCTCAATCCACCTCTGGCAGAGGTGGGAAACCTTTGTCCCTCCAGGTGTTGTGAAGGACAGCTCACATCAGCCCCAGCAAGCATGGCCAATTGTAGTTCAGCAACATCTGGAGGTCTAAATGTCCCCCACTCTGGAATAAGGTTTCTAGCTAGAGATAGAAAGATGCCATGTGCATACAGCCTTGCCCTGAGATGGGGGCTGTACAAATCGTTATTTGGAAATATGGTGCAGGCTGTGCTGCTTATAGCAGTGTATTTCCCATCACTTGTCTCTGCTTTTATATTTGAAAACAAAGCATTTATTACAGTGTGACAATGTGTGTCCAGTGCTTTTGCATTGGAAGGAATCTAAACCCTAAACTTTGGACTATAGCCCCTGGAATTTCTCACTGATATCAGGATGACAACAGTCTGCCTATCCATGATTTTAGCTTACCAAGGATGTTGCATATTTGGTTGCTTCTATCTAATTTCTGGGATGCGGGTGGCGCTGTGGGTTAAACCACAGGGTCTAGGGCTTGCCAATCAGAAGGTCGGCGGTTCAAATCCCAGCGATGGGGTGAGCTCCCGTTGCTCGGTCCCTGCTCCTGCCAACCTATCAGTTCAAAAGCATGTCAAAGTGCAAGCAGATAAATAGGTACCGCTCCGGCAGGAAGGTAAATGGCGTTTTCGTGCACTGCTCTGGTTCGCCAGAAGCGGCTTAGTCATGCTGGACACATGACCCAGAAGCTGCACGCTGGCTCCCTCAGTTAATAAAGCGAGATGAGCGCTGCAACCCCAGAGTCAGCCACGACTGGACCTAACGGTCAGGGGTCCCTTTACCCTTTACCTTTATCTAATTTCTATATCTAACCATCTACAGCAGTGCATTACCATATTGTGGAGCTGAGGTTTGAGGTTTTTTACACTCAGGTGGTGCTTTTTTGTCCAGATGATTACAATGAATGACCAAGAAAAGAAAAGCCCACTAGATTGTGTAGGAGAAATATAGAATATAGAAAACAATTATGTCTGGATTTCTAGAGGGGCAGCCATATAATCTGTTGCAATTTGTTGCAACCAAAATAGGAAAGAGTTTTGCACCTTAAAATTTATCATCAGTTTTGTGGACCGCAGTCCATTTCATCATAAGCAGGAACTTCATATGCAGGAAGTGTAACCATAAATTAATTGACAAGTGTGTGTAAACATGATTGGCATGTGTTTGTGTGCATGTTGTAGAGTGAGGTGAAACACAAAATGGACCGACAGTGATAATTACGGTACATAAAAGCAATATTACTACAGTGGCCAATTTAAAAGGGAGTGTTGGTGATCCTGGCATCGCTAAGAAAATCAACACATATAGTATGATGACAATCTGTAAACTCAACTCAAGTCACAGGTGACAAAACTGTCTATGAAAAGTTATAATAATTATCCCACCATCGTGCAGGATATCACATCAGTCTAAGGCTGGCAGAACATGAAGAGAGAAAATCAACCATATTCCAGAACATATGTCTGATCCTATAAGATCTGGTACTGAGGCAGTGGCTCAAAGGCTCAAGTGTGCAGGATCCAGCACTAGCAGAGGAAGATCAGATACAGCAATAGACACTGATGCTTCCTGTGAAATCTTTATCAAGGCAAGAAAGGCTAAAACTTAGATGTCAGGAGGGTCAGGGATGACTTCTAACATGGAATCCTACTATATACAATCACCTCAATTCAATGCTTCATGCCCAACTAATTTCTATGTAGCTCATTTCAAAATAAGCTGAGCTGTCATCTGTGGAATTAAACTTTTGAATAAATGCCTGTATAGTGGTACCTTGGGTTAAGTACTTAATTCATTCCGGAGGTCCGTTCTTAACCTGAAACTGTTCTTAACCTGAAGCACCACTTTAGCTAATGGGGCCTCCTGCTGCTGCCATGCCGCCGGAGCACAATTTCTGTTCTCATTCTGAAGCAAAGTTCTTAACCTGAAGCACTATTTCTGGGTTAGCGGAGTCTGTAACCTGATGCGTATGTAACCTGATGCGTATGTAACCTGAAGCGTATTTAACCCGAGGTATAGGATTTGGGCAGGGCAGGAGGATGATATGATAGCATATATTTGCTGTCACAACCTCAGAATTATAAACAAGGATGGAGACTCTGAGAAAGGATGTGGAATACAACTGCTTTTTATAAGGTCAAATGCAGCTTTGGTCTGCGCTCACAAACGAATCATATCAAAATCAATAAGATATTGGCCATGATACTGTTCCAATGAAGGGGAGAGTTAGGGTTATATAGTTACGAATTGATTAATGCACCACTTAATGCTATTAAAATAATATTTAAAATAAAAAATGCACAATTAAAATATAATAAAATACAAGCTATAATAAATATAATAAAATATACAACAAACAATCCCATTAACAGAAATTTCCAGGTTCAATATCTGGCATCTCCAGTTAAAAAGAATCTAACTTGTCCTGCAGAGCCACTGCCAGAGTATATGGTAGAAGGCTGTTCATGTTCCTTCAGTGTTTCCAGAGAAACATGAGTCATAGCATCTCTTCAAGAAACAGTATTGTGCAACTCTGACTGGGGAATATTAAGGACCTTACTCTTCCTAGGGGTTGTAAATAAGTGCATATGTTTGGAGAGGATTGACTTCAACAGCATGAGCTAGATTGCTAGGGGTTTGCACTCATATCTATAGATCAAATACGTATACAGCTGAATTTGTAGCGCATGCAGTGAAAAGGATTCACAGTGTACAGATTGTGATTTCTATCAATGGCCCTTGTTAGAAGAAGAGTTTGGATTTGATATCCCGCTTTATCACTACCCAAAGGAGTCTCAAAGTGGCTAACATTCTCTTTTCCCTTCCTCCCCCACAACAAACACTCTGTGAAGTCAGTGAGGCTGAGAGACTTCAAAGAAGTGTGACTAGCCCAAGGTCACCCAGCAGCTGCATGTGGAGGAGCGGAGATGCGAACCCGGTTCATCAGATTACAAGTCTACTGCTCTTAACTGCTACACCACTACTTTTAATCAGGGATGATGGGAATGCATAGCCCACAGCATCTGGACATCACTGCATGGGCTAACTGTTCTCTACAAAGAGTATTTTCCATCACCTCGTACCTGATCATTTTTACCTAACGATCAAATGTCAGACCTTCTGCATTCAAAAGATGTGCTCTTCATCTGAAGTATGGTCCCTCTCCCTTCTTCATAATCCCCAATGTGCGGTGGAATCAGTCATTCTTACTCTGGGACACTATCACCTCTTCTTCATATGTTCTATGGCTGAGTTCTGAGGCTGAAATCAAACACCAGGACTGAGCTCCACCACAGTTTAACTTTTGGAGTTGCACCAACAAGCCTAATGCACATCAGCACGTGCAGTTATAACCTCCCTTCCCCCAGTTTTTGAGACATGCAATAGTTTTGTACGAGACTGCTATGGGGCACATGGCTGTTTCCAGAGGAGTAGCCCCAATCAACAGTAGCCCCAAACAACAGAGCACTATTGTACTGGCACAGAAAACCTCAGTCAATCTGCAGTGCAACACGATATGATGTCACTTTGCCGGCGCAGTAATATGGTATACCATCCTCCAAATTCATCTCACAGGATTAAGATGTTTAAATCTTCGGCACCGTCAGTGTTTTCTGAAACTGTAACACAAACTACTCCATCAGACAATAGCTTAAAGAAAAAAAGACAATAAAATGGATCTGATGCTTGAATGTTCCTCTAACAAAAGTGTTTTTATTTTGCGTCTCAGAACAGAAGCAAAGCAGAAAATTAATCAGTAACATAGCAAGCTCATTGTCTAAGAGTGATTCATTATAAAGCAGTCTCAAAGCCATTCATTGTCTCAAAGTTAATAAATTTTATTGTTCATTAGCAGCATAATAAACCTGGTGGGCTTTTAAATGGGATGTGTTCCTGTTTTCAGACCATTAAATTAAACACAACAATGCCATTGCTACCTGTGGATTTGTTTCCAAACTAATCTTGGGTGTTAGCTGACATTTGTGAATGCCAAAGCAATGGTGGTGTATGCACTTACTGCAAACAGCAGTCATATGTTCCAAACTAGTGAGAGTAATGCAGCATGTGGAAAAAATTGAAGACCAAGCACACACGTGGATCCTGCACTCATAGCTTCCAACAGTGGGTCTCTGGGTCAAGCACTCGTTACTCTTTGTGCATTGTTGTGCAGATGGAGAGGTTTTAATTCCATGCCATGGAGATATTGCGGGAGAAAAACGGTGTGAATACAGAAAATGGCACATGCTACAGTAAGAAAGAAGATTAACTCACATGTAATACACAGCAGTCCATAGAAACAAGGTCCATACAAACAGTCCTGGACAGTAAAGTTCAATTCCTTTACAATCACACTTGGAATATTGTGCACAGTTCGGGTTTCTGCACTTCAAAAAGGCTATTGTAGAAGGAACAGAATATGGCAACCAAGTGATCAATGGGCTGGAACACCTTTCTGAAGGATAAAGACATTTGGGGTGTTTCTTGTTCGATTAATAGAATTCACTGCAATGAGATAGCTCAGTTGGTAATGCATGAGACTCAGTCATGAGCTTGAGCTCCACATTGGGCAAAACATTCCTGCATTGCAGGGCGTTGGACTAGATGACTCTTGTGGTCCCTTCCAACTCTAGGATTCTGTAATGTTGTGAAGCTTAGTTGAAATTAAGAGGGTATTCAACAAACTCATGAAGTATGTATACACCTATCAACAGCTAGTAGTCACAGTGGCTATATGGAAACTCCAGGTTTCAGGCTCAGTGTGCCTCTGAATACCCATTATTTGGGAATAACTATAAGGAAGGGGAATTTCCACCTGTTGTGCATTGCCAAGTGCATTGTGGGAAATAGGATACTTCTGTTCTGTTCCAGCAGGGCTCTTCTTATGTTCAGAACATTTACAAGAATCCTCTGAATAGTCAACTTTTGTTGAGGCTTCAGCATGATTTAAAAATGAATTATTGTGGAAATCCTCCCTTTAGAAAGAGCTGATAATACTTCCTTACAAACTGGAGCTTCATTTTAATTCCTGCCTGAAAAGGTTGAAAGGATCTGAAGAAGCCTGCAAGTCAAGGACAGGTGCCTGTTTCATACATTGTAGGATCAAAATATCATTACAAAAAAAGGGGGGTGTAGAAGCTATCTACCTCTCCACAAGTCTTCCAAGGAAATGTTTAATTTCGGAAGAAAAGAAAATGCCATCAGTTTGAGCAAGTGTGACAGCTGCTGTCGTAAAGCAGATTAGGTGTGCTAGGTTCGTAATCTAAAAGATGTGAGTCAATAACAAGTGGGAGCTTGGGGGACTTTGAAGAGACATAAAAGAAATAAAATGAAAATAATCATATGTTTCAAATATAGCATTAAAGAAATGAAAATGAAAAAAATGAACATCTAAATAATAAAAATAGAGTAGGGATGTCAACTTTTTAGCTGTGCTATAACAATATAGTTTCATCAGCTGTTGAAATAGTTGTTTGGATTTTATCCTTTGTCAGGACACTTTCAGCAAGCAGCCTAGGAAATCCTTTAATGAAACCTTATTCCAGTCTCCATCTGTAATGGGATTTGAGATACATGAATGTGTGTGTGTGTAATTGTTAACTGCTTCAGAATAGTGATTGGACTACTGCAACATGCTTTACGTGAGGCTACCTTTGAAGGTGACCTGGAAACTACAGCTAATCCAGAATGTGGCTGCTATACTGGTGACTGGGAGCGGCCACAGACACCACATAACACCGGTCTTGAAAGACCTAAATTGGCTCCCAGTACATTTCCGAGCACAATTCAAAGTGCTGGGCTTTAGAGCCCTAGGCCTAAACGGCCGCGGTCCTGTATACCTGAAGGAGCATCTCTACCCCCATTGTTCTGCCCGGACACTGAGGTCCAGTGCTGAGGGACTTCTGGCGGTTCCCTCGCTGCGAGAAGCCAAGTTACAGGGAACCAGGCAGAGGGCTTTCTCGGTAGTGGCACCTGCCCTGTGGAATGCCCTCCCAGCAGATGTCAAAGAGAAAAACAACTACCAGACTTTTAGAAGACATCTGAAGACAGCCCTGTTTAGGGAAGCTTTTAATGTTTAACAGACTATTGTATTTTAATATTTTGTTGGAAGCCGCCCAGCGTGGCTGGGGAAACCATTCTGTATAAATATTATTATTATTATTATTATTATTATTATTATTATTATTATTATTATTATTATTATTATTATTCCTTAATAAATAAAATATTGTGGAATTCCTGTATTCCAGCTGCATGTGTGTGTGGCGGGCAAAAAGGGTATTACAGAGGGGGAAATGCATTCTGCATATGGTCCTGGGTACTCCCGTGTCCTTTCCCACTTGCCATCAACCCCACAACAGGCTTCCCGCGTCAGGCAGCCCCCCCCCCCCAGTGAGTCCACACCCGTGGGCTCCGCGGGGGAGGCAGTCCTCCATAGGCAGCTGCTGGGCCTTCTAGCCAATCCCCGCTCCGCGTGCACCGACGGCGCCGTCCCAGTGGCGGCAGAAGGAGCCGCCACATGCCCGGGCAGGGGCCGCCCAAGAAGTCGTCCGGCGGCGGCGGCGGCAGCAGCAGCTGAAGTTGTGTCAGGAAGCCTGCGCGCTGGGGGTCGCTCTTCTCCTCAGGCGCCGCCCGCAGCCCTTCTCGCGGCGGTCCCCTCGCTGCCTATTTTAGTCAAAGCCTCGGCTTGCCTCTCTCAGCGGCGGCGGCAGCGCTGCCAGGCGCGCGGCGGGACGGGGCTGAGGAAGGGACGGAGGCGCGTCGCCGGCGTTGGCGGGCAAACTTGGTGGCAAGGTAAGGGGACGAGAGAGGGGGGAAAGGACACGCGGAGAGATTTTCCAGACGAGGGAAGGAAAAGCGAGGCGGCTCTCTCTGTGTGTGTGTGTCTTCGGGGTTCATTGGCACGGCTGCCGAGGGCGCTTCTCGGGAGAGGCGAGGAGCCTCGCGCGCTGCTTCTCCGGTCCCCTCGGCGGATGGGTTTCGCTTGCCAGCCCAGAGCTGTACTGGGAAAGGCTGCCGAGGCGCGAGGCTCCCGGGAAGCCCCACCCTCTGAACTTGGCTCGCTCGAGTTCGTGCGCTGCTCTGGGACCGAGCCCCCTGGGAGGGTTTGCGGTCGCCGCCTTGAGCGCCTCAGGCGCCGGCTCCCCTTGAACTCCGGGAGGCGGCGAGCTCATGCGGGCGGGCGGGCGCACTTTGAGGACGCCGGCACAGCTGCCCGCTCGGCCTTTTGCCCCGGAGCGGGAAGAGGCACTGATCGGCCCCTTCCGTCTGCCGCGGGGAGATAAGAGAGCCAGGCAGTCCTGGAGCGAAGGGAAAGGAAGTGTAAGCACGGAGGGACGATTTTGCCCAGCTTGGGGCAGGGGATAGCAAGGAGCAGGCGTTACTTTGTATGTCATGCTATTTAAGAATACAGTGGTATCTCAGGTTAAGAACTTAATTCGTTCCGGAGGTCCGTTCTTAACCTGAAACTGTTCTTAACCTGAAGCACCACTTTAGCTAATGGGGCCTCCTGCTGCTGCCGCGCCCCCGGAGCCCGATTTCTGTTCTCATCCTGAAGCAAAGTTCTTAACCTGAAGCACTATTTCTGGGTTAGCAGAGTGTGTAACCTGAAGCGTATGTAACCTGAAACGTATGTAACCCGAGGTACCACTGTATTTTGAAGGGGGAACAATTAAGATTCATGGGTGCCACTTCTGAGTTGACCCGGCATCTTAAATGGTCCCAGTCCCTATTGCAGGGTTTAATTTCTAAAATGAGGAGTGCTGGACCACAGGCCTTCCTTGAAATGATAATTTGTGCCTGCTCAACAAGGCTGAAATGGGGAGTTGGACTATCAGGGTTTTCCAAACTTGGGTCTCCAGCAGTTTTTGGACTACAACTCCCATGCTCCCTAGCTAGCAGCACCAATGGGTCAGGGATGGTGGGAACCGTGGTCCAAAAACTGCTGGCAACCCAAGTTTGGGAAACCCTGGACTAGATGATCTCGGGGATCCCTTCCAAGTCTAGAACTATGGTTCTGTCACACTAATCTGACAATTACAAATTAGCGCATACCAAAAATAGTCTTTGGGCATTCCCAAATCATAACACTAAAATTTATGTGTAACTAGTCCAAGATCGAAACTTCAGCCTTTTTGTACACACTTTTATTCACTAAGACGTTTTCTTGCCTCAGTTTAGAGAGGGCTTGCTGTGTTAATTTGTTGCAGCAGGAACCACAGCCTTGCAGCACTTTTCAAAACTAACATAAGCTTCAGTGGACTAGATTCAACAAAGGTCTAGTGCAGTAATACATTTGTTAGTTTTTTTAAGTGCTACAAGACTTTTTGTGGATTTTATTCTTTTCTTGACCTTCTTTGACAAAGCCAAGGAGGCTCACATTAAAACAAACAGATTGTGTTGTGTTTTTGTTGAGCTATGGCCTAGATAAGACTCACTTGCATCCATGTGCCTAGCCAGGATTTATGTTAGGCGGGTCAGAACTGAGCCATCTGCAACGTTATTGGTCAATTAGTTAAGTATTTTTATTTATTTACTTGATTTGGATGGCAGCTGTCCCCTGTTCCCCTCCTTGGCTACACCTAGCCCAATCTTATGCCACTCTGAAGTACCATAAGTCCCACAGAGTCCAATAGGGACTTAGAAGGAAGGGCATGGTCTGAAGGCATATGACATACAATCAGCTGCCTGCAGCAGAGTTCCTCAGTGTGAGATCACCTGGGAAACTCATGCACACACTTGCTTGAGCTCTATGATGGAAGAAAGTCAGAATATAAATACAGCAAATAAATAATAAGAAGCATAGCCATGTTTTCAGTTTGTAGGTTGGAAGCCAACCATGAGGTAGAAATACTTACTTAGTTACTGCATTCATATCCCACCCTTTTCTCAGAGGAGCACAAGATAGAATACATGGTTCACCCCCTCCTTAATCCCCACAGCAACCCTGTGAGGTAAGTTAGTGACTGACCCAAGATCACCCAGTGAGCTTCATGGCTGAGTAGAGATCTGAACCCTAGTCTCCTGGTGGTCTTCACCAATACACCAAAGTGGCTATAATTATTTGCCCCATTGATATAAGAAAGGACTTGGGATTTTCAATTCAACTCTATGTAGATCCGGTTCAATTTTGTACATGGCGTATTTACAGTGGGGATAGATAATCTGGCCATTCAGAATTTTGTTGGGCTTCAACTCCCATCATTGGCCATGCTGGTTGGGGCTGATGGGAGTTAACCACAGATTCACCACTTCCTTCAGCAAGTGGGTACAGGTTTTAACAAGAGACAGAACAGCATTAAATGTTGCAGGGACACTGGAAGCACTTGCCCATTTTCCAGGGTATGCGGAGTCTGGTTGTGGTCTAATGAGAGAAATGTACTCTTACATAAGACCAGAGGCATTCTTTGCATCATGAATGGGTGTTGGCAATGCAAAAGGTTCTTAAGTGTCAGTGAACATGGAAAGCCCTTAGGTAGGATGCTAGCACATAATAATAATAAATTTAATTTGTATACCAACCTGCATAGAGGGATAAAACAAGTATTTGTTTTTCTCCAAAATGTATGAACAGCTCAAAATGTATGAACATTGTAAAACTTGGCAGGAAAATGATACATTTGATGCACCAGTGCTTTTTACTTGTTTATTTTTTCACTTGCCACAGTTTGCTTGCTCGTAGGTTAGAAAACAAAACAAAGCACACATTCAACAAGGGAGCCTTTATAATACTGAATTCAGATCTACTTGGTAATGCTGTAAAGATGTCTGTCACTAGAGAAACCTGGGGTGCCAGCATTCTTGCGATAATGTTGATGGGATGGCAGTTGACTTGCATATGAATCCCGGGAGAGGTGTATGATTTATTTGGTTTAATAGCAGAGGAGAAGCCAGGTCCTTGCAGAGGTTATCTGCAATAGCAAAAAAAAAAAAAAAAAAAAAAAAAAAATATCATAAAGTTTGGGTTATTGCTTTATGATGTGACAGTGGTGCATATAACATCTCCAGTCCAGCTGGATTCTTTTCAGGAAAAAAAAACACACTTTATGAATGGGTGTCACTAGCACATCGAGCTGAGAGAGGACAGGGCAGGGCAAGTACTTGCCGTTTGGCTCTGCATTTCACTTGCTCCTTCTTGGGAAGCTGGAGCAGCCAAGATTTGAACTCATCACTCCACATTACTATCCATCCTACATTGTATCCTTTCAGTTGTAGGAAATAGGATATGCAAATAGCTACATTTCCTGTGGTACATATATGTGCATTGCAAGCCGTCCCTTAAGCCAAGATCTAAGTCATGGGTAGGCAAACTAAGGCCCGGGGGTCGGATCCGGCCCAATCACCTTATAAATCTGGCCAGGAATCAACATGTTTTTACATGAGTAGAATGTGTGCTTTTATTTAAAATGCATCTCTGGGTTATTTGTGGGGTATAGGAATTCATTCATTTTTTCCCCTTCAAAATATAGTCCAGCCCCTCACAAGGTCTGAGGGACTGTGGAATGGCCCCCTGCTGGAAAAGTTTGCTGACCCGTGATGTAAGTTATAATAGTTCTTAGAACCATGTTGAGTTTCTGCACCAAATTTCACATGTTTATCCAGAAGTAAAACCTACTGAGTGGAACTTACTCTCAGATAATTGTTAAAACCTCAGAAGAAAAATCATACAGTTCCTCTTGCTATCACATGTTCACAGATTAAATCGGATGTTTGTGTTTCAATTTTTCTGATTAGGTTTTTTTCTTTTTGGTCAGGTTTAATGCAGCATAGCAAAACTGCAAACAAAAAACATTCAGGCTGCAAACAAAAAACATTATGACTGTCTTATATTATTACAGTGTTCGTTTGCTTCTTTAAAAAGCCTTTATCTCACATGGTGAAATCTAGTTATGGTGTTCTGCTTGCAAAAGGACCTTCCCTTCCTCTCCTCCACCCTGTGGCCCCCGTGTACCTCTGAAACCTGTTCCTGAGGTGGGGGAACCCTCTGAAGCAGATTGAGGCATGAGGGCTGCGAAGGAAAGGGGAGAAGGCAAGTCCCATCACATCCATTGATGATATTTATTTAAAAATAATATAAGAATGCCTTTACAAAACTGATAAAAGGAAAATCTCAAGTGACTTTGCATCACATACTTTTCTTTCAAAAAACAACACCCCACTATTCTTCAATAACTCAAAAGTACTTGCTTTAGAATGAATGCAATATTTTCAACGCAAACTGGGTGATTCATCACCACCACCTTTATGGATCTTCCGAGGTCACAACTGTAAGCTTCTGAGACATTTCACTTTGTTAGATCCAAGGCTGTGTGGCAGTTGCTTAAGTTACCGTACTTTGTTTGGAAGCATGAAGGCTTTAAGAACAGGGCTCTGGGAGACTAATGGACACTTTTTGGAAATACTTGCTTTTTGGCAAATCTACAAGTTAAGCGTGGGAGTAGAGAGAGCAGACAGGCAGCCAGTCAGGTGGTGCTCATGTGCAAACCATAGAATCGTAGAATTGTAGAGTTGGAAGGGAACCCAAGGGTCATCTAGCGCAACCCCCTGCAATGCAGGAATCTCAACAAAAGCATCCATGACAGATGGCCATTCAACCTCTGCTAAAAACATTAAAAACCTCAAAGAAAGGAGAATCCTCTTGTGGGAGTCCATTCCACTTCTAAACAGTTCTTACTGTCAGAATTTTCTTCATTATATTTAGTTGGAATCTCCTTTCTTGTAACTTGAATCCATTGGTTCAGGTCCTAGCCTTTGAAGCAGGAAAAAAACCAAGCTTGCTCCATCCTCCTTGTGATAGCCCTTCAGATATTTGAAGATGGCTATCATATCTCCTCTGAGTTTCCTCTTTACCACGCTAAACATACCAGCTCTCTCAAGGCTTGGTTTGCAGACCCTTAATCATCTTGGTCCCCTTCTCTGCATGCCAAAGCACCATCAGTTCACAAAACCAACAACCTACTCTTTCTAGTCAGCAACAAAACTTACTGGAAGGTATTCAACATTATCTCTCCCAATGAGGAAACCAATGAAGTTAATAGACATGACTAACTTTTGTTCATTTCTTCACTTCAGTGGGTTTACTCTGAGTAGGACTTAGCTGCATTCAACCTTGAGCAGTCACTGATAGCCACCAAACACAAATGTCATTAAGTAAGCCCTTTAAACTAACAGCTGTACAGAAGATTTGAGGAAACATCATTTTGCATATCTAGAGGATGATCGTAAGAGTATCTGACACATTCTACCAAATGATTCTGAAGACGTCCTGATCAGTTTTCAAAAGTGGACTATTTCTGGGGTTACTACCTCCTGTTTCACAGTATTTTTTAATCTCTTTAAAAACTACTAGCTTTTTCTGTGCAATTCACATGAATATTAAACCTATTAGTTATAACTAGCATGTATTTGACAGAACACAGAACACTTTTCTGTTATTTAACTTCTACTTTCCCCTGTTTTGATTAAGGCTACAGCACTATACAAACTTACCAAAGAGCAACTGTCATTGAACTCAATGTATCTTATATCTGAATAGGCATGTGTAGGATTGAACTGTAAAACATTGGGTAATAGCCAACAAACTCATACTCTACAAAGTAAACCCATCACCCACAAATTAGAATAAGAAAAGCTCCTCGTCTCTAGTTTAGAAACAGAAAAGCTTCCTGAACTTAATTTGTTGGTAAGCAAATTGCCTGGAGGAACATCATGTGGTTATGCAACATACCAGCAAAGTTATACTGTATTGAATTTACAGGGTTCAATCACAGTTCATTAGCTGACAAGCAGCTTTTAATCTTTTAATGTGTGCCTGCATGTTAAAAAAACTAAACATTACATTTGAGACATAGAGTAGTTCCTGGCAAGTTGGGGGTTGGTTTTCTTTAAAATGTAATTAAATATATATTTGCACCTATGCCATTTCAGCCAGTTAAATAAACATGATTACTTATCCCAAAAGGGATTAAATTTTATAAAGGGCTAGATAAACGTGTGGGATGCAGGTGGCGCTCTGGATTAAACCACAGAGCTTAGGGCTTGCCGATCAGAAGGTCGGCGGTTCGAATCCCTGTGATGGGGTGAGCTCCCGTTGCTCGGTCCCTGCTCCTGCCAACCTAGCAGTTCGAAAGCATGTCAAAGTGCAAGTAGATAAATAGGTACCGCTCCGGAGGGAAGGTAAACGGTGTTTCCATGTGCTGCTCTGGTTCGCCAGAAGCGGCTTAGTCATGCTGGCCACATGACCCGGAAGCTCCCTCGGCCATTAAAGCGAGATGAGCGCCACAACCCCAGAGTCACGTCACGACTGGACCTAATGGTCAGGGGTCCTTTTACCTTTAGATAAAGGTGTAGAAAATACCTTGCCATAATAGAAATGGTTTTTTTTAAAAAAAAATAAACCAAGTTTCCAAGGAAAGTTCAAATCATGTAATAGGACAAAGTACAGAAACAAGAAGTGGTAGAAAAAATATAAGATTGGGAATAGGAAACAGAGGTTGTGAATAAGAAGCAGGTCTGTATTCTGTTAATGCTATTTATTCTATGATAAATGAAATAATGTGTGTACAATTGAATTAGAAAACACATAATGGAAAAAGGTAATGTATAAGTGCACTTTCTCATAATTCACTGCCATAATATGGCTATATGAACCTAATGGTGGTATCCAATGGTGTCTGTCCACTGATGGAAGGAGTCCAGCAACGGAAATGGTAACAGGGAGGCAATTTTCTGCAATTCCCTATCTCTCCCTGTAGCAAGCAAACAATTCGTGGACAAACTGGATGTGTCTGTGTTTATAAAAATACTCCTGGTACAATTAATGTGTTGTTGCGCCAGAAAATTGTAATAATTGGATAAAGATTTTAGGAAGAAATGGCTGAAACATTTATGTTATCTCTTGTTGGACAAAAGTGATTCTAATTCAGTACTGGAGGAGACAGCTGTACAGCTGTAAATTGCTAAACTCTACTGTTAGATGTAAACCATTTAAATTAGATTGCAGCAAATTACTGAATTGGGATTTGCTTCTACAACTGATAGTGCAAGCAATTCAGCAGAATATTTCTCTGTCTTTTCCCCCCTATGCTGTCTATTGATTAAAAAACTCTTCAAAGCATACAAGCCCCATCCAGAGAAGTTCATCTTTCTTCAATCTTTTTACAACCATTGGAACTAAAGTCAGTTGGAACTAGCATGTCTTGTGAATTTCAACCTGGTCTGAGTGCAACTCAGTTTCTCTGGACGAGGTCAGTCCTGTTTACCATCAGCAGTACGTTGATTTCTGTACTGTGCCACATTTGATTTCCCAGAGCATACTCTACTTATGCTGACAGGAGTTGTATTTAGATTTTTTGTTCTGAATGAAGCAATAATAAATTCTTAACTTGCAAATTCAACTCCCAAGAACTGGGCTCCCCTTTGTGTACATTATGTCAATTATGCAGTTGGCACATGCCTCAAAATAACAAATAGTCAACACAGACAAGACCACTAAATCAATATTTCTCACAAGCTCTGAATAATTTGGCATTCTCTCTCTATATTATGGGCTTCTGTTGATTAACTGCTAGATTATTTTGTACTCTGGGAAACTGTTTACTGTGCCCTGTTTTAATGTGTCTGTTCCTGGATTTCATGAGTAACTTGAGAATCTTGGGTATTTCCTCAAAATAATGCAAGAGCATTCAAGGTTTTGCTAATCAGAATATGCATTCCTGGGGATGAAAACATGTTTCATACAGCTGCTTCTCAGAAAAATGAATATAAATATATAAAAACAAAAAATACAGTACAGAGAAAAACTATGGTAAGGTAATTTATATGAGCTATGAAGCTCATCAGTGTTATGATCTGCAGTGATGCCCACCACTAGGGAGGAGTGATGCCCCCCCCCAAAAAAGGGAAGGTTAGTAGTTCCTGGTTGCCCAGGCAGGCAGGATGGCAAAGTCTGTCTCTTGGAGGAAGAAAGAAGATGCGGTTCAGGACCACAAATAATGCTCCTGTAGCTGAGGCAAAACACTGAACTTGTTCTGGAGCAGCTAGTTGAGTTTTATAGTAATATCAGGTAGCAGACCCCAGCTCTGAGTGCTGCACCCTGGTGAGTTAAATGGCTGGTGTATTCTGCAGACATAGGTTCCTTTACGGTCCCGAGGTACCTGGGTGTGGGGGATCTCTCCTCAGGGCTCTCTTGATCCCCTGAGGAGTCTGTGGACTAGCTATCAGAGTCTGATGGCAGATGTGGCTCATCAGGATCCAAGGGCATGAAGTTGTGCCTGTGGATGCACATGGGAAAGCCCGTGGTGTGGATCCATCTCCTTCTCAGAGCTGCAGTTACCAGAGGTCTTCACCTCTGATGGGTCCTGGTCTGTGGCTATGACTCAGCCACTCGCTGTCTCTCAGTCTAGCCAACATGACAGGATCATTGTGACATTAAAATGAAGGTGCAGAGTGAGAATAATTTGCACTGCCTTCAGCTCCTCAGAAGAAAGGGAGGATATAAACGTAATAAACAAAATAATTGATAAATCACATAGAAGGAAGCATCTAAGCAGGTGTAATGAATGGAATCTAGACTCTACCTACTTTTGCTTCTGGCCCCTCACCATTGGAATGTGGCCCTTGGAATGTGGCCCAGAAATGAATGTGATACTCAGGCTGAAAATTTTGCTTCATAATACCTGTTGCTGGAAACCACAGGAGGGGAGAGTGTTATTGTGCTCAAGTCCTGTTTGAGGGCTACCATAGTGAGAACAAGATGCTGCAGGCACTTACATTCCTAAAAAAATGTTCCCTGCTCCTGGTCTAGTTTGGCCTTCAAAATGCGGCTAAGTTTTAACCATTCTAACCTTTTGTGTAACGTGCATTGGATTAAGAGCATCAGGCAACACTTGTGCAGTGTTTTTCCACTTTGAACTCTGCTCGTGGTTTAGCTTCCCACCTTAACTATCATTCTTTGATTAGTACTTGGCTGTTTTGTGATTGGACCTCTGAGATGAATACACTGAATCTGCAAAAACTGTAATAAGGAGCCTGTAAAGTATGATGAAGGATGCAATTAAAACAGACTGTTCTGGAGGCATTAACCATTTATAATGCTCTTAAAAGCTCCTCTAAGGTTTGGTCCAGTTTCTTAAAATACCTTGGTGGTCAAAAGGGCTATTTGCTGATGCAGTAAGGACAGGTTTAGGTCATCCCTCTTGAAATGCACGAAATGGGGGGGGGGGAATCTGATCTCATAAGATTCTATTTTCATTAAACTGAGGCTCCATGATTTAGAGGCTGGGATTCCCATCAGCCACAGCCAACATGGTCAACATCTGGAGTATCTCAGGTTACCCACCCCTCTTCTAAAGGATGGCTAGGTACACTTTAGGTATCCTTTGTAACATATATTGACTGGTCCGAACAATTCTTTATCTCTTGAATTGTTGTATACTTCCTGTGGTGTTTCCCTTTCCATAATTATTTTGTGCATTGTATTTTGAAGCAGTTTATATTTTACTCCACATTATCAAGATGCCTCCGTGCCTTTATTCTTCTGCTCTACATCCAAACTATTTGCAACACAAGCTGAAGCAGAACTGAGCTCTTTGTTACACAGAGACTCTGCTTGTGTGAACATAAGCCTAGCAACAGCTTGTTCAGATCGTGCTATGAATGGTCTCTTGAGAAGCCCATAAAAGAATTAAAACATATCACCTGAGAAATGTGATATTGATAATTTTCCATGCCCTGCTTGAGCTTCTGTTTGCATTCAGCACAGCAATGGCACTTCTGAAGTGCTGAATCCTCTCAGCATTCAGAGAGCAAAGTGATTGAGTGGCTGAGGAAAAATAAGCTCCATTGATTCCCCATGGAAGATAATGATTGGATGATTGGTTTCTTTAACACAGAAAAGCACTGACATTTAAAACTGCTCTATTTTCAGGGGTTTTGATGGTAATTATTTCAAAGGCAAATTGTAATTTTTGCTTTCCTGCTGTGCCTGCAGCTTGATGTCATTTTGCACAGGTGAATTTTACTCTTAGAACTGAGTCAAAGCCAGTGGGGCTTTACACTTTCAACAGAACAAGAAGAAAAACCTCAGACATTCAGCAGCTGCTCCTGAAAACTAAAGTATAAGAAGACTGTTGAGGTGCATGTAAATTTACAACACTGTTTATATTAAAATTTAATTCATTTACTATACCATCCTGATGTTCTTCCAAAGCAGGCAGAGAGTCTTAGATATTGTTTTCAACTACCATCCTGGCAGACAATAGGGCCAGAAACCTGCTCGACTTCAACAGCTGACTTGTTTTCATAGAACCATAGAATTGTAGAGTTGGAAGGGACCACAAGGCCATCAGGTCCAACCTCCCTGGGTTTCACCCAATGTGCTTTGCATGCCTTCAGACTTTTGGGGAGGGGATCCCTTTGGAAAACTCCACTCACTTTTTTTCACATGCCCTGTATATTAGAACTGCCATTATTTATTGGGTTGGATCCAGTCCTTGCTTCTGCTGATAGAGCAGGGTGGGGCAAAGGGAAGGCAACTTTTGCAATTCTCCCCCTCCTTAAAAAACAAAAAAGGTCATTGGGGGCTGCAGGGGGAGGTGGATATCTGCAAAAGTCACATCTACTCTTATTTGCTTATTCGCTTATTCACTTCCATGGGCAGAAAGAGCCCCTTGGTCCAAGGAAGATAAAGTCTGGATTCAAGCCATTGTTCTTCTTTTTAATATTTACTTAACCACCCCATCGTGGGTGGCACTGTGGGTTAAACCACAGAGCTTAGGACTTGCCGATCAGAAGGTCGGCGGTTTGAATCCCCATGATGGGGTGCGCTCCCGTTGCTCGGTCCATGCTCCTGCCCACCTAGCAGTTTGAAAGCACGTCAAAGTGCAAGTAGATAAATAGGTACCACTCCGTCAGGAAGGTAAACGGCATTTCCGTGTGCCGCTCTGGTTTGCCAGAAGCGGCTTAGTCATGCTGGCCACATGACCCGGAAGCTGTATGCCGGCTCCCTCGGCCAATAAAGCGAGATGAGCACCGCAACCCCAGAGTCGGTCACGACTGAACCTAATGGTCAGGGGTCCCTTTACCTTTACCTTTTAACCACCTCAGGCTGGGACAAATAAGAACAATTAAAGAATAGTATTGAAGGTTGTGTACAACACTGGGACCAAGTTATTGTTGTTACCATTAACTTAAGGATGACCTGTAAATGTTGCCCACTTTGGCAGTTTTTAGCTTGCTTTAAAAAATAAATAAATAAAATACTGCTACTTATGTTTTCAGATAAGAGAGAACCAGAGTGGAGCAGTGTTAGAATGTCATACCAGGACCTGGAAGACCAGGGTTCAGATCCCTGCCCATCCATGAAGATTGCTGGGTGACCCTGGGCCAGTCACTGCTTCCCAGCTTAACCCTACCCCACAGGGTGATTGTAAGGATTAACTAAGAAGGGGGAGAACCATGTATGCCACCTTCAGTCAGCTTCCTATACTTTGGATTCTTCTGTTACTTGGGAACAAGCCTCATTGAACTTGCTGAACCTGAGTAATCATGCACAGGAGTCAACAGTGAAAATACTATACAAATGAATAATAATATTGTATCGAATAAAGGTCTGTACCAAGCCTTGGAAATACATAGTTTGAGCTAAGCAAACTTTTTTTGTGGCTTAATATCAAAACAGTTGTATAAATGCTCCTTTCTATGTTTATACTTTCCCTTCCTCTTTATTCTTTCTCTTAGACAGATCAGTCACATCATGAACCAAGCACACAAGGAAGTCTCAGGGCACAACTTGGAACAGTATGGATGTCTAAGAAGACTGTTTCCCTAGCTGAGTAACTTTGCATCTCTTTAAGCTATAAAATGCATGGACCAGCTAACGAAGGCAAAGTTGGAGAAATGATGGGCTGTTATTCTGTCAGAACCTTATTTTTTTAACAGAGTTTTTGAAATCGCAGAGACAGACGATGACAATCAATACCGATCAATTGGATGTTCCAGCCATGGAAGACAACTCAAGTTTTTGGGACAGTTTGATATATGCACACCCAATCTGTGTCAACTGGAAGTCGGAAGCAGAAGGATCAATCTATCATTTGGCCAGCATCTTGTTTGTTGTTGGCTACATGGGTGGAAGTGGCATTTTCGGCCTGCTCTACGTCTTCTTTTTGCTTGGACTAGGTTTTCTCTGCTCGTCTGTCTGGTCATGGCTGGATGTCTGTGCGGCTGACATTTTCTCTTGGAATTTTATACTGTTTGTGATATGCTTTGTACAGTTCATTTATGTGGCCTACCAAGTCCGGAGTGTTGCCTTTGACAAAGAATTCCAGGAGCTTTACCTTGCTATGTTCCGGCCCCTGGGGATTTCAATGACAATTTTTAGAAAGATCATCCTGTGCTGTGATGAAGAAGTAGTTACACTGGAGAAGGAGCACTGTTATGCCGTGCAAGGCAAAACACCAATTGATAAGCTCTCCTTGCTTCTGTCAGGAAGGTTTGTATCATTCTTACACCCTGCTTGTAAATTTAGAAACAGAACAATAATCAAGAATGCTGTATTTTGTTTTTCTTTTGTTCCTGTTTAAACTGAATGCAGTAGGCTCAGCATTTCTGACACTTTAAACTTGAGTGCAAAAACATTTCTACTACCACAGCTTAAGGAGGGGAAGAAGGGTGTGTTTTAATTATCACTTGTAGTCTACAAATCCATGCAAGTGCCAAAAAACATTAACTCTGCAGCTTCTGGTAAGACTTAGCTTCCCTGGAAGAATAGCTTTCATAATTTTTCTTTCTTTCTTTTTTCTATAAAAAGCACCTATATAAATAAAAAATGTAAAGAGAAATGACTGCTTGGAAGTGTGAATTGAGTTTTAGAAAATAGGATTACCAGGCAGTGCGTGTTTCTCTTTCCCCTCTTCATAGCAGATTCCCTTTTTACATTGCTCTGCCTCCCTCCTTGCCCTAAGCCATGCTTTCTGCTATGTAATGTAAAGTCTAAAAATTAACTTGGATATTTCTGAACACTAAATTCAGTAACCTTGTTCACCACTATGTATTCTCTAAAACCATTCTGCTTTATGAGTGTGCAAGGTAATGGAGGAGAACACTGCTGCCTATGTGACCAGTTTCATCTCTTTGAAGAGCTGGGAATTGAGACATCTTTAAAAAAAATAATTAATCCTTAAATTGGTGTGTGAGTTGTGCCTAATGTGCCACCAATCTAGAGGAAGCTCCATCTGTCACATTGTAGATAGAAAATATGGCACATTTTCTGGTCCCTGTGTGTCAGCAGGGATCTGCTGCCTGTACGTGGTAGCCCTTCTGAAACTGGCAAATGTCAATCAAGGCCACCATTTTGTTTCCAGCAGTGGTCAGCCAAGTACCTTTGGAAATTCATAAGCAGTGCTTGAAGGCAAGTCCTCTCCTGTTTCCTCGTAGGCATTCTGACTCTGAATACTGGTTTCATTTATATGTTGGCCAATAGCAATGGATTGACCTACCTTCCATAATGTTGAATAATCCTTTTAAAAAAGGTTTTCTAAGCAAGCATGGTGCCACCACATCTTGATGGTAACAACATCCATCAGTTAACACCCAATGCATGAAATATATGTCCCCTCCTTGCTGCCTCCATATATAGTCGCTATCCATGCTCAGATACATATTTGGATGTGCATTTGGTTCCTGATCCAGTAACTGATCTGTGAACACATCTCTTAGTTGGATCAGAGTGTGAAAACACATAATGGTTCACTTTTGTGAAGTTTTGGAAAACTTCACCAAAGGAAGGAGGATCTCAGTTATAAAATGATAAATGATAAAATGATAAAAAGGCTGGGTTAGTCCTGAAGACACATTATTCCACAATGCAGCTCCCTTATCCCTCTGGCGCTGTAGCTTATGAGTCAGGCTTATCTTTTGGGATGGATGACTCTGTTTTATACATTTTTGTGTTCTGAAAAACTCAGTGCAAAGGAGATTTAGGAACTCTTTAAGAAGACATGAACTGGAATTATTTTTTGTTCCTTGCATGTGCAAATGGTATTATTAATGTATTGTCACTTGCTGCTTATAACATTTGAAAGATGAACATTTTATGTATGAAATTTATTATGCAACTTCCCAACATAATTTGGCATAAAAATGGAAAACTTTGAACTGTGTGAGATAACGTTTAATATCTGCTCTCTTTGATATCCTGCAGTATGTCTAGTATGCACCCAAAATGAAAATGAAGCTCTTTTGATTGTTATGAAATCTGTGGAAACTAAATTTTATCCATACCCAGCCGTTGCTTTTTTAAAAGAACTAATCTAATTCCTTTTCTCTGTGCTAACCATATTAACACACTGCTCTGTTTTGTTAGGATCAGAGTGACAGTGGATGGGGAATTTCTGCATTATATTTTTCCCCTCCAGTTTCTGGATTCGCCTGAATGGGATTCACTAAGACCCACAGAAGAAGGCATTTTTCAGGTAGGGGGATTTTGCAGATATGATGGATAATCTAACATCCTCTCTTTCGCAGAATCCAAGATGCAGAGACGCCAGCAACTGCTCAGCCAAAATTAAAGCTTGCTTGGGGACAAAGGTCCTTTCTAATGATGTAGAGCATTCAAACTGGAGTAAACATTTGAGGATGCTATGGATTTAGATCTGTTTTATTTCCTTCTTCCATCCAGCAGCAGTGAAATCACAGGTGCTTACAGGCAGAAACACTCAACATGAGAATTTCTGTAAATACTCGTATCTGGGATAGCTTGCAATGCCAGCCAGTGAGGTTTCCCTGATATTGAGGCTCACTCTACACAGGTGCTACAAATTCAAAGAGCCAAGCATTCTGTTACTAACATAGTGAGGCCTTTAAAAAAAATGATGATGGAAGTAAAAAGATTTCCAGTTCCAGAGAGAACATTTTGAAAGCTTTCCTCTTGCTTCTCATTCCACTGTATAAGCCCATTTCTTAAGCTGATATAAATGGAAACAGATCTATTGATTTGCCATTTGTACAGAACACATGCTCCTCCTCCTGTCTGCACGTGCACAGCATTCTTTAAACCAATGGTTTTCAACCAGTGTGCTGTGGCACCCTGCGGTGCCTTGGATGATGGTCAGGGGTGCTGCAGGCAACACTGTCCCTCTTTCTTTCCCTCCCTCCTCTGATGCCCCTCTTGCATCTCTGCCTCCCAGAGACTTGCACAGCTGTTTGTTGCAGCAGCCCTGGCTACAAGCTCCCCAGGTGAATGGTGCCTCTGGGGCTGGCCAGGAGGTACTTTCCAGGCCCCTGTGGGGCAGTGGGAGGAGGCACCTCTCTTCTGGGCAAGGGGGACAGCTCAGAGATCAGCGGTGGCAGCTACCTAGAGGACTCCCAAGGAGAGGGAGAGGAGGCTGAGGGAACACTCCACAAGGGAGGGGGTTCGTAAAAAGGCGAGAAGCGGCTAGCTCTGCAAGCAAGGGGTGACTTAATTGGGTTCCTGAGCCCCACAGGGGTGCCACAGAAAGAATTTAGTTGGTCAAGGGAGCAGTGGACTCAAAAGGTTGAAAACCTCTGTTTTAAACTGTAATAATGGATCCTCCCCGGAGTATAAAAGGTTACAGAGTAGGGTGGAGAGTGTATGGCCTCAATTGGTCTCTCAAAAGATGTCCCCACTTGCTGCCCCTATATATAGTATCCATGCTCAGATACATATTTGGATGTGCATTCAATTCCTGATCCAATAACTGATCTGGGAACACATCTCTTCGTTGCATCAGAATGAGGAAACACATAATGGTCCACTTTCCTTCACCAAAGGAAGGTGGATCTCAGTTATAAAGACATCAGTGCACGGATATAATTTTAACTTTCTGTGTTCTCTCTCTCTCTCTCTCCCCTTCCCTCTCCCTCTCCCAATGTTTCTTTCAGGTAACCCTCACAGCAGAAACAGACTGTCGATATGTGGCCTGGAGGAGGAAAAAAATGTATTTACTCTTTGCTAAACACCGATTCATCTCACGGATATTTTCGATTCTAATTGGGAATGACATTGCCGATAAGCTCTATGCTCTGAATGACAGAGTGAACCTGGGGAAAGGATTCCGATGTGACATCCGCTTACCAAACTTCTATCATGTGTCCATTCCAGAGGCACCCAAAATGCAACCTGTAAACCAGATTCAGCACAGTTCAAGACAACATTAACCAATATTGTAAAATGTGACTGTGTTTCAGCATGATGCATTTTGCCTTCATTGCACCTGGAATGAACTGTGGCAGTTTCATAAAAAAAAAAATGGAAGATTCTCATTAAGATAACTTTAAAATAAAAGCGATTTTTTTCCAGCGGAAAGGAAGAGAAAAAACTAGCTCAGCTCCTTTCACTGCGTCTAAGCTACCAGGATGCCCATCTTGACTGATCGTGCGTTATGATTAGTTTCTGTTTACTCCTTCTGCTCATCTTACTATGTTGCGGGGGATGGGGGCGCAGATATAAATTATTATGGGATAAAGCTTTGTTGTAATTGTGGTGCCTTGGATATTGTGGTCTCAAAAATGACATTTGCACAGAGCTCTTCATGTTTATTGAGGCCTCCTTGTCATCATGAATTATGCAAGCAGTTTTATCTTGGAGAACAGCAACATGCAGACCATCTCTAAAAAGTAATCTTGACTTACTTGTTACTTGGTAATTACAATGCATAAATTTGGTCTCATTGTGCAGTGCCTTTCAGAAGATGACACATGAAACAGGAAACTGCACAGCCTGTAAAACCTGAAAGAAGGCTAACAATAATTTCTTTCTTGGATACATTCATGAAGTGATGACTTGAGATTTCTCTCAGGATATTGCAGAGAGGATATACATGAAAACAAAAGGCACTAATGTAATTACTTTGAGTACAAAGTATGTGCCAGTCACTTTAATTGTTGCAACATATGTAGCAGGGAAAGAATATTCAGGTATTTTAATTGAAAGTGGAGCAGCAGGTACCCTAGCTGTGGAGAGAGAGCAGTTTTCTCAGAATGGTAGTAGTATGATAAATGCAACATTCCCCATGGTATATACATTCATTTCTGTTGACCCACTATTGCCTCTAGTCAAATAGGTTTTGCAGGTTTTTAAGCACTGCAAAAACCTGCTGAACCTGTGAACTGAAATAGCAACATTGCTCTGTGGGCAATTACTACCATGCTACCACAAGCTCTTAGAGAAACACCATCAGCTTCCATGTCTATAAAGAAGATACAAAAGCAAGCCATCAGATCATATAGCAGATTTGTGAATGTTCATATAAAACATGTAATGCAGGGAGACATGGTTTAAATTATAACTCCTCATCCCTACAACAGCTTTGTTTGTTATTTCCATTTGACAGAAATATCAGATTGTGATTTTCCCCAAGGTTTGAATCCAGATCCAAGCACCGCTAATGTCATTATCATATGGTACATTATAAATACTGAATGTTACCATATCAAGGTTAACTACCCCAGTTCCATGGTTATGTCATCAGGTGTGGCCACTTTGGTTAAATGGTGATGGTAAGATGGCTTGAATGCCTGTTGCCCATAAGTAATGCTTTATACATCAGAGTGTTGAATGAAACAGCAAAACACTTCTGCTTGTATGCCAGAAGAGAGTCCTGCTCACCTATCTTTATGCAGGAAATCAGTGACCTAATATGGATAGTTATACCAACGCGGCAAGTGAGATTTCTGATAACAGCTGGTGGTGGTGGTTTTAGTGCCTGCTAATGGAAAAATTTGGTGGAGATGGGCATACTTTTCAAGGGACAGAAGGTGCACATAACTAACTAAGCCCAAATGGAAAGGGATATGATGAGCTCTTTTGAGTGCACCTAGAAGATTTGGGAGTCTAGTGGAATGTTTTACTTTGAACAGCATGCCTTCTTCCCATGCAATTTTAATTGTTTATGAAATGGTCCTCAGTTCCAAAACTTGGTGGTTGGCATGGGGCATGGGGCTACTGCTTGAGAAACTGAAGTCCCAAGCCCTCTTTGTCGCGCCAAACTAGTTTGCTGCTTGTTCATTAGAAGCTAGTTTACATTTATTTTTTTATAAAGATGCCAGATTTTATTTTTACCATTTTATATAAAAGATCAAGGAGGAAGACAACTCCGCAATATTTTATACTATAAACTTTATAGTAATGAAGAGAGAAACAATCGCATAAACATTAAGTATGTGTGAAATGACTTGATCTTATTAATGTTATGGAGCTGGATGATCTATTGTGTACTTTTCTTTTAAGGAAGAAAAGGTGTAAAGGCTTTTCTACTTACATGTCTGATACACCAAAAAGAATGACTAGTTTTTATGGAGCAATATTGAAGAGTCTATAATCAGAAATGCCATAATTTCTTTAACCCTGTCAGAAAGCTGGAGACTGTTTGGTGAAGGTCTGCCCCTGTAAACATTTTGAGCCAAGGCTCTTTGGAAATGAAAAAAGTGCACCATTCTGGATCTGCTTGGCACCTGGCTCTTATATGCAATTAAAATTGTTTAGTTCATTCATGATTATTGGTTGTATCCAGTGTTATTCCCACTAAGAGTCTACCCATTGAAATTAGTGTACATGGCTATCTTAGGTTCATTAATTTCAATGCATCTGCTATGACTACTGTATATCTTAGTAGGATACAACACTCTTTTTACATTCCAGCCTGTACCTTCAAGCCATATTTTTGAAAGCACTGCTGTGCCAGATCTGGATTGTCTTATTTTGTCCACACTCTTGCTTCTTCTTAGGAACTGAATTTTCTAGACTTATTAATTCAAATCAAACCCAATATACTGTACTAGAAGTAATCCAAATGGAATCACTTCCAGTGGTATAATATACATGGTGAGATCCAGATCCAGATCTACATGGTGAGATCCATGTAATATACATGGTGAGATCCAGATTTGCACTCAGCACAGTCCCACTTGTGCCAGAGGAAGGAGATAGAGGAGTTATTTTATGGGAGAGTTGAAGTGTTGAGGATGGTATCTCTGGTGGGAAACATCTGCCAGATCTCACCATCTTCTGTGACTGTCTTCAGATTCCTTGACAGATGGGACAATCTTTGGTTTGTAGTATTACGGATTTTGTTGCATTTTTTTGTTCATACTCAGGGGAAGTCAGAAATAGGCAAAGGTAATTTTATATATGTTATCAGCTTTAAATAAAATGTTCCTGTGTTTGACTTTTCTGTACTGAACTTGTTTGACCAAGGTTGTAAAAATACATATTTTACAGATGTTGGGATATAATGTTCAGTAAGAATACCTTATTTTCTTAACAGTCCAGAATAGTTTTACATCATGTACTTGATATAATATGTGGAAAGTTTCAGAAGTAGTTTCGCAGGAACTTTATATTTCAGACCTTTATATAAGGCAGGTCTGTTCTGCACCTATGCTATTGCCCGCACAAAATAAGCCAGATTATTTAGAACATCACTTTGAAATTTTAAGATAATAGCCATCATGGTTGTGTTAGAGCATTTAAATCTGAAGACTAGCTATTGATTAAACTTGGTGTTTTCATTTGAACTTAGTGTGAGGACTTTGTTGGCTGGGCAGTTGGGTGGTCAACAAAATAAATGTTTGGCCCCCGTATGCAGAAGCATCTTCCCTCCATGAACTGTGTGGACAGACGATTCTTCTGTAGTTTCTAATGCACAGGAACATAGGAAGCTGCCTTATTCCAAGTCAGACCATTGGTCCATCTAGTTCAGTATTGTCTACACTGACTGGCAGCAGCTCTCCAGGATTTCAGGTACGTGACATTTCCAACCCTACTACCTAGAACTTTTAGGGATTGAAGCTGGGAACTTCTGCATATGTTTTGCCACCTCCCTGTGGCCCTTTCCAACATGCTGCAGCAGCTGGGTTTGTCAGTATTGGGTTTGTCAAGAGACATTTGTAAATTTGTCAAGAGACAAGAGTAAATTTATCCGCAACCACTTCCATGAGGAAGTAGAAGATTCTCTCTTATACATTCACTATTATATATGATGTGAAATAATGTCTTCTACTAAAAGATGAAAATACGAGATGAACAGCAAGATGCTCAGAAACGTTAGAAGAAAAATGAGCAATTGCTATAAATATTTTAATAGCTATGAAGACATAATACTTTCAAATGGTTGTTCCTTGGCTTTGAATTAATGAGATACATTGATCCTTTCTCTAGATGTATTTTTGATGCATAGCATGAATAACAATTTATTGTACACTGCTTTCCCTGGTGCAGATTTACAATTTTAATAGTTTCATGCCTGCCATTGCCTTTACAGACACTCCCGATTATTTAGAGAGTAGGGGGAAATGAAAACACCTCCCACATTTATTCTAAAACATGTATACCCATTTTCCTTCTTCCAAAGCATTTAAATCAGATTATTATTTTATTAGCATGTATTTAGATAGATGAGTATTGATTGAAAGTGAGAAGAGGCAATTGAGTACGTACATTGTAAGAAATGGGAAGAAGAGTAAGAGAAAATCTAGATACAGTTATAGGGGGAATGAGAGAGGGGGGGGGGAGAGAAAGACAGAAGGCTAGACACATATGGACCAGAAAGGAAAGGCCCTTGCAAACATCATCACTGGGGAGAGGGCAAAACTCTGCAAGGTTGTCTGGAACCTTGAGTTGAGTTCTTGCTCAGTTGAGTTCTTGCTCAAACTGGCCAAGAGGGAGTTGTTCTGGAGAGCTTCAGTGTTGGCTGCCCTCCACTGCAAGGTGGGGGGACACTAGCACCAAAGTACAGCTGCTCTGGTGATGTCTGAAGTGGTGGGGAAGATAGGATGCTGCCTCTTGCATTTCTGCCGCCTGAAGCGGCTGCTTCACCCCGTCTCACCTGCAGGCCAGCTCTGCTGCCTAACCACTTCATCATATTTCACAGGGTCATAGTAAACCATGTCAGACCAATGGCTCATCCATGGGCATAGCCAGGGGGGTGCGGTGGGGGCAGCTGCTCCCCCAGTCAAGTAAATAAATAGAAATACTTAACTGACCAATTGTGTGGCAGATAACTTGGTTCTGCACCTCCCCTAATAAATCCTGGCTACTCCCAGGGGCCCATCTACCTCAGTGTGGCCTGCACTGACTCTCCTTGGTTTCAGGACAGGTGTGTCTCCTAGCCTTGCCTGCAGGTGTCAGGGATGGAATCTGGGACCTTTTGAAGCTACAGCCTTTCCACTTTCCTCATTGCGTCCAAATCCTGCTCCCTTACCTGGGAATTGGGAGTAGGGCATCTAGTCGGAGAATACGGATTCCTGGTAAATGTGGGACTCGCCTCGTTCTTTAATTCGTAGCTCCTCCCTCACCTGAGAAATTAGCAGGCTATTTCACACCTGTCGGGCTACTCGGGTGGCCATCGGTTCCTGAACCAAAGCACAGCAGCCCAATACCCTCTGCAACAGAAGCATTAATTAAACCTTGTTTTATGCATTTGATTGGTCTTTTGGGGAGGAGGAGGAGGAGCCGGGACCTAACAGATTCTCTGCTACTCAGTGCTGAAAAGAAACACTCGGCCCATGTTCAGAGGCACTCCGAATCTCGTTTCAAGCGCCTCCCGACGGCGGGAGCCACGGAGCAGTTTGCATCTGCCTGAGTCCCCGCCGTCCAACAGCCGGCGAAGGGAGGGAAGGGCCCGCCTGCCCGGGGCTGCGCCTTCGCTTTCCCAGCGCTTGCGCGTTGCGTCCGCCGCCGACGCGGCTCTCGAGAGGTCGCAGCAGGCGGCGTGCGAAGGGAGAGCTGGCGCCGCCCGCAACTTGGTGGCGGCTGCTGTCCGCTGCCTATTTTAGTCAAAACCTCCGCCCCGGGGGCTCGCGCGCGCTTCGCCTCGACTCCTTCGGCGAGAGAGGGCGCCCTCGGAGGAGCTGCCGCCGGAGGAGACCCACGGTGGGACGGAGGCGCCTCAGAAGCGAGCGGCAGGTAAGGCTGCAGCCCCGACGGGAGAAGTTGGGCGAGCGCGCGAAACGGCAGACGGGACGCTGCAGGGGCCGCTCTGGCGGCGGAGTTGCCAGCTCCGGATGCGGGAGAGGCTCCCGCGAGGGGTTTTCTCGGCAGCCGGGTGGCCCTTCGGGCTCGCCTCCCCTTGCTCAGGAGAAAGTTTCCCCGGGAGCCGGGCGCCCCTCTCGCGCGCAGGCAAACCCCCTTCGAACAACGGCAGGAATTCCAGGCCGTTTTTCTGGAGGGGCGGCAGAAATTCACTTTGCGCCTGCTCAGAGACGCAGCTGAATCCGTTTCCCGCGCTTCCTCAGTAGAGCGCAAGGCGCATACCAGTCCCTTCTTTCCCAGACCTGGGTAAGCTTAGCAAGGTCACTTACCTGCCTAGTCTGTGCCATAGAGACATAGTAACTTAATGGAATTGGAGTGTTGGAAGGGACCCCAAGAGTCATCTAGTCCAACCCCCTGCAATGCAGGAATCTTTTGCCCAATGTGGGGCTGGAACCCACAACCCCGAGATTTTAAATGTCTCATGCTCTACTGACTGAGCTATCCCAGGGTCAGTTTCATACGCTGCCAGAGGTGAGCTCAAAGTGTGACAAGTGCAAAATAATATTTTGGTTCCTTCAATACGTACTCAGTCATCCCTTTCTCTCTCTCTCTCTCTCTCTCTCTCTCTCTCTCTCTCTCACACACACACACACACACACACACACACACTACTGCAGTTTAAGAGTTGGAGTGTAGAGCCCCTTGCTTCCTTTCCTTGAGAGAGGCAGTCTTCACATGCTTAATTGTTCCTGCTTATTACTCCTGCAGCACCATCTTGAATGAGTCCTGATGCTTGAAATTCAGGGGAAGCCCTAAGCTTTTCTGAGGCCTGGCTCCATTTAAGCTGAGCACCTGTTGTTGTCCCCAGCCAGGGCCTTCCTGCTTTCTGGTGCGCTTGTGTGCAAAGCTCTGTCACAGCCTGGAATGTCAAGGAACATTTCAGCAGAGACACCCCCAAGTGGTGGTCTGCTTATCTCTTTACAGAGGTCCTTTGGGAGGAGAGCCTGCTGTAATTTGGCAGTCGGGCTTTATGGGCTTATCTGCCACCCCTGTTTCCTTGGATGCCTTCAATTGCTTACTCAGGAGACGACTCCTGCTGTTGCTCCTTGCTTTGCTCCTTTTCATTTCAAATATATTCTTTAATAAGTATCCGCTCACAGGTATATGAAAGGTGGTGTACTTTATATTTGAAGTCCAGCAAAGATAGGATGCAAAATAAATGCAAACTGAATTAATTTATACAAATAGACGCAGTCGCGATCTGCTTGAAATAACCCTGCCAAATGTTTATGGTTATGATTTACAAGAGCATACTGAAAGCCTGCTAAACTGCATTAACAATAAAATGCGTTTTGCTGATTATATTTGGGGAGTGGGGTGTATAAAACCTTGGTTTGATGTTCATTTTGAGTGAAGGGTTTGGCTACTGTCATTTTTATTTTTTTTAAAGGCTGAGTGGAATTAATGCATTACTTTGTCTGTTTACAGGTCATCAGCTATTTATAAGGACACTTGTTCTGAAGCAGCAGAAAGCCAGGTGATTCAGAAAACACAGTGGTATCCCATGGGGAATTTTCCCAACGGTTTGTTTATCTGTGATGCTGTGCAGGGATCAGTACTGCACGATACCAAAAGTTCAGAGTTTATCTCTTTCCCACTCCTCCCCACTTCACACAGTTGCCCTCCATGAGTTGGAGGGCAAAGCAAAGAGTGGAGCTTGTGGAGTGGAGTGGAGCTTGTTCACGCTTGCAGTGTGCCCGGATAGAGCTTAGGATATTTTGTGTGTGTGTGTGTGTGTGTGTGTTGTGTTATATATAGTTTTCCTCTTCTCAGTGACCTGTGCTAGTGTGCAAAAATACCCTACTACTTGCAGCCCAAGCCTAGGCATGAAATTCAGTGGGATTTATTCTCTAGTAAGCACTGCAACCTTAAAGGTGTATTTCATCCTGTACTGAGCAATTTGTGTCATGTGTAAATGTTTATAGGCATAAATATATAATCCTAATAAATTAATAGCAATAAATAAATAAGAATAAAATATTAGTGCAGGATAAAATGCAGGTGATAATAAGATTTTACATTCTAGCCCATGCCAGGTTTTACAGTAACATTGAAGGTAAAGAAGTTTGGATTCTGATATGCTTATAATGTTGAAAGCTTTTTCAATGTCTTGTTGAACACCTGTGCTTTTAAAATTCAAAATCTAATGTGGCCTGACTTTCGACAAATTAATTTTGATGTGCTTTCTTGCATAGTTAACCGCCACCCCACCTTTGTGCTTGCATGGTAATTGTATATATAGTTCTTGCAAATTAAAATGTTAGAATATGCAGAAATTTTCAGGTTTAACCCCAGAATAAGAGTACAAGAAGAACGTATATTTAAAGAAGAGTGAAGAGTATTTATTGAATATATGGAAAATAATTGTACACAGCTGAAAACACTGGCAGCATTAAGATAAATTCAACAGAGTAAACAATATTTGATTGATGTGAAAGTGGAAAATTGATTTGAATGGTTATTGTAAAATATGCAAGAAAGTATGATATGTAATATGAACCATGGAAGGAGAAGAAGGGAAGTCACTGGATATTTTAAAGTTTGTAAAATGTTTAATTTGAAATGTAGGAAAATGAAAACTCAATTCAAATTATTTAAAAAAGGAAATATGACTTAAGGTAACAAATATTCCACCCTGTAAGTTGTTACATTTGTGTTCTTTTCCTTCACTGTCTTGTATGTGTTGGTGGTATTTTGACATTATTATTACCAGGCAATAAAAAGTACTTGGCTCAAGTTGAAAAGCATGAATACAAACCAGGGGGAAAAAATTAAAACTGAATAGGAACTGCCAAGAAAGCCACTGTTAAAACTAAACAGTGCAGAGAATCAAACAGTTATGTCCCTGTTACGAAGTTTTCAACTTCAATACTAGGGGCTGGTTGTGTATCTAATTAAGAAGTGCCCCTTGCTGATGCCCATGCATGGACAGTTCTGCTCCGTGGTCAGATGCATTATCTGCCCTTCTGTCGTGTTTGGAGATAAAGTAAACCTGTTTCTGCTGCACTTAAAATTGGCTGTCAGAAAAATTGTGCAGCCTTTTGCCTCTCAAGCGTTGTAAAGTGCTATATTTAGTAGAACTATTTAATGTCGCTGCCACATGACAGTTTGATAGGTGTGGGATAGATAAGGGAGACTCACTTTATTTTTAAGCATCCCATGCCAATACTGATCTAAAGCATAGAAGTCACCTTTGGCATACACTTCATGCGTGCAGAAAGCTGATACTTTGCCGTGGATAGCAAAACAGTTTGGAGCAGCTTGGATACATATGTTGTCTTTTGTTCTTATTTAAAAATAGAGTTATAGTGTGACACACACACACACACAAACTTTTCGGAATGTTAAATATAAGAGTCTCCAGTACTTTTGTATCTGTTGAAAAAGACTGATTCAAGCTGCAAGTGTGAAACTATGTGTTGTATTTTCCAATTCTTATTTTAATGTTTTGTTGTTGTTGTTTTAAAAAAACATTTTAACAGGCAACTTCAAGATGAATCCTACAGAAGCAAATTCAATTATGGTGACCCCTTTGAGTTTCAACCCAGATGTCAACAATCCCATCTCTATGCCTTTGAATGAAACCCTTTGTGAAAACTGGAGAGAGATTCACCATCTCGTGTTTCATTTGGCCAATATTTGTTTTGCTGTTGGATTGGTTATTCCAACCACTTTCCATCTTCATATGATTGTCCTACGAGCCATGGTAATAATAGGTAGGACAAACAAATATTTAGGAATACGCAAAAGCTTTTATATGCCAAATAGATTTTCTTCTTATTGCATACTAGCACCCCCCCTTCTTCCATTCCACAACACAAACTGCTTTAGAAATACAAAAGTAATTTGCGGTGCAGAACAGGATTCTACAGTTTATTATGGCATGGAAGAGTTAAAGCCAGAAGAGATAACTCTGGCTCATACACGACTGCTCTGTTGTCATAGTGAGGGAGCATTGATTTAGAGTATATCTGATCTGTTGGGTGTCCCCACTAGTAAGGTTACACTGGGCCTCATCAGTGGTGGCACCCAGCTTGTAGAATGCTCTCTGACAGGTTCAGGAACCACTAACACTATTGTCATTTTACATAGCTTTTAGTAATTACATGTTTTTGTGTATATGACTTAATTGAATTCCTAATACTGCTATACTGATTGTATTAATGCATCTTTTTTTAATTCTCTGTCTTAAATTAATGTTTTTAGTTGTCTCTGATATTGTAGTATTTTTTGTAAACTACTTTAGATATTATTTTAATAGAAAGGTGGCCTGTACATACAAACAGCTATATGGTCCCAGTACACCTCCAGTGTACTTAGTGACACACATACATGTAAATGGCATGCACAGCGACCTTCTGCCAGCCATTATGTTTTCTGGGATTTCTGTGAAGAGCTTTGCTTATTGTCCATACATGCTTATGACTGTGGCACACATTATATTGTAGTTGCAGTGGAATGCATTTGCATTCATTGCCTACGAAGGGCCAGTGTATGACTTGCAGCTTAATTGCCCTAAGGAGGAGCATTATTATTAATAATAATATTATTTGGAAGTAAACTAAACAGAATATTTTTATTCTTGGAATACGTAACTGAGGAGGCTGGGGAAAACCAGTTGCAGTATTCTGTTGGAATCATAGTTCTTTGGACATGTGTGTGTGTATACATAGTCATTTGGCACACTTTGTTTTTGGCAGGATGTACACTATTCATCATCTGGGCAACACTATTCCGTTGTGCTGTGGATATAATGATCTGGAATACAACATTCCTTGTTATCAACCTTTTGCATTTTATATACTTGCTATATAAGAGAAGACCGGTACGTACATCACCATTAAACTATTGATAAAATGTGTAAGGTGCTACTTTAAAAGGACCATTCTCTTCCATCTTGATTCGAACAAGTCTATACTGGGCTTGTTGACTAACTTGAATACATGACTTATCATTTCTATAACTCTCAAGAGCTTTGCTTTCAAGTATTTGTTTTCAGGTTTTTTTAAACATAAAAATCCTTCGTACAGAGGCCTTTAATTATTTATGAATTCCTATTTTTTAAATTCATTTTTTAGTATATAGCCACCAAATTTCCATTTGTGTAACCTGCCATCTTGGTTCAACTTGAATCCAATGTGTCCATTATGGTGGTGGTATTTGTTTTTCAGTTTTCCGGACACTTGATTCTTTATGATGTAGGGCATCTGGCTCATTATGACTAGGGTAGCAAGTCTTTGGGTATTTCCTCCACTCATCTGTTAAACCAGTTACCCCAGCAGGAAAAATAGATTGGTTTAAACCAAAGTTTGTGCTGGTGACCAGTAATCACTGAATTGTATGACCTTTTTGTTGTATCAAATATGAAATTGTTTTCTGTGTAATGCTGTAACCAGTTTTACAAGATATGATTGAAAGGCATCAATTAAGAAATAAGCTGGAAAATTCCTAGTACATGATTAAGGTTATGAACATTTCTCTGGGAGTAAGCCCTGTTGGAAGATACAATGCTGCAAGTCATTCAAAGTTATCTTGAGCCATCAACAAATAATTTCTTTCTTTATAGTAGAGTGCCAAACTTCAGTTACTATAGATCAGTGACAAGCAGTTAATTCTATAAAAGGTGATGGGTGTACTTTACTTCCTCAGCTATTTTGTTTTGGAGGGCAACTCTGCATCTTTCAGTGCCTAGCAATATAACCTAGCAGCCCCTGCTGAAGCTGTTCTCCAGCCTCTTAAGATTTTTAAAATTGATTCTGTGTTGCTCAGTATTGACTTTCCCTTTAAGTGTTGCACCTGCGTTGATGTTTTGCTGCTTTGTCATGTGTGAAACTAAAAAGCTGCTTTGGCCCTCTCTTGCTATCTATGCCACATGTAAAAATGAATGCCTAATGCAGGCTTTACATTTTTCATACAACTCCTTTTAACTGTAGCCTGATTTCTTTCTTAAGAACATGCTGGTTCAGAGCTCCCCCCCCCCCCCCAGGACTAAAAGCCTGAGACATTTTAGCCTTTTGTCATAGGGAAAGTGCTCCAGCCCCCTGCCTCCTTTGGCACCATATGTTACAGTAATACATGTGTGGTTTTCTTTTCTGGGATTGTCTGAACAAAAGCAGATTGCTGGGTGGGGAGGGGCATGCACACTGCAGATTACTGTCCCATTCCAAATTGTTCTTGTAAACCTGCTTGTGCTCCACCCATTGGATCCTAAACACATGTTTGATTGAGCAGCCCACATCTGGAACATTAGGTGGGTGAAAGAACCATCTTGAATGATTTGGACTGGGAAAATTTAAGCCCTTCCTTTCTCCGTCATGTTGTGCATTGGTGAAGTTGCTTTAAAAAAAGGGGGGGAGGAGTTTGCTTTTGGGGAGGGCAGAGAGAGGGAGAAAGGTTCTCTCATGTTTTCATGTAATGAAATTTTATAGAGTTTTGTTCCATGTTGCATTTACTGTGATTGTCTGAATTGGTATATTTGGAGCATAGAATCGTGGAATTGTAGAGTTGGAAGGGATCCCAAGGGTCTAACCCGCTGCAATACAGAAATCTCAACTAAAGCATCCCTGACAGACAGCCATCCAACCTCTGCTTTAAAAAAACCTCCAAGGAAGGAGAGCCCACCACCTTTTAAGGGAATCCTTTCCACTGTCAAACAACTCTTACCCTCACCAAGTTCTTCCTAGTGTTTAGTCGGAATCTCCTTCCTTATAACTTGAGTCCATTTGTTTGGGTCCTACCCTCTGGAGCAGGAGAAAGCAAGCTTGCTCCATCCTCCATGTGACAGCCCTTTAGCTATTTGAAGGTAGCTATCATATCTCCTATCAGTGTTCTCTTATCCAGGCTAAACATAGCCAATTTCCTCAACTGTTCCTGGTCATCTTGGTCACCCTCCTCTGCACACATTCCAGCATATCAATATCCTTCTTAAATTGTGGCACTCAGAACTGGACTCAGTACTCCAGATGTGGTCTGACAAAGGCACAATAGAGTGAGACTATTACTTCCCTTGGTTAGGGTACTGTACTAAAGCGTTATTTTTTTTGCTGCTGCATCACACTGTTGACTTATGTTAAGTTTGTGGTCTACTAAGACCCTAGAACCTTTTCACATGTACTACTGCCTAATTCAGGTGTCCCCCTATCTGGTTATTCCTGCCTATATATCCTTAATGAAATTCATTTTGTTAGTTTGGGCCCAGTTCTCCAAACTGTTAAGGTCACCTTGAATCCCAGTTTAGTCTTCTATAGCATCAGCTACCCCTCTCAGTTTGGTGTCATCTGCATATTTGATGAGCACCTCCTCAAGTCTGTTATCCAAGTGGTTTATAAAGGCATAGAACAACAATGAGCCCAGGATAGAATCCGGCAGCACCCCACTTGTAACTTTTTTCCAGAATGATGAAGAACTATTAGTTCCTTTGGGGACTCTTTGGGTTCAGTCAGCCAGCCAGCTACAAATCCATCGAACAGTTCCTTTATCTACAAGATAAAGGAACTTACTGAAATCAAGATACACTATGTCCACATCTTTCCCCTGATCCACCAAGCTTGTAACTCGAGAGAGAGAGAGATTCATCTGGCATGACTTGTTTTTGAGAAACCCATGCTGGGTCTTAGTAATCACAGCATCCATTCCCAAAGGCTTACAGACAGACCATTTAATTATCTGTTCTAGGACCTTTCCTGGTATTAGTGTCAGGTTGACTGGTTGGTAGTTACCTGGGTCGTCTTCCCCCCATTTTTGTTTTGAAGATAGGGAACAACATTTGCCTGCCTGCAGTCTGCAGGGACCTCCCCTGTTCTCCAAGAATTCTCAAAGATTATAGGCAGAGCCTCTGACACTACATCTGCAAGCTTCTTTAGTCCCCTTGGGTACAGCTCACCAGGCCCTGGAGATTTGAATTTATTTAAAGTAGCTAGGTGTTCCTTTACCACCTCTTTTCCTATCTTGGGCTGCAGCTCCCTCCTTGAAATGTTGGCATGAAATATTGAAGCCACCTCTCAAAAGACTGAAGACTCATGTGACTGTGATTGTTTGCCTGTTTTAGACAGTGGATTTGCTTTCTGGCTATCAATATTCTTCCTGTCTGTCTTGCTGTGTGTGTGTGTGTGTGTGTGTATAACTCAATAGCTCATCTGCTTTCCAGCATCCTTCACAGTTTGGTTATTCATGATGAATATAAAACCCACATCAAAATTGAAATATTAAGAGTGTTTCATTTAATCCAGTTAGACTTGATTTAATATATAAATAAAAAATGAAAACAGCACAGCAAGCTGGATGACTCATTCTTACAGTCATTGCACAAAAACTTAAAGTGTTTCAGGCTTTTCTCTTCCCTCCTAAGCTGAATATGTCATCAGAAGAACACCAATGCAACTGAAAGCTTTGGCATGGGAAAACAGGAATTTGAGGTGCAGTTTATTAGAAGCCTTTAAAAGGTGGCCTTTAATGTTGAGTAGGGATGGTCAAATCTGTCACTTTTGTTTCTCATTTTTCTAATACTCAGTTCTCAACATTTCCTTGCCAGTATGCATTTTTTTTAAGTCCTCATGAAAATTCACCAGCGTTTTAGTGTTAATTTCTCCTAATACACACATTTTTATGCTATTTTGTACAATTTTTGCAGTGCTATCTCTCCATATATATGCACACTTAGCTTTAATTTATGCATTTTTACTTGGCTGAAGAATTGCATGGCAAAATTAAGAGAAATTCAAATTTCAAAGCATGGTTGTGTTTTGATTCAGATATTGTTTGAAAAGTACAAGTTACATAGGTTTTATTTCCTGCTAATAGTCATTCTAGTTCTGCGATCCATTGCATATGGGCACAGTTTATATGGAGATGTACATGATATTTGCTCCTTTGCTACTGAATAATTTTCATCTAGAGTAGTCCTCTCACACTGCACTTTCTACAGCTGTTCTGTAGCATCTGTTCACTGTGGCATGAGTGAGCAGTATGAAAATGAAGCATGAAATAACACTTTGACCTAAATGAACTGAAAGGATAAGGGAGAAAATCCAGTATGTGGTTTAGTCTAATTATTTGGCAAAAAATTGAGAACGGAGGACAGCTTGCAAGACTCCTAGCATCTTTATGACAAATGAATACTCACATTTCTCTTTAAACCCAAGGGCAAAGCTCTTTTCCCCACAGAGCATACACCTCTTTTTCCTTTCTTATTTATTAGCAAGAAATAATCTAAACTACAAACTCTCTCTTCCCTTGAATGAAGGCCTCTGTTATGCCTTGGATACTTATTTGTCTAGTGCTGAAGCCTTTCCTGTTTCTGCTCTTCATGACACCCACTTTCTCCACTCTTTGCAAACGAATTTGGTCTCTGCTCAATCTGCTAATGTTTTTAGATACGGTAGGACACTGTGTCCTGGGTAGTAACTCTATTGATTCAGGAGCACAGCTAGATATGTGCCAGTTTTTTTCTCACCCTGCTTCCTGTTTTGGTGCATAAATGAGTGTAGAATGTTAGACACTGTTTTCTCTTTCTTACAGCATCTTATAATGGACTGGCTTTTGCAAGCCTTTAGAGTTGTTTTCATGGCTCTCTGGCCATCTTCCGCTTCTTAGCAAAGAACCAAAATAATTATATTAGTACTTTGCTTTTGAGCATTACCTGTAGAGTGCTCAAAGTGCTTCACATAACTTGCTTTTCTCACTCTAGCCCTGTGACAATTTTTTACCCCCTTATTGCAGTTGGGAGTGTGTGGTGATATAATGAGACATGTTGAAGGTCACCTAGCTATTTCACAGCCAAATTGAGATTTGACCTGAATGCATCCTGATTTGTAGGTCAGTCTCTTCAGCTATAAACATCTAGATAGAAGCAAGTTTCATTGAACTCAGATGCAGGTCCCATTGAGTAAACGTTTACAGGACTGTACTCTTAGTCACTGTGCTTCACCAGCTCTATGCTACAACAGGCAGAGAAATAACTGGGAAAATAAGGAAAGATCTGATTACCTATTTTATTAGAATATAATTCCATTGCCATTTATATCTGTATTACTGCATTGGTTACATCTGCTTGTAGACATGAGTGTGATATCACTTTCTGGGTCATGTGGCCAGCAGGACTAAACCGCATCTGGCACAACAAAGCAATGTGATGAAAGCCAGAGCACACAGAAATGCCGTTTACCTTCCTACCGCAGCGGTACCTATTTATCTACTTGCACTGGTGTGCTTTTGAACTGCTCTGTTGGCAGAAGCTGGGACAGAGCAATGGGATTCACCCCATCGCGTCTATTCAAACTGCTGACCTTCCAATCAGCAAGCCCAAGAGGCTCAGTGGTTTAGACCACAATGCCACCCATGCCCTTTTAAACTTTGTATAGGCACTTCCTAGCTTAAATGTAGGCTGGAAGAAACTGGTATTTCCACACACAGAAAAATACAATGCAACTTCTAACTCTGATATTATTATTTAAATTTCTATGGTAAAAGCACATCTGCTAATATGTATAACTATAGTGTTAGATGTATCCCATTTGTCAGTTTCTTTGATGCTATATTGGAATAAAGTTGTCACTGGTTTGTATGTTTATGTGTTTTGGGTAAAAAGTATATTTTAGAGTCAATGCTAAGAAATACTTACTTTTTGTGTTATAGATAAAGATAGATAAGGAGCTCAACAGTCTGTATAAGAGAATGTTTGAACCACTCCATGTGCCTCCAGAGTTGTTCCAAAGACTGACAGGACAATTCTGCAACATTCAGACACTAAAAACAGGTCAGGCGTATGCTGCAGAGGACAAAACATCAGTGGACGATCGATTAAGCATCCTGTTAAAAGGAAAGTACGTGCTTGAAAAAGTTTGAACAGGAGTAGTCCTTTTCATGGCATAATTGAATTGTGGAAAAGTAGAAATGAAAATTTAAAAGGACTGCAATATACAATTACTTGTGTCTTCTTTTATACATAACATTAGTTTTGAATAATTTGAATGTATGCAGTAGCAATTCAATGCTGCTTTCCTCCATTGCTTTAAGATACTGCTTTGAGGTAGCAGTAACCTTTACTGATCTCTGCAATGCTTGAGCCAATTGCTTCTTGGCATCTCACCTACTTTTTTGGTGACAGTGAGCTGTAGCACTCTCTCATGCCACCATGATTCCCAAGTTGTTGATTCACTTTGTTTAACTATACCTTAGTGTTAAATCAGAGTTCTGCCCACACCACACATTTAAAGCAATATTATACAACTTTAACAACCCTGGGGAATGTCGTTTGTTAAGGGTGTTGCTCTGTGACTGTTAATGAAATAGAGTTCCCACAATTCTCCATGTCTAGTTCGTTTCCCCCCCCCCCCACTCCCGCACTTCATGATATACAAGTCTACCTTCTAAAGTGGGAAGCCTGCTATATTCAAAAACATATCTGTTTTTGAATTCCAACTTTCCAGGCTTCTAAACACAGTAAATTATTGTATTCCGGTATGAATTGAATTGTTGTGCCTCTGGTATTTTCATATGTTTTTCATATTTTTTCATCAGAATGAAGGTCTCCTATCGAGGGCATTTTCTGCATAATATTTACCCCTGTGCCTTTATAGATTCTCCTGAATTTCGATCAACTCAGATGCATCGAGGTGAGAAGTTCCAGGTATGGAACTGTTCTGTTGGGTGTGAATGCAATTCTTGATGGAAAAAAAATATGTGGTGCTATAGAGTTAACTTTTTCATATAGCCTTTTCAGACGTTAATGTTGGAGAATATAATCGTTATCATTCTAGATGCAAAAGTGGCAGTGTTGTGTTGCTTGTTGAGAGCTGTAAAATTATATAGTTTCTTCGGATTCTAAATGTTTAACGCAAGTACCATAATAAATATTGGATGAAATAATCATATGAATCTGTTGTGGGACTAAGGAAACATAGAAATGTAGCGTTGGAAGGGACCCTGCAGGAATGCACAGCTGTCCCATATGGGGATTGAACCTGCAACCTTGATGTTATGAGTATCACACTCTGGCCAATACCTACTCTGCTTATGCCTATGTTAATCTGAACACTAATCTACTTCAAAAGAAGCATTGAAGATAAATAAGGGCAGCAATAGTACTCACTCTTTCATATTTTAAAATGATTTTGAACTCCAAGGCCCATTTTTTTTAACTAAAAAGATGTAAATTGTAAAGATTAATTTCACTCTCCCCCTTTTCTTGCTGACCTTAAACTGTACTCAACACTAAAATGTCTCGTAACAAATGTAACTGATCTGTAGAAAAGACTGTATAACCTGAAAAAAGAGACGAGGCGTGTACTTTTGTAAACCAAGAAAATCTCCCTCTCTCTCTCTCTCTCTCTCTCTCTCTCTCACACACACACACACACACACACACACACACAATATATATGCTGACAATTCTCCACCTCCTAAGTAAAAGGGGAGGCCAGAGGAATAGTGGCTGCTCAAAGGGAAAGGAAGCAGAGTAGGTATTGGCTTGAGAAGTAGGGACTTGATTCGATGGTAAGTAGATATGGTAAAAATAGGAAACGAGGGAGGGGAGTTGAGAGAAAACCCTCCCACCCGTGGATGTTGTATACTGTTGGTAGGAAGGCAGTCTCTCAGAATGTGATATTTGGAGGCAAAGTCACTGTACACCTGGAAGTTAAGTTGTGAAGATACCGCAGGGTCCCCAAAGGTGGCTGCTGTGAAGTGGGCAAGCTGAATTTCACACATAAAATTGTACCAAGCACCCAATTTTGGGGCTGCAGATCTTTAGTGAGTTCTTGTTTTTAACTATGGCTATGCAGTATCTACTTGATTGTAAAGCCAGGACAGAGGGTTGATACAGTGTCTAAAACTGGTAATTGATGTAATATGTTCCAGTCAAGAACTGGGCATAAAGCCAAAGCGAGGTAGCTGTCAAGATATATTCATCTCTACACTGGAAGGAAGTTATGGGATACTTAACACTATTCCTAATAGATTATTTTTGGTCATTGATTTGTTCTGAGCTGAGAGGAAACCACCTAATTTTAAAGTAGTTCTTTGCATCTCTTTTATTTAGATCAGGGTTTGGATTTTTTATTTTACACAAAATGAAAAATGTTCATTTTATGACTGACAGGTACACATTTCCAAATTTCTGTTTCTAAATATATGCAGGGATGGAAATTGTATTGTTGTAGCCCACCTGAAGATGCTTACTTGGCAGGTGGTATATGAATAGCTTAACTAAATATGTACACCCAAGTAAAAACTGGTTCATGCTCCTGGCATGCTTTTATATTGGGCATAGATCCTTTTGCTGTAACATATTTTGGGAGACAGCACATTCATAATTCACTTCCCTGTCAGGATCACTGATCATTTCTTCCCTATGAGTCTGGGGTGGGCTTTGGCTTTGGGTCTTCCTTTCTTTCTTAGTACACTGGTGCCATCTGCTGGACACATGTCAACCTTAGCAAACGAGCTACCTTTTGCTTTTGCTGGATGGTGCATGTGTGAATCATCCCTTAGAACTGAGCTGCAATCCTACACACATGCATCTCAATCTCATCAGTAGGGTTCCATCAGACTTCTGCATTCATACTGGTCCAGTTGTATCATCATTTGTTGCACTGTTGATAAACTGATGTTGTTCGTTCGTTTTTAAATTTGTCAGTGCTGTCTTTCTCTAAGCCATAAAGATGGTGTGCAACAGATCAAGACAATTAAACATTGTAATGTTTTAATATTTTATTGTCAATTTCAAACAGCAGCACTAGTAAAAGAAAGGGGTCAAAAAAGGGTGGTATTAATGTATTGGTTCATTTAATTTTTTTATTTCAATGTTTTCTCTTTTTTAACATTTTGTATATTATTATTGCTGGTATATATTGAAAGTAAAAATAATAATGGGTTGCTATTTTTAAATATTGCATTAGTGCATATATTTTTGTTGTTGTTGATATGACCACGATGGTAGAAGCAGCAAGACCACATACAACAGCGAAGTTTTGGGCCTGCATATAGCGTGTTAATCTATGTTCCTTTATTCAAATTTGGCCTGTTTAATCCCAGACATTGGTATCCATCTTTTTCATTCCTTTTATGCAATAGATTTGTTCACAGGGTGCTTTTAATTAAATGGATTTGGAAGGCAGGTGTCCAAAACGTCAGAAGAATTTTCCTTGCAAATTTCTGTGAAATTTTGGGAACCCACTGGCCATGACCTATCTATTAAGCACATTCTGTGTCAGACTGTGGATGCAGTGTTTGAAGGAGAAACCACTATGGATACATTTGTGTTAAGTCTCTTTCTGCTGAACACCCAAACTAAAATGCATTGTGATCAGTGGCACATATTAAAGCAGTGCTAATTCTATGAATATACTTTCTTTGCAGGTCTCCATTACTGCTGATGATAACTGCAAATTTTTATGCTGGTCCAGAGAGAGACTTACCTTTTTTCTGGAATCTGAACCATTCCTCTTTGAAATATTTAAGTACCTTATTGGAAAAGATATTACTAACAAGTTGTACTCATTAAATGATCCAACACTAAATGATAAGGTAAGGGTTTCATCTCTGCTGTTGGAAACTGTGTAGCTGTTGTCCTCAATTCTTAAAAACGCATCTTCCCTTTCTATGCTACCTCTTTTTTAATATATTTGTTACATTTAGAATAATAGTATCATAGAATTGTAGAGTTGGAAAGGCACCCAACCCCTTCAATGCAGTAATCTCAACTAGATCATTCACAACTGTCCTGAACTCTAGGCCCAAAGGAGGACTTGTAGGAATGGTTGGGTGGAGTTTTGCTGAAGTAGGATGCCAAAAACTTCAGAATGGCCAGTTCTAGTGCTTTATTAAAAAAAGTACAAACTTTCGGCAAAGCAGCCTGCCAGTTTTGGTTTATGGTTCAGAACAATGATGCTCGTCCAACCCCTACTTAAAAACCTCCAATGAAGGAGAGCCTAACAGTGAATCTTCCCTGTGACAGCCCTGCAAATATTTGAAGATGGCTATCATCTGCTCTGTCTTCTCTTATCCAGGCTAAATGTGCCCAACTCCCTCAACTTAAGACTTGGTTTCCAGACCTTTGATCATCGTCCTCTGCATACATTCCAGCTCGTTAATATCCTCCTTAAATTGTGGTGCCCAGAGCTGGACACAGCATTCAAGGTGTGGTCTGACCAAGACAGAATAAAGCGAAACTATTACTACCCTTGATCTAGACACTATAATTCTGTTGGTGCAGCCTAGAGTAGTATTAGCTCTTTTTTTGCTGCTGCTGCATCACACTGCATCATGACTCTTGTTAGCGTGCAGTTTACTAAGAGCACAGTGATGGCTGTCGTACCATTTTCAAGTGTCCGGGGAAATGGCATTTAGCATACACATGTGGAAAGTAAGAATTCCACAAATAATTATCTCTAAAGGCCTCTTACTAGTAGAGCATCTCAAAAAATCATCTATCCAAATCTTCCAATTCCTGCCCTTGAAACTATAAATATACTATAAATCCAGCCGGGGGGGGGGGCGTCTACTTAAATGAGCCCTGCTAATAGCTGATCCCAGTTCCCTGGAAAAGGTATGTATGCCCTATCACATGGCAAGCTCCAGTGATGTAGCAGAGTGTCAGACTTGGATCAGGAGGAAGCAATTTCAAATCCTCACAGAGCTATGAAGCTCATCAGGTGATCCTGGGACCATTCTCCAGTTCTTAGCCTAGCCCAGCTAATGGCGCCAGGTGAAAATATTCTTCTTTAACCAGGCCTTTGACTGATTGACATCTGATGCCCTTTTAAAATGTGTTGTGGAAGGGGGGATTATTGGATTTTCTTTATTGTGTATTTTCTGTTTTTTTATATTGTGAACCATCCTGAGATCTATGGTTATACGGTGGCATACAAACAATAATCGCTTTTGGGGTGTGTGTGTGTGGAAGAAATGTCTGCTATTCTGAGCTCCTTGGAGGAAGCAAGATTGGTACTGAAATGCAAAGAAATAAATATATGTTCACGTTTAGTAATGATGAACTATTTGGTATAACTTGTTTCTCTACAGACATCCCAGAAAATAGATCGACAGCCCAGTTTGTGCTCACAACTTTCTGTGATGCAAATGAGAAACAGCATGGCTAGTTCAAGTGATGGCGAAGATGGCTTGCAACATTTTCTCCGTGGGACTTCCACTGCTTCAACCCTTCGTGAGTCATTAACCTACATTTCCAGCTAGTCAATCGCAAGTGTTGTGGGGAAAATACTTTAGCACAGGGGGAAATACCATTGCACTCAGACATTAGTTGTGGGTTCAGGCCATGATTTTTAAGAAAAAATTATGTCCTCACATTCATGCTCATTGCACAGTGACTGCAATCAAGCAATGATTTTCATGTGTGAATGGGACATTGCAGTTGAGACTTCACAGGCTCATCATTCATCTCTTGTATCTCAGCTTTCTCAGTGTGCCACAGTTTCTACATTCCGTTGCAAATTATCAAATGCTATGCAGGTTTTACTTTATTTATTAAACTTCTGTACTAAACTTCCATATCCTACTTAATCTGAGGATCACAGGGTGGTTTACAATATAGAAACACAAAAATAGGTGCTGATCTGAGCAAGAACTACTGTTGGTTAGAGAGTACAGATTTTTTTAATAATTGAATGAATGAAGAAACACTAGCTGCTATGGATTTCATAATTCTTTTTTCCATCCAGCTTTACTTTCAAACAGAACTGATATAATGCTTTGTTTTTGTATGCTTGCATCCTTTTAAGATATCCCCCTCCCCCCCGAAACGTTCCTATTACATGCATTTTAGATTCCAAAAGACTGAGAAAGTGCTCACATCCTTAATAGTACTGCTCAATATGGGGAGCAATACTGAAAATGAACCATAGGTGGCCCTAAGTAATTCTGTTTTTTATTGTTTGCTTGGCTGGCACCAGTATTCCCTCTAAACCAGCCTGTTCAGATTTAAACTGAAACACTCCATTTCCTTGAGAGGACAAATACCTTCTTACTTAGAATATGGGTGGTAGTGGTGGGAGGAGGTGCTGGTTTTTGTTTCCTTTTTGAAGTGTAATAATTTATTTTTATTTCCTTTTTTCACGGTTGACAGGTCAGGCATCTCCTTGTGTAACAACATCAGCAAAAATGAAACCAATTGAAGAAAGTGTGGAAGATGATGTCTTTCATCCCCCATCAGTCAAATCAACTAAAGTTTAGTAGTGATCTTGCTGAGCGGAATTTCAGTGAGCTACTACAAGTGTGGCAGACACAGAAAACTTGCCAAAACGCAGGAGGTTAATTTTTGATTTTTTAAAATACATATGTATATTTGGCCACATACAGAGATGCCAGAAAAAAGACTGTGAGTGAACCCCTTAACCATATTACCTGAAAAATAAATAATGCTGGTTTTAGTGGGACTTGAAGCCCCATTCTGGAGCTTTGTGTGATCGGAGGAGTAGAATGCCCTGTTTGAAGCAATAGTGTAGAAAGCTCTGTGCTTGTAATGGAACAGTCTGCACAGGAATGGCTTCTCTTTTGAAGTGAATGGGAAAGTCCTTACAGCTTCGGTGGATTCTTGGACTGGAGCAAATGTGTCTGGAAATGGGGTTTAAAACAAGGTGTCAATCTTTGGTTTCAGTTTATGTTCCAACAAATCAAATTGATTCATTTGCAAAGCTGTGCCATTAAAAACTTGTTTTGTTTTGTTTTTTGGCTTTTAAGCCAGTAAATGCAGTAGTGATACACAGATAAGCTTGACACTTGAGCCTTCTTTTGACCTCACATTTGTGGGACTTGGAAGCGCAAGAATCGGCTGTTGCTGCTGCGCTTGCAGAGGTGCTCACCTGCCTAGGCCACCTGTTGGGTCAGTAGGGGGAAAGCAGTCATCTGGGCTGAGGCAACTCCCATCTTCGCCAGCCCTGCCTAATAATATTAAGACTGAGCACAGTCAAAGCTGAAATACGTAATCAATCTATTGTGTTGTGTGTCACAATCACACTATATGTCTATTTGTAGGAGGCATACAGGAGTTGCTCCACATTCTCTTAGCTCCCATTTTGTGCTGATGTGCAGGTTTGGCACTCGGACATTTTGGGTCCTGAACGCTGCAAACCCGGAAGTGAGTGTTCTGGTTTGCGAACGTTCTTTGGAATCCAAAAGTCAGACGGGGCTTCTGCAGCTTCCGATTGGCTGCAGGAGCTTCCTGCAGCCAATCAGAAGCCACACTTTGGAAGTCAAATGGACTTCTGGAACAGATTCTGTCTGACTTCCGAAGTACGACTATTCTTAATCATGGCACACTCTTTGTGAACTGGTACAAATAATATTGCAGTCATAAAGATAGCTTAATTGTAACCACATTTTTTCCCCTTTCAGCCATGTGTAATGTTTATGAATGGTTCTTATAATGTGATGTTTATTATAACTGAATACAAAACCTGTAGTATTAGTAAATCAAAATACTATTGCAACAAAATTGATTTGCGGTGTACTTTTGGGTAAATGCACCAGCATTTCATGTGGTAGGGCAGAGTCACAGTGCTTTAATTAGTCTCAAATCATTAAAATGAGTGGGCGTTTGCCATTGACCTCAGTGGAATATTGGCCAGTGCAGTGGTGGGGAATCTGTTCCCCAGCAGATTGTTGTTGAACAACAATTCATTATATAGCACATTCACCACACTAAGGCAAATTGGTTCTCCAATATCTGGAGGCCCACAAAGTTTTCTATTACTGCTGTAGGTTGTACTTCATTACGTGCATCAATGTTTGATATGTGCTTACATTACACTCCTTTTCTAAGAACAGAATACATCCAATTCTGCTTTTTCATTGGGCTTTGCACAAACGTAGAATTATTGGCATTAATGGTAAATTGTAATCTGTGGCATAAATGCTGATGGAGAGAATAACACAGTGCCTTTTTTAAAAAAATTATGGTAATACAGAGATTTCTTCATCCCAAATTAAACACTTCCATAGATTAAAACCAGAAAATTTAAAGATGTGCTTAACTACCAATGAAATAATGGAAGTATATAATTTTAGCTCATTTGTTGAATGTCATCTCTGTGGTTTTTCTAAGCTGGCTGTTGCAAACATTTGTTAATTGCAAGCATCATAATGAAAAGGCTACAAGAGTGGGATGTCATTAGCAGAAGTCTCTGGAAAGAGAACCTCATTTAAATAGCAAAGAATCTTACATGGGAGGGGAGAAGTTGTCATGGTGGGCAAACCACAGTCCTGCTGGACTTCTGCCAGCAGGACAAGAGGGAATCATCCTCCCCCCCCCCCTGCTTTGCTGGCATGTTGTTTTTTTTTTAAATCCATACCCATTAGGAAGAAAATAACCATACTAGCCCTAGGCAGGGCTGGCAAACTTTCATCTCTATTTCAGAAATGGATCCAGAAAACGGCAGCATTTTGCATCCAGCAGATCCCAAACTACCTCCAATCCTCCGTCATAACATTTTCTGTTTTGTTTTTTGCCTTTAGCTATTGGAACACAGGCAATGATTGAATAACAGTGGCTACAGCCATGAGGGAGATCTACAAGATTCCTTGGTCCCAGGGACCACCCACCCAGGGACTAGAGGACTGCACCATACAGATATTTATATACCTTACGTAACTGAAGGTTGCTAGGAAGTGCAGCATTGAGATCTCTTCTCCAGTTTTTCAAATAACCCCATGGTCATCAGGAGCTGGCTTAATGATCTGCCTTACTCACACTTGTAGGTGTTTCCCTTTATGTAAAGTAGCTAGAATTGCACCTTTGCTGGATTAATCCTTCAGAGAAATACTGCTTTCCAGTATGGTTGTTATTGATGTTTTAAAAAATGAATGTAACTGGACTAGACTATACACGTTTATAGTGTGATTCAGCTATAATTCACTGCTATATTGACGCTGCATATATGGCACAATGTTACTAACTGGAATAAAGCTTTTTGAAAAGCGTATATATGAGAGATTTAATTTTTCTGTACAATAAATACATATTACATACCTGCATTTCTTTAGACCTCTTCTTTATCCGCCAGCTAATATGAAACACTAGCAGCATAGGGAATTTGTTCTGTCCTGTTGTAATGCACAACCACATTCTTAAACATCCTCAACAGTATCCTTGACTTAATCTGCTGTAGGACTTGTACCATCCATGTTGAGGTGCTCTGAGGGAATCTTTTTGGACTATAACTCTGCAGCCCCAACCAGCATAGCCAATTTCTCTGGGAGTTGTCACCCGTCTGAACAGCAACATATTCCACCCCCTCTCCTGAAAAAGTTAATAGGGGAAATAAAACAATTTCAGCTTTCTGACAGAAGAATTATTACAGATGTCAGATTGGAAATAATTGGGGGGGCAGAGACTACCCTACATTTAAACATTTTAATAGCTTTCTTTCAGCATAGGAAAAGTTACAAAGGGTCATACTAGTTCAAGTATTCAGTAAATATACTATTTTATATAAAAGGTAATAAATTTAGCTGTATTTATTACGGTTAAAATACCTATTCTTATGCCTGAAATGCCTAACTTTGCAAATTATCAGATTACTTTTATGTCATCTGGCATCCAAAATTCTTGCCCACCTATCTGCATTTGGCATTCTTTTTTACACTGGAATAGAAAGCTGTCAGAACATGCACTGGAAATGGAAATATTAACCCTACAACAACAATGAATTTTCCTAAGCAGAAGGTAAGCCTCCTTCAAAAGCTTCAAGGCTGCTAAGAATACAGAGACGGAAGCATAAGGATTTCTTCCATTGTAAGAATTGGGCAGTAAAAGTGCACTCGGGAAAATCTTGTATGTACTAGAACCTCCCCCACAAACAAGCTTATAAGCAAAGTATTCTGCTAAATACCATCCGGTTCTAGTAACTGAGCACTTATGCTTCTCCTTAATTTCCTCCTTGGAGATTAATAAAATATTAAGACCACATCCTGCTTTCCTGTACAAACTACTCTTGGGACATGAATTCCCCTTCATCCTCTGTAGTAAAAGGTGATGCAGAAACGAAATTTCAGCTACTGATTGACTTAAGCTAAAACAATCAGCCCAGCCACCTATGACACAAAAAGCATGCAAAGCAGAGGTTGCTCTGTTCACAGACATTGCTACACTTAAAAAAAAGTAGATAAAATATATAGACAATATTCTTCTTGAAACGCTCTAGTCACCAGCCCAGACCTGGCAACTGAGCAAGGAGCCTGTACATTATGCCTGAACAATATTATACAGAGCCACCAACATTAAATCAAAGTGTTAATGCATCTGTATGTGTAAAGCAAATGCAGTAATCCCACTGAGTACATGCATTAATATCTGAGAGATGGGATTTCATTACTCCCTGTAATTAAACTAGAATAAGGCCATTGGTCTGCTGCATCCCACTTACTCCAAACTAAAGGCATAGAAGTTGATCACTAATCCAGTATCTGCTTGCTATTGCTGCTGAACTGTCTCTTCTGTTTGCAGAGCAGATTTGGAGACTATGCACCCCTGAACAGACAAGCCACTAAAATGTGCTTTCAGAGAGTGGAGAACTGGACCATTACTACCCATCTGAAAAATTGACTAAAAGGCAATATTTGGGCAGAGTTTTCTCTGATCACTGCAGCATGGTGATGTCTTTGATTTCTATGCAATTCTTCAAAATTGCAGATATTACTTAAGAGTTTGGAGGTGGCAGCGCTAGTTCCAAATGACACCACATGCATATATATTTTTAGTGTCTAATTCAGGGCCAGGTGACCTGAAGACCTCTGGCCTCTTGCTCTCCAGGCAACCATGTGGAGAAAACTTCCTCTTCCATATTGTGTGTGACAGAGTGAAGGAAAGAGAAGACATGGTTGCTACATGATGAAACCATTAAAAAAATGGGGTGGCTCACCCACTTTTGGCTGCTCCTCCATCCACAGCAAGCATGCAACTGCCAACAGATTCCCCCTGAAAGAATGCAGCCCTTGATTGGGGGGGGGATGGTTCTTGATCCACATTCCTGGTCTAAAACATCATTCTGAATGCTGAAGGTCTGAGAGCAGAAAAGTCACAGGAAGTTAATTCCACGTATTACATGCACAGCAAATTGTGGGATTTGGGGGGGGGGGAGAGGTTGATTACAGTTTCAATGAGTTTTATGGGATTTGTTCCTGTGCATAAGATTGGAGTGTTACTTCTGAGTGCATAGGATTAGACAGTAAATCCCACCGAGTTCAATGATGTTCATTCTCTTTATCCTGCCTTTTGACAAAGGCAGAAGGAGTGGGGATACTTTCTGAGTTCAAACAGTAAAAATCATTCAATGTATTCTTTGTACATGTGGTGTTTTGCATCAGTACTCAAAACAGAATAAACCACTGAATCAAAGACCAAGCTAGCATGCTGTTAACTGCTGTGCTCGCCTGCATCTATTGCAGATCAAACAGTAATAGAGTATCAAGGACCACTATAAAATAGTCACAGGTATTGCATGCCAGTTTTAGGAGTACCAGTGCATGAGCAGTTAGCACCTTAGTGACTAAAAAGGCCATTGACAGTAGATTCTAGTGGGAACCTGAAATTATAGGTATAAAGCATGTGACATCAAACCTCAGTTTGTTCCATTAACTGGACCTTTTATTTCAGGGTAGAGAGCTTACCTTTTTGAAAAAATATGGAAGGACTCCTCAGTAGCTATGTGATTTTAACAGCTGCATTGGTGGGAAAGCTTCCTCTATGGAACCTCTGCCTGTCACGGATGTTAAAGGCACAGGAATCTTGCTTGTAATTGGAGAGATTATTTGTTTCATTTCATTTATGAATCATTTCCCCTGAAACAATAAAAAAATTAAGAAAAGCATCAACAATAAAAACAACAATATGTAACAACAATTTCAAATTGATATTAGTCTAATCAAGTATAGTAGCAGTGGTTCTGTGGGTACTCAAGGGTATGCAGTACCGGTGCCTCCCCTCCCCAGAAGAAAATCACTGTATGGTAGTATTATACTGATGTGTAGCTGAAAATGTATACACTCCTGGTTAAAGTTTTCATGTCAGCATAGGGAATAATTGGCTCTCCAGATGTTACTGGGCTCCAAATCCCATCAGTTTTAGCCAGCATTGCCAGTGACCAGGGATGAATAGGGATGTTGTGGACTGCAATCCAAAATATAGGGAGGATTTCAATTTCCCCATCTAAGAGGCATCTGTTACTTGCCCAGAAGCTATCCACAATTTGTAGTATTTGCATATATTGTATTGTCAGGGTTGGGCCATGGGCAACAGTGTTGCATGAGCCAACGGTCATGGGACAGGCTAGTAGTCAAGACCTAAGAGTAAAAGCAGAGGAAAGCAGGGGTCGGGGCTAAGAAATACGCCAGGATTGATGAGCAGGTTTCCACCAAAGAATAGAGCTGAATCATACGCATAACCCCATTGTTGCACAAGCAAGGCTCAACAGGAAACCCTCTTACAACTCTTTTCTGGCCAGGAAGATAACAATGGCCACGTTGTGTGGGCAGAGTTGGTCTAGGCTAGGGTCTGGAGAGCCTTTTCTGAGAAGCTGCCACCTACAGCTCCATGACTCATCACAAGGGGGAACGCAACAAATTTCAGCGGCCTCTCAAACTCCATTCTACAGCATTGTTGTGGCACCCCCCTGTGGCTGAATTTGTCATGAACTGGTGGCTTAACTGGTCAATAAACAAGTCATCTGGAAGCACCTTTAGCCTAGGCCAGTGTTTCCCAAACTTTTTTGGGCAACGGCACACCTGTTTACTGAAAAAAAATCTCGCGGCACACCACCATTAAAGCCCCGCCCCGTGACGTCAGCGCGCAGCGTCACGCCGGGAGGGACGCACGAAAGCTATCCTATGTAAATACGGATTTAGCCTCGGTTTACTCTGGCTTTGAAGCTAAAGGTTAAAGGGGGGGGGCAGAGAGACGTGTAGACCCGTTTGCTTAGAAGTAGGTCCCCAGTGTTTCCCCATGGGGTCCCAAGGAAGAGCGGCGCCACCCGATTGGATTTCCTAAACTCCCGCCCTGAGCGCTGGAGTTCCACGTAACCCAAATTAAACCCGGTTGCTTACACTCTGTCCAGGAGGACGCACAATCCCCGCTTGACGGATGGGTCTGTTCCAAGGCTGGCTCCGCTGGCAAAGCCGGCTTGCTGGACGCCTCTTGGCAGGGAGAGAAGCGGACGGACGAGTTTTAAGAGGCTCTCCGTCGCTCCAGAAGAAGGCAGGGCGAAGATTTCAAGGGGCATCGCTCCGGCTGCTCCCTCTCCCGCCGCGCAGGAGCGATGCCTCTCTCTGGCTCTTCCTCCGCGCAGGCTGAGGGAGGGAGGGAGGTGCGCGTGTGACCCGTCTCTGCTGGGAGACCAAACCCAGCGAGGCAGAGTCGCGCGGAGGCGCCCAGGCAGCGCTGCCGGCTGCGAGGAGGAGCGCCAGGCAGCAGCAGGAGGCGCGGCCTCTCCTCGCAGCCGCCGCCCCGCCTCTCGCCGCCCGACTCGCCCGCCTCCCTCCAGGCATCTCGCGGCACACCAGCCGATGTCTCACGGCACACTCGTGTGCCGCGGAACACCGGTTGGGAAACACTGGCCTAGGCAATAAGAAGCTGGGTAGAACAGCAACACAGAATTAACATGAATCATGTATTTATTATTATTATTAATTAAATAATAATAATAATAATAATAATAATAATAATAATAATATAATATACTGCCCTATACCCAGTATAGTATTAATAATATACCGCCCTATACCCAGAGGTCTCAGGGCAGTTCACAGAATAAAATCAAGATATAAAACCACAATCAAATGTAGTGTAAAACTCAAGCTCAGTGTATTATACAGTAGGCAGGTGGAAAATTGTCCATCTCATAATTGCTACACACCCAGACTAACTTAAGAATCATCCCACCACCCCAGGGCACCATTTCTGGTTGGAGAGACTAAATGAATTCCCAGCACCTTCAACTAAGCAGTGCTTTTGCACTGAAGTTATTGCCACCGCCTACACTAAACTGCAAACCTATTGGGCAGGGCCCAATACCTTGTAGGTATTGTGAACTGGGCTTAGTTTCTTAGGCACTTTGCAAATGAAATATATTGGGCGAGATTCAGTTGTGGCAGCCTGCTTGCACAATGGAAGGTTTACTTGTGGAATGGGAGTTTCAGAGTCCCTTCTCTCTCTTCCACCTTCGCACAGCCTGAAAATCTGCCCTGGAGCGTCCCTACCTTTATGGTGGTGGTGGCAGGGCTGCTACAGGGAGAAGAAAAATAAGACAGCTGCTATGCTTATAACCACAACATAAAATTATTAGTACTTTTAGAAGACTAGAATCAGAGTGAGCCATGTGACTGGTAGGGTGTATGACAATCAACAGATTTGGACAGCTGACTGAATGGTCATACTACATTTTTGCTCTTATTTAATAAAGCTATGGTTGTTGCTCAATTGTCATGCTACATTTTTGCTCTTATGAAGTTACTTTGTGTTATAAATGGTTTATGCTACATCCCTGCATTGAAGTCACAACTACTCTGTTAAGATAACAATAAATTTCTTTTATGGATGCCAGAACAATTAGATTGGCATAAACACAAGCATAATTTTTTTGTGTAGAGATAAGCGCATAGGAAAGCAGCTCCCGTCCAGAACAGATCACTAACTGTGCCTTAGAATCGTGTGAGGAATCCAGAGAGTCACACACGCCCTGGATCAGAGTAGCCATTATAGCTGAAGATATATGAACTACCCCTTATTTGTAGTGTGACTTGACATGCGGATAAACTGATTATTTCTCTGCCTCACCCCCATTATTTCAGATCTCCTTTTTAAAGCCATTTGCAGTGATGTGAAGAAGCCATTTATCAATTTGATTAGCCCTGCACATGAATGGCTCTCCAGGTGGCAATATTCATCCCAGGGACTGCTTTATGTGGTTCTTCTGTGCACACAAACAGCAGCACTGTAGACCTCTTTATGGCTTTTAAGCAGAGAACAAGCATTATTGCTTAACCAATGAGAATTGATAAGAGGAAACCTGCTTATGAAATTCACCTCACTGGAAGAACTCTTTATTTTTTTTCTGCTGAAACAGATAATCTTTAATTCTTAGTATTTAAAAGACTTGTCATTCTTATCTCCTTTTGCAACTACTGGAATTGCAATTTAGGAAACTCACCCTATTTTTAATAAATATGTTTTGTTTTGTTGTTGCTGGCATCTGTCAGTCTTCAGAGACAATGGAGTGCACCTCTGGAGGTGAAGTCAAACAGCTGTGTTTGCAGCAGTGAAGTGACCTCCCCAGGTCACAAGCCTGGGCAGTGTGTATGGAGGTCCTGGACTGGCTAGACAGTAAGACTCAGCCTCACTGATGTGGCCCAAAGGAAAGCAGAGCAATACATTTGGCGCAAACCTGTTAAGGATGAGAAAAATATTGTGGCACGTTATCCTTGAAATTCACATTCAAATGACTGACAAAATCCAATGGTCTCTGAATTGGTTTGGTATCTTTCCTCTTATTTTTTTGAGCCAATATGACTTTGATATGAGAGAAGATATCAGAACAGATTAAGGAGGAGTTTGGTTTGTAAGCCTCTTGATAACAAGGCCAGCATTTGAAAACTTCAGCATGGGTCTGTCAGAAATAAATCCTGCCAGACTAATCTTTATCTCTTTTGTTTGGGTTACTAGCTTATTGGATTGTGGAAAAGCCACAGACAAAAATTATCACGATTTCAGCAAAGCATTGGCTAAAAGTCCCCCACAATATTTTGGTTTGCAAATCTGTTAAGTGAGGGGAAATGATAGTAATAGCAGGTGGATTCACAGCTGACTGGAACACAGTACTCAGAGTGCTCATCAAGGTTGTCCTCATCAACTGGAGGGAGATTTTCAGTGGGATGCCACCCGTGGCAGATACTTTTCAATATTTTAATCAATGACTAAGATAGGGATGGCTCACCTTCTTTTTTAAAGTCATGTTTGGGGGGATCTTGTGTTGCAAGCATTTTGGGATCACAGGATCACAGCACAGGACTTGGTCAGTAAGACAAAAAGTATGTTATTTAAAAACCAGACACTGGAGAGAATTTATCAAATTTGCAGAGAACACAAAACACAAATAGACAACCAGCATTTCAGAAGACAGTAATAGAATTCAAATTGACCTTGATAGACAGGAAAACTGGGCTGAGAACAAGAATATATATTTTTTTAGGAAAGAAAATTGCAAAGTCTTGCACTTATGTGCACGTACACACACACACACACACACACACACACACACACACACACACACACACACTATAAGATAAGGGATACCTGGCTTGGCAGCAGTATATGTGGCAGCAGTATATGTGGAAATGATATTGAGACTGCAGATGATCACAAGTCTAATCTGCAGGGTAATGAATGCAACTGCCCAAAAATGTTAATGCAGTTGTAGGCTACATTTCAAACATTATTTAAATTGTATACTCAATTTATTAAGCAATCATAATGTATGCATATGCTTAATAATAATAATAATGCCACCCATCTGACTGGGTTGCCCCAGTCACTCTGGGCAGCTCCCAACAAAAAGAGTAAAACATAATACAATATTGCAATACAGTATTGTGCTCACCTCCTCACCGTTGCTTCTTCTCCAAGCCTTTGGCAGCCAGAGACACCCAAGCAGCTCCCAGCTCGTACCAGCCTCACCACTAGCTTTTCCTCCCCACTGCAACCTCTGGAGTCCAGGAGAGGAAAAACTGGAACAAGACTTCTGGAACTTGTGTGGGTCCAAAAGCACTGTGCTGGGCCCCACACCTTGTTGGGGTATGTGCAGAGTGCCCATTCAACACGCCTGCAGAGTGTGCCGATGGAACAGAAAAACTTCAGACAGTTCTAGGTAAGGTCAGTCCCTTTACTGACAGTCTAGGGCAGTTTCACAGATTGTAGGTTACCTACAGCTGTAATATAGTGTCCTTCCACAGCAGCAGCATACAGTCTCCTTGCATTGTTCCAACACAGACTAGGCTAAGGGCAGGGGCCAAGTGCAAGCTTGCTTCAAACACAGGTGTAGTTATACTTGAGATTGTGCTGACTCACTCTCACATGCTTAACTAGCTGCAGGTGCAGGAAAAACATACCCAAAATGAACCAGCAGTGCCCATCTAACTTAACCCTTTCATGTCCCTTTCCCTCTGCATGCATAAACCTTTGTCCATTATGAGTGATCAGTTTTGGAATGGGACATGGGAAGCAAGACAGCATTCAAATCCCCACTGAGCCATGAACCGTCAGTCACTGCCCTTCAGCCTAACCTATCTCACAGGGTGGAGAGACAGAACCATGTGCACCACCTGGAGTTCCACAAAGGAAAAGATGGGACATAAATGTAATAAGAAAATAAGAAGCCACAGTGGTTCATCCAAGCACTCCCCCCCCCTTAACATCCCTTGGTTACTATTTCCTTACCATTCTCAAAACCAAAGCATTCAAGTAGTATTTCTAAAGTGTTAACAATCTCAAACTTGGTTTGTCTTTCCTCTAGTTAACTGAGCATTAAGGAGGATGAATTGACATCAAGAAAATGTTCAGAAAACACAGGGAATTTAAGCTAATGCAAATGCTTTTTTTATTAAAAAAAAGATAAACACTCTCTCTCTTTCCCATCCTTCATGCACGTCATAACAAAATTTCAGAAACCATTGGTAAATGCCAACGTTATATGTTTTATTTTTCATCATGTAATCTTTTTAAACCTCAGTCACAAATCGATGATTGATAGAAATAATAACAGTAGGCAATAGGCATTAAACAAAAATATATAAAATACAGGATATGTAGAAAGGCAATCAGTGCTTCAGTCCAATGAGACAGAGACAGTAAACATGTGAAAAATGGCCTTTAAAAAATCAACAACTCCCTGTCTTTTCTTTTAAAAGACTCAAACGATTCAAGTGATTTTTTTTTTAAAAAAATTATACCTTGTAAACAAAATATGAATCAAAATGGACCATAAGGTAATCTATATACTACAGAGGATAGTTTTAAAAGCACTAGATAAAAAGACAATATTCAAGACGCATAGATATCTGTGTTCACTTTGGTCTCTGGCTATGGGTTTACCATTAGCAACATACAGAGTCAAGCTACTCTGGTAATACTTGTGAAACCAGTTTGTTAGTTAAAAAGTAGTAAAATGCAAGAGGTAGTCAAAACCATCATCATGTTCTTCCTTAGTTAGTCTGCCCATTTTAGGTTAGCAACAATTGTAGCAAGTGTCCAAATACTTTCTAATATGCAGTTTATTGTAGTGGCTGTATCCTCAAAATGAACGTCAGAAAAGCCTAGTTGGAAACTAGTTTTATTGGAGGGGCACCAAGTGGATTAGGGCACCCTCAAAATGTTCATTTGTTAGGCCCTGATGCTACTGTATCTGCTCCTCCACACCCCAGGTTTGTGTCTGGGCTTGGCAGTTGGGGGGCGGCAGAGACAGATCCTACTACCTCCAGGTGGCTGAATTTGGCCAAGGGATTGCAAATTGTTTTCCCCAACAAATACTGCTTAACAGAGCCAGTGAACTACACACAGCTCCATGATCACAATAAAGAGTTTCCAGTGCCAACATCTTGTTACTAACCAGTCATGATGACAGAAGTAACACAACCAGGCTGTTCATATAAAACAGAAAAAAGACACATTTAACAAGTCTTTAAAAGCGAGCAAAGACAAAATAATCAAATCTCATTAAAGACATCTAGTAAAATTAAATTTAGTGCATCCGCACACACTTACACCTTTTCCCAAATTACTTTTATAACCATAACGCATGGGGAAGAAAAACACACACACATATATTTTTATGATAAACATTTCTTAGAGATAAATTAATTTAAATTAGCTTTAAGACTTAATGAGATCTTCCCATGTTCTTTATCATTTTTCTTACAAAGAAGGTCACAAGGTCTATAAACACTTTCATAGGTCTCCATCCACAAAACTACATACTAGAAGTAACTTTGGGATAGCACTAGCACAAATGAAAGAAAGTTTTAAAAAATTGAGTAGCCTTTATTTGGCAAAATGTCACATTTTTAGAGCCAATTTTAGTGCCCAAAGAGCACATAAGTAATCATCCTGTTGTCTTTTCCCTTCCAGAATGGTCTTTCCAAGAGATGCTATGCAAGTGTGCACATAGTATTTGGGGTCAATTCAGTGGCACAACCCCTGCTGACTTCAATATTGTGTCTGGAGAGGCTCTCCGGGTCTATCTATCACTTTATCAAAGATCAATTATGATATGTTTGTGGAGGGGAGGAGGGGCTCCATTCCTGGGGTCAGGGGAGACATGTGCTGGTTGGGAGCCCCACTTCATCTAATCTGACAAGCTTGTTGCTTGAAACATTGGCCCAGGGGTGCTGTTCAAAGTTCATGCTGTTTAACGAAGTGGAATTTCAACAGAAGCTCAGGATACCATCCAGAATGAGAGTACAATAGTTTCCTTAGCATGATACTCAAATGGAAAACTGACCATTTGAATTTTGCTGCTAGTGTGTACACACAAATATTTCAAGATGTTGACACCAATCTTAAGATCATTATTTTGGCCTGATTCAGATGCAACAGTCATGGTCCAAGAACAAGCCTTGCCCCTTCCCACCTCGAGACCAGTTTCAAAGAAGATATTAGCCCTGTTTGTCAGCGCATTTGGGAAGAATGCTCAAGAACATGAGAGGGAGAGCAGGTCATTGTCTGCTGGCCATGCTCCTGTGCTGCCATCCAGAGAGGTGAGGTCTGAAGAAGGAAGTGCACTCTAAATAGGCAAGCTTCACTTCAGGATCTAAAATCCAGATTGCACAGGGTTCTCAGTCAAAAGGGGAACCAACAGATGTAGAACCTACATATGGAAGCTACATACATACATAGAACCAGTGCTTTCTCCCCCTCAAAAATGTTTAGGGATGCTCTCATTTTCTTACTCATATTGAAATACTGTCCCTTAATGAGGCTAAACTTAAGATTCACAAAATGTTTAGGGGTATGCGTACCCCAGAAAATAAGGACTGCATAGAACCTACACAGGGTTGGCAGTGGCTACAACCAATGTTAGAAATTAGCCAGGGGCCAGGCATGTTTTGCGACTGGTGTGGGTCCAATTGTGACCACGTGGAGATCTCTGGATGCCAGGCTGGCAACTGGGGAAAGCAAACTATCATGATAATAAACTCCATTACAAAAACAGGGAGAAAGGCACCTAGACATTCCATTGTGGTGACTGTAACATAGGTTTAAGGTGCCAATTGGTGATTAGATTATATATCTGAGTTTCTAACACTGGCTACAACAGGAGCTGTGGCTACAGTCTTGCTCTTCCACTCTATGCAACCATAACTGCATGAAACAGAATGTTTGAATGGGGCTAATGTGGTTTCTTAAACCAGTCTCCTAGTTAAAGCATTGCTTATAAACAAAGATCTGATCCTGGTTTGATCTTTAAACTAGTTTCCTGGTTCAACAAATCATGGTATCTTCTTCAAAGCTGAGCATAAAAGTGGAAGAGGGAAGTAGGAGTACAGGGACAAGGCTCATTCTCAAGTCTGACAAAACATGGCCTATTTGTCTGAAATGGTTATGTTTAAAGCTGGTTATTCAGATCTGGACCAGGTACTGATTGCTTACTTGGGCTTGCCCATAGTCAAAATACTAAAAGCCAGGAGTGCATATTTTCAAGAGTTGCTTCAAAGCAACTAGAATTTTTGGTGTGGCACAGCTGGGTGGCAAATTACTTCACCAACTGAAGTGGGGCATGAGTGGAAATGTAATATTCCTTACATTTAAGAGTACGCCCAAGTGTGTGTGTGTGTGTGTGTGTGTGTGTATGCTGCTTATATTTATTTAAAGCAGATAATTTGAGTAATTGTTGGCCCAAACCAACAACAACATGTTTGTAATTTAATTGTAATCCAGGGATATTCAATTAATTGCCACATGCTGTTTCTTCCCCAGAAAATCGGTTACCTTCACATGTGGCGTTTGTGTGTGAAACAGCCCCCTTTTCCCTTTGAGGCAGAAAAGCAAATCTAAACTTTAAAGAGACTCTCACATCATTTCAAATGGACACATCATGTTTAAATTACATACATATTTGCCCTAACATTTTGCAGTGAAAGCTGTATTAATTGCAGAATAATTTCAAAAACAACAACTGGTATGTACCATAGGACCAACAGCCACCTTTAAGTCCTAAACAGCATAAAGGTGTTGCTTCTGTGGCAAGTATGAGGTAGTTGTTTGCTTGTAAACAGAATAAATTTGCTATCCCCTATGCAAACAATGTGGCTTGGAATTTCAGAAATGGTGAGGAGTTGCTCTGCTCACAATTCTGAAAGTCAGCTGCACTTGTGAATGCCAAGTCATAAACGTTCACTTAAAAACAGGAACACCACTGTACTTCTGTTTCAACGGGAAAGCATAATGCAAAAGGTTGATATTTTGAGTTATCAGAAACTCCTTTATATGTAAACAGAGGTAGCTACTATCATCAGCACATAACATGTATATATTATAAAATGTCTCTTTTTGGTTTGTTTTGAGCAAGCAAGCAAGTAAAAGCAAGTGATCTGTAAAACAAAAATAAAAGAAGATTAACATGGCATTTTCCCTGAGCAAGGTCCTTTGTCCTGAGAAGGCTATTTTGTAATAATGACCATCCTCCGATATATAAAAATAAAATGTAAACTTTTTAATAATAAGATAGGTTTGATAGGCTCTCAGCAATTCAGTCTGTGGCTGCTAGAATTTATTCATTTCATAATAATTTCTGGTCTGGAATTTTAAAGTACCGTATTTTTCGCTCTATAACACGCACCTGACCATAACACGCACATAGTTTTTAGAGGAGGAAAATCCGTAGGCATGCCACCCGTAGGCATTCCCTCCATAACACGCACAGACATTTCCCCTTACTTTTTAGGAGGAAAAAAGTGAGTGTTATGGTGCAAAAAATACGGTATATAAACAGAGGAATGGCCAGTTTTCAAATCCACCATTTCCATCTTACTATATGTAATGGTCAAGGAACTTTGGTTTACAATTTCAAAGTGACCTAAGTTTAGCATTGTTGCTGTTTAACCCAGTTATCATACCTGCTAAAAGGTTATGCAATGCCACTTTGATTTGTCTACATAACTTAAATAAGTTTACAATCCTTACATAACGCAAGGAAGTACTCCTCTATACATATAATCACATTCAGTATCGTCAAAAAAACAAACAAAAAGCTTTTCATCGTAGCACACCAATAACTTCAGTATAAACCATTGAGATTCCCGCCCCCCTCAAACACTGTCATGGAATTCAAGCAAAGGGACATAGGTTTTGTGCCTGTTACTGAGGTCGCTGAAACATATACATTTTCTGCGGTGAGGTGGGGGGCGGGGAGAGAGGTGGCGGCGGCAGCAGCAGCAGCAGGAGGAATAATTCAGGGTTTGGGTCCTCCAGCAAGCAACAAATGTCTTCTCTGCGTAACTCCGATGCAGCGAATGGAGTTACATCAGACTTGACTGGAGGCCTATCAAAACAAGTCATATTGCTGTCAGTGAAACAACAGATAAAACGGTGCTTGGAAGATTCTGGTCAAAGCATTTCACAGTGCAACGCTACACAGGTCTAATCACAAGGAAGTCCCACTGAGTTTGCATGGGCTTACTCTCAGGTAGGTGAGCAATGGGTTGAGGGGAAATGTTCCGGCAAGATTTTCACGGGAATTATTTTACACACAACCAAGGTTTCATTGGGTTGTTCCTACAGCAGCTGCCACTGTCTAGGAGGCAAATAACTTAAAAAGAAAAACAACAACAACATGCTTGCATCTTTCAGAATGGCAAAAAATGCAGCAAACACCTCAAAGAAAATGCTGGTAATGCACATGGGAGCTTTATGCATAATGATGTGTGACAATTTAGTAATGGGGCTTTATAGAAAGCACACTCCAGCTAGCTGCAAGCACTGGCTACAGATCCAAGGTCATTAACCGTGAGTAGTCTTAATGAATATTCCAGAGCCTATATGTCTATTAATATTAACGCAGGGGATTGGTTGCAAAGTATTTAAAAAAAAACACTTTATGTTCAATAGGATGAAGAAATATTCTAATGATCAACAGCTGAGTAGAAGAAACATATCTATGGTGGACACGGCATTATTTTGGGGTTAATGATCAAATAATAGGCAGTCAATTGATTGGTTGGCTTTCTAATCTCACTATAAATTGGAGTTTTCAACATCAAATCAGTTTGGCAACTTCAGAAACTGTTAATAATCTAGTGTGCATGAAGATTACAATTTTAGTATTATTAAATTTTGAATTTTTAAAAAGGCTGAATTGCTACGCCCAATTTCCATGGGAGTAGGCCCCACTGAACCCAATGCAACTTACTTCTAAGTAAACCTGCTTCAAAATTCCCATTGCACTGTAAATATTAAAGCTTGACATTTGTAACATTAAAAGGCCAAATGGTCTAAGTCCAGTCTCTCAAAATAGAATCAAGACGCAAACAGGAAATCTTACCTGTGTTCAATTTTCAAAAGATGTAAAAATCTATTCACTTATATAGCATGTAATCAGTAAAAACGGACTCAGAAGAAAATGCTAATTGCTACTGCTGCCTTCATAACGCCTCAAGATTTGCACAAAATAAAGATTCAAGGTGGTATCTCAATACAACTCTAAACAATCATATCAATGTATACATTCTGCCTCAAAGTCACCTCACCTGCATTTAAACCATATTAATTTAATACAATATTTGAGATACCAGCACAGAAAACTACACATTCATAGTCTTTGGGGGAGGGGAAAGAGAGGGGAATACCTTTATTCTTTAAACATTTGTAGCAATTCTGAGGGTTATTTAAACCAAGACATTACCCTTCCAAGGTGAGAAGTTTATAAAAAGCAACGCTATCCTGGATAATGGGAGCAAGAAATTATTATTTTTCAAAAGCCTTACCCTGAACCCTACATGGATGTCTTAATATCTTCAGTACCATGGCCATGGCAATGGCAATTTTAAGTAGCAAAAATTCTTTGGGCTTCCATGAAATAACAGTTGTGATCTCTTCCCCACCCTTTCTTTTTCTTCCATAATAGCAATGATACATTAAAGAAAAAAATCCAGGAATGCCTATTCAAAAATTACTCAGACTATTGCTTTCCAATGGGTATCCAAGGAAACAGAGTGTTGCATGTATACATTCAAGACATGCACAGAGTCAGAGATGGTTTATGAGGACAGAAATGAGCTGCAGGTTGCCTGCTTCTCCCACCCCCACCTCCCCTTCTGGCAAGGCTGCAATTCTAATGTTTGATTAACTGCAGGTTCAGCTGTGTGTCCTGTGGTTTAAACTTGTACTATTTATAATCTTTTGTTCTGCTTGTAAATGCAGTCGAAAAACATTTTAAATTACAAATAAAAATAAACAAATGGCGGTTAATCTTAACTATGGTTTACTGAAATTAGCAGCTCATAACCCTCAATCTGAATTTGTTTCATTTCAAACAAGCCAGTTAAGATTAACCCCAGTTTGGACAAAACATCAAGCTGCAAATAATCAAGAAGAAAACCAGAAGCTTCCCAGCTCCTTGCAGCTGTGCTGGACAGGGAGGGAGGTCGCAGGGAATTGTGGGAAGTGTGTGATCCTAAGGCTTGCTGCAGCTTATCCTCATCACAGTAAGTCATGGTTTCTTGTGACGTCTGAAGCAGCTGAATAATATAGAGGAAACTCAGTTCAAATGAAGTTTGCTTGGAGTGACTGGTCTGGTTGTTTTCAGAATGACCACAGTTTTCTCAGCAGAAGTGAAAAGTTGAAGTTGGTTGCATGATATGTGGAATTATTCTCCTTGTGCTTGAATGAGGTAGACGTCCCAAGAGGGTAAAGGAGATGAAAGACAAAAGCTCTAAGTCTTTTTCCTTTTTTGAACAGAAGGCCCCTTCCGGCTCTGTTCTTCGGGCGATGGAGATAATTTAGTCGATGCTCCAGCTTCTTGCGGTGACCTGCCTGAGCGTTCTAAGACATCTGCTCTTCCCTCCTGAGAATAGGATGGAGATGTGTAGCCATAAGCCCCTGAGGGCTGGGGATCTGCTTCGTATCTTCCCTGATAACTAGTGGGCTGCTGCAGAACAGTTTTATGTGGGCAGTTCGCCACCATGTGCATGATACTCTGACAGTAATGGCACTTCTTTGGCTGTGGAGGTAGTGTACATTCCTTAGCATGATGATCGAGGCCACCACAATTGTAGCATCTGCAAAAGATAAATATTTTCTTAAACTATAAGAGGCTTAACAGGTGCATTTTTTTGCTCTATGCATCAAAAAATGGGGGATTTCTTCATTATTCAAAGGTGGCCTCAAATAAAAAAAAGGATTTATGGGTCATTGTACATGCTTGTGCAATTTGGGACTAGAACGAGAATGACCAGCGCAGGGCCTGTGCTTCATGCCACCAAAGAGATTTTGACAACTCTCATACATCTGTGCTTCTTCTAACTACTCATAATCTGGTAAGAAGTGTGCCACTTTCCTGCTCCTTTCCAATACAAACAAAGTGTATTGGACCTGCACAGCTAGGCAGATGTCCATTACAGTTGCAGGTGAACAGCCAGGCATTTACATATCCAGAGACTGTCTGCTGAGTGTGTTTGAGGCTGACATATGTGAGCATACATTTGGTGCATGTTTGCTTGTATATTTACACAAGAATGTATGAATAGCCCTACTGGATCAAACCAAAGTCCCATCTATTCCAGCATCCTTTCCTCACAGTGGCCTATGCGAGGACTGAAAGCAGGACATGAACAGGACCAGCAACTGGTATTCAAAGACATGCCATCTCCAATCTACCAGAGCAATGTCTGTCATTGGAGATTTGCCAATTCTCTTAGTGTTTACCTTAGTCCACCAGAAACAAGGCACTGACACAATGAATTAAATGAAGAACTGGCAGTAACTAACTCTTTACGAAGTCCCAATTCAAAAATACTGTCAAGAAAACCACTTCACGGTCTACAAATAATATAAAATTCAGAATATACAATGAATCATGGAATGGATGGTGGTCAGCAAAGAACCGTAGGCATATTATAAAAATGGACTGATCCATGAAGTTTATCTTTCCTACATGCTATTTTACAGACCAATATGGGTAGGGGAAGAAGTGTAGAAGATTCAAGCTAAATTTTAACTGAGCTAGACAGAAAGACAAATGACAGAGGAGCGAGGAAGGGATCAGTGAAGATAAGATGCAGCAGAGGGGGAGGGAAAGGAGAGGGAAAGATAACAAGGGTTCATGGGAGCAAATGATACTACAAGTATTGAGTCTTTCAATTGTTTATTTCTTTACACTATCTGTAAGCATCATCAGGAAGGAGAAGATCAATGTACCAGCAGGAATGCTGGACTGGCTCCACTGGTGTGTTTGCACTGCACTGACCTGCCCGCTGTTTCACCTCTCCCCCTTCCCCTCTCCATCCCGGTATTCAGCAGCAAACCAAGTGACTGGAGGTCAGATGAGCACTGCTGCCTCTCTGTGCTGCCATCTGTATGCCACCCAACAATCTCATACTCTGGATAGCTTCCAAGAGTGAAACATTAAAGCAGCACAAAAGTCAGCAATTGTCAAAAGCAGCAAAGATTTCAGCAGCAGCAAATTAAAACAGTATCACCTAAAGCACAAAGATGATATAAAATGCAATAGATTAAAAGTATCTTGTGGAGGCATATAAATTTAATTAAATAATAATAGATGTATCTAAAAAGCATGAGGATATAAAAAGGTCTTCGCTTGGTGTGGAGGAAAAATAAAGTTTCTAGAGAGCCTGCTTAGAGAGGGTGATAACCCAGGTAGGTGCCACCACAGAAAAGCCTCTTTTTCCTGTGATCAGTTGTTACACTTCACTTGGCTGGGGCACCCAGAGGAGATCTTCCTAAAATAAAGGGATAGGTACATGTGAGAGAGGGACGTGGGTGGCACTGTAGGTTAAACCACAGAGCTTAGGACTTGCCGATCAGAAGGTCGGCGGTTCGAATCCCCACGACGGGGCGAGCTCCCATTGCTGGGTCCCTGCTCCTGCCAACCTAGCAGTTTGAAAGCACGTCAAAGTGCAAGTAGATAAATAGGTACCACTCCGGCGGGAAGGTAAACGGCGTTACCGTGCGCTGCTCTGGTTCGCCAGAAGCGGCTTAGTCATGCTGGCCACGTGACCCGGAAGCTGTACGCCGGCTCCCTTGGCCAATAAAGCGAGATGAGCGCCGCAACCCCAGAGTCGGACACGACTGGACCTAACGGTCAGGGGTCCCTTTACCTTTACCTTTGGGAGAAGACTATCCTTCCAGTTCCCTGGTCCCAATCCATTCAAACTTTTAAGGTCAAAATTGGAACTATGAATTGAGCTTGGAAATGGGCAAAGGACTAGTACAGATGATAAACCAATAGCATAGGTTTAGATCATCCGGTCCCTAATTATAAAATTGCTATAATAATACTATTTTGGACCACTTGAAATTTATGTGCAATCCCATGTATACAGGAGCACAATATTCCAAACAGGTTAACAGAAGTTACTGCCACTGAGGAATCGCCATAGTTGGCAATTGGACAATCAGTTAATAAAAGGTGATTTGAGTTACTAAGATGATTTGTGCCTCTAATGGCAGTGCAGGATCAATTAGCATCTATTAGTACTAATGAGCATTCCCAAACCAGGTACCTGATCCTGTTCTCAAAGCGTCAGTGGCAACAGGACATTTCTGTGACTTTCCTTAAGCCAATTTAGCTTATGATCCAAGCAAGCCCATGTCTTTAACAAAGCATCCAAAATACTGCAATAATTTTGAAACAAACTATACCAAAGGAACTTTGCATGAACAGCACTAAGTTATAGGATAACAATAATGCCAGTATAAACTCTCACAGAAACGTATTAAACAATGTTACACATTGTATTGCATTATACATTAATTTTGAGTGTGAATAGGCCTCCACTGAACAAGAGAAAGTGTACCAGGGGGTCAGTAATAAAAGAAACAAAGGAAATCTTTGGCCAGGAGTTACTGAGATAAAGATACTTTATGTGTTTAATCTTTTTAAATGTTTACACATACTCCACTAGAGGGCAGCAAGAATCTAAACAATTGCCTCTCTCTTGCAGTTTTAAAATCATCATTATAGTATTGGTACACATTGGAGGGTTTGGATTAATTTTATCTATTCATATGCTTGTTCAGTGATTTAAAAGATGCCTAGGCCACTTTGCTAGAGAACAAGTGGTGCGAATATCACACCAAAGCTTTCCAAACATTGGTTGGAGAACATATAATTGTTCCCAGCACCTTACAGTGAAGCCATCGTTTGTTGCCTGTGTTGCATCTGCTGCCAGCAGTCCAGCGGAGTTCTTCAGAGTGGTTTGGAGGTTACTGGCCCCCGAGGGAGTAAAGTTTTTGGAAGCATTCTAGGGTAAAATTTCTGGGTGCTGTGATACCATAGCTAGTGCAAAACCACATGAGATGCCAACCCACATTTAACCAAGTTTTATGGGAACAATCTCTTGGTAGCTCGGTCGGCAGAGAATGAGACTCTTAATCGCAGGGTCATAGGCAGGGGGCCTCGAGCCCCATGTTGGACAAAAGATTCCTGCAGTGCTGGGGTTGGACTAGATGACCCTTGTGGTCCCTTCCAACTCTTACAATTATGTGATTCTATGACAAGCTGCTTGTGGCTATGCATCTGACCACATGCCTGCATGATCCCTGTTCCTTACGGTTGATATAAACTAGCAGGCAGAGCATGACTAGATGGGTCCAGAGTGTTAATTTATCATTATACGATGGGGTGGTGCCTTCTGCTTTGAATCCACTAGTATGTGATAGTTGGGTTTTCACTGGTTACTAATATGCATTTTCTTGGGAAGGAGATTGAGAGCGTTGGAGCAGCTGCAATCCTTCCTAGTTGAAACTGATTATCTAGACCCATTTCAGTGGCTTGAATTGCCTTTGTTGCCATGGGTGTAGCCAAGGTGGCCAGGGGGGCAGCTCCCCCCCCCAATCAAGTAAATTAATAAAAATACTTAACAGAGGTTCTGCCTCCCCAACACAAAGTCTGCCCCCCTAACATAACCCCTGGCTATGCCCAAGTTTGTTGCCTTTGTATTTCCTTCATTGGGAGAGGGACGAGGGGAGTGAGACCTTGCTTCTATTCAATCTCTCCATGTTTTGATACCATTGAGCATGGTATCCTCTTGAACTAGCTCTACAGGGTGGGCGTCCAGGGCACTGTTTTTATATTGATTCCAGTCTTACATGGTGAGTCTGTTCCAGAGAACAGCACTGAGGAAATGATCTTTGGCTCCCTAGCATCTGTGTTATGGGTTGTGTCAGGACACTATTTTGTCTCTGATGCTATTTAATATCTATATGAAGCCACTGATCATTACAGGATTTAGAGCAAAGTGTCACTTGTATGCGGATGATACACCACTCTCTTTCTCTGTAAGCACCACCCCACTGTGTAATGATAAATTCATCCTAGTTCTGCAGCAATAAAACTGCTAGCACATTTGCAAAGGTAAGCATGGTCTGGCATGGTTTCAAACTGGATGGGGGATTGCATACTGAGGGGGGGTTGGGCTGGATGACTCTGCTTAGCTTTGAAAATGTGCTATCAGTTTTACTGCTCTATCACCTGCTTAACAACACTACTCCTCTGACAGGGTTCGTACTACAATCCAGGCTTTTAGTGTTGCAGCTCCAGCCCCCTGGAATCAGTTGCCAGCTGAAATTAGACAATTAACATCCTGATGTTTAGACAGCTGCTGAAAATATTTGTTTATAGTCTTTCCCTGAACTGTGAAACACTTAATAGGTTTATAAAATAAACTGAAAAGATAGAAGGACAAGAAGTGCAACCGTCCCACCCATTTTGATTAGCATAGTGGTGTTATAGTGACATCATGTGATTGACAAGTGAGTTGATCCACCCACCTGCCAAAGTTGGCCCATGGGATGGGGCCAAGCCAAGAAAGTTCCCCGCCCCTGGACTATAACATGCTTAGGAGCCCTCTTTAAATTGGATTTAGTAACTGTCCCCTACTAAATATGCTGAGTCCTACAGATTCATTAAGAAAACCAGAACTGAAGATTAGCTTGTCTACCTTCTCTGATAGATGTTTCCCTTCAATTTCAGTATATTTGTTAAGCTTCCTTCACCTTTTAATGAACATATGCAGAGAGATTACATTTCTGCTCAGAGTCCAGCGAAGGAACCCAAGATCTCTCTGCAATTAGAAGTAGTTTTGGAGTTGTTTCTCAAGGCTTGCTTTTTGTACTGACCACATTGCCCTACTGGGGACCTTAGCAGCTGGCGGGGGCATTTCCTTTCCACGGAAGGAACAAACCTTATCATAACACTTAGACAACTGTTGCAACCTTCATATGATGCAGAGTTCCATGGTCCACTTTGCTAACTTCATACAGTTTTATACAACCTTGAAGGAAACTGAATTTGTAAAGGGGGGAACGGACAACTAGTCCAATCCAATTAAACTTTTTATTGCACTAGCCATAGGCATCATTCAGAAGGAGAACAACAACAACAACAACAAAAAACAACCATAACCATAAAAATCATCGGGCACCACACATACAATAAAACCAGGGTCTACTACTAAAATTATTTGTTGCATTAAATAGACTAGAGTAGCAGAAGATTCTCAGGTAAGATGTGGACAACTAGTCCTTATTTTAAATGGGGGGGGGGTTATATCAGATATTTTGGAAGGACTACTCTGAAGAATTTTATTTTTTTTGAGGAATCATGCAACACAAATATATGCTTGTATACATGTCTGGGTGGGTGGAGATTGAGCTTGGGGATGATTAGAGATGGAGAATCAAAATACTGAAACTTTCCACATGGCAAGTAGCACTCTCTACATGACAAGTGGGGCATTAACTATCCGTTATGCTGCCTGTTGGCCTTTGTTATGTAACAGAACAAGGAAGCTGGTGATGTGGTGAACCACCCACTACCCTCCCTCCCTTTTTCAGACTTCCAAAGGTTTTTGGGAACATATGGATGCTTGGCTCACTGTGTAGCAGGAGACCATGTACCTTCTATGCAGCCCCACAACTCTCTGTGTAGTGAGGAATTTTAGGATCAGAGTTGCATCTTCAAACAGGAGGGAATTTAGTCAGTTGCCATATTGTAGTAGGCTCCCTGGTGGCTATACTACTTTCTGAAAGCCTTGTCGATAAAACTGCCCTCAGTCTTGCTCTCCAAACCACCAAGATTTTACAATCCACAACAAACTTGAAGCAATGCTGTGGAACAACATCTTATAGACTAGTGTGAACCAAATTGCATATTTGCCTGCCTAGAAGCTCATGAGCTAAGGCAATAAATCTACTTTATATGACATAGCAGAAAAAATTTGATGTGATACAGGAATTGAATTTGGCAGACCATGGTCCTTTTGCTTAATAAAATAAAATAAAATAAAACCACATTCACCTGTGCATATTCAGAGTAATCCATATTCTGTGTTACTGCTTCCCAACTAACATTTGCTCAAGATCTTTGTTTTCCAAATACTAGAAACCAAATAAATAACTGCTCTTTGAGTTTGGAGTGGAACCCAAAATAGGCAAAATTCATTTCTAGACTATACCATTTTTAATTTGCTCATATGTTATATCTTTACTCCATGCAGCATTAATATCTAAGTAAATATATTTGCAAGATTTTCCTCAGTAATTTCATTTGTTTATCTAAATAAGGATTCATGTCTGCCCTCCCTGCTTTCTCAACTAAATATTCTGCTATTACTTTGGCTTCTGTGTCTATTTGGTTACAGCGAGACAACTTAAAACCATCCCCTTCACCACAGCAAACAGACCCATTTCTTACGGGTTGTTAAGGAAGGAAATATAAATGCCTAGGTTGAAATGTACGAGGAAATAATTAGTTCAGTCAATATCACTACCCTCATTTTTCTTCCTGTGCTAGAGAAGATCGGACTCAAAGTATTACCTTTACTAGGGAAGCAAATTCATTCTGAAAAATCTATGAACTCCAGTTAAATGGCAAAATAAAGTTAACATTTTTATGGGAACACATATTTAGGTCAGTTGCTTTTGTTTAGGTTCATATACACCCAGAAACACAGTACAGCCCCCCCTCTTTTCTTTGAGAGTTCTAAAGTAGGCTAAAGTGTTTCAGCAGCAGAAAAGCGGTAGGCAGCAGCCATGGACAAATCAATTTAATCAGTCACTATGGTATGTACTGCCGTTATCCAATTCACTGAACCATTTCACCTTCCCAATTGGCCAGCTGTCAGGGCTCTTGATTCTACTCAAGGGGGCCTCATCAACCTTTGCAGATCACGTGGGTTTACCCTTGACAGATAAATAAAAATAAAGAAAGTTTGAGGTGTAGGGCTTTGTTTGTCATTTGCAAATAAATGCAGCTTGAATTTTAGACTCTCCACTTCCCTTCTAAATAAAACACTTTGTAATTAAGATTCAGTACTTCTTGTTTGTCCCTTAGCAAACAGACTTTGTGGTTGAAAGACTGCATTGTGTCGAACATTCACCGATTTAAACACGTTAGGATTTGTTTTCCTATCAGTTCACAGCCATTTCCTGAAATATCTCCATTCTCTAGGAATTTAACCAAAATGAAAATGGGTTACTGCTTTGAATGCACAAATGATGCATCATAGCATCACCTGTGAATTAATAAAATTGGGCAGGAGTGGGAATAAAGGTTCAAAACAAATGAACTCTTTTTAGACAGTGTTCCTTAACTATATATATTGCAGCTTCAGAAAATTACTCTGTTACAACACATAAAATACTCAGTTTAACTTTTCATGTGTTATATAAAAGGTTATACTGAGCATTTTATGCACCATAACAGGACTGACATGTGTAGAAACATCAGAGTAAACCCTGCTCTTAAAAATAACAATTTAATGGTTTATGTAGGAGAAACTCAAAGTCATTTGACTTGTATTTTACACTAAACGTTTCTAAAATAAAAAGGGGGAAATTATTTCTCTTATTGTTTCACTGGGGGGAAAAACTCCAGCTAAGAGATGCAGCCCTTTCCCCCAAAACATTCAAAAGATAAAGTATACAAAGAGATGGCAGATATCTTAAAAAGCATTTAAGAACTGGTTCATCAGACCTAAAGCCATGACCCTAATTCAAGGTTGCCTTTCATATCCAAAGAAAATATTGGAGAAAATGAACAGAACCACTTATATATTTACACTGTTGCTGATTTGCCCCAGATCTCTAAATATATCCCTTCAAAATGTACCTATTAGTGTATACAAAACAAGTGAATACAGTACTAGTTTGTTTTCTTTGACACAAAAATTAACATGTTGGCTGATTCTGAAAGCTACAATGAGGCATCTTCATTATTTGTATAAATAATTGCAAGTAAATGTAAAACATATCCATATTTCAAAGTGGAAAGGAACAGGTTGTATTTTCTTTCTTTCTTTTATTATTATTTTATTATTTAGTTATTATTTTCGATTATAACAAAAAAGGAAAACATTTCACAAGTCATTCAAAGGAATTCTAACATTTTGAACCTCGACTTCCCTTCCCCTCTTTCTGTGGTTCCTTAAAATTGTTTTCATCTTTCCCTGCATAAGAACAGTTGAATTTTATGTCCTCAGTACATGACAGTGAGCTACTGAGTGCAAACTTTTAAGGAATTCTTACACACAACAATAAAAAAGTTCTCAATAATTTTCATATCACAGAACTTGTCATATCTCCAGTTCCTAGAGATAATAGAATTGATACACATTTTGAAACTATTTTAAAACCATTTTGAAACTTGTCAACCACTGGACCAATGAAGTTGCTTGTCTATCAAGTCAGGTAAGAAAAACGAATTCATTCATGAAATGTGATTAAGTTTTATGCCCTTGAGCTGGGAAGATGCTTCTATTTCCTACCCTGAGCTGCTGGCAATTGGGCAGTGGAAAATTTAAGAGAAAGCAAAGTCAATATAAATTATTACGAAAAAGCTGAACTTGAAGCTGAAAGTGGATTGCACATAGCTAACATTTGTTTCCAGCATAAAGATGACATTTATTTTGTCTTTTACATCACCTCTGGCCTATATTTTCCAGTGCAAAGGGACTTGTAAATAGTTGGCTTTAATTACTGCTCAGCTGATTTAAGCAAGAAGGAAAGTAAGCACTATAGTCTTTTTCAAGCTGATCTATAATACGATTTGGACCATTAATCCAATATACATGGCAAACAGCCTTATCATTTTTGTGTGGTTTAACAATACCACAGTATTTGTCGCCAGATTTATTTATTTTTGCCAGACTTATCCACTAGTGACAGTATGCAGACAGCTTTGAATTACTCACTTAATAGTGTTCTCCAACAAAAACTCTTTTCTCTTTAAATGCTAGAAGATCACAAAATGGAATCTGGGGGAACTGATCTGTAAAAAGTTTCTGCTGTTAAGAGTTTTAAAAGCTTTGTCAAAATGTGTATAAGGAGTACAAATTAGATGTTCAGAAAATGTGTCATGTGTTCTAAAAAGCTGGGGGAAATTAAGAAGTTGAATAAATTAAAAACGAAAAAGAAAGTTACTATCCTATGCACACTTATTCAGGAGTAACTAATGGAAATCAATGAATATCTGGCAGCACAGCTTATAAAAATAAAGATATGTGTTAAGCCACCAACTCCACAATGTCATCTGAAGGAAATTTAGTGTTTGAGAAAGCAAAACACAGGAACATTTATATAATAATCCTCTTCTGGTTCCAGACATACATTACTAAAGATGGAATGACAAAATAGATTATAATATTAAAAAAAAAACAGCCATTAGTGTGTTCAGTGTTGCTTAGAAGTAAAAATTTAGTTAAGCCAATTTCATAAATAACAGTATATCTCTGTCGAATGAATTCAGTTAGTACCAAAACAGCTTTGTTTTTCATTTTTTTTAAAGAGATGCTACTGTGCAAATATCACTAATATGACATTTGATAATATTAAGATGATTACAGCTTAGTTAATGGGGTTCTCAATAAAAAAAACCACTGGAAAATAACACCCACACAGTATGATCTTTTAAATCAGGAAATCTGACGTGCAATTTCCTGGACCTGCACCTTAACACATTATACAAAAACAAAACTCTTATTATAATGAGAAGGCAAGTTTTTCCTTTAAAGAAATTGATCATTTTAATTGCTTATATTAGGAAATAACTTTTAGTATTATGGCCCATGCCTCTTAATCTAAAAGACACAAAGTACACGTAACAGAGCCTTAAAAAAAATTGTTCTGCATATTTACATAATTGTTTTAATTGTAAATCCCATTTGCATTTAGAGCAAGTGCAATGGGGATTAATATGAATAGTTCAAACACTACAAGAAAAAGAAAATCGTCTGAAAGCCAGTTTTACAAGAAGCAAAAAACAGACAAATGCTGCTACTTAAGCACAAATACTTTTGGTTGGTTCCCCCCACCCCCAAGTAAACAAAACAAGTTTTATGTGAACAATTGAGAAGCCTCAGAAGAGACACGCATGATGGAACCTTACAATGAGATGGAGGAAGGGGGAAGAAAAGAGAGGAATTCATGTTGGTTCCAGATTCTGTATGACATTCAGTTTGGCTTCTTTATCTTCCTCCTTTTCCATAAAGACATTTAGAATACTATAAAGGAAAGTAGTGTTGTTGTTGTTGTTTAAAAACGCCCTTTAAGAAAGTGTAATGCATTACACAAGAAACAATTGTATAAAATAATGCCTTCACCTGTGTTTAAAAACAACACAGGGATTTTGAAAAATAGAAATTCAAGAGACATGAAGCTTGTTCGCAGTTAATCAGGATTATTCCCATGTTTTCTTAAACAGAAAACTGAATTGTTTTAACCATTATAATAGTTGAATATATAATTGATGCAACAAATAAAAGAACTGAAGTGAACACTAATCATCTCTGTTTTATTGATTTACCTCCAGGCAAAAACACTTGAGTGAAGAATGTTCAGATATTTTAGCATCTTAATTTGTTGTTAACATGCAGATTACCTCTGCTAAAGTTTGTCATAAATTTCTATATTGCTTTAGTTGTCAACTGCACATGACAAGTTCAAATAAAATCTTGCATGTGCCTACAAGCCTTTTGCCCTTCATTCACAAGGTACATGGAAGTTTCTGGATGTGGAATTGCAAACTAGAGGCTTTCAATTATCCTGCCCCCTTTAAAGTAAATATAAGGGACTTCATTTCATACATATTTCCTCATACATTTCGACCATACACACATCTTATAATCCTTCTTTGCATTTTAATAATATTGAATGACATTAAATCATATCATAATAGTGCCAAATTCCATTTTAATTAATTCAATTAAAATTATGCATGTGCTAAGTGTTTTTTTGATAAATACATTTGCAGGAAGAAAAAGCAAGTGAAAGAAGATGGCTTCTCTACTATTAAAGGAGTTGGGGCAAAAAATAAAAATCTGCATGTTTAGCTCCTAAACAGTTTTAGTATTACTTGTCCGTCACTATGCAGAAACAACAACGTTAGAATACATTGTTACAATAGCAGCATTAAATGTTTGTTTTCTAGTTTTAAAAGTTTTCTACATGAAGGTTTTTTTAAAAAATAGTAAGCAGTATTCTTAAACTGCTTACTATTACAAATAAATTCCAAAGCAGATTACAGAGAAAAATATATTATAATCATTTCAATAAAGAAATGAAGACAGTTCTAGCTGTATTAAATAATGAGAGATAGGACCTTATAAAGACAGAATAAAGAACCTATTTTATTTGCTGATAAACAGTTTGTGAATAACACTCAATGATATTTTGTCATCTTCTGTAATCTTTTATGAGAAAGGAGACACACATGTGAAAAAAAGTTTGTTTTCCTGGTGAGAATTTGAAAAATAAGCATTATACATGTAAAGATGTGATAACCCTTTGAAACAGGTGGTGGAAAAGAATAACTCTAGTATTTTATAGTAAAAGGGGGATAGCTTTTAGGGCAACACATTTTATAAAGATTTGTTTGATAATATAGATATGTTAATTCATATAAATTATTATTATGTATTTTTGTGTTGGAGTAATGTGAGAAAGAGCAACAAGCCTGACTTGGCGCATCTGATAGCCCAGACTTACTTTGAACCTTTGGGAATTCCCTCCCTTTTCATGTGAATTGGTGCAGCTCTCTTGTTTTCTGCTATTCAGAAAACAACAACACTTGGCATCACAGAATTGTAGCATTGGAAGGGACCGTAAGGATCATCTAGTCCAACCCCCTACAATACGGGAATCTTTTACCCAATGTGGGGCTTGAATCCATGATCCTGAGATTGCGAGTCTCACGACGAGCTTTACCAGCACTTCCCATTTGCCAACACTTCCAGGGACTCAAAGACCCGCACATGCATTCTTTAGTTTTAACGCTTGTATACAACCATGCAAATTTGTATAATCAATCATTACTTTCCCCCACATTGCAGATGGGAAAGTCAGAGAGGGTGGCTTGCCTAAGGCCATCCAGTGATCCTGTTCCTGTGACAACACCAAGCCAAGCCAGGACTTGGCATGAGTGAATGTATAGGTTCCTGGACAGAAAACTGTTACTTCTCCATCAGTCCAGCTACTGTGAGCCAGGGCTAGCTAGTCAGTTCATAGCAGAGGTGAGATTTAAACCTGCAACTTCCTGATTTGTAACCTGGCCTCTAAGCCACTGTGTTACACAAGCGCTCATAAAACAAAAAGGTTGAAGGGGTCATTTCATATACATCTTTGTACAAATCTTTGAACTATACACAATTTTTTGAAGCTTGAAAATTAAATCGCATTGTTTTTGAAAGGGATGGTTAAGAAACCATAATAAACGCAGATAACAAAAGCACCCGTGTTTATATCTCTTCAAATTCTAACAACAAAACGTAGTATTTTCCTATAGTCCTTAGTTCTTAAATGGCTCTTAATGGAACTGAGATGAAGGCTGTGAAGCAGCCACAGAAAATGAAGTTACAATTTGGAATGTAAGTTTGGATTTTATGTAAAGTATAAGATGAAAAAGGCAATTACTTTAAATCAGGCATGGCCAAACTTGGCCCTCCAGATGTTTTTGGGACTACAACTCCCATCATCCCCAGCTAACAGGACCAGTGGTCAGGGATGATGGGAATTGTAGTCCCAAACATCTGGAGGGCTGAGTTTGACCATGCCTGCTTTAAATCAATGACTGTATGAAAAGGTGCTTTCATACAAGCGGAAAGCATTCCTGTAAGGCAGGTTTCCCAATGTCACTCTCTATCTATTGAACTCCCTGCACGACCTCCCAGAATTACAGAGAATCCTACAAATCTTAAGAGCAGTTGAAGGCTTCTAGTGTGTAGGAGAGGGTTGATGAACAACTGCTAGACTTCCATGAACAGAAGGTATCTTTCAATTCAACCTAGCATTCAGCTAATATTCAGTTTAAAATTTGTAGGAATGACTGCACATTAGTCAGTTTAATGCTAATAATGATTACTGACCACTGGAAAATAAATGATGATTGTTTTGAACAGTTGTAAAGCATTTGCAACATTTTGGACTGTCTGAACTGGCAAATTACAATTACTAGTATTTAAGGTATGGCATTATTCTTCCATTAGGATCTAATTTTCAGTTCAGCTGTACTGAAACAACTGCATCAAGAAAAACGATACATGAATAAGGGCGGGTGTTGACTTAATTTCTATATATTTGGGCTTGGATCCAGAGTTCCTATGTGCAGAATCCCACTTGTGCAATAGCGGGGGGGGGGGGGGAGCGGAACAGCGTGAGAGGTGGTATGGAGAGGAGAAGTGAATGAAAATTGCCTCTCATGATCACAGTTCCTTCTGCAAATGAAAGAAGCCCTTCCATTCACAGAAGGAACATTCTGAATTTTATATATCTATATAAAATGTCATCATGACAGCAGGCCACATGAATAACTGTCAGTACTTCACAGGCCACCAAGAAGAATTTGAAGCACTTTCCAATATTAAAATTAAAGCCACAGGACATCAACATTAGTTCAAAATACAACAACACTACCATAAATAAATAAATAAATAAATAAGCAAGCAAGCATGCGTCCCACAACAGATCTACTGTTCTTGGATATTAATATAATCTAATCCAGCATGAAAATGACGCGAATTTGATTCACAATTACCTGATCCAACCCTAAGCATGTGCAACTAGCTATATATAATGGCAGCTTCATATGCATCAAAGCAGCACAACTGGACTCATGTGAGCACTGCAGTGCAGGTGAACATGCATTTAAGATACACACCCATGTGCCTTTTGCACACAGAATTCTGCTTCTCCTGGTTGCCTCACATAATGGGTTCGGGGAGATAATGTTAAATACATGAAACAACAACATAAGTTTAAGTAGGCCACGCTTGGGTAGCTATCTTGCCAAGTTAAAAGGTCTACTGTTCTCCTCATTTTTATCAATGACTATCAAATGTCACCACTGAAGCAAGAAACTGAAAGTTAATGTGATGCCAAAACTTTATTCCAGCCTTGCAATAAGGCAGTTGCCTGCCTGGTCACCTGCTCAGTCTTGCACCTGCTGCTTCTCAGTTACCTCAATTTATCCTGGGATTAGAGCAATACAAGTAAGGATAGGGCAGCCGCAGCTGCCACGCCATACATGCATGTATATTCAGGCAAAAGTGAAATGCAGTATTCGTGTAAATCGATGACACCTCCTAATCTTTTCATGCATCCTTGCCACCATTGCGTAAGTGCATGCACACAGGTGGAACAGCCACAGCAATAAGAGCTAGCAGCCAGAGAAAGTAGCAGGCAGGTAACCCCATCTCAATCCTTATTTGCAGGCTGCTTTATTCAATGACCATAGAAATAAACATATCTTTCTAGCCTATGTGCCCAGAACTGTGGTAGATTCAGCTACTGTTGCATTCAAGCCATAAATATGTGCAAAACTTCTAAACAGTTTTTTAAAAAACAAAGTGACAACCAGGTAGCTGCTTTTAAACTGAAACAGTATCTCAATCAGTTTTATTTTACTGAAACATTTACTGAATAATAGCAGAAGGAGAAGACAAGCTTTAGAAATTCCGAAAATTATTCCTTTGTTTCTAATTTCAAGAATCAATGCAACTGGTTTCGATTAAACTTTTGCTACATTTTTTATGTCTGAGAGATTAAAATGGACTTGGAACCAGTTGCAACAAAAAATTAAGGCTGCAAAAATGTAGGATAGGTCAGTTGTGTCTTAGCTATAATCGCTGTCAGCACCCCTCTTCTTACAGCTCCCAGATCGGAGGTGATTTGGTATAAGGAATACTGGACTGTAGCCATTGGCTCCATGGTGCCCTCCCTCTTTGCACAGGGCTGGTTAGAGGACTCTGCTAGAGTTTAGCGTTACTGAACTCTGAATCAGCATTACATTCAACCCAGGGGTCCTGGTTTAAAAAAACCTCAACACAGTGGGTTAATTTAATAAGCTAGTTTCATAATAACACATGTTATCTCCTTGTTGTGAAACTTAAGAGAGTTTGCTATATAAACCAGGGTCCCTGGGAACACAAAAGTGAAACTAAGCTCTGAAACAGTACTCCTCCCAGCCTTGCAGGAGAATGAGTTTAAGTGTGTTAACTGGCTTGTTCTTCCTTATCACAGAATTGGAAGGGACCCTATGGATCTCATCAAGTCCAACCTCCTGCAGTGCAGGAATATACAGCTGTCCCTTACAGGAATTGAACCGGTAACCTTGACATTATCAGCACCATACCAACTGAGCTAAACGGGTGTCACTTTGATAATCAAACTAGTAAAAATATATTGAATTTGGGAGCGTCTGGCCTTGATCTAAATATAAGAATAGGCAAGTGTGTGTGTGTGTGTGTGTGTGTGTGTGTGTAATCTTGTGAAAATAGATTAGCTAAATGAAATAAAAACTTAATAGTAAGGATTTTGGCATAGCCAGTCTGCACCAGAAAAGTTCTAAACCACTCTAGGTGCCATATCCCCAAAACAGCTAAACATGCATCTCTCTCTCTCTCTCTCTCTCTCTCTCTCTCTCTCTCTCTCTCACACACACACACACACACACACACACAGAGAGATGTAGCATGCAAGTGTCTGCTATCTAAACAGGTTGTACAAATGCTGCCCTTGCTAAAAGGTTGGGCAATCCCTTTTCTCATGAATGTTATTCTCCCCCCCAAAAAAAATTCCTACCCACAAACTAGTGGATGTTCATAAATGAACCGATCTTGTGGTAACCACATAATGAAGGCAGGCTGACTTGAAGCTAGTGGGTTTAAAAACCTGTCTATAAACCAGAATATTCCTAAGAGAAAATGGCTTTATTACTTTGACTGTAGTAAAACTTGGAAGAGAGAGAGAAAAGGGTTTGGGAACAGACTTGGAATCAAAAGGCTGGCCAAAAGGTAGGAACTGCAGCCCTGACTGTGGTGCAGAGCATTATCTGAGGCACCTCGAGGGGACCAAAATGTGAAAGACAGATGCTGGCCTGCTCAAGCTGATTCTGGAGGATTAGTTTCTGGGTGTTTTAAGTGGAAGCAGCTGGGATCCTCTGCAGGAGACTCCCTTGAACGGAAAATGCAGTTTGCAGAATGACAAGTCGATCTTGAATGTTGGCGAGACAGAGAGGCCAATGCCAATAAATTGCAGAGAATAAGCAGCACGAAAAGGTGGGGGGCAGGGTGGAAATGCTGTTTGCCACAGGTTTCCTGAACACATAATGAATAGCCAGCATCTATAAATGGCAGGGCAAGCAATCCTGAAACAATGGTGAACAGAGGAGTGCAGCTATCCTATAGGCAACACAACCAACAGAAGGCTTGGTGAGCTCCCATCAGGAAACAGAGTACAAGATTTCAGGGACCCAAGAAGAATTCCATCTTCCATATTTAAAGACAGACACAAGAGCAAATTTAAAAACCATTTGACTGCTTTCTCCATTATCTCCCTTCTTCCAGAAACATTTATGTACTATCTGGAAAGTGACCAATGGGTTGTCTAAGAATAGTGTATTTTAATTCTATTCTGCCAATTTGACAATACAAGGGTGGCAATAACACTGAAGATGATACAACTGGCTGCAAAGCAATTACGCATGCCAAGTTCTATAATCCTCAAAGACCGCCTCTCCCCATATGAAGCAACCTGGAGCCTGCACAATCATCATCTGAGGTCCTTCTTCGTGAGCTTTCTCCGTGAGAGGTCCCGAGGGTGACAACATGAGAACAGGCCTTTTCTGCGATGATTCTCCAAATGTGGGATGCTCACCCCAAGTAAGGCTTGCTGGCTTTTGAAAGTCAAAATGCATCACCGACAGCTTTCTATATATTTAAGTAATATATACTTTAAAATAATGTTTGTTTCTGTAATATAAAATAACTTCTGATCTTAACAAATCTTGATGTAGGCATAGGAATAATGTCAGGAAGGGATAAGTTCTATCCACCTGCTTGGTTTGGGGATTGTTTATTTATTGGTGACCTGTCATTCAGTGTCATGCTTTTCAAGCATGTACTAAACACTTACACAATGCTATGGTTCTTGAAGGAGCTATTATTATAGGATAGTGCACAACAGTTTTAATGGGCCAATGATTTCATGAAATAACATGAAAATGTATTATTAACATCAGCAAAATAGTATGGTTCTCTTAAAGAGAAAGCAACAGATGGATAGCTAAACTTACGAAACTGATCAAATTTAAGCAAAATGTTCTCTAGTTCTCTCAAGAATTCGAGTTCTTCATCCTCTCAACCATCCCAGCATCCTTATACATCAAATAAAATATATGTTGTTGAAAGCAATGCTTTGGTTTCACATAGCAGTTGCTAAAAAAGACTCATATTTATTATTTTATTTATATGCCACCTTTCTCCCAAAGGAGCAAACATGTAAGGTGTAAACACCTAAAATGTTTCTGAAATTGATGTGGGTGGGAACACCAGTCTTATTTTAAGAAAATTTCCTTTTTCATATATTCTACTAAGCATTCAGCAAATCTTGGTTTCCCTATATTTACTAACTTGTTTTCAGTAAGTGCCGTTACCATTACATCCAAAGAAAACATCTGAATAATCTCTCTCAGGGTACTAGTGGTGAGTCAGATTGAACCACCAAGAGTCACTCATTGTTCAAGCTTTGAATTTTTCCATAATGTTGGTCCTTAGGGCATCATGAATTCTCATCCCTTGAATATATTGTTTGTCTGAAAGGGATCAAGCTCTGTTCTCTGACAAACTGGCTTTTTATCTTTCTTTAATGGTTGTAAGCAGCAATATTTTTCCTCACCTGCATCTGATGAGAACAACCTTTTACAGCATCTTGTCAATCACATAGTAAGTCAAATACTTTTGTACCATCTCCTTTGTATAAAAAAGAAACCACACGGTTCAAATGATGTTCTTTTCCTCTTCCCTCTAGTTCTGTAAGAACTCAGGGCTTGCAACTAAAAACTACTCTAGAATTACTGCTTAGGACAGTGGTTCCCAGTCTTTTAGGTATAGGAATCTACAAGTCCAGGTTCACTAGGTTTAATGTCCCATCCATTTATTGTCACATGAGCTTTGGACCTTCCAAACTGCTGACTTCCCTCAACAGCCATCGGCTTCATGCCTTTTAATTGCAACATTGACTGTTTTATAACCTATACTTGAGGCATCCCAGCAAAAAAAGGACATATCACCCCTATTAATGTGCAATTTGTTGAAACATTTAGAGTACTTCTAAATATTTAAGAGTTATTCACAGTTTTGTTACAGGAATGTTAAGAACACCAATCATCTGATTGCAGGATATTGCTTCATAAGGTACCGTATTTTTTGCTCTATAAGACTCACTTTTTCCCTCCTAAAAAGTAAGGGGAAATGTGTGTGCGTCTTATGGAGTGAATGCAGGCTGCACAGCTATCCCAGAAGCCAGAACAGCAAGAGGGATTGCTGCTTTCACTGCGCAGCGATCCCTCTTGCTGTTCTGGCTTCTGAGATTCAGAATCTTTTTTTCCCCTTGCTTTCCTCCTCCAAAAACTAGGTGCGTCTTGTGGTCTGGTGCGTCTTATAGAACGAAAAATACGGTATAAAAAAATTATTCTACAAAGCATCCAGTTACTCAAGGAGCATTAGATACTCCCCCACCCCAAATTCTAATCACTCCTGGTCACACGGTTAACGAACACTAGCAGCAGATCCAGTGGTGGTTCACTGCAGGTGTTTGTACAAGGAGTTTGTTTTAGTGACTGTTGCAGCTTGTCTCTGATGCTCAGGTGCTGAAGGTCGTGCAGCAGAGGCAAGCTGTGGGGGACACTCCGGGGGAGGTCCCTGTGCAAGCACCACGTGGTGCAACAGTGATCAGAACCATCACTAGCTGCCAGAGAATGGTTCTCAAGTATCAAAATGTAAGACTTTTCTAGTGTTTGGTTGCAAGGGCCAAAACATGCCAACATAACAAAAAAGTTGTAAGAGGTATTCATCATACCAGTTAAAGACTGTAAGCAATAATTATTTCAGGTTTACATATGAAGCCCATGGGCCACAGGTTGAGAAACAGTGCTTTAGGGACCACCTCCCGGTGTGTTTTCTTAGTTTACAACTGCTGTCAGAGGCAATTAATTTATGTGCATTTAAATAGCTAAGCATATACAAAAGCAAGAACCACTGGTGCCCTTTCTCCAGATGCGCAGGCTAGAGGAAAAAGCCAACCAATTTGCAAAGGCAGAATTAAGAAGTTAGGGTTTGTTTTTGTTTTTTTAGACTTCTATAATAAATAATTCGTTATTAGAACACCCTCCATTTAGGAAACAAGTCACACATATTCTCCTTTTTTATGTGCACATCCAAACCCTAATGTTATTCAGTCACTGGTAGTTAAGGGCATAATTCCAAAATGTTCGCCATGTTAGTCTGTTGAAACAAAACACAATATAGCACCTTAGATGGATCTACAAAAGGGCTGCAAATACAAGCAAGTTCTTCAATTTACACAAGCTCTTGTGAAAAACTATGCACAAACTTATTCTCAAACATTTTATGGGCCAACAGAATTTATACATGAAAACCTATATTTTCCTAATTCACAGCTCCTTATAAACTACCCTTTGTATGTGAAGAGGCACTGAGCGCACGGGCGGGGGGGGGGGGGCTTTGGGTGCTGCTGGCCCTGCCTGGGAGACACGCAAGCTCCCAACATCCGCACCATGTATAGCTGTCTCAGGAGAAAGGAGGATTCTACCAAACATGAGTTATTTATACAGAAACGTTTTCTCCTGCAGCTGCCCATGCATTGTTTGAGGCAGGGGAAGCCATGTGATTACAGGGACAGTGACAAAACCTCTTTATATATACATTTCCCGACAGTAGTTTAAGCTATTTAAATTTGAATTTTTTTTTGGTGGCAGAGTAACAATCAGAAAACCGACGAAGTCTATAAAGATATCAATCATATTCTGAATGATAGAAGAAACAGCACTTTTCCATAAAAATTGCTTATACATTGAGCATAGTCTCCTCCTTTTTCCATGAAAGAACAAAGCGTATTTTCTGCCCATGTGAGATTTATATTTTAAAAACAGCAACGGCAAGGAAACTACTAGCAGCCTGCATTTTGTTCATAAAAAAACTGCTTCTACAACTGATATTGGAGTCTATGTACATGTGCATATACAAACTCATGCACATAATGCATGTGCCTTAAACACACTTATGCAGATGGAGAACCAATATTTCATGTAATGGCACATACATTGTTACCAATGTATTGGTTGGGGTTGATTTCTTTATGTAATGGACAATGCCACTACACAGAGAACATTTGCATTTGTAAAGAAACGGCACAAGAGGCACTGGTTTAATAATTAAACTTTAATTAGGAAACATACTAGCAATTTCAGCACACGATCTCAGGAGTCACTGGGTACACAATCGTGGTTAGATCCTTACACAGGAAATTTGTGTTACTGGTGTCAGTGTTGCAGTTAATGAGAATGAGAAGTAATTGGGCAAAGAAGTTGCAAGACCAGATTCCAAGTTATATTGCAAACTGCTAAAGACTCTTTACGGTACGTGTAACACAATATGCTTGCTATATTTAATGCAAAACAAAAATTCTTCCATGATGGTCCTCTTAATTCCAGACATATATTTGCCAAGCACAGTATAATTAATTAACTTGTTACTCTTAAACTACATTGAAAAATAAGTAAATGGTTTGGAGACTTTGATGTTTTGCAACCAAAATAGGCTGGCTAATTTTTCCATTCCAGTTCCCATTCCAGTCTTTAAACTATCTTAATCTCCTGCCCTCAGATGTTGACCTTGTAGGAACAAGGGTCATAGGTTAGAAGAGACAGACCGCAAAAGATCTGGACTATCAATTCATGCCTGAAAGATTTCTCTCCTACAAAAGAAACCACTAAAAAGCAAATTCCAAAATCTGACAAAACAAGTCTTAGAAAGCACAAGCCCACTACAACATTTATTGAAACTTGCTGAAATTTTCCTATTTTTAAAATGCCTAAAATGGCTAGCACTTTTAAGCAGTATTTCAACATATTCGTTATAAAATATTACCAAAATCTGCCTTTATACCAGGGGTGGGAGAGGGGGAACTGCAATTGTGCTTTAATAATTCTGAAATCTAATTAAGGTCACTTAATGGGTTTACATGTTTTATTTTCTTCTATTCTGTTTACTGAGGTTTTTAGTTGTCGATGATGTGTCTTTAGAGCTATTTATTTCTAAACAATGGATTCCTTTAAAATGTTGGGGCATTGGGTCAGTCTGCTTATCAGTGACAATGCAACCAGTTTCATTTTAGCTGCATTTTAACAATTATGCAGCTTCTCTTTGGATTGCTTGCAGAAAAACTAAGCACTCCTTCAAAAGAGGCTTAATAAATCATTATAATGCTTATGTTTAAAAATGTAAGACTAGAAATCAATCCTGCTTGGCTCAAGCTAACCCAGCAATCAACTTTCTGGTTTCCAAATTATGAAGAGTTAATTCTGCATCTTGCCTGTCTACTATGGAGCTCAAAGTAGTGTTTTGGCATTTTTTGACGTAGGTCAGGCTGATCGATAGGAGCAAGCTAGCCAGGCCATCTAGTGAATGGGGACTGGAATACAGGCTTTCCACATCAAAACCCAGCATTCTATTTTTCTAATTAAAAATAAAAAAGCAAAAATCAACTCCACCCACACTTTAACCCTTCCACAGCAATTTTGCAAGTCCTCAACACTATGCTTACTCAGTTCATAGATATAACAGACTAGCATGTTAGAGAACAGGGTTCACATAACCAGCCCCATCAACAGAAGCCCACTTGTGTGATGGGACTTTCCAACCTCTCTTGTCCCCCAATATCAGCTCTCAGAGGGTCAGGGGAACCCCCAGAACAGTGGGGCAAAAGAGAGGGGAATTGTTCCATCTAGCAAGCTAAAATGCTGGAAGAGGGAATGATTGGAAGAGTGAGACATTTAATTCTTCCCAGAGTTGGGTCCTCACTACTACCATGTGCTAAAATTATGAGGCAAAGGCAACCAAATCCACACAAGTAGTTGAATTCCTGAGAGCTACTCCCAATTCTAGCAAAGCAACCTCTTTTCATAGCCTTCTTAAGGAGCCAATTCCCATCTGTTGCTTTTAACTGAGGTATAAGGAACTGGTGGCCCACCAGATGTTACTGGGCTACAACTATCATCCCTTTTTAAAGTCCCCCGCCCCTAAATATCAACATGGCATTGAATTCTAAAGCCAAAACAGAAAGTGTTTGTGGACATGGATGATTCTAAATTTATATGCAACAAGCCTGCAACACGTTCCCCAGAAAGCCTCATTTTCTCGCAATGATCTCAGGTGTTTGGTTATTTTTTTTCCTATTAGTTCATTTTGTTGTAGCCAAGCTTCCACGCAGACATTGTCTAAAGCTTTCCGTTTACGAGCTATAACAAGTCTTACTATAACCAGGATCAGAGTTATAGCGTTATTTATACTTCAGCTCTTTTAATCTTCCCTCAAGCAGAGTTAACAGCGCTAACTGAGGGACACGTGGGACTGTCTATCCTGTGATTATTACACTAATCTTCCAGGATACCGTGACCCAAGACCACAGTAATTGATATGTCGCATGACCACCACATATGTTAAAAGGTGCCCAAATTTGATCATATTCCCTCCGACATTAGGACTCGCCCAGTAACTCCCATTATCCTTAATCACAGACCATGCTATTTGGGTCTGATGGGAAGTCCAACAACATCCAGAGGACCACAAGGTATTCATCCTGTCTCAAGAATTGTTTCTTCCCTTTTATTCATGGTGCATGTGGAGAGAAGAGGCTCTCAGCTTTAATTTAGGACTGTTTGTCTAAGTCTTAATCGGCACTGTGTGATGTGTTTTGACCTTCGTATTACAAAGTACACTGTCATGCATCTGAAGTGAGACGTTTTCTGTCTAGTGCGGTTAGGGTCCAGTTTAACTGTCAGTGTGGGACCTGCCAGCAGTGAGTTAAGCTGCAGAAGCTTAAGGAGCATGGAGACAAAAAAATGGGCAATTTGGCTAGAGGGTTTGAATATACAGTAGTACCTTGGAAGTCGAAGGGAATCCAATCTGGAAGTCCATTCGACTTCCAAAATGTTCAGAAACCAAAGCACGGCTTCTGGTTGGCTGCAGAATGCTCCTGCAGCCAATTGGATGTTCAGCTTCCAAAAACAGTTCGCAAACCCGAACAGTTTGCGGCATTCGGGAGTCAAAACATTCGGGATCCAAGGTATGACTGTAGTAGGTAACTGCTCCTTTAAAGCCATGCCATTTTAGTAAACATTAATAGCTGAATATACGTTGTGTGAAGTTGTGTAAAGCGACAGTGAGAAGTCATTGAAGTGTAAAAAAACACTGTACTGTTAACCAGATCAACTTGCGTACCTAATAATCTTGTGATAAATAAATGTAAATGGCTGAATAGTGGCAGGAAGGTTTAGTAGAGCCAATGGGAATGGTAGTTTAGTTTTGTTAGTATAGAATAAATAAATATCTGCTTTCACTCCACAAGGAGTATTAGCTGAACAGGACTTTTGCCACAGGCACAGGGATGTGGATTGTGGCTACTCTCTCCAACATAAATGCTGGCAGATGCAGCTCTATCAATTTGTGATAATTCTAAATAGGATTTTTTTTAAAAAATCATCTTTCAACATGCAAGCCATTTAAAGCGCATGTATCAGACATATCAATATGACAGACGAAATCAAAGTAGCCCAGTTAACTTTGATGTAAAGGGTACTGCAGCATTAATGGCAGGCAATGAAACGAGAGCAGTCTGTGGTTTGCTATTGTTTGCCAACCTGTCTGAACTCCATTACATTGATCAGCATTTAAACTGTCCAAAACCTAAAGGGTGGAAAGCAATTCTACCCACCTCTAAAGCCACCGAAGACTATTCTTTGAAAAACGATGTAATTTTAATCATTTCTCATACCCTTCTCTGAATGTACTTCTTGACAAAGGCTCCACGCTATGAGAACAAATACTAAATACTATAAATAAATGTGAATCAAAGAGAAGAATTTGCTTAACTCAGGGGTCCTTAAACTACGGTCCGCAGGCCAGATCTGGCCCACCAGGGTCCTAAATCTGGTCCGCCCGGCCATTGCAGAACCCACTGCTAAGCCGGTTAGGACTAATGGACTATCTGGGGTGGAAGAAGATAACTAGGTGGACGAATGGATGATGCAGACAGACGCAGACAAAAGCCTGGGAGTAAATGTGCACTGTGGGTAGTGTCTGCATCAACATGCACATAGGAAAGGAGGAAATGCCTACATTTATTAGCAAACATACATAAAATTATCCTTTGCAATAGTATGACTCTGTTTAAACCAGAAATAGGGAATATGTGGTCTTCCAGATACTGTTGGCTAGTTGTCAGGGATTCATAGTCAGCTGTAGTCTACAAACAACGGGAAGCCCACTGTGTAGACACTCTGTTCTGGAAAACAGGTTTAGTTATGTATTATAGGTCAGAGCTATAGCTTCTTATGATGGGAAACAAGAGACCTCTAGAAAGACTAAGTGCATCTCTGCACCTGTCAAAGCCCCTGTCAGGCGAGTCCAGGTTTTCTTGTGCTAGTGATGGGTCCTTTAATTTTCTTCCACATAATTTCATGGGCAACTTGGTTTTGTGGTATTTTATGCATTGTGATTTTCTATTATTTTTATTGATTATGGATTAGTAATTCTTTATCATAATTGTAAACTGTTTAATTATTAATTGCTGATGTTTAATTTTACTGTTTACTATTAGATTCTAACAGGTTATTGAATATTGCTTTATTTGATATAAATTGTTTAATTTAAAGTTCTTGTGACTTTTTATATTGGATATCAGGTTGTTACTATTCATGTTTGATGTTTTATTATTATTTCTATTTGTGTTGAAAGCCACCCAGAGTGGCTGGGGCAACCCAGAGAGATGGGTGGGGTATAAATAAAAAATTATAATATGTATATTATTATAATTTTAACTTAAAATGGATAAAACACACTACATTAAAGTTTAGTGAAACCAACCATAAACCAACCTAGATCTCTATATTTTCTGTTTTGGCTTTTCCTTGATCTTAATAATAGTGCCAGAAGCACATTTTCAGATTTCAACACACACAAACGCTCTGCCCATAACACCGCAACAGCTGACATTATCTGAATAATTATTACAGAAATCTACACAGTAGTCTTCTCAATAGGTTCCATTCTCAGCTGAGCATTCTTTCACCACACCTGCCTCTGGTAGGAGCTCTTTCTCTCTCTGCCATGCCCCCTTCTATCTCTATTCTTAGCCCGCCTGAAGTCCTGAAATACTTAGGACCTGTCATTATTCTGTTGCATAATACGAAAGAAATTTTTTAACCAATATGAGCTAGCAGAACATGCTGACCTCTGCATGTAACACTAAAATTACTTTATGAGCCAAAGACATGTGGCAGGACATATATTCAGTGCAGTACATGTATGTGAGGAAAACTAGAACCCATTGCCAGTACCAGAACCTAATGTGAAATGCAACAAATCATCATGGCAAGAGCGCTCTTACACATATGTGAAGTCCCACAAAGAAAACACATGCTGTACATCTGGGACAGATTGATCCAACTTGATAATTATTATCAACACTGCCTGGAACTGACTCTCCCAGGTTTCAGATCAGGCCTCACCCAGTCCTACCCAGAGAGGCCAATGATTGAGCTCAAAACCTTCTGCATGTAAACCACCAAGCTACAGCTCTTCCTCATGGAAGGAATCAGAATATGCCATTTCCAGAATCACAAGTTAAACCATTCACATCCTTATCAGCTGCATCTGAGTCTACAGAGAAGCACCGCAAATAAAAGTTTTCCAAAAGAAGTAAAAATAGGGGGAGGGGGGAAATATTTACCTATCTCCCTTTGGTTTTCTTTTCTGTACTGTTTTTCCTTTGGGTCGTCTCTCACTTCCTAAACAGGGAATCCCACCTGGACCTGTTACCCGTATTGATTCAAGTCCTTTGGAAGATTTCTTAAAAGTAAATTCCACTGGTTCTCCTTCTTTTAGGCTTCTAAATCCTTCCATGTAAAGCTTGCTCTGTGAACAGGAAACATATTCTTAGTTACCATAGACTTAGAGAAAATAGAACAATACTGAAGTGTGCCAAAAAAACAAAACAAAACCTGACAACATAATTATATTTCTGAAATATAAAAACTGACTCCTTTTATGAACATACTTAGGCACATTTAATTATCTTTTTTGCTTAATTCATTTAAATGAACTTCTAGCAGAACAAAAGGTACCTAGGACACTACACTGCAATTTCATTGTGTTTGCAGATTAGGTGTGGATTTCAGCAGGGCTTCATGGTGGATGTAACTAAGAATTATTATGGTTTTTTTTTATGAACAACTGGGTACCTGCTGGTGAAAAACTGGTTCATAAGCTCTAAATATATACACAGAGAAACTCTTGAAAAACACTGGCTAGCTAAAGTGTATTTTAAAGTGTTGCCAAAAAAAAGTTCTGGTTCATATTATCATATTATTTATTTAGATAAACAAACAGAAGTGAAAAGACTTCCTAAAATGGAATGTCAACAGTAGAAAAGGTTCACTTTTGAATCTTTCTTATTTAGACATTGAACAGCACTTTCAGAACAAAGGCAAAGGGGTGGAAATATCAATTTTTCAAACCAACACAACTTCCATACACATCCATAACAGAAGTGGGAAAACCTCTCATGAAAATGGCAAATAAAATCACATTACAATTAATCACCAGTAAATCTATTATGCTACCATGAGTTCAGTATGGATTTTTTTCTTTTTGCTTGATCCATAAAAGCATACATTTTAAACTTATTACTGTTAAGGTTATGAAGCGGAACAGCAATTTCAATGACTTTCTAGGATTTACTTTCATTAGGAACCCTGTCAGTTTCCTAAGAATACAAAACTTAACGGCAACTTCTAAATGAAGAGAATAAATAGCTGGAATGCCATTTACAAACTAAAAAGAATGAAACCTTTAAGGACTGTGCCCCAGTTCTCACACAACGCTAAACCATACCTTAGCATTGCAGGAAGACTCAAATACCATATTTTTCGCTCTATAAGACGCACCAGACCATAAGACGCACCTATTTTTTGGAGTAGGAAAACAAGAAAAAAAATATTCTGAATCTCAGAAGCCAGAACAACAAGAGGGATCGCTGTGCAGCGAAAGCAGCGATCCCTCTTGCTGTTCTGGCTTCTGGGATAGCTGCGCAGCCTGCATTCGCTCCATAAGACACACACACATTTCCCCTTACTTTTAGGAGGGAAAAAGTGAGTCTTATAGAGCAAAAAATACGGTACTTCCCCTTCTCCTCTCTCCAGCATGGCCAGGGAAAGGACTTTGCCAGAATTTAGTTTCGCTTTCCCTGAATGTTAGCCAACTTCTCCCCTCACCTAGGCCAGGGATCATGGCTTAAAAACAAACTCTGGTTAAGTTTAACAAGACAGCATCAGAAACCAATGTTTGAAGTTCACGGTTTTTTTGTTTTGTTCTGATCAGAGTTTTGTTTTTAACCCATAATCCCTGGATAATTCAAGGAAAGCGTTTCTCCTGGATATGTGAGAGAAGGAGAGGGAAGTGGGCAGCATATGAGCACAAGGTTTCAAGGCAGCTCTTTCCTGTTTGTGCAAGTAGCACTATAAACCAGGGTTTAATGGCCATATGAAGTGGTGGGTGGGCACTTGGGGGGGGGATGTCTGCCAGTGCTGTGGCCTTGACACATGTGTACCCTTTGCAAGCAGGAATAATGCTTGTGATCGCACAATCTTTGCTTTCAAAGTCTTTTCCTGTCGGGGTAATGTCTCTCCATGCACCACAAAAGAGAGAAGTGTTTGGTGACGGAGGAGCACAGTTTACATGGGGATAAATATAACATAGTATTTTTAAAAAAGATATATAGGATTTATTTGCAGTTACCTTATTTAACAGCACTTTGAGAACTGCTTCAATAGGTAACAGTTACTTTTAATCTGTTGCATTCACTTAAAAAGATGTTACCGTTGCCTTTAAACTGATAATTCTTGCTTCCAGAAAGGTGGCTACATACCGTATTTTTCGCTCTATAACACGCACCCAACCATAACACGCACGTAGTTTTTAGAGGAGGAAAATCCGTAGGCATGCCACCCGTAGGCATTCCCTCCATAACACGCACAGACATTTCCCCTTACTTTTTAGGAGGATAAAAGTGAGTGTTATCGTGCAAAAAATACGGTACTTTCCCTAGTTCTCACGCCTTATGCAAAACTAGGAACCCAATTCTCGGTTTCTCTTCCCTCAGTTAACTCACAGGTACCTAGGTGAGTGAAAGCCTCTCTCTGATCAGGGCTCACTGAAAGATTACAAGGTAGGACAGTCCCTTAGCTGTCACTCACTGGACTCCGCCACTTGAGGTTGCTACTTTCTCCCTGACAGGCTTGCTTCTGCTTTCCTCTGAAGTCCCTCTTCAGGTCAGGTGCTGGAAAATCAGCCAGACAGATGTCACAGTTGTGTCTCTGAAGTCTTTCCTGCTTCCTGTGATCAACTGACATGACAGCTGCTGTCATTCTGGCCAGGAGCTCTCCTGGGCAACTGCTTTGGAATCTCCTGCCTGGCTTCCCTCAGTGATTCTCTGCTCCCATCTGCCTCTTCCTATACTCTTCAGCCTCTGACCAAATGACTGACTACCAACTCCCCACTACTCACCCTGTGCCTGCCTTTATATCCACTCTACTCAGAACCCTCTAGCCAATCATCTGGCTCTTCCTGGAATTCCAAATCCTTTTTGGACTATAACCAAACCAATGATTTCAAATGGAACGTCTGCTAAAGGACCTAGCAGAATTCAACTCCTTTTCAATTGCCATATACAATGGTACCGCGAGTTACAAACGCCTCAGATTACAAATGCTTCAGGTTAAAAAAAAAAATGCTTCAGGTTACAAACTCCGCTAACCTGGAAGAGTTACCTCGAGTTGAGAACTTTGCCCCAGGATGAGAACGTAAACTGTGTGCCAGCGGCACAGCAGCAGCAAGAGGCCCCATTAGCTAAAGTGGTACCTCAGGTTAAGAACAGTTTCAGGTTAAAACAGACCTCCAGAACGAATTAAGTTCATAACTACAGGTACCACTATAATACTCATATAAAAGCTAGTATATTAGATTAACTGCCGTAACTGAAATACAAATATGTGAGCAAAACACATCTTTTGAAATTGCAACAACCTATCTGTTTCTTGGCAGACTGCCAGCAGAACCACATATATTGCATCTGTTCTGGCTTTATAGTCAGGGGTAAACAACAACACAGCCATTTTTTAAATGTCAAAAAGCTTTCATATCCTAACAACATTCTTGCGTTTGTATTTGCCTCATAAAAATACAGTTTTGTCACAACTTTTGTCACAACAATCGCTGGCCTTTTAGCAATGCACCTCAAGCCTGGCTTTTCAGGTATGAATTTGGACTGATTTACAGTGGCCTGAGGGATTTTTGGCTGCTGTGACTATTTTTGCTTAAGTGTTACCCAAGCTCTGACTCAGGACATTACACTGAGCCATTGTTAGCTCTAATATCCCAACTGACAAACCATGGTTTGCAGAGGATCTGTCAGCCATGCTTTGTGTGCTGTAGCTCAATGCAATGTCTGAACTGAGATAGCATTGGTAGTGGATGATATAGTGCAGCCACTCTGGTCAGTTGCATTGTTGCTACTTCCTGGGATGGAGAGGGAAGAGAGGCCAGGTGACAGTAAGGTCAGCGCAGCGCAAACATGCTGGCAGAGGAAATCCAACCAGTGCACTGGCACCACCTCCTCTACCTCCTTGTAAGCAGCAGTAAGATCAGTAGACATCAGGACCACAATCAAATATGAGTTTATTGCATTAGTTTAACTGATCTATAATCATATAACATGGAAATGCCACTAAAAATTTTACAGCTAGGAAAATGGCAGGAAAACTGAAGCTGCCCAGAGTGACTACTGGGGCAACCCAGCCAGATGTGCTGAGTATAAATAATAACATTATTATTATTAGCCATTCACCTGGACCACATTCACATGTCAATATCCCGCAATACTGTCTGCTACTGCATACCATCTAGCAGGGATGTGGGAGCTGTGGCTCTCCGGATTCTGATGAACTACAACCCCCATTATTCCTGGCAATTGACCATGCTGCCAGGGGCAAATGGGAGATGGAGCTCATATAAAATCAATCAAAAACATAACCGGCCAGTAAAATTTCACAATAAAGAAATAAATATACAACCCTGCACAGAACCTCAAAACAAACAACACAATAAAATAAACAATAAAAATCACATAGGCTAAAAACAACTAGCAAATACAAGAGCTGAAGCCCCCAGCTATACACCACAGCAACTAAAACAACTTACATTACATTTAAGCCAATAGAAAACAACAAAAGGACAATAATAAAGGGTATCTGTGACCTCCCAAAACTTGCCTGCTAGGGTAGAACTGAAAACTAGGTTTCTACAGGTCTGCCGTTCAACAGATTTAGCTTCAGAGCTATAAGTTATTACAGGATTTAGCTCCTGTGCCCTTATTAGTTTAAGCTGATGCTTTAATTAACTAAATAATTAGATAAATGAGTGTTACTTACCCTCTGGTCGATTGGCTGCTTAAGCTTAACTCACCAGTTAGCTACTGTAGCAATAACTGCTAATTGAGCAAGAAACAATGCCTGATAAAATTATCCCTTAGTGTTTTGTTTTGTTTTTAAAAAGTGTTGCCTTACATATTCTACCAGGAGCATCCTCTGCACAAATTCCATCCTTCTGAGAGTCCCATTAATTTCAGTGGTCTTCTACAGAAGACGTTTCTGACGCATTGTGCCCAGTGTCAGTGGGTGCTTCAGAATCTGACTTACATTCACAAAAGGAAGGAAACTCCAAGTTGGGGCTCTTTATGGCTATCTATTCTCCTCTTTATATGCCTGTGTTAGTCCTATTAGCATACAAGCATGGGAGGGAGAAAGGGCTCCCATAATGAGCCTTAATTCAGAATTTCCTCTCTTTTGTGGGCTTCCAGTCAGCGTCCGAACACCTGCTGATGCACCATGCAAAGCTCTGGAGAAAACACACACACATTTCGCTTATAGAAATTCACCTTGCACTCAATATTTTCCTTGCATTTTATTTCAGTGGTTTGAGAAGCACAACCTTATACCATTAAATTAGCATATTTGACGACTTCACAGCCAGCCTTAAACATAAATTTTAATTATAAAAATAAGCAAATAGTGCCCTAAATCTTTCTTCATAGTTTATACTGGCCATTTTTTGTGTGCATGGGATTTCTCTCTCCATATCTGTCTACCTGCACACAGGCAATATAACATATGCAGAGGAGGGATTCATGGCGTGGCATTTTTCTGCAGATCTCAAAAACGTATTTCATTGGCACTGGGAGGCTACAGATCTGAGTTTCCTAATCACATGCTACGCTGCTTTTGTGTGGAAGTGGATCACAGTGCCTGCCTGCCTGCCTGCCTGCCTCCCTGCTGACCATACACACCTTCTGAAAAAGACAGTAGCATTCCCAAACAAACAAGCAAACTGCAGCTGGCAGCATACTAAGACTTATGAATCCACATAGCTTAACTATTAACATGTTTTTTTCTGGCCAGTACTGAAGGATCTTCTGAATACAAGGGTAATGAATCAGCAAACTATTTCCATCAAAAGAAGTACATTTATGGCTCAGGCTCCTGGAAAAACATCTTTATTTACAGCACACAGACAAGGACACATTCTGTTGTTGTTTTGGGTTTTACTACTGCTAATGATGATGCTAATGATTCAGTTTCCAAACTAGTCTACCCAGACATCCAACCTAAACTAGAGCTCTACATGTGCTTGTGGAAAAAGAACGAACTTGCAAATATTATGCAACAAAGAAGCCAAATACTCCTTGTGCCGTGAACTGTGCTTTTGCTTCTTCTACAGCACAAGCCTTTTCAGAGGCTTCACAAGAGAAATTACTTGTACATTATGGCCACATCTGTCAGTGCACATGAAACAGCTGGGATTCTGCTCCTATTTAAAGCCCACTTGATAGAGATTCTAGTCTATTAAAGCCCAGGTCTGCACAAAGCCAATAAATTACGTGAGAAACGAAAGAGTTAGCAAATTATATTAGGTTCGTATATTTATTATTTTTAAAAGAAAGGAAAAAAAAGAAAGAAATTCCATGTTTTAAAATAGTATATTCTCAGTGAAAATTATTCTCAATTATCATGGAATAATTTTTTTAAAACATCTTGGATAAATAGTCTCTGAGAATTTTGTGTAGTGCAGCTAGCAATATTTTGAGACCAAATTTGTTTTTCTGAAATATTAAATATGGCAGTAAAATTCTAAACATGAAACAGATGCATGTTGTTTATGTTACAGTAATAATTGTTTTTAAAAAACACAAGCTGAATACCCATTAATTTTATATCCCAGCTTACAGTTTATCAACATTATCAAATGTAGAAAAATTTGTGACTGAAAGTACATATGAAGCACAGGAGATAGATAAATATATAGATAGATAGATTCACTGCTTTCTATAGCATTATTAGTGATGTTTCTGGCCAAAGCAATTTTTACTAATTATGTATTTAGTTCAGAGATAATGGTTTTACAGAAACGGCAGATAATTCATTCTTTCAGAAGTTTAACTAAATTAGTAGTAGAAATATATTACATTTTTAGAAACAATGTAATGTATACTTTAGCCTGAGCCAACTGCCTGATAGAAATGGCATATCACTTAAAATATTTAACAGGTATCTGAACACAGGGAGCTTATAATAGTGACTAACCATCTCTGGAAATGTGTTGCAGTACAGGAATTAATTTACAAGTAATTCAAACTCATAAACAGAAGTCTAAGATATAATGCCAAATTTTGCATAAGAACTGTAGACAAGTAAAAGGAAATCCTACCTACCTACCTATTACTAAGGCTGTAATGTTCTGCACAGTTGTGCAACTTTCACTCCATCACTGGACATGGCATTTCTGCCTATGCCCATGTATACCAACATCTTTCAAGTAATGATTAACTTTTTCCTCATTTGAAGCTGTTGCCGAATAAGTATATAGTGTATTAGGCTTGCTGGTTAATGCCAAGCCAAGCTGATAATTTGCATAATATTTTCATTTATGATAATAGTTTGCAACCAATGTGTTTTTTATAAAGCCAGTTCTGAGAAAGTTGCCTGCACTATTCTTCCATTCTAACTGAGAATATTGTATTGCCTGGAATGAAATAAATACATTGCATGAATAGAAGATCACTGCTTACAGCTCAGTCTGTGAATGAAAATGGTCATAAGGGACCTTTAGAGCAGAGTTCGTCGCTGTTGGCATTTACTACCGGGCTTAAAAAATGACGGTTGCTATAGATAATCATAATAAAAATGTATCCAACAGATGGATACAAAGAAAGACCCTATGAGGATATATTCCAACAGCAAAGATATAGACTTCCCACCTAATGATCACATATGCAATGATGCATCAGATTTGGACCAATCCTGAAGGTAAGCCAAGATGCCACAGAGGGATTTTTGGTTTGCAAAAGGCAACATGGGGATATGGACAATGTGGCCTAAGGTGAAGCCAGGTCCCCTGAAGCACTTTGTGGCACCTTGGTACCCCAGACACTAAGATGCTGCAGACAAGCAACCGCTGAAAGAGAAAGTAATCTCTCTAAGCTTGTCATAACACCAAGGTATGTATCATAACAGAGGGAGAGCAACACCAAAGTGGGGACAGAGCAGAGGAAGAACTCCATTGAGCCCAATAGGGCACACTTGTAATCAGGGTGCTTACTTTTATCTGGGAAGCAAATCCCTTGCAGTTCTTTCCGTCTCAAAATTAAATATGCCTAGCAAAAAAGCACCTGGATCAATATGTCTGCAATCTGCCATTTTTCTTCTGCAGGAGCATTTATCTCACATCTGTAATTTTCAGGCCAACTGTCCACATAAAACTAAGGGAGATTAAGTGATTTTTTTTTTAACCAACTGAAAGCTAGCAGCTGCCATTGCAGGAAAATCATTGTACCTATCCTAGAATTAGGGAAGAATTATGTTCTCAGAAGGGGTAACATTTCTTTTTGTATTTCTTTATAAAATAAGATGTTAAATGCTGTCTAGAATAAAAGTTCCTGGACCTATGTCACAGGCTTTATCCATTTTGGAAAGGTTAGGATGCTTGCAAATTTCATTCATTTCTGTCAAACAGGAAAAATGGGGGAAACAACTGAGCAGACCTGAATGGGTCCCAAGCCAAATACAGTGGTACCTCGGTTTAAGAACAGCCCAGTTTATGATCTATTCAGTATAAGAACTCCACAAAACCGGAAGTAGTGTTCCAGTTAGCAAACTTTACCTCGGTCTATGAATGGAATCCGAATGGTGGAAGGGCACTGGTGGCGGGAGACCTCATTAGGGAAAGTGCGCTGCGGTTTAAGAATGGCTTTGGTTTAAGAACGGACTTCCAGAATGGATTAAGTTCATAAACCAAGGTACCACTGTATGTGAACTGCAAAGTGCCTCAGACTGAGGCAGGCTGCTTTCCAAAGCAACAAATCAGGATCCAGACTAAGACTCGCTGTCAGCGTACACCCCTGCCAAGAAGCCCCAATACATTCTCTTCACACAAACAGTTCATACATCGCTTAAACTATAGTTTAAAATAAACTATGACATGTTATTCAAAAAAATGAGCATTTAAGCTCATCCACCACTCCTACGTGTTCTCAACCAGGGGTAAACAAACCAGAGACTGGCTTCATGGAGCATGCTAATCTGCACTCATGGTTCTTTCCACCACCACCAAACAAACCATGAGCTAGCTGCAGTGAAGAAGCAAGCTTGGCTTACACTTCTTGTGGTTTGGTTGGGGAAAAGACACCAAGATTTCTGGTTCCCATAGAACCTGAAGTCAGTCTCTGCTTTGTTTCCTCCATGAAGCTCTGAAGAAAGTAACAGGGTAAAAGGAAAGCACATTATTTTGAGTAGCTATGATTTAAAATTATATGGGACATTGGTAACTTTACTGTGATGTGTGGGTTGTGGATTTAAATTCTGTTATCATATAGGATTACCATTAAAAAAACAAATCAGATAAAACCATAAATATAATTGAGGCATCAACAAACCTAAACATAATTTCCCCATGAATTCTAGGCCCTTCATACTAGTTTAGCAGCATAGTCTCCAAATTCTGCATGTGTGCAAACAGTGTTATATATATGCTAATTTCTTCTTATCGAGAATGACTCTACAGTATTTGAGTAGCCACGTGGTTTAAATGATTTCTTATTAATCCTGATGCTTCTCTTCTTTTTCCATTAAGTTTCTCATTTTCAGTTCCAAGTCTGGCTTACATTTTACTATGTTTGCATATACCATACAGTAACCTAAAGCTTCAAGGGTTCCAAAAACTCAAAAAGTATTTAAAAGCAAAGCTCTCTCCTTTCTGCCACTGACAACCATACAGCTCCAAGGCAAGGCTTGACCTGACCACAACATAGGATACCATATCCACATTGCATAAATAACACATCCACTACAAGCATAACCAGCTGCACTTTACCAGCATTTTGGAGCTTGGGCATACATGGGAGAGCCATTGGCATATGCTTAACTGAATGGCTTTTGTTAACTGAATACAGGCACACCACTTGTGAAACTGTTTCCACTTAAAACAAAGATGCTGCATCAAGGCAATGATGACTGAAAAAGCATTCCCTTCTTGCTGCCATCAATGCCACAGCAGACTGTGAAGACTGTACTTGGGTTTGACTTGGTCATCTGCTTCTCTTCTAGCCATCTTCCCAGCTGCTTCTGTGCTCCAAGCTCCCTCAAATAACCAAGGAGCTGAGTGGCTTCAATTCCCCAGGAGAGGGCACTTAGGAGCAATAATATATACCTGGCATGTCCAATTCCCAAGAGACTGTGATCTACTCCCAGTATAAAAAAAACTGCCCGTGATCTACCCATTGTCATTGGAGGTAGGAGGAGCGTGGGTGGGTGGATTGCCCAGAGTTGTTGAGCTTTTTCGGGGAGGATTGCACAAAGTTTTAAACCTTTTTTCCTGTAACATTTGTACACGATAAGGATCCCGTGATCTACCAGGATCAGCCAGGGATCTACCAGTGGATTGTGATCTACTGGTTGGACATCCCTGATATATACTACCAGTGTCATCTCTGCATTCCACAGCTAACAGGAACATCAGCCATACCAACTGCAAACTCCCTCTGCCTGAATCCCTGGATCGCCAAGACAGACCAACCCAACTTGCCCCATTTGCTCTTTGCAAAATGTCAAGGCCACTGAGTCTAAAAATCACCAGGAAGTGATCTATTTATGGCAACTCGATTATTGAAAATCCTTCCAAGTATAGATCACCAAACTGCCTTGTGAAGAGCATTTAGTCCAGCGTATGTCTTGCTGTGTATAGTAAGTCAATGTTAATTTTTAATTTTTATTAAATTTCTATACTGCCCTTCATCCAAGGATCACAGGGTGGTTTACAATATAAAAATATAAAAAATACATACTACAGAAACAAAAAAACAAAAAACACACACACAGAGAGAGAGAGATTGCCAAAGAGGAACATGTTTGCCTGGCGCCTAAAGATATGTAACTAAGGCACCAGATAAGCCTTTCTAGCAAAAGCATTCCAGAAACAGGGAGCCACCACAGAAAAGGCCCACTTTTGTGGTTTCCACCTCCTCTCATGGAGGAGGCATATGAAGGGCCTCATATGATAATCACAGAGTCTGTGTCAGTTTATATAGGGATAGGTGGTCATTGGGGCACTGCGGTCCTGATTTTTATCAATACCTATTGCTTTTATTATTGAGTAGTTTGTTAGAAAGGTAGGATTCAAATGCTGCAAATTGCTTCGAGATGATAGACCAGCCCAGTGAATGATAGTCATATGGTAGCCCTGAAATCCTGAACCATTCCTTTTCCAATTCTCTGTTCCTCCACTTTCACTATTTATGTCCCCCTGCCACAAATTAAACAACCAATTAAACCACACACTTCACCCCAGTCTTTGCCAAATCTGATTTGGCACATTATAACAGTAAGCAAGATCTAATATTTTAAAGCATTAGAGGAGTTTGAGTTGTCTAAACAACAATAGGGCAACTATTGTGGCACACCTGTTCAATATGGAGATTGCCCAGAAACCCATTCACAATCACCAGCCATCCCCAAGACTCTCTCAAGTAGCACTCTAGCAAGACAAGTTGCTGACCAGCTATTATTTTTTCTCCTAATTCTTTGACTTTAGCCATTGTTCTGAATATTTCAAGTCTCCATCTTCTGCATATTTTAGATCAAGAACAGCTGTCTGTTCTTTGCTGGACTTTTCACTCTCTGTACTATTCCTTGTATTTCTGAAATTCTACAACATCTTGTCTGTCTTTTCTTGATGATTAGTTACTAGCTGGCCTGTTCCAGTCAGTTTTCTATGCCTCCCCACTCCACTAAATCTGCTTTGACTCATCACTAGTAATATATTACTGGTGATAATTTCAGAGTCCTTTAGAATTATCTGATTTTTACACAAATGATCTTACCATTTTATTGTCTATTTTATCTTCCATTAGTTTTTCAAGTAACATTTATATGGGTTGCTTTTGTATGCAATCTGGTTGCTCTTTACTCATCCCCCCCCCTTTATTTCTGGCTCATATTCTTTATTTCCTCCCTTCTCCTACTGTCCTTCCAAGGGTCAGTCCTAGGACTTTTGCTTATTTGTGTTTATTTTTTTATCCTTTTGGCTACTACTATACATTCATGTGGGATTATTAATTTTTCCACAGATGAACTGCAAGTCGTTTTTTGGCCCATATCCTTCTGCTTTGTTGTTTAATCTTGTGTTATGTCTTGTTGCTGTTTAATCTTGTCTTCCTCACATTTTTCTTAGATTAAGCACATCTAAAAATGAACTTCTCAACTGTCTTCCTGATTTTCTGGCAGCAGTTCCTTCTCTTATTTATTGGTTCTGCTATCATCTACCCTTTTACTCAGGTGTACAGTCTTGATCCTCACCCCTGAAACTTTTAGCCTACTGCAGTACAGTATTATTGCACTCTAAAACATTTCTAGATTTCATCCTTTGCCAATACATTACTATATGATTCTCTCTCAACTTGACTACTGCAATTCGCTTTTTTCATCTTCCAGTTTTCTCACTTCCATCCAGTTATATCTCCATCGTGCTACTCACGTTATTCTTCTTTTTTTTTACACTGACCATGCATTTCCTTTATTGTATAACCTTTGTCTTCCCTTTTCCCAGTTTGCATGTCACACTAAGCCACACTATGGCTTAGCATGAATGTGCAGCTTCCTAGAGAGCAGACTGTGGCTGTTTTGCTCCTCCTGCTGCCCACTAAGCCATGCTTAGGCTTAATGCGTTGTCCGTTCCAGACAGGCAATGAGCTGTAAACAAAGGAAAAGCAATGGCTTGGCTTAGAATTATATGTTGACTGACCTGGTGTCTTCAATTTAAACTCCCTTTTCTTTAAAAGTGATCACATTCCTTTTACACTTACCATCCTTTCCTTGATTCTCTGTGACTTTCCTCAGTTCTTTCCTTTCAGTGCCAAGTTTCTATTTTCTCAGCCAAGGATCTCTTTCTTTTTCACCTGCCTACAACTTTTATCTCAGTCTTCCTTTCTGAAACTCCCACTCATGCATCTCCCTTTCCCACCTTTTTATCATCAACCCCTTAAATGTCTCTTTTCATTATCTGCTTTATTTTTGCACAACACCGGGATGCTAAGTGCTACAAAAATAATACACATTATTATTCATCTAACGAGGGAACATTGCTATACACTGTCTCCAGTAAAGGAGAAATATTTATAGCTCAACAACACACGTTCCCTAATGAAACATTAGCCAAATAAAACTATATGCTGGGGTGGAGAACCTTTCACCCTAGAGGCTGGGACTCCACGCCCCATCAGCCCCAGAGTGCATGCCCAGGGTCAGGGCTGGTGGAAGTTGGCTGGAGTCCAGCTCCATCTGAAGGGCCACAGGTACCATGTGCAGGAAAGCAGGAAAAGGTATAGAGAAAGTGGCTAGAGAAAAGCTTTTCTGCCTCTCTCATGACACTAAACTCAGGGACATCCAATGAAGCTGAATGTTGTAAGGTTCAAGAGAGAGAGAAGAAAGTACTTCCTCATGCAGTGCAAAGTTAAAACTAGGGCACTCACTTCCATAGGAGGCAGTGATGGCCCCCAACGTAGATGGCTTTAAAACACTGGACATGTTCCTGGAGAAGACTATCAATGGCTATTGGCCATGAGATGACTATGCTCTGCCTCTACAGTTTGAGACAGCCTTGCTTCTGAATGCCAGTTGCTGGAAACCACAACAGGGTGGGGAGTGCTCTTGTCATATAATCCTGCTTGTGAGGTTTCTCACAGGCATCTGTGTTGTCACTGTGAGAACAGGATGCTGGACTAGATGGGCCATTGGCCTGATCCAGCAGGTTCATTTTATGTCCTTTTCTAAGCTCTTGGGCGGGGGACACACCCATGCCTTCATGTGCAAACAATTCCAGCTTTGCCTTACTGTAAACAAATGTTATGTGCAGCATTCCATATGGCTGTACACTAATTTAACCATATGGAACAAAACAGTCGGCCACTCTAACACCAATGAGATGGTTAAATAAGTTAACCTAAAAATAATAATAATCAGTTGGTGCATATTCAATAAAAACAGAGCTTTCTATGCAACTAAGTTTATAAAAATGCTATTCCCATGTGAGGTGTGTGTGTGTGTGTGTGTTAGAGAGGGGTGGGGGACTGAGGGCTACAGGAGCTGAATCTGATTTTCTGTAAGATTCAGAAAAGTGAAGATGCACAGTTAACATTTAATGTACCCAGTATTCCATCAGTTTGACAAAGTTGTAGAATTTTCAGATGTAACAAAAATCAAGGATTTCAAATCTGAAGATGCACATATAAATACACAATCTATGCACTTTTTTTTTTTTTAAAAAAAAGGTTGCCGCTGAAATTTTTTAAATCCAGGGTTTTATTCCACAGGAAAAGTTGAAAGAATGAAAAACACATGTACACTTAACATCTCCTGACATAAACCAGATTTGAACCATTGACCTTCAAATCTCCTTTGCAAAGGCCTAACAGGAGCAACAGTTGGTTGAATTCTAAGCAAGTCACTGGCAAAGGACTTCACAGATTGCAGAGTCAATTAAGCAGCTATTTGTTAGTTTGCTGCACCAGAGGGAACAACGTGGCAACAACTAGGATCTGGGGCTGCCATTTTAAAACTCTGCATTCTATTTTATTATGATCTTGTCTTTTCATTGTAATAGTGTAACAATTCTGGAAACAGGAAACTATTCAGATCTACTTATATTTACAAGGTTATCATGTGTGAATGACAGACGGGGGCGGGGGGGGGGAGAGAGAGGGAGATTTAAAGATTCAAATTTCGCTCCTTGTATTATTTCTCAAAGCTAACAACAATCTCTTACTTTGACTTAGGTGTAACTAAGATGTTGCCATTGCCAGACTGTGTAAACAACAAGGGAAATATATTATTTTCTAAAATCTAAATACTTAGTTGGTACAAAATGTCTCTCACTGATTAGTTGTGGTTTTTTTTATGATTCCTATTTCATAAAGAAAATCCGAACCACACAGAAAAACATTTAAGAGTCAAATCAACAAACCTCCTAGATCTATATTTTGTTTAAAACAGTCATCTTGGGCAGGATGCTTAAAGATAATATAGAATGGCAGATAGGTGCTCAAACCCCAGCAGTTTCTTTCACCCTTGGCAAAAGGATGTATGTGCTAATACAGATATTCTTGTCTTTATGAAGCTCATTTGAGAACCGATTTATATTGCCTCACACCCCAACAGTAAATTTCATTGCTTTTTTAAAAAAACAACACACACAACTGTAACCTGGGCTGGGGGAGGAAATCTTAATATGTTGAAATCCTGTAGAACATTTCTTCAGGTGTTCTCTGACACACAGAGTCCGCCCCCCCCCCCGGTTTCATTTTCAAAAAGAGCAAACTTTAAAAACTAAAATAAAACTCAGAGATGTTCAGTGCTGGTATCCACTGAATACCTCTGTCAACTGGGGTGTGCGTTAGTTTTGAATGGGGGCAGAATAACAAGATAAATTGGGATAATTTGGGGTCTCTCCCCAAGGTTAAATCATGGTGTCAATACCTCCCCGAGTCAGGGCCTGCAGAATGTCTCATGTTGCTTTTTTGTTGTTTCGTTCTATGTTTCCTTATATCACTGTGTTTCTCTAGGTCCATGGGCTTTTTCAAGGCTGTCTTGAATGTGGCCTGGAAATACTGAAGAGTTCTGTATTTATTTTTATTACTGAACAGCCACTAAGGATTTTTTGAAAGGTAAAAGCTTCATTTAAAAACAAAAACAAAAACTCTACATTGCTCTGCTTTAATAAACAATCCCTGAGCTGCTGCTGCTGCTCCCCCTGCCCCAGAGCTCTTCAGAATTTCAAAGGGAGCATTCCAGATAGAACTCCAGGCTTACAACATGAGGCTATCTTGAAGGAACCAAGAAGCATTAGAAAGTTTTAAAAAATATACAAGCAAGAATATACACCACACAACCACATCTTATCTTGAGAAAAGCAAACTGTTGCAATTCCATTGAAAATATAAATTTAGGAATTTTGGTCAGTCTAATAAAGATATTGCCCTAATATGAATCATGGAAGGAACACTTTCCCCAAATCCCAAACACTTTGGAAGGGCTTCCTGTGGTTGTAAACATCATCCATTTCTGCCAAAAGGGGAAAAAGTTGGAGCTGTTCTTTTGATTCCCTATTACAATGATTGGAAGAATACAAACTGTCTTGAAAGCCAAAATTGACATGGAAATGGAGAATGTACAGAGCATCTTAGAAATAAATCAGCATTTTAAAAATAAACAGATGCAAGGTGAATCTTGAGGCCCATGCACACACCTAACTTTACTTATATAGTAGGAATTATACATGAGTGACAAAATACCCTCAAAGTGGTTTACAAAAAAGATAAAACAACAAAATAGATAAAAATTTACAACCATACCTTAAAACATACAAATGTTAAAATACTGGAACAGATTATTGAATAAATAAATTAATAAACAATCAATTTTGATTGGTGAAACATAAAATCCTCCCTTTTATTATTAATTTGTTGTTATTGCTATTTAAAACAAGCAAACTGGACAGCATGTTCATTTTTTTCTGCCTCATTTTGAACGTGATTGAACCATGTGACTTAGATAGATTTGTTTAAAGGCGATATAGACAAATACGTGGAGAATATTCTTATCAATGGCTATCAGCCATTATAGATACACAGAAACTTCAAATTTAGAGGAAGCATGTCCCTGAATACCATTTGCTGGGGAAGTGCTGTTGCCTTCATAGTCTGTCCTTGGAGTTCCCAAAGACATCAGGTTAGCAAGTAAAAAAAAAGCACCATGTCTTATATTCTTATGTTTATTATTCTATGTTTTTAAATAAAACACATATGGGAAGATAAAGAGTTAAACAAAATACTGATCATCATGTAACTCCAGGGCTCACTTGAATCTCTACAGTTTTCAGAAAAATTGAACAGAGTAATACACAGGTGTAGTCAAGCCCTTAAACTTCATCCTGCTTTTCAAAACACCCTTCACACACACACACACACTGCTTCAGATTTCTGCAGATTTATCTTTGCTGCCATCTCCTTCAGTCTTCCCACTGATACATTATCACAATGGCTCTCTTTACCACAGTTAGGCTTGTCATGTTTGCAACACTATTATTCCTCAAAGCTACACTGATTCCAGTTCAACATGCAAAAAATCCCAAACTGACACTGGAACTTGTGACCCTGTTTATATATAATTATAAGTCTTCGTTAAGCATTAAGAGGATGCACCTCAGGTACATGCATTCCTTCTCCAGAACTGCTATAAGCAACAACAGTTTAGCCTTGTTTCTGAACTCTAAACCATGGTTAACCTTAACTATGGTTAGTAAAAACAGGTGAGCTTCACAAATACTGGCCTGAAGTTGGCTTGTCTCCATCAACTCCTGTTAAAATTATCTGCTTTGTCTGGGTTTAGATGACACAGCAAGCTGTAGTTAACTGAAAATACAAAAATGAGCCTAGGCTTTGCTATGATGCTAAACTTTAGTGTTACACTTGAACCACCCATCTGTGTTTGAAAAACATGAGTGAAAAAGAATCCTCACAGAACCCTGATTATAAAATCAATCTAGAAGGATTCATGAATGAAAATTTTAAAAACACAAAATAAAGAAGTTCTGTATTACAGGAAAGAGAATCTCCCCCCCAAAAAAACTAATTCCTTTCCAACTTGCACCCAACAAACTCACATACGTAAGGAGTATAAGGGAGAATAATAAATTCAGCTTCCTCAAACATTTCAAATATTAATATTCCTAAATAAGTTAGGAAGTTCAGTGTTACCATGAATAGAGAAAAATACTTTAAGACTTAATTCACACTTTAGAATAAATACATACATAAGATCATGCCCATCTTCATCATACATTTTAGAATTTTTATATACTATACATTGTACTTTAAAATAGGAATGATTTGCTAAAACTGTCGTCACTAAAAGCTTTATCCAGCTTCTCCTTAAAAGCCTCTAGCAAATGAGGTAAAGATTTTCCATTGTGCACCTGCTCTGAGTGTTTAACCTAAAACTACCTTCTCACAGCTCAAATCTATTGCTTCCGTTCTCTGTCTTTGCAATATGGACACCAGATACCAGTTATGTCCCTAACAGAGCATTATTTGATGACATTAGAATATTCCACTTCCTTTCACCTTTTGTGTTTGCCATCTTGGGATTCATTTTGAGAGAAAAGACAGGGTTATCCCTGCCATGAAATTAATTGGCAATTTCATTCTCAGTGAAGCAGGATATTGGAGAAGACATGGGAAAATTCACAGACCAGATCTACCAACACACTATATAGCAAAACATGAACTTCACTATCCATCTTCTTACTAAAGATGGACACCGGTAGCATCACAGTTTCAAAGTTACCATAGAAATGTTTACTCCTAACAATCAACAAAAGAGTCAATATCATCTTGTGGTCAAAAACACAAAACTAAGGAGGAGTTTTCAGGCCCTTATTAAATATATCTCTGTTGTTTCTCTAATAAACAAAAGCTTGATGTTTCTAACTCTGTCGATCTCATGAAGCCTTAATTAAAGGAGGTGTCATATTGACTTCACTGGATTTATGTGAGAAAAGATTAGTCAGGAGCTGCCATGATTTCACCTTTGACTTCAATATACAGTAAATGTTGCCTTGTCCGGTATCATGGTGGTGCTGACATGTACCCATTATGGATTTGGCTATAATGCCTGAAAAGCTTTAGATCTGACAACACCACTATCTCAGTAGGACTAACTTCCAAGATCAAAGGAGAAATGGGATAGTTTTGCCAGTTTGCAAAAAAACAAACAAAAACCACCACAAACTATAATGTGGTTCAAAGTAGTATTACAAGACATAAACTACATCCCAAATGCAAGCTTGATAAGTTTCCCTATCTAACACTCGATTTTAAAACAGGCATCAATCAGATGTTGTGGAACTGGGCATTGAAGACTTAGGCCATGGGAAAAAATCCTTACTCAATAAAGTTCCCTTTGAGACTTTGGCAAGTCAGGGTCTTGTAACATTCAAAGTTGTTGAAAGGATGAACATGATGGGGAAAACCATCGATGCTGCTCTTAAAATGCAAGAGGGAGAATGGAATATACTGAAATGGAGAGATAGATAGCAAACTCTTTCTGTCTCTTTCTCCCCTCTCTACTACTCTGAAAATTTCCTGACTTTGCCTTTGTTCTAATCAGCTTCCCCCTCATTCTGGGTTGCTAAGCAATATAAAAGTAAAGTGTTCTGAGGGCTAATCAGATAGTGCTAAAATGAAGGCGGCCAAAGTTAAAACACACACAGCTGAACTTTTCTGCAAGCTATACAGCTTGTTTACTCGTTAAGATCTGCTTACAATGTTGCACTTGAATTAAGCATTCTGGCTGCCCAGGTTTAGCAAAGTATAACCATTAATTCTGGAAGGCACCCTCCATTCAAGACATGTTTGTGTGATTAGACTGACTCACACAGTAAATTTAGTATAAACATTATGCATTACCACATGAAGAATTTTTGGAGACCTACATCCAAAAGAAGTAATTACCACTCCCCACCATACTAAAATATACAGTTATTTTTAACTTAGTCACAAACATTACTGTCATTAAAACTGGTACAAGTCTTATTAACTTTTTATATTTCACCCAGAAAGCATTAGCTATTAGGCAGCTAAGAAATATATCTTTATAAAGAACAACAAAACACAGAATTAAAATCCTAAGCAGCTGCATTAAACAATCAATATAAAACAGAGAAAGAACAAAAACCATACCAGTAGCGTTGTTCCACTTAAAAAAATCCCAGGAAAGAAAATAGGGGTAAAAAGATCACATTTTTAAAACCAAAGTGATCTTCATGGAACAGTTTTTCCTTTGTTTTCTAATTCATTCATGAACTCTTAATGAGGAACAAATTATTTGAACTCTTTTTTAAAAAGAGCTTTCCTTAAACACAGGCACACCCCACAGACTCAGTTTCTTTCAAGTGCTAGTTTCCACAAATCCATGCCTGCAATCTGAAAACAAGTTAGCAAATATTTATTGTCTACTCCCCTCCCCCTCCACCATGTCATTGGTGTTGACAGTTATGACAGGGCTTAATCACCTGCTGCAAAATGGGATGCCGCAAAACTATATTCAGTTCCACCCTGCTCCAAGATTATCAGAGTTGACAGTGCCTACCAACTGCTTTGGAGTATATACAGAAGTCTAGAAGGGTAATTTGAGCATAGAAATACATGACCCCCCCCCCAAAAAAATCAGGTACATAATTAAATCTTTGCTGAATTTCAGCGAAAATATTTATGGGAAAATATTCAAAGGTGATTTAGATCTAAAATAATTCTGTACCATAACAGTCGCTTATTGACTTGACTTATACTTAGCTAGGCACAAACATTTAAACAATCAGCCTGTCTCATCATCAATCAATCCGATTAGCTTTATCATACAAGATAAGACCTTCAAAACCAAGACAAACAAAACTAAACACACAAACCAAGAAAAAATGAATGGAAGGTTCCGGAAGAGATCTTTCAATGTTTTGATGTTGAAATATGACCAACTGCTCTTTTATTAAAAAAGCAAGACAGAAAACACCCAATCACAAACTAGCCACCCTCAAAATGAGCCTTTAACTAGGATTCTAACCTACAACAGCGCCATGATTTTAGATGACAGAAGTACTTAATTAGACTAGGAAATAACATTTCCTTTAAAAGGAAAAAAACCAACAACAGCTAACCAAACCAAATTATCAATAATGAGCAAAACAACAAGATCTAGAGGCTGCAATGCTGTCGGTCAAACATTTTTTGTCTTCAGATTTCAGTATGACATAAAATCCACCTCCAGCTAGGTGGGTGGGTTGCTGCCCCTCCCCCACTTCAGCATCCATGCACATTCTAAGAAAATATGGTATCATTCAGTAACCTCAAGTTATCCAGAAACAGGAAACATTTCTCCTTCTCCCTCCATGCGCCACCCCCACATACATGTGTATACTTGAAAGAATTCAGTTTCTCCCTCCCCACCTCCCTTTGAACTCTTATTGAGTTCTACAGCTTAAGCCTTATTAAAATAAAAAAGTAGTAGATTTATATTTCTCTCTCCCTTAAAAATAATATGTTGGCATTTCAGGATAAGCATCAATAAAGGTGTGTGTGTGCGTGTGTGTGTGCCTATTAGTCTGTTGTTATGAATTCAATTACAAGCCTTTTCGGCCCAAATTTGTTATAAATGTCAAAATAGGATTTCTGATCTCTGAATCATTCTCTGATTCACCTTCAACCCCTAGCCATGACTCACAGGGTGGTGGGGGGGGGGGAGAGAGAAGGGAAGTCACATGACCAAAGGCACTGAAAGGGAAAGAGCTGTTTTCTTTCCTTTCTGGGGGAGGGGATATTTATAAAACACCCTTCCAGCAAAAGAAACAAAGGCATGGTATTAGCAGCACAGGGCTATTCAAGGGTGGGGCCTGCATGCCAAGGAGCTATAATGGAGCAGAGTTAATCTTATCGGGAGGCCCCACTTTAACCTTTTGAATGCACCCAATTTTTTTAAAAAAACAACAAAAAAGTGAAAAGGCATCTTCCCCAGGCCCACTGCAAGAGCAATTATTCAGGCATTTTATCTAAAGCCAGAGCTACAATCAAAAGACTTTGGTTGGGACATCAATTCATCATTTCCAAACAAAACAACCTCTTTACTTCTGGAGAGTCACCTCAACTTGTTCTGCCATTAAAAAATAAATAAAAATGCTATTTTTTTGTAAAAAAAAAAAAGCTCTTCCCCGTTCCTACCCCATGTGTTTGCTTCAAAGGCTTCTTGAATAAATAAGAGTATCCGATAACTAGGCAGACCTGTGGTCCAAAAAGTTTTGCACCAAAGCTGTGTTTGGGATGCAGAGATAAGAACAAAACATTGGACATTTGTTTCAATCTGGGTTCGGTTTACAGTATTTGCGACTTTAATACCAAATCATGTAAACAACCCTTTATTGGGAAGTGCCAGGACAAATATTAAGTAGAGAGGGGGCAGGTATATTAATCAGCTGAACAGCCTTTTCCTCAATATGGCAATTTTCTTAAAGCAGAGGGCACAATTTAGCAAGTGTTAATCATGCTGAGCAGCACTGATTTCAATGGTAGAGTTAGGAACATGCTTAAAATGCCTCCTAATAATTTTATTTATTCATTAAATTGAAACCAAATAAATTTTCACATTTTTAACCTTTGCAACATTGTGTCTAGTGTTATCAACCTAGTAATATTACCAATTTAAAAAGCCTATGGTTGTCTTATGCTATTATTTACACTACAGAGAGATTTTAATTTTCCTCACAATAGCCCTGTGGAGAGGAATATTGATACGCATTCAGCTTCACCATCCTTGTGAAAGGCTTCTAACAACTCTATAAAAATCAGTTCCTTGGTGGGTCAATGCTCCCATCTTAAACATAGGGAATGTCTACATTCATACTCAGAAATCTCACTGATAGCTATGGGGTATAAGTAAGTGTGTATAGGATTGCGGTCAAAGTTTGATTTGATTTAATATAGACACACCTCTTTTCCAAAGCTGTGCTCAAAATGGCTCAGCCAAAATGAAACATTAAAGATCATGCTGATCCATACAATACTGAGTCATATCCAAGGCAAAATGCCATATAGCCACAGCAAAGGCAGGTTTTGAACCTAGATTTCCTAGATCAGGGTGGCTACTCAGTGGCCCTCCATATATTACTGGACTACAGTCCCTGTCACTTCTGACCACTGGCTGTGATGGTTGGGGGTTGGTGGGAGCTGGGAATCCAACAACACATAGATTAGCCATCTCTGTCTCAGTTCCTGTTCCAGCTTCCTGTCTATTATATCCTATTGGAAATAGTGTGCAATAATAATTTACTTTGATCCAAAAGATACACCATGCTTATATTTATGTACACAGCTTTAATGCAACTTACTTTTCTATTTTTTTTTTAAAGTCATGTATTTTAGATGCATTTGCAGTGACATGAAAAGCATTTTGATATTAAGAATTGCTGCATTTTTTTTACACACAATGCACATCATAATAGGCTAACAAAAATGGAATTCTAAAATCTCCTGTAGACCAATAGCAAAGAAAAGTTCTGACAACTTGCAGAGCAATGGAATGCCTGTGGAAATAATAGGCAATGAATAGCTGTGACCTCTCGGCTTCCCTGGTTTTACCAAGAGGATCTGCAACCTGAGTCAAGAGGGTGCAAATTCCTCACCATTTCTAAATCTTGAGTAGAGTGGGGGAGGGGACCCGTAAGGCAGACTGCAGCTTTCAACTCAGCACTTACAAATTTACATCCACCGCAATTTAGCCACAAGGTTGTTTGTTTTGTTTTCAAATGCAAGTATTTCAATTTGTTAAATAGGAAATGGTTTTATATGGCCTTTCCAGATTTTTTTTATAACTTTAAAAAAACACACCAAACCCTGACATTATGCTTAGTACTACAATACTGCCTAAACAGAGATATCCTATCTCCACAAAATGGAGGAGGGGAAAGCCTTGCTGAATAGGGGATGGCCATGCCACTCATTGCAACAAGGAGGGGAGGGGGTTGGAGAGGGGAGAGAGAAAGAAAGAAAGAAAGAAAAGCCTGACTGGATGAGAAAGACCAGTGCTGACTTTGCACAAATAGTGAAGCACTTGGTCAGCAAAGAAACTTTTAAATTAAAGCAGGATAGCAAGGAGTGTTGGGTAGACTTGCTTACTTGCTAGCATGTGTTAAGAAAGCTGTATACAACAAAAGGGGAGGGGCACCCAAAACAGTAAACAGCAACAATGCACCAATATCATCATTATATGAATATGAAGTCATTTATTTTTCTGAATAAAATCATTCCTCTTAGAACATCTGTGGATCATTAGGCTTTAGCACTGCATTACGGAACAGTGAGGGCTGGTTTGCAATTATAAGGGTTGGCATTTTATAAATGAACTTCAGAGGCCTCTTATGCCCTCCCTCATTTTTTTCAGGAAAAATAATGGTTTGTCCTTTTGTCTGATTGGGGAAACTGTTTCTACTTGCCCTGAAAATCAGGAGTAGACACCACAGTGCGCTCCCAATTTCTAACCCTGTTTTGCATAGTAAGCAGAAATCACATTCAACAGCAAACTATGGTGCACAAAACACAATGAGGATTGAAGAGCGGGAATCCCAGCACAATTTGAGCAGGGGAGAGACCATCAGGAATAAAAAGCTCATTCACATAGTGCTGAAGTGTGGTTTAGCATGTTGTCTGGTATAGGTATATGTAGGTACAATTGCTATAAAACAGTCAATACAGATTTATTTGCAACATTTTAGTTAGTGATTCAATGAAGCTATATCAGAGCTGTTTGTGTGCTGATGTTTCAGAGGTTTTTTAAAGAAATTGTCAGAGACTGTCACCCTAAGCATGGATACATGGAATAGAGTTTCATTTAAACTAACAGAACATGCCTCCAAGTGAATTTGATCAGAGCACAATTCTAGGCACCATCTACAAGCAAGTTCAAGTATCACCAATGTGGCTTGTATTGTGAGTACAACTCAGAAAGAATGCTGGAATTCATTGTGGATAAGAGAGCAACTCAGAATTTTGATCCTAAATGCTTTCACCTGGAAGTACCGGTAGATCCCAGCAATTGTAATGCACTACAAGGATTGTCCAAGCAATATGGGAGTGCAAAAAGCTCTACTAAAATTAATGGGCCCAACTCTCAAGTAAAATATTAGGATTACAGAACCACCAGCTATTTGTTCTGGTAATCAGAAATACTGCAGGGCTGAAAATAATATCCTAGCTATTCACGCTGTTTGAGAGTATTCAGTTCTTTATATAGGTCAGATAATTTCTATTAGAGAAGTCCAGGGAGCCTGAAGAAATAAAAGATTGAGCATACATGGAAGAGTCTTTAATGAACAGCACACCCCTGACGCAGCACACAATTTGCTTCCAGATAAAGTTGACCAACTTTAATGTAACTAACTGCCTAGTAAGGTTGCAACCCTAAGCATATTTGCTTTTAAGGAAGACAAAGTACCTATCACCTAAAGCTGTAGGCACATACTACTTAGAATCTAAGCCCTACTTCGGGAAGAATGTGGGGGATTAATGACAGGAACCTAGACAATAGCAAGGCGTACAGAGATATATGCTATACTCCTAAAAGGTGACTATATCAACCTCTAACAACTTACTTTTGAGGCAGGCCTATATTTGCAGTGTGGCCATACCAATGAAAAGTTTGAGGATTCCTCCCTGAATGCTTTGAGGGCTGCAGTATTAAAGTAACGATGCCTCCACTTGATGCCAATATGAATAAAGATGATCTCAACTAAAGTTTTATGGATCTATAATGCAAGATGGAAGCAAACAGAGAAAAACCAGTAATGGGTTTTTTTCAGGCTTCTGTTACAGTCAGGTAGGTAAGAATAGACAATTGTTTAATAATTGCTTTTCATTGTTGATCTTTTTAAATGCCTCTAAAATCAACCTGGTTTAAAATGAAATCTGTGATAATTATTATTGGAACTTGATAGTCGCTTGTTACACTTCCCCCCTGCCAACGAACAAAAGGTATCCCATTGACATAGAACATTTTAAAGAGCACACACAAATATAAACACACACAATTCATAAAAATCCCCAAGCAATGCCCAGGAATAGCTACAGAAACTTTAGCAGCACAGCTAACAGCAAACAATATCATTGTATTCCACCAAAAGCCTGGGAAAGGATGTAAAATTTTACCTGCAGCCCAAAAACATCTCATTGAAGGCACCAGGCAGATCTCTCTGGGGAGAATGTTCCAAAAACTGAGAATAGCCTCTCCCTTATAATCCAACAAACCTCTCTCAGAGGACAGACCCTTAGATTGAAGGATATTGTGGTCCTGAGCCATAAATAGCTTTATAGGTCAAAACCAGCACTCTGAATTGGGTTCAGAAGTGTACAAGCAACCAGTGCAGATGTGACAGAGTTTGTATTATATTACCTGTCCTGATAGGTTTGTAACATGGCCATCAGCCTAAGTTTGTGGAAGGCACTCTGCACCACCATCAGTCACCCGTGCCTCAAATGAAAGCAAGGAATCCAGGAAAATTCCCAAATTATGAACCTGTTTAGAAGCAACGTGATCCCATCTAGAGCTTCACACCACTCAAGTCAGACAGAAGAACCACTCGCTAATAGCATCTCAGTCTTGTTTGGATTGAGAGTCAGATTAGTTGCCCTCATGATGTCTACTATTGCCATCAAGCATCAATTCAGCTCATGCACTGCCTCACCTGCAGAAGATGAAAAAGAGAAACAGAGTGGTGTATCATCAGCATACTGATGACAAAGCACTCCAAAATTCCATACAACCCTACCGGGTTGTTGCATGTAGATGCTGAAACAAAATGGCGGCCTGAATGAACCCCCATGGTGAATACTCATCAGAAGTCTTCCAACCCTCAAGAGATCTGCATCCTTACTGCAGGTAAGAAGAGTGCCACCAACTTTCTATGTGAAAGTGGTTACCCAGTATTGACAATAAAACTGAAAATGTGCATTTTGGAAGCAAATGACAACTCAAGGACATTACCCAAAGAGGTGCATCAATGCTGCCCTGGCAACATTCCCCTGCAACAATTGGACAATAAATTCCTATGTATGTACTGCAATTTCACAGGTGTTCAGAGACTCCTTGATAGAAGGTGAAATTGATTTAAATGGGTTGCTTTCTCCATTTTCCTTCCCTTTTCCCATTACTTATTTCTATACCCATGTCTGCCTCCCACATGATCTTGATGTGTGCTATATTGACTTCATGGGATAGCTTTAAGCAAATGTTCATCCCTCCCTCTGAAATTGATGAAATGAAGAGCTTTAGTGTTGGCTGGAATATATCCTATGCATCTGAACAGTAGGCAAATGACAACTTTATACTTTATAGTCTTAAGTTTAAATGCTACAAATATTTTGTTTCATATCCACAAAACAAGAAAAGGATGCATTTTTAAATTCATGCTATTTTCAAAATGGAGTTGAGGTGAAGGAACAAGAAATCCAAAAAGTCTTCCCACATCATGCCAATAAGGTATAAGCTGGGAGTGGCTGCATCTTTCTGTCTCCGCCCCTTCTGTTTCATCCACATTCCCCACCCCCTCCCATTGGTCCCTTCAGTGGGTGGGGAAGCATATTAGTGTTGACATGTATGAAATTCCTATACCAACATGTTTTTACACCTTTTCACTTGACCCAGCATAGGCAACCTATGCACAGCTGATGTTTCTAAATCAGACCCACACATGGAAAACCTGTTTAATGCATATTACAGACGTGCACATCCCTTTCTAGAGCAGGTAACTCAGCAGCTCCCAACACAGATAAGTTCGCATTTCCAGACATAACTTAGTAGGATACATTTCTTAAGGCTTATCTACCTCTTTTCTCAACCTGCATCGTATTTTATCCCAACATATAATGACTTAATGGAACAATACATCATGTAACTGGGGCTCTGCCAATGAGAAATTATGAGCCAATGAAGTCAAGCAAACTCACTGTGCATTGTAGAACAATCAAAATATTAAAGCACATCATGTTAGATCAAAAGTCATAGCAGTCTCCTTTCTGAACTTCTACCTTCTAAATCAGAATCACATTGCATTGTTGAATTTTAAACTTAACAGCACATACATTTACATCCAACAGGAATGCAGACCAAGATTCAAAAAGAGAATGGGGCAATTACCGTACATTAAAAGTCCTACTTCACAGGATTAAATCCCCACAGACCTTTGCATAAAGGCTGAAAGCGGATTTCATTAAGCATTCACAAATAATTTAAAATTTACATACAGAATGGCTGTGCTTGCATGTAACACCAAGTCACAAAGTACAGTTTAGTCAGCCTTAAGGTGTGCATGCTGCATGTTGGTGCACAAAGCTCTGGTGCCCTCCAGACATTGTAGATCTACCATCATCCTTGACCATTGCCTAGTCTCAAAATGTCTGCGTTCCCATTGCTATAGGCAACACAAATTAACAATGAATAAAGATTCAGGTAGGCAGCTGTGTTGGTTTGACACAGGAGAAATAAATTTAAAAATTGTCCAGTAGCACCTTAAAGACCAACTAAGTTTGTTCTGGGTATAAGCTTTTGCGTGCATGCACCTTCTTTTTTCGTATCTGAAGAAGTGTGCATGCACACAAAAGCTTATACCCAGAATAAACTTTGGTCTCTAAGGTGCTACTGGACAAATTAATTTTTTTATTTATTTTAACAATGTATAGACTAGAGTTTGGAGGGCCCAGCATACAGGAGGGTCCAGTCAATAGAAAGCACCTTAAGAGTTCTGTTAATTCTCATTTGTAAAACAAATAAAAATTAAATTGCATCTTTTAAGCAGCTGTTATTTAACCCCTAAAAGCAAAAAATGCTTATGATTTTCTGACAATGCTTGAGAATGATCACACTTAAGGAATTTAATGATATTATGCATACAGTTGTGTGATGCTGTCCCTATACTTAAAGGGGGGCAGCTTATAAACATGGAAAAATGAACAAAAATAGCTTAACGACATCATCACTTTTCTTACTCGCCTCCCCAAGCCGGTATTTTTTCTAATTAAAAAAAAAATGTAATGGGCTCCTTTACAAATGTTAGCACATACATATTCTGAATCAGACAATAGTCATCATATACAACCTTATTACATTACAAATGGCAAAACCTTGGGATGCTTTGTTATTCAACCGGTAGAATGTAGGCTTATGCTTGTTTGCACCTGTGAAAAATCTATTTTCAAATATCACTCTTGTTGGTCAACCAAAAAGGCAATGGACCAAATCCAGATTGGCCATCCAGTGACCAAGGCACCAAGATACAGCAAAAGCTTTGGTGCTGGACTAGGGCAAGAAGCCATATTTGCCAATCCTTCCCCCCCCCCATGCCTCCTCTCGTGATGCTCTGGGAGACCCTGCAGTGTTTTGAAACAAAATTTTAGGAGGGGCAAGGAGCTGCAGGAGGTATTGGCAAAGACTGCACCCCTGCCCCCTGCCTCCATTATGAGTGGAACACTTCACTGAATACTACTGTGGATCCAGCCCACAACCATTTGACTGTCACTTGGGGAAACTGAGAGGCAAGCATTCCATCAGCAGAATCATTTCAGCTCGCCAGCTGGAAGGTTTCCTTGCTCTCATCCCACATGCTTGCTCTAGTAGTTCTCTGCCTACCCCCAAGCCAATTTGGTGAATGAAGAAAGGTTGCATTAGTGGAAGTTCTTGCACAGGTTTCCATTAGTGGGTCTCATTAGCTGAATCTCACCCACTGAAAACCAAATCCAAGCTCAACACTGAATTCAAGCTCACACATTTTGTCTGGATAGCTACTTTTCTCACCAACAGGAGGTTTTAAACATACATCCACCTTACGTTTGTTACTCTTGTAAAACTAAGTAAAATATTCATTAGTGAATGAATCTATTTACGATTTTGTTTTGGAAATGTATTGAAGAGCTATGCCAATATTGTAGTTTTTGCAATCCTTTTCTTTTCATGCTTTGCATATTTGAAAAATATTTTAATTGGGTACTTTGTATAGAAACACTACGGAAATGTGAATATTTTTCCAGCTCTGAAAGAAATCCATATTCCCTTCCCCCCACCACCACCATCTTGGAGAGGCCTCTCTAATGCGAAATCTGTGTTGCATTAGAGAGAGAGAGAGAGAGAGAGAGAGAGAGAGAGAGAGAGAGAGAGAGGAAACTGAGGATGTGTTTTGCACTGAGCTTTTAGCCTGATGCAGTGTTTAGTGTTGAAAGGGCAGCAAGTTCTGAACTGTTCACACATGTGTAGTGCTAAGGAAGTGCTAAAAGCATACTAACCAGTACTGGAAGAGCCCAGTTAGCAACCACTCTTACTCAATGTGTCTTGCTGATTTCAGAGGACTGGTTCCTCTCCCTCACCCAACTAGGAAGCTGCTTAACGGCCAGTATGTATTGCAAATAATTATTCAGAGAGAAAATATCTCACACTTTGTGCTAATCTGTTTTGTGGCCCATGCCATTTACCCTATGCAGGAAATTTGAAGGAAAAGAACCCTGTGCCTATGCAGCCTCCATAATGTACAGATCTGTGCTGCCAGGGCTGATTCCCACCACTTTTTGAACTTTAAAAAGGCTAGAAGGTTGCTAGGCAATTAGGAAGGGGTACGCAAGGAAGTGTGATCCACTGGAAGTAATTTTATTCACCAGAAGTCATCAATATTGATTGGCTGTAAGGTTTGTAACTGAAAGTAATTTCACAGAATACAAAATCCCTGAGTGCAGAATCTGATACTGAGTGCAGAATTTAGCTTTCTGAGAAACACAGTTCTAGAGAAAGAAGTGGTGTTGCAGCTTGAAAGTGCAGCCAATGTCATTTTAAATCAAAGAAGGGAAACGTGACTGAACATAACAATGCTCTCTCCTCATGCTTGTCAAAACCAAAATAAACCATGCAAAGTTACAAATAGAGTACAGAATTCATGCAGGACACAAAACCCACTTTTTCTTGGTTTAATTTTTTTCCAGTACACAACACGCTGGTCATTAGTCATGATGGCTTAGAACAGAATCTTTATTTATATTCATAGAGGTAGTATCCCTCTGGTTACCAAAACAGGATGTAGCTACCTCCAGCTTCAATTTCAGCTCTGACTTCTTCCTGTTCACCACCACCTCCCCAGCTATTCTGCTTAACCTTCATTGTTGTTCCTGGAAGGCTTTGCTCAGACCAACCACAAGTGTGTCACGAGTGTGACCAGGGGTAGTGAGGCTTTTTCAGCCAACGGACCTTCCCTTCCAGGAGCACCATGTGAGCAAAGCCAGAGGCAAAAGTGCACAAGGCAACAAATGCACCTCTCTATCCTATATTATCAAAGTTCAAGGACACATTTCATCCAAGGAGGGTGAAAGTGATGTGGGGAGAATTCTGAGGACCAAACGGAGAAGACTGGAGGGCTGCCCCAAGATTCCCCATCTCTGATCTAGAGCCTGCCCCCCCAAAAGAGCCATAGAGGTCAATGGTCTAATGACTAATAGGAGGGAGAGTGTCCTGCATTCTCTCTTTCCCATCCATCTTTGTGGTTAATGAAGGTATGGAAGGGCAAAGCAAGGGTCAAGTTCTGGAATCTCTCTCCCGTCTTTGTCCTAAGCCACCAAAGTAGCACTCACTTTTAAGCCTATGTAAACTTTCCCCCATCTATTTCGGGGGTGGAGTGGGGAACTAAAAATATAATTTTGTACCAGTTTATACACATAGTATTACATTGCAAAGCAGGCAGCACAGGAATGAAAAATGTTAGGACTTCATTATGGTCTTGATAAGTAGCCTATTAAAAATCAATAAACAGACTCCTCCACTGTAAATCTTTAAGCATTTGTGTAGTCACACTTTTAAGTGTACAAGTAAGCATTCTTGATAAATTGCTGTGCAGTAAATACTTTACAAGGGCAGCATATCAGCCAATAGGTTAATATTGATGAAATTAGCCAATAAAATCTCAAGAGACCTTTGAGTTAAGAACTTGCCAAATGATGTCGTAAAAATGAAATAACAGTTGCTGCTTGGGTGTGCAAAGCCAATGCAATTCAGGGTAGTTTGATTTTGTTGGTTTTCAAGAAGGACTCCTCTACTATACACAACCAAGTTATTTTAGTTTTTAGAAAACCAGAGTACAGTACAATACCAAAGAACTGTCTAGCTGGATATCTGGGAATAATTAAGAAATCCACAGTTCTCTTATTGGGATGAAATAAGAGGCTTTAAGAGAAACCCTTTGCCCTTCCTATCTGAAACATTAATGATAAAGTACACATTGATCAGCAACATTCCTGCTGCAGTACCAAGTGCTGTCAAATTAAAGCTTTACAAATTCCTGGAAGTTGACAGGGTTCCTGTTTCATTCCTTAGTTAACTCGTTTTTCTCTGCATCTTCAGCAACCCATCAACCATTATAGCAACTGATGTGTAAGCATCTAATGTACTCCAGGCAGCATAAACGGCAATACATACAATTTTAAACTGCATTAAAATTAGGAAACTCTATTAAAACAAATAGTGCAGGGTAAACAGAAACATTTTTTTAAAAAAGCCACTTAAGAAAGCAAATGTCTTTTTTAAAGGAAAATGCATCTGATTGTTAGTAAAATAGAAAACGTGGGTTCTGTGCAATGCTGTTTCAATACATGCAAGGCAACTTTTGCACTCCAACATGTCTACCCAAAATATACTCCAGAGGGAAACCTTCTGGAGCAGCTTTTGAGCACACATGGAGGGCTGCAGTGGTGGGTGGGGGTGGAGATAGATGAAGGTGCATAACTGAAAGTTGGCTGGTGTCCCATCGGATTCTGCTCCTTCTCTTTTAAATGATACGTGAATTAAAATTTAGGAAGTTTTGGGATAAATCTAAATATAGTTGGTTGCAAACAGCAATGGATGGATCCAATATAAAAATTTCAAAACTCTAATATCTGATCATATTGCTTCACCGCAAGCATGATTAAATAGATTTTAATGACTACGCCAACTGCAATGGGACGCGGGTGGCGCTGTGGTCTAAACCAGAGAGCCTAGGGCTTGCCAATCAGAAGGTCAGTGGTTCGAATCCCCATGATGGGCTGAGCTCCCGTTGCTCGGTCCCTGCTCCTACCAACCTAGCAGTTCGAAAGCACGTCAAAGTGCAAGTAGATAAACAGGTACCACTCCGACAGGAAGGTAAATGGCGTTTCCATGCGCTGCTCTGGTTCACTAGAAGCGGCTTAGTCATGCTGGCCACATGACCCAGAAGCTGTACACCGGCTCCCTTGGCCAGTAAAGTGAGATGAGAGCCGCAACCCCAGAATCATCCGCAGCTGGACCTAACGGTCAGGGGTCCCTTTACCTTTTACTGCACAAAATAAAGCATTGCATATGCATTGCCCTAGCACAGGATACAGTCTCTCCCCCCCATAGGCAACAGCTTGTAAATAACCCCACTTCCCACAATAAAAATAACACCATGTGTAACATCTTTCTGCAGGTGGATTGATAATGCAGAAACAGATTAATACATTGGCAATCCAACTACTTTCAGTGCAAGGCACCTACAAAAGAAAAGTTTAGAATTTCAGCCCACTATTTTATCTCTTGATTGCCTAAGCCAGGGGTCAGCAAACTTCTTCAGCATGGGGCCCTCAGACCTTGTGGGGGGCCGGACTATATTTTGAAAAAAAAAATAGTGAACAATTTCCTATGCCCCACAAATAACCCAGAGATGCATTTAAAATAAAAGCACACAATCTACTCATGTAAAAACACGCTGATTCCCGGACCATCCACAGGCGGTACCTAAAAAGATACTAGCACATACTAACTAGCAACATGGAAGATAGAAAGCAGTAATTTCAGAACGCAAATGTCTTAATAAAGAAAAGTGTCATTGCCACAGGAACAACTACTTCTAATCAGGCTGAATGCCATTGAGATCATTGTTTAAACTGAGCCCAGGACAAGAAATGCTGTGGGCTGACAGTTCTCAGATCTGGAACTCAGGCAGATGGCCTGTTCGGGATGAACCTGCAGTGCCCTTGAAAGAACAGGTCTATAGTGTGAGGGGACTCCTGAATTCAGTTTTGTTATGGAAAGCCCAAACAACTTCCATAGAAATAAGTGTCTATTACCAGCTTCAACCCAAGCTTTGATAACCCGAGCGGATTACTGCAGTGCACACATGGTTAATGCATAGCGACAGCAAACTGAAATATGAAAAAACAAATCAGTATCAAAAGCTAAATTTCAATTTATATTGTGACTTAGTAGAACAAGCTGCAAGTTTCTAACTATATAACTTGAGGTATTAAGTTACATAGAGATGATACTAAATATCTGTGGTTATTATGCAGCCATGTGTCTAAAGGCACTAGCAAATTTGGTTGAGGAATCTGCTCTCATGTTTCAAGGAGACAGTTAACAATCAGATGTACAAGTAGGCTTTACTGCATTGTGAGTTAATGAGCTTCTCTTGCTTAAATCAGACTTCTCCACCTAAGTGAGCTGTGGACTGGGTCATCCAGTGCCAGAATATTTGAAAAGTAGATGAGACATAAAATTGTTTTGTTTCACTGATCTTTGCTTCATGCTTTTGGACCACCAATTTACATATGTACATTTCCACTTTGCTGTCATTTTCAATAGATTTTCCTTTTACATTTTTTATGTTCAAATCGTTTGAATACATTTGCAAACTGTTTAAAAATAATTTTCTATTTGCAGTTCAGAAACTTTTAAGCAGATCAAGAACACAGACCAGTGCTAAATTAAGTAAAAAGAGATGGTCATGCACGCCTGATTTGGAAATTACTTGTTCTTATATCAATGCACATAAAGTGGATCTCTTAGTGGTACAGAAGCAATGATGCCAAACTTTATATGTGTGTGTGTGTGTGTGTGTGTATGAGACACCAGAAGCTCAACAAAGGGCCCACAACATGGAAGATATTAAATTTCCATATTCAATTATGTCAACTTGCATAGGGGAGGTCCCAACAGCTACCGTAATTCTTCTCTGACTTCAATCATACATTCTGATAGTATGGTGAGCCCCATAATGTCACACATGCTAATTAAGAAAATTCTAACAAAATCAGCAGTAGCCGTATATCCTTAATAGTCAGGATCATTCCACCAACTGGCTTGCTTTATTTTTTCAAATAAATATTTCAGGTACCAGGGATGCTCACATTACCAACTGGATTCATGGTGGACCAACAACTCTATTCAAAGAGCTGACTATGAGTTTTCAAACTTCAGCTGTTATAATATGCTATTGAAGCTGGAATCACCATGGCTACTAGCACCAGAGTTGCTAGCAAATCTCCAATGAATCCTTGCTAAATAGTGTAATGTTTTCTCTTTCCAGTAATAGGACCTTGAAAAAATCCTGTATTATTTTCCACCTTGGGAAGGAAGATAGGGATGAGAATGGGCAATATGCACAAGTGCTTCCTTCTTTGGATGTCCTAGGCATTTTCCAAGATACTTATTGAAAACCAAGCTCAGATTCCCAATTCCCAAATGTAAACACAGGTTAATATGTATTGAGAAGTCATGGTTTAACGGTGGTGGTAGAAGAGGAGGAGAGATAATATGGTGTTTGCTTAAGTAAATAACCAGCAGATACTTGTAATCTACCAACATGAAAATGGAGGTGACATAGCTGGATGGGAAGAAAGTGCACAATTATCAGAGAAACACCATTGTTACATGCACTAATTTATCATTATTGACTATTTTAGTCAATAATTTAGGGGTGGGGGGCCTCTTTTCGGCCCTTATTATCCCAGTTATCCAAACCAAGGTCAATCCTGGAACCAGCTGTCATGCACTACAACAGCTCCTCAAAAGGAATCTTCAATACAGAGCTATATGGTTGGGGTTTGGGTGAGATTATGAGGTATGAAGATTGTCCTGGAAGAATACCAAGGCTGGTTAGGATGTTCATCTGTAGAGCAGGAGGGCCTGGGTTCTAGTGGACCAGATCCAATATTGTGGCTGAACTATAAAATATTTTCAAATGAAGTGAAAACTGTGGCTGAGTCTCCTCTTCTGCAAAAAGAGGGAGAGAGGGAAAGGCAGCACATAATAAAGCCAAATTATAATTTGCGGTTATGTTTGGGTGAAGCGAGTTTAGTACACGGAATTATCTGCTTAAAATCTAGGAGACTTGAAGAGTTATTCTCTTGACTTGAGCAAACCACCACTGGCAAAGCGAAGCTGGCCAATCAAGGTGAAATAAGTGAAACTTTTCCTTTTAATGGGAAATAAGTGATTTTGGTGGGGTTTTTTAAGCCCTTATCCCAATGTGGATCTTCCAAGTGAAGTGCTCCTGAGTAATTTATCTGGCCATGGGTGCGATTTAGTCCCATTATAAAGGAGAGAGAAAGAGAAAAGAAGTTGACATCTCTCACTTCTAGCCTATTTAAAAAGGAACTTTGTGGTAAAGCTCATGAGTTGTGGGTGTTGAAACGGTTTGCACATTTCCCCCCATGAAAACTTGTGTTCAATAGTTACCTCAAAAAAGATGTTAAGAAATCAGTCTGATGTTTCTTGTCACCTCTTTAGACTATCTGGTCATTCTAAATTACAGACAAAACATGTTCCAAATCTGGGTATAAATTATGTAGGCAAAAAAAATTACAGCCATGTCTCAACTGCAATGTTAGCAAATATTCCAATATTTCAGAATACTTCATACCAACATTTGTGCAGCTTATAATATGAAAAAAGCCAAAACTACAAGGTTTAATCAACCTATTGTGCAAAACTATACATGTCCATTAAGACGCAGTGTAATTGAATTCAATGAGGTGCAATTCCAGGTAAATGCAATTTAGAACTGCAGTCTAAATTGGTGCAATTATTAAGGGTTGCATTCAATAGCATTGTTTTGTTCATCAACAGCTTCTGGATGAAGGTGGCAACAAGTAAGGTTGTTTGTCCTTGAGCTCCACTGTCTGTTTTTGTTTTTATTTTATTTTTAATAGTTTCAATAGTTTTATTTTGAATTGTCAGTTGGCTCAGATGCTAATGTTAATTGCAGTGCACAGACAATAATTAAATCTGTTTTACTTTCACATGGAAAGCTGTTTGATGCAGGAATGGCTTCCAGAGATAGGAGAAAGATGATTTGTACAAATTCATCTCTCTCTCTCTCTCTCTCTCTCTCTCTCTCTCTCTCTCTCTCTTCCTTAAAGCACCTTCCATGCTATTCCAGTGGATCACCCAACCTTCAAGAGCAAATTGGGAGAGGTGCAAAGTGAAGGAAGAATAAATGGAAATAATAATAATAATAATAATAATAATAATAATAATAATAATTTATTATTTATACCCCACCCATCTGGCTGAGTTTCCTCAGCCACTCTGGGTGGCTTCCAACAAAATATTAAAATACAATAGTCTGTTAAACATTAAACATAAAAATCATCTCCCTTTCCTTTCCATTCATGGAAGCCACTGCTGGATCAAAGAGCTTTCAGTGAACAGAATGACACAATAGGCTGCAACCATAAATCTTTAATTGTAGATAAAGCCCAATTCAACATAACTATTAACAAGCAAAGAAGAAGCAGCTCTAGGACATTTAAGACTTCCTCTTCTCTGTCTCAGGATTCATCAATGGCAAAAGATACATTGCTCTTCCATCCATTTATCAAAGAGAGCATATTGTTCTCATATTGTGCTTCTCACAATAGGAGCTACAAATAATCTAAGCTGCAATCTGCAGTCACAAGTATACATACTAGATGTAACCAACACACCTTGATGCAGCTAAGCTTACATTCAAAGAATTCCATTCCTCCTTGTGCTAACAGATTTTGCACTCTTCCACCCCCACAGCAGCCCTAAACAATTTGCTCTGAATAATTGGAGGGAAGAGTGTGGGAAGGTGGTGGAAAAGATTGCAGGGGGAGAGGGAATGAGAGGGTCACTTCCACTCATCAATTGATTGGAACTTCTACCAACCTTAAAAGCCCAGTAGAAGGACTCATATGGTCAATGGCACAGGCTCTTGGGATCCAACTTGATTCTCAATAAGCACACTTAGGATTGTATAATAAAGATGGATGTCTTCCTCAAGCATCAATACTTTAAAAAATCTGGATTGGTCATAATATTTTTGGGCCTCAAATGATTTTTTAAAAAAAATTTAACATGCCACATTCCTAAAATTTAGGAATACTGAAGATAGTAAAAATACTCCTAGAAGGAAGTGCAGTTTTAACAGTATCATCTTATGCAGGTCTACTCAAAACTCAAATCATATTGTATTGAATAGGACCTACATTAATGCAAGTATATATAGGAAATATGATTGTGTCAATCTGTAGGATAACTTCAGGTACATGTGAAAAACAAGCATAGAAGCCATTCTATTTTTAAAAAAGAAATCACAATGTCTATCCATTAAATTTTTTAATCCACTGCATAGAATTAAATTCAGCTAGCATCAGTAGGATTTACCACCAAGTAATAAATTTGGAATAAGTAGGATAAGCAGGAAAAAAACCCAACAATCTCATTGCTCCCATCCTTCGAGATTAACCACTTGATGCTACAATAAATGAAGACATGCACAATGTTTAGTTCAAGTATGGGTTATTTGGAACTATAGTGGATAAATTATACCATTCCAAGCATCCCATTTAGAAAGAAGCATCATATAATTCGTTCCAATTTTGCTGAAATTAAGATTATATCTTAAATAATATAGCCCTCTTTATTAATTCAGGTCAAAGAAATGTGGGATTAAGGTGGGGAGGTTCCACAATGTCCACACATGCAAACGATGTTGCATGCATTCATCATGAATATCTGAATTAGCATGTTCACCCAGACATACTTAGAATCCTCTTTCAGACCTTGACATTGAATGTAGGAAGGTCTGAAGTGGAGATGATGTAGGCATGGATAAATGGGAGTATGGGCTGCATGCATGCCTCATTCCCACACCACTTTAAAATCACTTCTGTTTGCTTCAAAACGTATGAATTAGGGTTTATGTGTACAAATTGTCTCATTCCCTCCTCCAAAATTATCCTCCTTTTGACCAATTCAGCATGTTCACTTCAATACCTCAGTACTGTTTTTGTCCCAGTTATGCTGGCAAAACATACTTTCTGTTAAACCATGGCAATGCAGGAACATTATTTCCAACTATTGCCATTATTTCCAAACATTTTTCCCCAAGCTCCAAATGCCAACTAAAACCTACACAATTATAAGCAGTTAATTTCTTAAATACTTCCAGACATGCTGCTAAACACAACTGAAAACAACTTTTCCATCTATTCAATATTTTCTCAAAACAATCCCTTGGTAGCACAGAACTGCTACATCAAAATGTTGCATGTATCATGAAGACAGTCCATTATGAACATTCACAATACACATACAGTGGTAACCTCGGGTTAAGAACTTAATTCATTCTGGAGGTCCGTTCTTAACATGAAACTGTCCTTAACCTGAAGCACCACTTTAGCTAATGGGGCCTCCTGCTGCCGCCGCCTTGTGATTTCTGTTCTTATCCTGAAGCAAAGTTCTTTACCTGAGGTACTATTTCTGGGTTAGCGGAGTCTGTAACCTGAAGCGTCTGTAGCCCGAGGTACCAATGTACAGTATTCAAGAGATGCTATTGTTGACTTAGATGACAATACTAGTAACACATATTATAGAGAGTTAACATATTCCTTCACATTTATATTTATCTCTTGGTTTTGGCTTTGCTTTGCTTACTGCATACTATAAATGTTTGCAACAAATAGATAAATAAATATCTTTTCTAGGAGGTTTATTTACTTACCATCTTCCTTATAGCCACCATGGTTTAGTGCAGTGTTTCCCAACCGGTGTTCCGCGGCACACTAGTGTGCCGTGAGACACCGGCTGGTGTGCCGTGGGAGGGAGTCGGGCGGCGGCGGCGAGGATCCGCGTCGAGCCGGGGGCGGCTCCGCGGTGCTGGTGCCGAGCGGCGGGGCAGCGCGCGCAAAAGGGAGGAGCGCGAGACAGCGGAGGAGGAGGAGGCCGGCATGTCCGGGCAGCAGCAGCAACAGCAGCAGCAGCAACTCCCGGCGACGGCTCCTCCTCCGCCCGCTATCGCCGCCACCACCACAACAGCCGCCGCCGCCTCAGCTGCCGCCGTCCCTCAATCCCTCGCTCTGCTGCCTCCTCCCACCCCGGCAAGGGGAAGGGAAAAAACTTTCACTTTTGTGCGTCCCTCCCGGCGTGACGCTGCGCGCTGACGTCACGGGGCGGGGCTTTAATGGTGGTGTGCCGCGAGATTTTTTCCCGGTAAACAGGTGTGCCGTTGCCCAAAAACGTTTGGGAAACACTGGTTTAGTGCATGGAGAAGGGATCATTGAAGAAGAAGAGGGAGTTTGGACTTGATATCCTGCGTTTCATTCCCCTTAAGGAGTCTCAAAGTGGCTAACATTCTCTTTTCCCTTCCTCCCCCACAACAAACACTCTGTTAGGTGAGTGAGGCTGAGAGACTTCAAAGAAGTGTGACTGGTCCAAGGTCACCCAGCAGCTGCATGTGGAGGAGCGGGGATGCGAACCAGGTTCACCAGATTACGAGTCCACCGCTCTTAACCACTATACCACACTGGCTCCATATATGGATTCATATACTCCACTTACTACAAAATTATTGGGTGTCAGGTCACATATGCACCTACACCATTTGAAAATTTATCTGACAAGCAGTAGTGTGTGTGTTTCTGTGAACTTTCAGTGGAGATTGTAGTTAAAGTGATAGAAAATCTCACACTGTGGAATTGATTCCATGATTGCTCTTTCACATACAATTGTGATTGTTGCATCTATCATGTGATGACTGAGTGAGACAGAGAGAGTGTGAACACAGGGTATTTATCTCAGTTCCATTTTTATATAGTGGGTTTAAATATGACTTACATCACTATCTGCAATAGAACATATGAGATTAAAAAAATTGCCTTCAGTGTTAGTGATAAGCTGGGATATCAAATGCACTCTTGCACTCTTCTAAAAAAAATAATCCTTTTTTTACCAAAGTCTGTTTTAAAATGTATAGTATCAGCTAGTAGTATATTCTACCTCCAAACATAATGCATTGTTCAGAATCCAAAAAAACGCTGGAAGAGGGCTGTGTGTGACACCAGTCTTGCCACTGCAGTTCTCAAAGCCAAATGAATGGTCCACCATAAACAGATATTATTCTAGCAGTAGAATAGTAGCACTGAAGTCAGAAAGCACTGATCCAGCTGCATGATCAGCTCAATGAGTGATCTTATCAAACGCTGTAAAGATTTCTGATTCTCATACTGAAGAGCAAAGAAAATAATACCGCATATGATCAGAAAAACATTCCTTCATATATACCATGATAAGCATGTAGGATTGTAAACCTCAATACAGTGACCTAAAGAAAGGTCAAGGTGGCAGGGGAGAACAGGAGCAAAGCCCAGAAGCTGCTAGCAATCAACACTGAGAACAGCTTCAGCACTTATATTTCAGAAAAGGAGCAGCTTTCATGTGCTAATGTCAAACTGAAAGTTTAAAATTATACGGAAGTAACACTTCTAGATTACAAAACAGATACCCAATCTCAGGAGATCATTATCCAATTTTATTGTTAGAAATAGAAATTATAAAGTCACTAATTCCAGAGCAGTTTCACTGAATATTGCAACAGTAAGTGGTTTTAAAACTGAGGTCACGTGTCCTTATTTTTCAGTTACCTTAAAGTCTGTTCTCTTATTATAAATAGGACCCACAAAATAGATGAGGCGGGCTCCCAAACTGTGCAGTGCTTGGACCAAACTAGGGTTTCAGGAACGATATATATACACACAGATTAAAGGCAAGCACAAAAATGTGTCAGTTTGCTAGAAAAGGACTACCACCATTACAAAACTTAAGGCTGTTTTTAGCAGTTCTCATGTGGTCACAACTCAAACATTATCCATGTTCTGAAAACAAACTATAAGCAGTAGTAAGCACATATGGGGTTAATGACTTCCATTTAAATCAATTTGAAGTTTAGCAAAATATATTTAGGCTTAAGGGTATTTCATTCTATGAGTAACCCAATAATTACCCTTTTGAGATTACTGCAATAAAAAGAACACTACAATTCAGGTTTGAACTACTGCTTTTCTGGGCTCAGAAAATCAAGGGGTAAAGAAGACAGTTCTAAGAACACACACACGCCACAAGTTTTTTGTTTTGTTACATTCCCGCTATTATTGTAATGATTTTATAGTAAGTATCAACATTAGCTTGGTCTTGCTTTTATATACTGTACACATATATGAGGACAATAGCCACCTCTTGTACTTTAGCTTTTGAGCCCTCTGCCCTTAAGGAGACAAGGGCCTTATACATGTCAGGAAAATGTTTTCCAGTCAGAAGACCTTCACACAAACAAAAACACAAAACACCAGTGATCCTTTGATGTATCATAGTCCACTATATGAACTCTTTCAATATCCACACTACACCGCAGCAAAACAAATACAAGTTGTGCACTACTGTTTGATCTGAACATAAGCATCATAAAAACAAACCACAACACTATCTAGCTTTTTAAGAGAAAGAAAGAGCCCTCAACACTTAAAAGGATCTTAATTTTCACCGTGGGGAAAGTTATCAGCACCATCCTGTGCATGTTTACTGAAACATTAAGTCCCACTGTTAAGTCTGATAAGTATGCACAGAGCTGCAGCCTGGGAGGCATTTAGGTGACTTGCTTTTTTTTCCTACTATCATTTCAGCAGAGAAGAATCTCTTCCATCACGAAAAACAACTAAAACGCAATCCACCCACAAACAAAGCAAGAGAACGCTAAACAAAAGCAAGAATTTGTACTAAAAAAAAACCAAAAACCTGTTGAGATGGTAGACTTTTCTTTCTGAAGGACCAACAAGCCATGGATACTGATCTCATTTGTGGGGGGAGGGCGCTTGGATGGCAAACAGAAACTGCTCTCTGAAGCTGGGTTTAAACAGAGCTCACAAACATCTACGGAAGCATTTAGAGAAGGGGTTTTTAGACCACATAAAACGAAGGCATGGGTTAGAGGGAAATGGGTGGGGTGGAGGGGCTGAGATTCGACTAAAACAACAAAACGGGCTTACTTGGTGTACAAAGACATCAACCGGAGTCTCCAAGGGGCTTCCCTCGCGGTTGAGCATGGAAATAAATCCGAACCCCATTCGCACATTAAACCACTTGCAATGGCCTGTTCCGTGCAAAACCTGGGATTCTTCTTCCTCCTCCTCCTCCTCCTCTTCTTCTTGTTCCGGCAATTTCCCGGGCTCATCTCCACCTTTACGCGCCCCCGCTGATTTGAAGAGGAGATTGCGGGAGAACAAGGACGTACGTACACACACACACACACAAAAAGGGAAAGAATTAAATTCTAGTAACATCTCCTTGGCGCTTGTACAAGAACGATTGCTACAGATGACACACAAAAACACATGCACGCACGAACAAACATTACGAAACCAACCTTTGTTTTTCCCCTGCCCGCAAAAACGTTAAGTACACCAAAGTCACAGAGGAAGTAGTAAAAAAAAAATATTTAAACACACACACACACATCAATAACCTCCAAAGCTTCAGGGCACTGTCGAAGGAAAGGCAGCATCTGCTGTGACTCACTCCGCTTCTATTTCTCACACTCCCCCCACACGCAGCAGCCCAGCCCACGTTTGCTCTGTACATACGTGCGATCCTGCCCTTTAACTCCATCTTTCAGCCACATAAACCACCCCAGAAAGCGATACTTTACTTGGGTACTGCTGGTTGAGCACCGATCCCATCCCTCCCCAGAGGAATTCTCAGGCGAATGAGCCCTGCCTGGCCAGGCGAGGTGGGAGGAGGAGGAGGGGAGGGGAGGGGGCCGAGCCGAGAGCGAGAGAGAGGAGGCGATTGCGCAAGCACTTGGAGCGGCCCATCCAGCAGCGAGCGGCGTGTTTCTCCTTCTTCGCCAAGCGCGCTCCGCGCCTTTCCCTAGCCTTCCTCCGCCGAATCCCCCCTCCCACTCCGGAATCACTTTAATCTGGACTCAAGGAGGGGGGCAGGTGTACAAAAGTTTCCTCGTTGCCCCCCCTTTCTTTTCCCCCCTCCTGGCCACTGCTTGCTCAATCGCACAGGAACAATTCGAACAGAAGCCCCCTCGGAAAGCTTTTCAAGTTGGGTGAATCGAAGGGGGCGGGGCAGAGCACTGGGGAAAGCTCGCCCACAATAGGTTCTCCCACCCACAACCACAGAAGTCCCCCCCCTCCACGTCCTTGATTTTATTTTATTTTTTTAAAAAAAACACCAGCGATCATTTATTTTTATTTTTCAGTAGTACATTCCTTCTCTTGTATGCATATTTAAGAAAACGGTGGAAAGTAAAACCTAGCACAACAAAAAGCCTAGGCAAAACAGGAGCTGGGCTGGCCGGGGATTGGGGGGGGGGGAAATAACCTTCGGCCATGTTGCCCCACCGGCCCTCTGCTCCCGAAAAGCTCCCCCTGGCCGGCTCGCGGGAGTCTTTTGACTCAGCTTAACATCTTGATTTCGTGCGCTCGCCCGCTCCGCTCTCCTGCGCTTCGCCCTCTCGTGATCCCCCGCCCCCGGCCGCGCTCTCGCTCCGTTTCTGGGCCCCTGCGCGCACGTGACTCCGTCAATTACATGCCTGCTTGCTACTAATTTCACCTCGGCTGCTCGGAGGGGGTTCGGCGAGGAGGAGGAGGAGGAGCAGCCAATCGGCACCTCGAGCGGGCTTGACACACCGCAATAATTTATGAATGAACGGCGGAATTTCAAAACACCCTCGCCTGGCCGCGGCTGGGCACGTTTCGCTACGTAGATCCGGGCGCCGGTTGGAGGAGTGTCTCCGAGAGAGAGAGATTCTCGTGCACTAAAGCTGCGGCGCTGCGGATCTTTCGCTGCCCACGTGCAAATGCCAATAATGGCCCTCGGCTTGGGGCACTTGCGCGGCGGGCGCGCGCCTCGTTGGCCGGCAAGCGCGCCTGAAGATCGCATATTTGAAGGCTGATCCGCAAAGTAGTCGATAAAATTACCTAGCCTGAAACCGGGGAAAGGGGCAATCCTAAACGCGCTATTTGTTTCATCCATTTACAGCGCAATCCTAGCCATTATCTCTGCTCGTAAATAAGTCCTACTCAATTCACTGGGGCTTACTCCCAGGTAAGTGGGTTGAGGACTGCAGCCTTAGGGTCTTGGCGTAAGGATGCAAACTATATCCCGTTGAAAGGAACTCGGTGGATTATGGGATGTATGAGGCCGGGATTTAATCCTATGCACATTTACCTGACGAATGCTAATAAAATAGAAACCTCACTGAACACAGTGGGACTTATTTTAGCTGGGCCATGCATTTATTTATTTCGAAGCATAGGATCGGTAACTTAATAGGTTGACAGCGTAATCCTATATGTTTTCTCAAAAGCGAGCCCCACCGAGTTTAATGGAGCGTCCCGCCCCATAAGGGTGCGCGGGAGCATTACAAATTAAAAGGTGCCTGTTGGTGGGAAAGCAAAGATATTCCAGCCACCACCACTGTCGATATTGGTACAAAAATCCGCTAATGGGTTGAGGGCATATATCATACATAGAAGAAAAAAACCACGTCAAACTGACACAGCATCGAATAGAGTAGACGGTAGGCTCTCTTTCCTTGGAGGTTTCAAAGCAGAGGTTTGATATCTGCTCTAGTCGAGATTCCTACATTGCAATGGGGGTTGGACTAGATGACCCTCGGGTTCCCTTCCAATTCTACGGTCCATATCCGCCCTATTAAGAGCACACTGCTGAAAAGACACATACCACGTGAGCTAAAGGGGGAGAGGAAAGCGACTGCTTTTAAGCAGCTTTGAACTGACATACAAATTATAGGCGCAAAACATAAATGGTATATGAAGCATATTCCTATGGCATGTAGGCATAATGTATAGGCATGATCCACGGTGAAAGCCGCCTCCTCCCCCTCCCCAGCTTATTACCTATTCAATTCTGAAACGCCCACCGGAAACGCGATAGCACCTCCGTTCGCCTTTCGCGTTCCGAAGCCTTTAAGGGCGGCCATCAGGGGGCGGGGAGGCGCCCGGGGGTTGCGCTGCGCAGGTTCCTCGACCATCGCGTTCCGGGGGAAGGGGATGTGATTAATGACTTCCTAAATAAGAGGCCAGCTTGCAAGCCGAGCGGTGCAGGGAGCAGAGCCTCCATCAGCAACGATTGTTCTCCAGGAGGTTGGGGGGGGGGGGAGAGACCCTAGAAAAGCGCAGACGGAGGGGGGGGGAGGATGAATTTGCCAGAAATGAGGAAGCAAAGCGCGGGGGTGGGTGGGGAAATCCCGAGGAAACGAGCGAGCGAGGAGTGAGAAAACAAAGGGAAGAAGAATAAGTTGGCCCTGCGAGCGGCGCTTGGACGCACACCCCTGTTTCTTGGCGTTAAGGAGCCCGTGTGACACTACTCGTAGCACTTTCCCTGTGCGGTCCCAAATTTATCTCTTTTCCAAAATAAAAGACCGAATCACCATTAACAGGAATTACGCGCGCTCGGTCTCCATTCTAATACTCATTTCACCACTTGGAACAAGTAAGTGGTAAAAATTGATATCTTGATCGATATATTTCAGAAAAATTAATGGAAGTGTTGTTCCAGAGTCCCCCCCTCCCGCTCCACTGTGAGTCGTCGTCCCCAATTTTTAAGCACATGGATCTAGAGCCTCCCCCCCCCCCCGCAATTTATTTCCTCGGCGTTTCTACCCGAATAAAGTGCTCTCAGGCCCCCGGTCTCACCACTCAGGTAAGAAAACAAAAATTTTCTCGTGCTCTACCAGCCTAAAGTTTGGACGGTTGCGGCTTGACAGGTTGCAAGATAGATTTTCTCCTTCCTCTTCTGCCCACCCTCCCTCCTTCCGCCCAGTTTGCTGATCTGCCCTGAATATGCTTTTATGCGTTTGCAAAGTTGCCCGCCGTTGTTTTAGAACTGGCGACAGGCAGTCTGAACAAACACAGAAGGCCTCCGGACTGGCTAAAAGAGCCTATTTACTCTTCCCTCTACCGTTTTTGGTTGTTTTGCGGGGCAGGGGCATTCTTTCCGCGATTTTATTTTTTGGCACCGAGGTGATCCCCTCTTAACATTCGTGCCACGAGGGCGGTTTTCTGCTTGAATGAAAGAAATGCACGCGTCGCGGGCTTCAGTGGAGCAGGCGCCCGAGATCAGGACATTCCTTCGCCGTCTTCAGCTGTAAATTTCCTCTTGGTTATTTCAAGAGTGGCGCTCGACCGGCCTCCCTCCGCCCAGCGGTGTCGGCTTCGACTGCCGCCCCTCCCCCGGCCCCTCCTCCTCGCCCTTCGTCGCCGGAGTGGTGCACTGCGCTGAATCCACGGAGCTTGCCCTTTCCAGGTACAGAATCGGTCTGCGCGCTTCATTGAAATCCATGGCCTCTGCAGCCCGGCCTTGCGCGTGTAATTGGACAGATAGGTGCATTCTCCATTTTCAGGAAGGGGGACAGTCAGATCTTTGTTTTATGTAAAGTGCTATATGCTTGATATGGGCGGGGCGGAGATGCGCGCTGGTGGAGTATGGTTTGTTTGCGGGGCAGAGGGGAGCAAATACTGTAGTTATTTCCTACACGCTTCTAGCAACAGCGGGATAAGACAAATGGATCTGTCTGCCTTCTCTTCCGGATGCTGTTTTGTCGAAATTCGAACGACAGGCTTTCACGTCCCTCAGAGTCTGGTGTCACTGAATCTTCGTCACTAAAGACTTGCACATTTATAGCATGAGGTTTCCTAGAGACATCAAGTCCACGAACGAATGTCTCATAATAAACAAGGCTGGTTTTTGCCTTTAGGAAAGTGATGAATATACTTATGTTTCAGAGTACCTTTAGACAGGTCAAACGATTTCCATAAAGTTATGTAGCAACACTCTTGCTTTATGCAGTTCTGCTGCCTACAACGGCAACAGCCCGGCTTCCACTGACTCAGAAGCCAATGCAATGTGTGCTTCCTTTGGCTAGGGGATGGTAAGGAAAAAACGTAATTGTCGGGTAATATTTTGCAAACTCAGTTCAAAATATTCCTCAGCATTCTCTCTCTCTCTCTCCTCTCTCTCTCTCTCTCTCTCTCTCTCTCTGTGTGTGTGTGTAATGACAACCTGTGCAATGAGTGGCGCCTTTAACTGCAATCCTAACCACACTTTCAGGACAGTAAGTCCCACTGAATACAGTGCAACTTACTTAAGAGTAAACATGCAGGAACTCTAGGAATTCTCTCAAAATGAAACTCCAAGACATGTTGAGAGAGAGAGAGAGAGAGAGAGAGAGAGAGAGAGAAGTTTCAACTGTGGACATTTAGCGTCTGATTCAGCAACGATGACTAATTTCTGAAGAGTAGCTTTCCCTTTTAACTCAGGAAATAATTACAAAGTGTGCAACAGTAAGACGTAGGAAACCATAAGGAGCAGTATCTGAAAAGCAGAGGCGGCGCTATTCGACGAAAGGCGCGCTTGCCCAAATTTGGAGGCCTCCAGTCTTAGCGGAATTAAGGCTGGGGGTCAGCGGACTGGTCACTGGTGTCAGATGTTATCGGCTCATTCATTTCCTGCCACGGACCTCGGCCTTTTAAGTTCCGTGGAAGGTAGAGAGCCGGAACCAGCTGGGAACTCTCGCAAACTTCCTAAATCGAAACGCGGTGGGGAAGGGAGAGAGCAGAGAAATCAAGCGGAGAAAGAGTGCGCAGAACCAGCAAAAATTCGGAAGAGTGTGTGTGTAGAAACCCAGGATGTTTTTACGTTACTTCCACCAGACTGACCCGCCTGCCCTGGACAAGAGCTTTCCAAAGCGCAGGGGCGCCTCTGTCTGCAAGGGATCGGGTTGGGTTGCCCAGCGGCGTCCACTGGGTTCCTTCTTTCGTTTCCAGTCTCCACCCCCCCCGCCCCGTCCTTCCTAAGCGAGGCTTCCCTGGGAATGCACGTGCTCAGATCAAAGAGAGAAAACTTCGACGCCCGTCTTTCGGGCCAGCATCTCGCTGCATCCTCGGGTGGCGGCGCAGCATGAACCGGTTTGGAGGGGGGGTCGAAGCAAAGCGGGGATAAGCCTGTAACTAAAGCGCCCCCAACCCCCGATGCCGTCGCAGCGGTCCTGAGAGAGGATGAAACCGAGCATCCCGGGTTTTTATCATTTATTATTATTTTGCCCCTGGTTTCTATTAAAAGCAGACCCGGAGCGGCAGAATCTCGGGGAGAGGGCGCTTCTCTCTTGCCCGCAGGCTTCCTACAAACCGGAACTGTTCCATAGCTGACCTCTGAGACTTGCCGGCGCCCAGCAAAGCCACCCTTCCCTGGAAAAGGCTTCCTTCTCCCACCCCTCCTCCAGAAAACATTACTGCAAGGAAAGTGTCCATCCAAGTTAGGTTAATGGAAAGCAATCGGCACATGTTCAGAAGCACTCTTGTTTTGCACACACCGATTTTCAGTTTCCCCTCTTAAATTCCCTTTGCTGCTGGCTGTTCCGCATTCACCGCTCTCCTTTAGTGACCTGAAAGCATGAACCGCTCTCTTTCTCTGCACCCCAGACCGCACTATATATTATCCAGGTCTACGTCGATGAATATTCACAACGCATTGAACCTCTGCAGCATTTTTAAAAGACATTTTCCTTTGAATAAATTATTATTAATAATAATTACACTGTCCGACTGTCACCATATTTAACACCTGGTAGAATCTCTCCTAAAGTAGCCTTGGGATACCAAGTTCCGTCGCCCGCTTGTTCGTCCGCTTTTGTATGCGCCTCTAATTACAGATAAATTTGTCCGTGTCCATAGTTTGGACTTTCCAAGGGGGCGGGGGGAGGCTGAAGCTCTACGAGGAAACGGCTTCTCCCTCCAATGACAGTTGACAGAGGAGGGCAGTTTAAATACCACAGGGAAGACTAATTTGTGCCTGTACGTTACGCTGACGCCCAAGGCAAGTTTCAAAAAGAAGAAGAAAAGAGGCCACACGAAATTGGCTTCCGCTCCACCCCGCTCACACCAAACGCGCAAGCAAAAGCGCCCTCGACCTACGCACAGTTGTTTCCTGAAGTTACCAGTCCCCCTCTCTCAAAATTTAAGTCTTAATGTGCCGTGCGAAGGAAGGCATAGGAACCACCCCCAGTCTTCATTAGCCTTTGCTGAATTATGGCCATCATCGGCTCAATTTTTTGGGTGTGTGGGAGCGCGCGTCCTATTCTCCTCCTTTCCTGGTTTATATTTGACTGCCACCCCTCAAACAACAACAACAAAGTCTCGACGTTTCTGAAATGATCCGATTCCTGGAACCACCCATTGCGAGAGCCGCTTCTTTACTGTGTTACGCACAGTAAGATAGCTTCATATTGCCAAAGACGTTCAGAAAACTAGGAACCGGTCTTTCATCTGCGCAAAGTCCGCGGAAATGCACAAGAGGCGCGAAAGACACGTGCTTTCGTACGCGGCTCCGATTCCCTAGGAGAGAAGTGTGGCGACACAGCCACCCCACGCCGGACAAAGCAAAAACTTCAAAGCAACGAGTACCCTGAAGAATGTTGGTTGAATTCTCCTTTTCCTTATATTTTAGCTTGGCAACAAGACAACCTTCCTTATCTGGAGCGTAAGAAAAGCAAAGGGGGGAAACCAGTTACCCCCTTTCCGCAATTTCTACTTTCCCTCGACTCCCACCAAACACACACAAAACATGTGCGTATATATTAGGGTAAATCCGTTAAGCAACAAGGAACCATTCGATTCGGAAGCTATCGGAGATGTGGGCACGTTGCCTCACAGCGAGACCCAAGAGTCCTTCTGCAGCGCCTTTAAATCTAACAAAACCTTTGGTCTATTTAGCAAAGCTGCGCTGAAAACTTTAATCACCTTGACTTAGGAGTAAGATAATGGGATCCTAAGTAAACATGCCTGAGTTTGCAGGCTGATATTCTCGAGAAATCGATGCCATACTAATAAGCACCACCACGACCACCACCGTTTCTAATTTAACCTCACGAGCTGTGGTTACTCCGGTTGACGTGGCACCTTTCGAAATATAATTTAGTCCCCAAGCCCAAAGTGAGGGGAAGAGAGACAGTTTCGGGGCTCCTATTGCCCGCCAACCCCGCGAAGTGTCATATTTCAAATACATCAGAGTTCAGGGAGCCGCGTGGCTCCAGCCAAAGGCGACAACTGAGCACATGGGGATATGCATTCAGAGATCAGTAAATGAATATTCGCAAAGTTTACTTCCTTAGCTATGGGCTAAGGAACAAAAAAGGAAAAAGCAGCATTGCTACATCACGGCATCAATCCTATGCATGGGCATACAACTGAAGGACGCTTACTCCTGAGTAATTTATGTATAATCTTAGTTGCAACACTACACATACGTGTGAGGGCGGAGGAACCAACGATGTCACCCTCTCTAGAACTACCACCATCCTTGACAGTAACCATTGGTCACACCGGCTAGAGCTGACGAGAGTTGGCGTTCAAGAGCCACTGGAAGGAAGGCAGTATGCTGGCAAGCCCCCTTAACTCAGTGGCATTTGCTTCGGATTGAACATGCCCCAGACTGCTCTGTTCACATGGTAGAGAGGTCGGGAGAGCCGGGGAAATGCGATGCTGGAAAAATGCCGTGCGAGGAGAAAGCATTCGTGTTCATCCAGCGATGACAAGCAGGTGAGGGAAAGCAACAAACCGCAACACCACAATGCATTCATCGCCTGTCCCACTGCGTTGTGCGGCGGAGCCTGTTCACACGTTCAAGCTGCATTCGTAGCTTTCACCTCCTAAGCCGAAGCGATCGATGCGGTCACCCTGTTTCAATAGGTAAGTCCGGGGCAGTGGAGACGACGGCGCTAGGGCGCTTTGACTACTCGGAGCTCCACCAGGGTGGCTCCGCGTACGTCGGCAGCCTTTACTTTTGCCTTTTCAACGCAGGGGAGCAGCGGGGGCATCTTGCAGGAGGTCCTTTTAGGAGGCTCACCGTCGAGGCATCGAAGATGAATTTCGCTAAGAGTAACTGGGAAGAGTGATCGGCGCTAAGAGGCGGCTGCAGAAAGTTCAGGATTCACAGGGCAAGCCAGGGCACTGTCTACTCGGAAATAAACGCCACTCTGGCGGAGGGAGGCTTGCTCCCAGGTAAGCGCGCGCAGAGTTCCACCCACCCGTCGACCAGAAAGTTAGCTGGCCGGCCGGCCGGGAGATTCTTCCGTGCTTTATGGGCCAATAAATTCAGAAAACAGATGAGCGAGAATGAGTTTGACCCTGTAAACTAGTTTCGGGAAGAACGCAATAAAGGAACCACCACTTGGCCTGCGGCGACATGGAAGATAGCTAGCTTAAAAAAAGGGCGGGGGGAGTCGTGTTGATGCCTTCCGGCTGGCAAGCACTAGGAACAGGGGTTGGAGATGGAAAGAGGCCGAGTCAAGAGGCGGATCAGGGGCAAGGTAGGCTAGCACTGGCTGGGAGGGGTGGTCCCCCAACCCGTCCTGGTCTGCGATTAATCCGCCCAAAGCGGGGCTACTAAGCGTAGATCAGAGATTCTCTGGAAATAAGATGGTGTGGGCTCTATACAGTTAAAACCTCTAAGGTTTTGTTTTAACTTAATCTACTTGATTTTGCAAGCGCCTAATACAATCTGCAAGACAGCAGCAGAATTAACTCCAGCAGCCCCATGGCCAGCAAATGAATAAAGCAAACTCTTGGAACTACGGTAATCTACACCCCCCACCCCAGCTTCCTTGGAGTGGAGTTCGTGTCTATGGTTGATATCAATCTCAACAGGCTATGTTGCATCAGAATTCCTAAAGGGAGAGTATGCAGAACACTGGGGGCGGGAATACAGAATAAAATTGGGGTGGGAAGCCTGTTAGGCTGCAGTTCTACAAACATACCCTTGGGTGTAAGTCCCACTGGGCATCAACTTACTTCTGCATAAGCATGCATGGGCAATGGGGGCAGGAAGGGGCAGCTGCCCCCCAACCAATACAAATCAATAAAAATACATAGCTAACTGAGGTTCTGCCTACCTAACAAAAGGCCTGTCGTCGTCCCCCCCAACAAAAATCCTGGCTATGCCCATGTAAGTATGTACAAGTCTGTGATGTTTGGATGGCACTTTTGAACCCAACAACAGGATCTGAAAGGCTGTGCCAGAAATAGGAGTATATCATCTGCATGTAATTCTTCTATATAAGATAAAAGGTTTTCTGAAATAGGACACCCTCAGCAAGCCACTATTGACACTTTTTATGTTGTATTTTATTAGTACTAATGTTAGGCTGGCAACAAATTATTCTCGTGAAGATCACATAATCATAGAACTGTGGAGCTGGAAGGTACCACAAAGGTCATCTAGTCCAACCCCCTGCAACGCAGAAATCTTTTTGTCCAATGTGGAGCTTGAACTCACCACCTTGAGACTCTCATGCTCTACTGACAGAGCTATCCCAGTTTTTCAATAAGCATACACTACATTAGACTTATGGGTAAGGCTGAAAACCTCAATACACCTACAAGAGATTAACCCTATTGACCAGTGGGGTTTTAAAGGATGATGAGAAGGGGATTGTGATGGCTTCTCAAGTTTGGCTCTGCCTCTTCTTCTTCCAAGGGGGAGTGGTTCTGTGCATCTTTAAATACTTCCTGGGAAGTAATTATTGGTAAAACAAAGAAGCGTAAGTTAAACTAGGCTACAGAAATTACTGGCTATTATGACTAACTTTTATTTGGATTCAGCTGGCACCTAATTTAGGTAACTGGCTGCCAAGCCTTGGAAAAATCAGGGTACATTTTAATGATGTGTTTCCTCAGGGAAACTAGGCTCAATCAGTTTAGGAAAGATGTTCTCAATTCCAGTCACCCATGGGCAAACTAGCACAGTCACAAAATGGGGTGGTGAGAGGAATAAAGAGGACTAACCTGGACTTGAAGAGGCTTCCCAGAATGATTTCATAGTCTTCTGAGGCACCTGGAAATCAGAGAGCTGCAGTCACTACTATGTTAATTCTACCAGAGCACTGTATTTAATTATCTGTTCTCCAGTTTAATGGCTCATTAGAAGGCCATAAAATGTCTGTTCTTGACTCTATGAAGTGACCTGTAAACTTTTAACAGGTTGCGATTTACCTAGCTCATCACAACCACGATGGGATAACCAGGTGGTGTTCTAATCAGTCTAATGTACTGAGGGGAGAAAGACACCCACATTTTTATGAAAAGTGTTCTTTAACTGATCTCTTCCACAAGCAAGATACCTAATGGTAACTGGATAACACAATGCGTTGTTCAATTAATAATGGCAGAAGCAGCTCAAAGTCTATGGCTTGCTGGATGTAGCATTCAGGCAGCACATGTTATATGCAATATAAAATTAATGTCATTGTTTAGCCACAGTCATGATGAACATATATAAAATAACCCAGACAAATGCAAATAAACCTTAGTAGTAACAAGTAGTAACAAGTTACTTAGTAGTAACTTAAAGGCATGTCACATTTCTCTGTTACAAATGAAAATCCTATCAGCCATTTTTCTTCAGAGCTTGTTCCTACAGACGTTAAGCAAAAACTTTGCTTCGATAAATGGAAGGTGTCACATATTGTTTTTAAACTGTTTAGTGCTTGCATGTTGGGTGTCTAAAAAGGGTGAATTTATTACCTGGGTTATGCATGTAGATTAGGTTACATTCCAACAATCCATTTCTGAGTTTTCTGGACTGTCCAGAAGCTAGCTATGTAATGACTACTCCAATAACTGTGTCTCCCTTACAATTGATAGTTTAACACATGCCAAAAGCACTTCACCACTTCCTTTTGTTTTATTACAGCTTTCTTATCAGCACCTCCCCACCCCACTCCCAGCAAAATTCCAGAGTCACTCCACATTTGAAAGATAAGTCATGCAAAATACTGCAAGCTACAAGAATTAATGTAGTAATTAAGATTTAATTTTGTATAAGCTTGTTGAATTATTAAGGCTGAAAATTTTCTAATCCACCAGGCTTATGAAGTCAATTAAGAATACATTTTTTTCCATTACAGCTATCTGCTTTCTGATTTTTAATTATTTTATATTGTTTTCACTGTATGTTCTAATGCATAATTGTTATAAACTGCTCTGATGTTTTTATGAATAGCAACATATATAGTTATTGAAATATATACATTTATAATTAAATTACACTGCAATACTATATTGAGATAAAGTACCGCACCATATAAATGATTCTTTGTACAATTTAAACTACAACACTGGAACACCTTTAAAATTCAGATGATACAAATAAAATACCTTTTGTTTCTTTAACAGACGACAGCCATCTTGGACTGGAGCATATTTCAGTGATATAATAGTTACTCATGAGTGGAGAGCATTTCCCTGCCCCCTCTTACTCTTGCAAGATTGACACTGTACAGCACATTTCTTTGGTGCCTTGTGATTTTCTTTAAGCCACCATTTTTATTATTCTTAGAACCAGAAGGACTGATTCTTCTTCGCTATATAACATTTACAAGGCAAACATACAGTACTTGCTTTTACCTTGACAAATTCAATGCAAGTTCCCATTTCTCATGAAAAATACCTCGGTTTCATGTAGCAGGTAGGAAGTCCATTCTTCCATAATTAAAAGGGAATCAAAACATCAAGAAACAGAAAATTTGCTAAATAATAATGGATACTTACAGAAGTTTGGGGCTGCTGGATTTCTTTTAATTGTGAGCTAACCCTCCCAGTGTAATTTACCTGAGGGAAAGTACAATTCCTGAGGTAATGATTTTACCAAGTTCCACCCAAAGCTTCTGGTCCAGGCAAATTCCATCTGCCCTCTTGCACCCCTGCATTATCCTTTGCATGCAGCAGTATGCTTTGGTATTGCATGATATTATGTAGATCAATAGGCTAGCATAATCCCCAGCACTAGCACAGGAGTTTCAGAGAGCAAGTCAATAAGGTGGGGGTGGTACAAAAGAGATGTGTGTTGGCAAATGCAGATTCCTTGGTCACAGCAAGTGCTGCACCACAATGGGATGGATCTACTGCAATTTCATATTGTTTCTCCAACTGTTTAGTGAGAATTGGTTTCTCACAGAAACTAATAACCTAGAAAGGATAATGAACAAAGATCTTCATTGTATTATTGGGCAATGCAGAACTAGGCAACCTATTCAGACAAGCACATCCACAGCTTTCCTGAAAAATCCAAGCTATATTCTGTCAAGTAGTATAGTAATAAGTATGTTTGGGGACACAGTCAATTTCAAGACAGCCCAGAGCTTTTTCAGCAAAATGTTTCCCTGACACTTGGACAAGAGATGGCAAAGTGTTACATCAAATCGTGTCATATGTTTAGATGCTTTGCCATTTCAATTATACATATTTGAAACTTCATTTTTATGTCATTTTAATCTGATATTTTTGAAACTTGTATATTAAGCACCTGTATTAGGCACTCTTCCTCTGCCACCAAAGGCAATTGAAAAATAGAAAGTTATGGTTTTTAATAGATGCTCTGCCCTAAAATTTAATTTAACATGAGACAACATGAACAATGTAATATTATATATGAGTTCTTAAAAGCGATTCTTCTTTAATTTTCCTAAAAATATGTGCTAAAGAAAAAGTTTAATTTTTCACATTTTAAAAATTGAGATGGGTAAGAATAAAATGAGACAAATAAAACAGTTATGAAAAGTGAGGAAAGAATGTGCATTTATTTAAATACATCATAATACACACACCCCGGTCCATGTTTCAGACCTTGTTTTAGTTATGGTCATGTTATATTGTATTTGTCTTGCTGCTCATTTCCCCCCACTTCTACTCCTAGATGGAAATTCTTCAGTTAAGCTATCTAAAATGTACATGAACACTTATTATTTCTATTATTTGTATGAATGTAATTCTTCTTGTAAAGGCTAAAATGAAAGCTGGAAGGTTCCCTTTTAAAAATACATTTCATTGAAAATGAATTTTAGTGCTTGAATAAATTCTGCTAAGAGGAATTTGAACTACATGAAAATATTTGTTTAGGTCTTTAGATTAAAATGGAAAATAAACTTCAGTTGTAAAATGTTTAGAATAGCATGCAGTAAAGCCACCCCAAACCTGAAACTATTTGTTACGTTTGTTTTCTAAAGCATTTTTAAAAAAAGAAAAGAAAAAGAAAACTGTCTTCTAATGAACGATAGTAATAGAAGCAACATTATAGGTTTAAGGACCTGGTTTTATTATATGCACTACAATCCTATATATGTTGACTCAAACATATGCCCCACTAAATTAAATGAAAGTTACTCATAAGGAAGTATGTACTGTATAGAACTAAAGCATTAATGTTCTGCGTAACTAAGCAAATATGCATTTTACCAACTGCATTTTAAAGCAGCTTTCCACAAATCAGATAACTAAAAAAGAAGTTATGGGATTATTTTACCCTTTAATTATATTACAGTCCTATGAAAAGAAATTAAAGTCTATTCAAAACTGACAAAATAGGTGAAAAATATATCAATTTTTTGCTTATTTTTTCACTAAACATTGAGAAATCATCGTAGGCCAGTTTATGATTAAGGCAAACATGTGCTTTCAACAACAGAGATAGTTATGCTAATGCTTAAATATTCCCTTTTCAATTATAATAGAATTTAAACGTACTTCATTTAAACTGGATTGTACTGTAACCTTTGTTCAGATCAGAATCCATGGGATTTACTTTACCAAATTTAATCAGGGTAAGATTTCAGGGGTTTTTTTTTTTTGTGTGTGTGTGTGTGTGTGTTAAATCTTGAGTTTGATTTTTTGTCACCTCTCTTTCTTGTTAAGGTATTAAAATTATTCAGTTAGATTAAGCCAAGTGAAACTACAGTTTGAAATTAGCATAGTTAAGAGAACCAATCCATTTATAAAGTTCATTAATTTCAATATATATGCAGTCAAATACAATCTGTTTTATTGATATTGAGAGATCCATATCTCAGGAATATATGCACTAGCATCAATGAGACTATTTATACCACCAGAGCCAAAAGGGTGACTTAATTTATTTATCAAATCAACATTTGTTAGCATTACATAGTTTAGTCCATTTATAGCGCTCCATTCCAATTTACTTAATGAGAGGCCAAAACTGGATTCAGTTATATTAGTGTAGCTGCATAGTCACAAACACAGATTGCTATTTTAAAGTAGAACTCAATGAGCAACAACTTACCCCTCTCTTTATCTCTTTTCCAATGTCTATTCAAAACATACACCTAAATTTATTGGATACCTTAATGAAAAGAAATCAAGGGCCTTCCACTTTTTAATGATTTTCTAAACAGCCTTTAAATTAACATTTAACAATTAGTCAATCAAATACATAACTGCATTAAGTTTCCATCTGATTTTACAAGAACTGAACCAATTTTATTTAAGCCCATGGCATAGTCTCAAGAGAAGACACATTTAAGAAGAGTTGCTTCTGGTATTTTAATAGTAGTAAATGGTCATATTTAAATTGACTTGGTATGCATGTGCAGTAAACCCCAACATATGAAGAATAATATTGATTTCTTGTCTAATCAGCTAGGCATGATAATTATAAGACCTGGCTTATCTTGTAATTACAGTATATTCAAATATTATTACCCATGTTTAGAAAATGAGCCTATTATTATCTTGATAACTGTATATTTTTGTACTCTTGTGAACCTTTGTCTATGTGGCCTGCCACAAATATTGTTAACACATTTATTTGAGAAGTTAAACATCAAGCTAATTTTTTTAAAAAGTTATCCTAGCACTTGATGACTGTTCCAGGTATTAATGGAAACAAAGAAAAAACTCAACAAAAACATGCTGATTTTTATGTATATTCATTAACCAAGTGGCAACATTTTAATAAGGTTAGGTAATATTGTATAAATGCAGGATTAAGATGTCTCCATTAAATTTACACATTTTCAGTTGTCATGAACAAAAATGAAGCCACTGAAAAGAAAAATTAGTAACTTACATTCACATAGCATAAGTTTAATGCAGATCTTGCAAACAACTGAAGTTCATATTTAAAAATTCTTTTTAATGCAAACTATTATAAATAAAAACACATCCTGCCCCCTGCCCCAGTTTAGTGATAGGTGGTTGGTGTGTTTTACAAAACACATACTCCCATTATTCTGTACAGATTTCTAATTTGTTTAATGATACTGTATTTAGAATCTGACAATAAAAGGTGAGCAATGAGAGACTAAGTTTAGAAAGTAATTCAAGTCGCAGTGGATGGCTTATTGTAATATTCAGTAATAATGGGAGTCTTTTATTTAACTGAAGGAAAACAGCAAATTTGAGAGGTGTACCAGTGTTTTAGCAGGCTCACAAAGTCTGTGGCACTCAAAGACTAACAGATTGATTGAGGCCCAAGCTTTTGTGGACAAGGACCTATTTTAATCCTGAAGCTACCAATTAGGGGTAAAACATAACAATGTTAAATTCATTAAACAAAACCTTTTTTAAGTACTAGTGTACTAAAAGTTTAAGATCTTAGTTCAGCTTGTTTAAACTGTGACAAGACATGTGCTGTAATGATGAAATCAGTAAAGACATGGTTGCATTAACATTTAGAGATTGTATCTACTTAGAGGTAATTTCCCATTAAAATAGCAATACTAAAGCTCACACGCTGCTATGTAAGATATGAACAAGTTCATTACACTTAGCCTTGAGTTGTAAATGCTATTACTTCAAAACCTGTAAAACAACCTGCATTTCTCATTTAAGGCTGACATGATACATTTCTTTTCTGTATAGTTAAGTTTTTGTTCTAGCATGAGGCAAAGTTAAATCTGATTGCTTGGAAATGAGCTGTGTGACCTTTGTCTTGGTTTGTCACCTTTGGCCTTTAATTTGAGGACCCTGAATATCAATTCATTCTATTTTTAGAAACATGATTTCAAGCAGTCATGTGTTAAATATTAATATTTTAAAATGGAAAGAGAACACAAACTGTAGTGAACTGCATGGAGTGTTTTTCATGGAAAAAATGAAATACCCCATTTATTCATTTATTCTGCTTGTTTCTCTAAGAGCTTCTCCACCAAAATACATTACGCTCTGCTTCACAATATTTAAGCTAATAATAATAATACACGTAATTCTGCTGAAACTTTTATGTAGACCTCACCCAACGGCAGTGGCGTAGCGTGGGTTGTCAGCACCCGGGGCAAGGCAAGTAATTTGCGCCCCCTAACCCGTGGATTTGCGCCCCCTAACCCTAACCCCCAGATGTTGCGCCCAGTACAGCCGCCCCCCCCCTGCACCCCCCACGCTACGCCACTGCTAAGGGGACAAGGAACACGCGTGGGGTGGGTGGAGAAGGATGTGGCTAATAATGCAGGAGGGGGGTCTAAGGGGAAAAGGAGCTCGCATGGGGTGGGTGGAGAAGGAGCTTTTCGGAGAGCTGAGGGGGGAGGGGGGAGGGAAAGAGCACTGTTGCTTTAAAGGAGCCAACCGGACAGCAGCCACTTACAGCAGTGTAAGCAGCTCCTTTCCTCTCCCGCTTTGCTCCTTCTCTCCCTCTTTGCTGCTTTACACAGCTAATGGCCCAAGTCCTGCTCAGCGGATCAGCTGAGACGCTGGGAGAATCGTAATTTCCCCCTCTCCCTCATCCCGTGCCCTCCTGTCCCCAGCAGCCTTTTAAAAAACTTTTTTACTGGTTTTCACTGCGCTCGTGGCTCAGAGCCCTCCTGTGCCCTGCCGTCCCTCTGCAGCCTCATTGCTCCGTTTAGAGAGCGCACGGACCTTTGCTAGCTGAGGCTGCAGCAGCTGTTGCTGGCTACGCAGCGCTTTTTCCGGCTCGCTATGGCTCCCGTCTGTCCCTCCTCGCGTGTAAGCGGCTGCTGCCCGCTTTGCTGGCATGGCTCTCCTTCCCTCCCTCCTCCTCAGCTCCACCCCCTCCTCCTGGCTGTAAAGCAAGCATGAGTGCATTCGCTCTGTAACACGCACAGGCATTTTCCCTTCCTTTCTAGGAGCAAAAAACCTCCTCCTCCTCCCGGCTTTGCTGCTGCTGCTGCTGCTGCTGCGCGGCTCTTTTCCTCCACCAACGGCGCGCTGCGCCTTGGAGAGGTTCCCACTTCCTCGAGGGGGGCTGGCCAAACGCGCCCCCCAAAATGTTGCGCCCGGTGCCGCCGGCACCCCTGGCACCCCCCACGCTACGCCACTGCCCAACGGGTTTGTTAAGGCTCAGACCTGCAATGTAAGCTTTCATAATAGACTAAGTTTTGAGAGTTTGAAAGGCTATCTACCCTCCCTAAAATCTATTGCCACCATAGGGCTTTAGTTTGCTAGATTAAAACAATTCTAAGGTGCCGTTCTTATGATAAGTTATTATCAATATAGAAGGGTCACAGTATTCAACACCCAAGTATAAAGCACAATACACCAGGCAGACATACCTGCTTTTTGCAAAACCACCCTTATACAATTTGTTAAATATATAATAAGGGAATAAAATGAAAGATACAGTGACTTACTCTAATAATGCTATCATTTCAGAACTTGAGGATGTTTGCAATTGGATTTCATAATGATCAAGATGGCTGTCTTGCTTCAGCACTCCGGTCAGCGACATCATACAGCGTCATGTCACAGGAGGGGCTATTGTGTAAATGCATATCCTCCAATATTTTTGCAAACCATAACTAGCTATATAAATTTGGTGAACTAACATTGAAGTCCAACAATAAATATATTGGGGAAACTGTAATGATGTTTCTGCTTAATTCATTGGGAGCAATTGCGTACTAGGACAGCTTTAAAATCTTTAAAATGGCTCCAGAAACTGCCATCTAGTAACAAATACTGTATACAGTGAGATCCTCTGGTATGTATCAAAGCGATCAGGCAAAATGATGACTTTGCCACATTTTCCTAAACCATACAATTTAAAACTAAACCAAAGAATTATGCGCAATGCTTAGCTCTTTATACCTCATTTTTCCACTCAAGAGATGTGCTCTGAGGATACTGTTTACATGGGAGCACTTCATTCTGTCAGTAGCAATAGTGACGGATTTTAATCCTGACACAAGCCTTTTTTATTTTAATACATCGCATTTTTATTCCAGCCTTTTAGTTCATTAAAAAAAATCCTTTTTTAATATGCACTTCGCAAGCATGTTAAGATGCTCATTTCTGCAGATTTGGTTTTCACACCTTGTAGTATGGCTGCAAGGGGGTAATCTTAAGCAGCAAAATATAAAAAGCCTTTCTATTAAGACAGTTCTTTCACAGCAAATTATGAGAGCCAAAAATATAAGATCACAACAGCGTTTTTAATGTACATTTTTGGTCAATATGGCTACTCTTGTAGAGACAATGTATTTAACTAACATTGGCTCCAGATTCAATATAACTAAAAATGAGTCATTTCCCAAATAGTGTCAGGTGTCCCTGCTTCATTAAATAATAATAGAATGGCCCAACCACCTGATTTCTATGTACTGTAGTGCTTGACATTTTATCAGTAGCTTATTCTCAGTGGCCAATGGCTTTGCTTGGTTAAAATTAATTTGTTTGATTGACATTTCTGAAATTAAGCAGAACTGTTCCTGAAGACTATTTAGACAATGCAAATTTAAGGTGCTCCTAATTTTGATAATACCCCTTTTAGGCTTATTTTTAATGGGCAATATAGCTCTTCTGAAAGGGGAAGATGTTTTGATAAAAGGATATGTACGGTATATTAGGCTGTATCTAGTTTTCAAAAGAAAAGAGTAAAGCATATGTAAAACTCTACTATACACCATCAATCATTCAGCTTATATTTTTTAATAATCTAGATAAATATATATTATTGCTGCTGCAAGTGTCTTGAAACATATTAGCTAAAACACCTTAAGAAGGTAGTTCAAATTCAGTTTTGACTTGATTTTGTTGTTTTTCAGGTTTACTAGAACTTACCTTTACAGGACTTTAATGGCCAGGGAACTTTTAATTAGAGTCTCTCAGGAGCCTGACTACTGAGACAGAAGACAGCCTACTTAAATACTTCAAATGTATTGTGGGATATATTAAGTTACCTTTTGTTTCCAAATGGGAAAGCAAACCTTTTCCTGACTAGAGGAATACAGAAATCCAGCACACCCTACCCCTAGTACAAAGCACTCCCGTTTATGCCCACCAGACCAATTTAACTAGATTCCTTTTTTCAGGATGAGAAAAGCAGGCAACAGAGCTTATATAATTTTAGGTTCTTTATTTTCCCTTTCATTACATGCCATCAATACATCCAGTTTCACAAGGAGTTTAGAATCATTGCTACATAGTACTGCAACAACTTAACAGAAGAAGAAGAAGAAGAAGAAGAAGAAGAAGAAGAAGAAGAAATAGCAACACTGGGAGCAATGGGGGCAGGCGCGGGGGGGGGGAGAGGAAGGAAAGAATTAGGGGGGGGAAGCAACAAAGAAACAACGTAAGACCAAGGATTTCATTTTCTACTGCATGAAACAGTTCAAAATGGCGGCCTATTACTTACATTTTACAATCCTAGTGAGGACCCCGATTTACACAAATGATCAAGCATCGACCTGCCTTTCACCCTCACTTCCCCTATAAAAGCCACAAAGGGTAGGCTAGTTACGAAGGTGCATTTGTTTTGCTTTTTTTTCTAAAAAAAGAACCAAAACCAACAAGACTCTTTGGGCACAAAGTCGATGCAAAGGCCAGTCCCATCCTCTCTGCTCTTGCAGTCAGTTTTTAAAAGGCTCACGCCCTGCGGTGCTTAGCAAAACAATATAAGCTGCTGCCCATCTCGCTTCTCTTCCTCCGCTTGCATCCCCACCACCTTCGCAGCGTTAGGCTCTCTCCTCCGAAGGGCTGGGCTGCGGTTCTTCCCTTAGCATCCCACCCCCCTCCTACCCCGCTCATATTATTTCCTTGGTGGCTTTTTGGAGATACAAAGAAGATCTACTTGCAACAAGGGGGAGAGGGGAGTGGCGAGGCAAAGGGACGGCGGGGTTGGAGGTTGGGGGGGGGGGGGGAGAAGAGAAAGAGAGGATGAGAAGACGCGGCGCCCCCTGGCGTTCACTTGCGGCACCATTACCTGGCTTCCAAAGAGAAAGAAGAGAACCTTGGCGCAAGCGAGTTAAAGCATTCAGATGCACGTTGGCAATACAGGCTTTGGTTTCGTGGTTGCAGACCACACATATATATAATGTGTGTGTGTGTGTGTGTGTGTGTGTGTGTGTGTGTGTGTGTGTGTGTGTGTCTGTGCGTGTAAACAGTGCTGGCTTTACGTATAAGCTAAACAAGCTATAGCTTAGGGCCTCACTCTCTTGGCCCCCCCCAAAAAAAATTTAAAAGGGAAAAAAACCTGGATGTACATTTCCAAAATATAAGATAAAAAATAAAATGAAAACTACATACAGCAAGTGTTTTGTGTTGTGTAGGCTCCTATTTGTTATGCGCAAATGGTTTTAGATACCTATCAGGTCCATAAATTACCATATATTCAATACACAAAAAACAGCGACAATTTGTTGTTGACAAAGGACAGCTGGACATATAAAGGGCCCCATTACCTTCAGCAGCTTAGGGCCTCATCAAACCTAAATCCGGCCCTGGTGTGGATGGGTGTAATTATTATTTATATATGGTTCATATATATTCTCTCTGCTTGGTCTTTACACATACATACACACACACACACACGAGTCTTTAAAGACCAAGCGGGACTCCACGCCTGACTTCAGGGCGTTGGAGGGCTGACAGGAGAAGTCCTATGATAAATCATCTAATATAGGTGTGAACCCGGAAGTGCCCCCACCTCTCCAGCATCCCAGTGGCCACCCAGGAACACAAGGCTCGCTCCCGCCAACAACTTTTCTTTCCAAGGGGGTGGGGGTGGCACACACCGTCTCGCGCGCACCCTCCTTCCCTCCCTTCCCTCCTTGTCCCCGCCCCCTTGCCGTGTGAGGGGCGCCGGGGAGGCGAAGGGCTTGCTTACCTCCCGCGCGCCATGGTTGCTCGGCCGAGTAGGGTTGGGCTTCTGCTGCTTCGCCGTGAAAGATGGAAGAGAGGAGGAGGAGGAGGAGCAGGGAGGGGAGGGGAGGAGGAGGAGGCCAAGAGGAAAGAGCGGCGCTCGCTGGCTGCAGCCGAGCGGGAGCGACGACGCTGAGGCGGCGCAGCTGCAGCAGCCGCTGATTTGCCGCCGCCGCGGGCGCACACCTGCTGAAGCCCTTCCCCCCCCCCGCGCGCGCCCCCCGGCCTCGCCGACGAGAGCGGAGGCGCCCCTCGCCCGGCCGCGCATCTTCCCTGCTCTACCTCTGCGCACCACGCCTCCGCCCACCCCCCAAGGCAGCTTGCCCTCTAGTTCGCTCGGGGGCAAGGGGGTTATTTTAGACCCCAGGTTTTGGGAAATGTTTAATGCTGTATTGTGTTTTTAATATTTGGTTGGGAGCCGCCCAGAGTGGCTGGGGAAACCCAGCCAGATGGGCCGGGTATAAATAATAAATTATTATTGTTATTGTTATTGTTATTATTACATTCCTCCTCCATCTTAAGGTGGCCCTCATGAATTACTTCGGAATGGGGTGAGGCAACCCCTCTGAAGAGGTTCTGGATTTGTACCTGAGACATGGGCATAGCCAGGATTTATGCTGGAGGAGCAGGCTTTATGTTGGGGGGAGGAGTGTAACAATAACAATAATAATTTATTATTTATACCCAGCCCATCTGGCTGTGTTTCCCCAGCCACTCTGGGTGGCTCCCAACCAAATATTAAAAACACAATACACAACCTCAGTTAAGTATTTTGTATTGCTTTACTTGCTTTTTTTGGGGGGGGGCAGCTTGGCTACACCCATGGTAGCTACTTGAGCACCGCTTCCCATTTAAGTAGAAATTAGCCTTGGGGACAGTGCTATACTTTAGAAAGATGTATATGCCACTTAAAATAGATAGATGTTTTTATCCAGAGCAGCTTTTCCCAACCTGGTGCCCTCCAGATGTTTAGTAGTACTCCTCTGATCAGCCGCCTCCAGTGCTGGCTGGGGTTGATGGAAGATGTAGTACAAAACACCTGGAGGGCACCAGGTTGGTAAAAGGTGATTCAGAGATATGTGGGTGGCGCTGTGGTGTAAACCACAGAGCCTAGGGCTTGCCGATCAGAAGGTCGGCTGTTCGAATCCCCGCGACAGAGTGAGCTCCCATTGCTTGGTCCTTGCTCCTGCCAACCTAGCAGTTCAAAAGCATGTCCAAGTGCAAGTAGATAAATAGGTACCACTCCAGTGGTAAGGTAAACGGTGTTTCCGTGCACTACTCTGGTTCGCCAGAAGCGGCTTAGTCATGCTGGCCACATGACCCGGAAGCTGTACGCCAGCTCCCTTGGCCAATAAAGCGAGATGAGCGCCTCAACCCCAGAGTCGATCACGACTGGACCTAATGGTCAGGCGTCCCCTTTACCCTTTAGCTTTGCATGGGTAATATCACCAAGTTACAACTCTCCCCAGTTGAAATGCACTACTCCCTTACAATTTCTGATAATTGGTCTTTATCTCTAGTCCCTGGAATGGCATTCCTGGAACTACTAATTTCCAAGCATGGCTGGAATAGAAATGTAACACCAAGCATGCATCTAGTATGCTTTCCCCTGATTTCTCAAAGCATGTAATGTGCTTTCCTCAGTTCTCGTTCTTGCCTCTGTTTATGTTTATTTGGATGATTAGATCCTGTTGACCACAGAGAAATGAGGGGTGCTGGGATGCCTCATCAGAACTGAGCTTGGCTATGCAATTTAAGGCTAAATTTACTATCTCCATGCAGTGGCAGACCTACCTTTTTGTGGCCCTGAGGCTTAAAATGTCAAGGGGGTCCCTTCACAACCAGTAATGAGGTCTGGGTAACCACTGTTACCTTCTTCAATGGGGTTGTTTGCAACATCTGTGTTACTGACTCTCAAACTTTGGGACATACAACAAAAAATCAATTTGAGTTGTGTGACTCAAATTGGGTCTACTAAACCCAAAATGTTAAGCAATGTGGACTAAGGTTGCTTCTGGGCTCCTCTGAGATTAGGGGCCTTGAATATTAAGCTTCAGTAGTTTCATAGTAGATCCACCCCTCTCTCCAGGGACAACATTTAGAGAAGGCAATAAAGGATTACCTTTGATTATTTATCAGGATTTTATTATTCCATAGGGTTGGAACCAGATTGTCTCATCTATGCACAGAAGGGCTTTTTGTGTTCACAGAACTAAAATTAATCAAAGGCAAAAGGGAGAGGAGTCCATTTCCATGGATTCCCCTTGCAGCAAGCACCACTTCCCACACTGCTCTGGGCAAACTACTAGCCCTCTGGAAAAACTGCAGATGAAAAGAGGGATCAACAAAAATCACCTCTGCACTTTTTAAAGGTGGCTTCTGTTCGCAAGAACTCTGCATCCATCTCATGGTCTCTTATTAAGTGACCACATCAAATGTTCTTGATGTACACTTGAGTTTGTTTTTAAATCAGGAGCAGGGCCTTGAACTAGCTTGAGAATCTTGCCCTCTGGCCTATTGAAATTGCTGTGCCAACTCTCTACGGTGATCTGAAATCCTACATATCTGATCTGCCCCCTCCCCCCCGCAACTCTTCACAATTAACTTTCCGTGAAGTCATAAAACACAGGCTTGATGATGCCCCATGCCACTTCAGTCAAGGGATTCTAGATATCAGAGTCTGAAAGAGATCAGAATAACCTCCACTGCTGGTTTCTGAACTTAACTTCCCATGGCTTGTGCTGGTACAAACCTGGTTACATATAGACTCATAGTTTCAGCCATAATAGCAGTCACTTGTAACTAGTGATGCCTTGGGGGGAAAGGCAGGGCAATGGAGAAGACAACTTGCTTTGACACAAATGTGTCATGAAGGATTTGCCTTTCATTGATCCAGAATGTGATGGATGGAAGGTCATATCCACACAATACATTATGATGGGTGCTGGAGATTGCAGCTCTGTGACAAACAGACTACATTCCCTGGGATTCTTTGGGGGAAGCCATGACTTTAGAGGCACCCACTGAAGCAAAACATTTTTACTGATTTCGCTTGCAGCCTCAACTATCCCTGAGATCATATTCTCAAGGGCGTAAGGGGTTGCAGATGGGAAAAGGAATAATGGAAAATTTCTTTCTTCTCATTCTCCCTCTTAAAGGTGGAATCTACACATGTTAAAAATGTTGTGAAAATGCTTTTTTAAAAAATCGTTTTGAAAAATGCATTGAATTTGCTATAGCTCACAGTTGCTATCTAGTGTCACAATTGTATATTGCACTTTGCAACACATGGAAAGCATTTTATTTGCAGCTGTATAGCTGAGTCCAGAGTGGACTTCCTCTGCAGGTAAGTATGGATCTAACCTATGGCTAAGCAAACTAAGGCCCCGGGGCCGGATCCGGCCCAATTGCCTTCTAAATCTGGTCCATGGACGGTACAGGAGTCAGCATGTTTTTACATGCGTAGAATGTGTCCTTTTATTTAAAATGCAACTCTGGGTTATTTATTGGGCATAGGAATTCGTTCTTTTTTCTTTACTTTTTTCAAAATATAGTCTGGCCTCCCACATGGTCTGAGGGACAGCGGATTGGACCCCTACTGAAAAAGTTTGCTGACCCCTGGATTCTAACCCAATGAAGATATCTAAAATTCTGTGTATAGTTCCTTAAAACTCGCTGATATACAGAGTAGGCAAGCTTTGGTTATACTTAGTAGCCATGTGAAAATGTTGGCTTACTAAAACTAATTAATGTTCTGTAATTTATATTTTTAAATCATTTTATTATATAAGAATAAGAAAACTGTTTCATGTAGACAGTTTTACAGCCTAATTTAAGCAGTCCAAGTGACTTGCCTTGGGGAACTTCCTGCTCAAAAATGGCTACATTGTTAGTTGGCAAGGAAAATGCATTTCAGAGCCCTCAGTAATTAAGATGGGAAGTGATTATTGGGGGGTTGGGGAGAGACAGAAGGTGCCTTCTTAAGTGTCTGTGGGTGGTACACCATTGCTGGTTAATAGAATTGGCTTTGCTTTTTGTCTGAGTCATCTGCAACAGTCATTTTCATCACTCCAAAATTATTGCAGCCATTTAAGTCAGCATTCCTCTTCTATCTAGAGGAGTTTCCAAGGAAGGTGGATGAGATGTAACAACCTTTCTTATGTCTAACTTAGCTGAAATATCACAATTCTGTAACAACAGACTGCACACCAAAAGGATGGTGCCAATTAAACAGAACAAATGAGTTTAGTTAGGCGCTCAAAAATTTAAGGCATTGATAAACAATACATGGTAGAATAAACTTCTTTTGGCCAGTTTTGAGGACTAATAGCCGGGGCTCACAATAATGTAAAGGCTGTATTTGGGGGGGGGGGGTATCAAAGAAATTGTGGCACAATTTCCATAAAAACCTTGAGTGCTGCTTGATCATGTGCATGCTACTTTGCACCTTTAAACAGGGTAAACATTTTTCTAGTATGGAATATCATTGTGGGGGAAGCTGCTGACATCCAGTCAGACATCTTATTACATCTGTGTGGCCCCTGATTTATTTTTAGACCCCATAGATCTGCACAGCAACTTGTAATATTCTGAGTGCTGATTTCTTTTTGTTAAAAATGATTGTTTTATGAACTATAATGTTAATTTGGATGAACTTGAACTGAACTAGTTCAGAATGGTTCCTTTTGATAGAGGATTATAAAAAAAACTAGTTCCTTTTAAAAAACGAACTTTCCAACCACTTCCTGAATTACAAAGTAAAATGCTATTTCGGATGTTAACGACAAGTTATAGTTTGTCATTGTGAGAACAATCCTATTGAAACCTCAGGCTCAATCTGATTGTCTTCTTCCTTATTTGAAAGTTTTCACTTCTGGATTAGCCAGTGTCAGGGAACCATGGTTTGTTCAGCATGTGGTTAGTTAACAAAACAGAAACTCAAACCATGATTTGGTCCTGGTTTGTTTTCTAACCATATTTATAATAAACCACAGCTTCCCAAGTTTAGATATAACAATAATCTATGCTTATCTCAAAAGTTAATACAGAAGCTTTTGATCTCCTATCGCTCAGGTTGAAGGAAGAATAGATAGTGTGAGGCTATTGCAGGTTCTCTGAACTGAGCCATATAACTATAATTAACACTACAGTGTGCTAAATACATATAATATTATTGGGCTTTGTGCGATATATATATCACAGAGTTCTTTATATAGAGTGAGTGAGTACCTTTATATTTAAATGATAGGTAAAGGTACCCCTGCCCGTACAGGCCAGTCGTGTCCGACTCTAGGGTTGTGCGCCCATCTCACTTAAGAGGCCGGGGCCAGCGCTGTCTGGAGACACTTCCGGGTCACGTGGCCAGCGTGACGAAGCTGCTCTGGCGAGCCGGCACCAGCACAGCACACGGAAACGCCGTTTACCTTCCCGCTATAAAGCGGTACCTATTTATCTACTTGCACTTAGGGGTGCTTTCGAACTGCTAGGTGGGCAGGAGCTGGGACCGAAGTACGGGAGCTCACCCCGCCGCGGGGATTCGAACGCCGACCATGTGATCGGCAAGTCCTAGGCGCTGAGGTTTTACCCACAGCGCCACCCGCATCCTATTTAAATGATACCTATATGAAAACTGAAGGGGACACTTTCACATACAGAAGCTTTTCATAAACCTGCATTAATCACATCTTTTTAGGAGTAACATGAATGATGCTCCATGTGTGAGTACTATTTTTCCACCTGAAATAAAGAAATAGCATGCATGAAGTAATCTTATCTTATTTGCTATCCCAAATGCCAGATTATTTACACAGATGGGATTCTGCATGTATCTGTACTGAAGCACTTATGCGTATATCTGAATCAATGTTGACTTTAATCAACCAATATACATGCATATTTTCTACACAACGCTCTTGTATGCTGTTCTATACAAGAAGCAAAATGATTTGTATGTGTCTGTCTGTCTATGCCACAATGCAACATAGATGTGAAGTGTTCTTAAATCATAAATATGTTTAGACATTGGATTATAGATGGCTATTGTTTAAAAGCCTGGGTAAGTAAGTATGCTTTGCATTTTTAAAAAATCATGTATTATTATTATTGGTCTTATCCTAGCTTTAACTTTTTAAAAAGAATTTTGTATACATAACTGAATCAAAAGGATCACATTGGATAATGATTAGAGGTTCAAGAAAAGAGATTTTGAGAAATTGTAGAGCATAAATAAATTTAAGTTGTTGGGGGCAAGTTAAAGATAGTGATAATGAGATGAATTACAGTGCTCCTTGTTTTTACATATCATTTTACACTATATATCTATATCTATAATTACTAACTTATTACTTTTTTAAAAAAGCAAGAGAGACATAGGAAGGGGGGAATGTTACTAATAAGCCAAAGTTCTCTGGCCTTGAGCAAAGTATAACCCTAAAATGAAGGGCACTATAATCTAGCTTTAATTGTTTTAATAAAACTACAATCCTGGTTCATTTCAGTCATTTTCATATTCGATATTGGCAGTGTCAGTTATGACCCTCATTTAAGCTAATACTAGCAGGTCACCCTGTATTAATGGAAGAGTGATCATTTCCTGTGGCCCACTTTTATGAATGCATTATCCTCATTTGAACATGGATTTATTCAATGATAACAATAACATCCCTTGGCTGTCTAATGGAATCAGACTCAATTATCATGACCTCTAACTCCTAAAGAGTTTGCTTCCATGGTTAATTATAATTAATTGTAGTAAGTTTAAAGGAGAATAGTTTGATTATTCATAATATAAGAAACCTCCGACTCATCGTCGGATTGGTGTAGAAGTGAACTTGCAGCCTTGGGAATGGTGTAAACAAAACAAATCAATTAACAAAAGGGACTGTATTTGTGTGAAATTAAAAATATTTTAGAGCTACTGACTGATGTACACCCGTGAAGATTAACGAAAGAGTAATCAACAGTGAGGGTAAGAAACTGCTTATCATTAAGTCAGATACACAATTATCAGCATTATCTGTCTGTCTTCTCCCCCAAAAGTTAAATATTGAGGATGGAATGTATGTAGTTAAGGGTCACAACAATGCAAAGTCACAAACTATTCTACTAATCTGGTGTTGCAGATAGATAAACCAATGTAAATGTTGCAGCACAAGTGAGTGAATTTAATAAAGCACCATACAGTTTGTCAAGATGCTTGATTATATTGCTTTAGTTTGTAAGCTGGCTTGCTTTCACATCAGAGAACATCCACCCAGCTGATAATAGGGATCCAGCTACATTAACCAGGAACATTAGGAAGCTGCCTTATAGTTAGGCAGACCATCTCAGTACTGTCTAAACTGCAAAGGTTCTCTATGAATTCAGACCAGAGTCTTTCCCAGCCCTACAGGGAGATGCCTAGGACTGAATCTGAGAATATTTGCTTGCAAAGCACATGCTGACCTACAGTCCTTCTCCTTAGCCCAATGCTACAAGGAAATACTTCATCTTGATGTTAATGTTTTGCTAATAAAATTTGACAGCCCTTGAAAAATTGAGTTTTGTGAAGCTACTGAAACTCTTGTCAGCACTTGCTGGTAAATATTTTCCTGATTTGGCTTGGAAGCAACTATATAAGTGTCAGAATATTATTATTACTATTACTATCAGTGCTATTTTTCTAGAAAAAGAGGTGCTGGAACTCACCATGAATGCCTCCCTTGTTCTTTTATAATGGCAATGGCGCCCATCTGAGAGGTGACAAAACTGAGTTTTGTCTGAAAAAAAGCCCTGATTACGATTATTTATTAAATTAGGTATACCAATACATTTTGCATCAGACAGAATGTTTTCCACACTTTATAGTCATAGTTACCTGATGTGGTAGATTGCAGTCAAATACAGCATAGGGCTAGTTAATGCACGAGGGGGTAAAGGGGTAAAGTTGCTTCCAAGTCAAATCAGGAAAATATTTACCAGTGTTGTATTCCTAGATAGACTCAGTAAGGCCATGCCTCCTCTTCCCCCAGAGAGAGAAGAAGAGAAAACTCCTCTCCCTTCAGAGAGGCAGGAACTTCCTCTGTCTCTCTCTGCATCATGTAAACAGAGAAGAAAGATGTGTATGAACTTACATAGCACAGGTTTGGAATTATATTCTGTACTTCCTACCCAAGAGTATTCTTGCCTGTGTTTCTCCTTGCAGCTGCATGGAACAACATATGTATCAGATATATGAATCTGTAAGTAAAGAATTTAAAGCTTACTTAACAGTGTGTGATCTGGTCCTTGCAAAGCAGGTAGGAAGAGGGGAACATTGTAAATGGGAAAAGAAAGGTCTAACAACCTATCTTCCTAACATTACTGCTCAACTTTTATGAGTTTAATACTTCGGTACTGAAGCTCTCTGTGTATGTAAGCCCTGCATTTTTAATCCAGGCACCCAGCCAATTATTTAGCTGTTCACCCACACACGTGGGTCCACAGGGATTCATATATGAAATTCCTCCGGCACCTGGAAGTAAGCACCACTGAAAACAGGCTTACTTCAGAAAAAAATTGATGCATAGGATTTCACTGCTGATTACAATTATCTTGTCTATGCAAAGTATGGCTCCATGATAGTGGCAGGGGGTTTAGGATTGCCTTAATATGGATTGCTTGGAGGTTTATTAAATGCCTTTTAAATCCAGCACAAACAAGAAGGACTGATCTGCATCAATCTGACAGCATGTGATACAAGTACACAACGTCTCAGAGCAATGAAATAGGGGACAGATGCTTATATACTCCCCCACCTCAGTCTTGAATAAATAGCATTACCCTCCTGAAAATCTTTCAGTGCTTTACATTTCTAACACCATTTATTCATACATACAATTCATATCATGCTTACCATTTTTTAAAAAATAAATAAATATCCAAGTGGTTTGGAAGAAAAAAATACAAGTGTAAGAATAGAAGCTAAATTCTGAGAGATATGTAAAAATGCTAAATCAGAACACTGAGTGCAATCTGAAAAACTTTTTATTTAGAATTCCTCTTGTTATTCAACCATGAACTGAAACCTATATAAGGACAGGCTCCTCAAATAATGATGATGCTCTCATCTCATTGCTGTAATAAGCAATACTAAAGGACATCCCAAGTGGCAGTTATACAGACACAGCTGTCAGTCTATAGAGAAGAGCCCCCTCCCCCCCCATTGTGTAAGTAGTCATTAAAGCATGAGGTAGGAAATGGTGAACATAAGCAGATAAAGGATTAACTATCACTTTAATTATCTGTGGGATCAAAAGGAATCTTTTCTGAAGAGATGTGAATCCCATTTGAGGCTTGATTGTAAAAGGGCTGCAGTGATGTGTCTTTCAAGTAAATATGCTCATAGCCTAGTCTTGCTTATCTAGAAGGCTAGGATTAAAATAATGAGAATTGTTGATTAGGCATCTATTTCCCTTCTTCAGTAAAACTTGTAGAATCCTCTTACAGGGAAAAGACTCCTACAGAGAGGCTAACACATGACCTCCCTGAACATATTATTAAGGGGAATGGGTTAATATGTATAAATACAAAAAGAGTCGCAGCTTGGCTCCCATTGGCATGCAGTAATATTATTATTTTTTTGTAGGGGAACAGTTAGGTCCAGATGTGCCAGCTTGTGAAGGCAATATGGGGGCAACACCGCACGTGTGATGTTGTGGTGTCCTGACATTGTGCGCTTGAACATTGTGCCTTGCTCCCTATGCTGGGCAGAAGCTTCCCGGGCTTTGGGAAGGAAGCGCCAGGGTATCATTTAGGGTACTAGCCTAGTCTCTTAGCTGGCTGCTAGCATAGGTGCAAACAAACCTTCCCCTTGATCTGCTCAGCATTACTAATTTTTCCATCAGTGTCCAGAACTGGGCCATTAACTGTAGCATGACCTGCAGTAAGTAAAATGTCAAAACATTTATCTCCATGCTGTTAAAAGCTTCACCAGCTTATTCCTGCATATCAAATTGATGAAAAATATTCCCTAAGTCGAGGTTTGACTTAGTGTGAAGTGTGAATCAGTAAACAGAGTTCACCATTGTCAGAAGACTCCTGAGATCAGAAATGAGCTGGTGTGGACAGAAAAATGATTGAAGCAAAAGTAGCATGGGTGTAGCCAAGATTGCGGGAGCTTCCCCCCTAAATTAAGCAAATTAATAAAAATGTTTAACTAACTGAGATGCTGCTCCTCCAACACAAAACCTGCCCCCCTAACATAAATCCTGGCTATGCCCATGGTGGGTTAAACCACAGAGCCTAGGACTTGCAGATCAGAAGGTCAGCGGTTCGAATCCCCGCAACAGGGTGAACTCCCATTGCTCGGTCCCTGCTCCTGCCAACCTAGCAGTTCGAAAGCACGTCAAAGAGCTTCCCGCTCTGGCGGGAAGGTAAACGGCGTTTCTGTGCGCTGCTCTGGTTCTCCAGAAGCGGCTTAGTCATCCTGGCCACATGACCCAGAAGCTGTATGCCGGCTCCCTCAGCCAATAAAGCGAGATGAGCGCCGCAACCCCAGAGTCGGCCTAATGGTCAGGAGTCCCTTTACCTTTTACCTTTATGCCCATGGTACGCAGAAAGATTACAAGATGAGTGATAAGAAAAATATTAGCTCCCCTTTAAACATTTACAGTAACCACACTGTTTCACATATAACAACAACCACCCTGTGTTTCATATATATAACAGTTGCCTGAATAGCTCTAGATCAGATGACCTCTTTATTCAAATACCGTATGTCTGTTTTCATGTACAGATGGTTCTTTTAAAAGGGGAAAAGACACAAATAGGCAACACCACCAGCAAAAGCTTAGCCCATAATAGTAATAAATATATGAACTGGCACCTAATTGTGTAAAATATTGCATCTTTTAAAGTTATCCATTGCCTACACATTGGGTACACCTTTAATAAATGAACTAGCCCGGGATTACTATTATTGCTTCACATAAAAGGTACAAAGACCTAGTTGTTATTTATTTCACTTCTGTTGTAAACATAATCCTGTTTCTCCAAGGCAAAACTCTCACCTTAAACAGCCGCACAAGCTATTATTGGATATTCAGTGCTAATCCAACCCTCAGCTACTGTAGCTCTTTTATATCTCCTTAGTAATGAGCACTGAAGCTGTTCACAGAGGCTTCTGCATTGGAGTATGGGAGTTATCCATACTGTAGCTGTGCAAACCACAAACAAGGAGCAGAACCAGTGGCGTAGCGTGGGGGGTGCAGGGGGGCCGGCCGCACCGGGCGCAACATCTGGGGGTTAGGGTTAGGGGGCGCAAATCTACGGGTTAGGGGGCGCAAGTTACTTGCCTTGCCCCGGGTGCTGACAAGCCACGCTACGCCACTGAGCAGAACAGGAAGACATGATTCACACATAAGTAGAAAGTAACTTGCAACAGCATGCTATAAGCAGTCACAAAGACCTAGTTTTTTATTGAGGTGATAAACCTGTTCCTAGGCTGTGCAATTTCAGAATTAATGTGGCCGTTCATATGTTTATTTCTTCATGCAAAAAATGTACTTCAGGTAGAAAACTTGTTATAAATTGTTCTTGTGTTGCCTACATGCCTCAGTGGGGTTGTTTATCTAAGAGAAGCATTTAGTCATGCAAGTCCTTTCACAGGATCAGAATTGTTAAGCTGGAATGGAGCATGAGGCTCACCTAGCCCAACCCCCTGCAATGCCAGAATCTTTTTGCCCAATGCAGGGCTCAAACCCAAGACCCCGAGATTAGGAATCTCATGCTCTACCAACTGAGCTACTTTCCTGCAGTTTGAAGTGATGCAGAAGCTCAGACTCAGCTTTACTGCTCATGTGAGAACCTGGCTAGAGTTTTATAAACATAAGAGGTCTATAGTTTCCCTGTTTTCTCATGTATGATTTCAGATGTTTCATAAGACAGAACATAATAAACAATATCCTATGTCCTATTTACTGAGTTCAATGAGGCACGTAAGAATCCAATCTATGGCTCCAGTCACTGTTGCCTCTGGCCCATCAATGGACATGTTGCCTCTGGAATGTCACCTATGAATGAATGAATGTAGCCCTCAGGCTAAAAACGTTCCTCACCCCTAGATGATCCCAGCAAGATGTTATCATTCCCTTGTTCATAAGGGGAAAACACACCCTGTATTATATGTTGGTATTGCTGTTAGTAAAATTGCTGTAGGAACAAAACCCATATTAATAAGGTTCTGCATCCTGAGAAATCCCATTGAGCATGAGAAGCAGAATGGTCAGCAATGGGTGGAGATATGTACACCTTGCACAAATCTATGGCATAATGTGATGATTCAGAGAACTATGCAGAAATGTGAAGCATAGCTCCTTCTAATTTTAGTATATGTGCTGCTGAAGCGAGCACAAGCATAGTTCCTTCTGAATGCATCCAATGCATAGCACCTGACTTTGAAGCTGGCTGCCTTACCTGCTTATTAATTACAAGGAATAAATATTTGTGTTCTTCTCACCAAGAATCTGTAGAATATAATATTTAGCAATATATATATATATATATATATATATATATATATATATATATATATTCCTCTGTGTATGTTTGAATCAACAATTTGAAGCCCAGTACTTCATTAACACTGACATCTAGTGGCAGATTTCTGAATAAAGCTTCCATAATTATTCCTCTTTTCCTTATGAATCAAAGACCGAACTTAATTTCTGGCGTAAACAGCAAATGTTTACTTTAGTAATGGGATATGTGGGGAAATATTTGTGTTAGTGGACTTTAGATTATTTGTTTTATTAGCATTTAAAGACAAAAAATCACATGGGTGCAATGTACAAAAATCATTAATTTATCTATCAGGGTCAATGACATTCTAGGCAATCAGTTTATGGCAGACAATTTATGTCCATGTAATCTCCACGTAGCTTTGTTTTGCTCAGTGGAAAAGGCGAGAGGGAAATGAAAGCATCAACCAACAAAGAGCATCGCAACACTGACAGCCACGCCCCTTGTGACCATGGCAACAGTGCTGAAAAGGACCAGTCATGGAGAAGTGTGCCAAACCCTTGCCAGCCAGCAGCCAGCAGCCAGCAGCCAGCAGGCAGGCCTGGATGAACCGTGGTGATCAGGATACAAGCCATGAGATTATACTTCCCAATCAAACACACATGGCTAAATCTCACAGCCAGACTATGGACACTGTGGCACCAGGGGGCATAGCAGCCTCTGTGGTTACTGACAAATAGAGGGCACAACAACTTGCTCTTGTGGCTTTGAATTGCGTGCCACACTGCAGAGCAGTTCCAATTTATTTATTTAAAGTTACTTACATAATCTGCACGAGAGCAAGGGGGGTTCCCATCTGTAGCACAAACTGAGTAACAAACCTCAAATGTTAAGAGTCTAAACATGTAGATCTTACAATGTTTCCAAAAGTTGTTCAAGCCTGGACTTTAGTGGGAAGGTCTCCTTTAATTTAAGGGAGTGGTCACTGCAGTGGCGTAGCGTGGGGGGTGCAGGGGGGGGGCCGGCCGCACCGGGTGCAACATCTGAGGGGGGCGCGCTAATCTAGTGGAAGAGACACGAGTGCTAAAATCCATGGGTTAGGGGGCGCAAATTACTTGCCTTGCCCCGGTGCTGACAACCCACGCTACGCCACTGGGTCACTGAGAGCTCTTCAAGTCTTTACTGACTGTACCACATACAGAGTTCTGAAGAGAAAGTTCTCAGTTGATCTTGGATATTTGAATGGGACACAAGAGAGAAGCTGCTTGATCTCTAAGGTATGTTGAGTACATATACAGCGTATTTTGAAAATAAAATAACAGCCACCTTGGCTAGTAGTTTACTATGACCACTGACACTATTAAAAGAACATGGCACAGTACTGTTATTCTAAAGGCCTGAGGTGGACTACTCAACCCAGAGACTTTTAGAACAGCCCCCATGGCTTAAGGGTGGCTTTTCACGAATTTAAGGTTCGATGATTGAGGCCTTGCAATGCATCAGATCAAATTGCAATTAGCAGTATCCATTGACACAAATATAGTCCATATGAATTGTTAATTGTGTAGAAAGGTCCCATTGACTTTGGAGTGAAATTGCATTGATTGTATTTCAGGCCAATCGATTTCTAGGTGGGCCAAACAAAAAGAAAAAAGAGCTGAATTTGCATTTTTCAGATTGTCAATACTATTGACAGCAAGATTAAAGGCAGATTTCGAAGGAAACCCATCTGGAAGAACAAAGAATTGCATAACAATCCTTTTTATCTAGTTTATATAAAAAGACCACTAACTTATATATGTCTATGAAGAAGCTTTAGAAGATAGCAACAGAAGTACCCAAACATAGTACGTATATTGATAGAATTCTTGCTAATATCAAGTGATCACCAGATTTTACATGCCCCTCCCTTTGAAAAGGGTTTTCATAAAATGCTGGACCCCCCCCCCCAACAGGGCGATAGATAATCCATGAATTGAAGGGGTGGAATATTCTTCCAAAACATTGCTTATGGAAGAATAGCTCACCATAAAATCAGTTTACAGATACTTAGCAAGATATCCTCTCAGTGACTTGGATAATTTTATATTTTTTAAAAGCTTCCACTGTCTTATTATTTTCCAGTGCTTGAATTTGAGTCACTGATATGTATCTGTGATTTGAGAGAGACTGTAGACTTTTCAGTCTGACAAGATTGTGTGGGTTGTGTAGATTGGTGATGCCCACAGGCAGTAAACAAAAATCAGGCTATATATAGCCTTTCTAACTCCATACCAGTCCTATTGCCTAGGCCAGACGTGGTCTTCTCTCTGAAGAATTGCTATATTAAAGTGATAGCTCTGTAGCCTGGAGTTTTGCTCCTTGTTATTAGAATGGCAGTTCCTCATGGGGTTCAGGCAGTATTCAGTGAGAACTGGGTTTCCGCTATTGGGACCTGGTGTGGTATCAACCAAGGGGCTATTCTATATTTGGATCATATGGACAAGAGAGTCCTGCCAGATCAGATCAAAGGCCCAGATGGTTCAGGATCTTGTTTCCCACACTGGTCAACCAGTTGCCTATGGCAAACACACAACTGTACATAAGTTCAATGACTCTCCCCTGTTGTTTTTCTCCCAGCAACTATTATTCAGAGGCATAGTAAGGTAGTATAGAGTCATCATGACTCATAGCCACTGATAACTTTATTCTTAGTGGATGTGTGTAAAATAAGTCATGATCATCTAAGTTTGTGGCCATTGTTGCACTGACACATTGTCGTGTCAATGAATTCCATGGTTTAATCAGCCATTGAAAGAATTTAGGGGAGGAAACTCATTCATTTAAAAGAACCAATTTCTGGTAATTTCATTGTTCCTTTTCTACTGGAAAGTCAAACTAAAATAAAATGAAATACGTCTCCTTCAACTGGCTTAATATAGGATTTTATTTTTTAAAAAAACTGAAACAGTGACTTTTTATAGATGTGAAGTCATCATGGGGAAAATGGGTGTTTCTGCTGTAAGTTTTGATGCAAATATTGCAGAAACAGATTCACTTTGTCTTGGTTCACCCATCCCACAACAATAATGAATAATTCACTTCCAGTGACTCTCAGTCTCATATATATTCAAAAGCCTGCCAAGTCAGGCTACATTCACTTACCTAGGATTAAGTCTCATTGAATTAATTCTTACTTCTGAGAAGACATATATAAGCTTGAGCTGTTAGTTTTGTCTTTGGTATTAAATTGATAGATTGGGATCTTCTGGTAGATTTCTGTGTGATCTGAAGTACGTCAGCAAGTATTTCCAGTTGTTTTGTGTTATACTGCTGAAGTGAATAAAGCTGGAGCACGGTAACTAGGAGACAGTTTCTGTATGGCAGGACTGTGACCTCAGTTCATTTTTGATATTTAGTATTCTTACTTTGTCTGTTGCACAGGGCTATAGTTGGTGGATCTTGGATTCTAGTAACAAATTAGATACCACAAATTTTCCCTCCCTGATCTTAATTCAGATGCTCAAAGAGAGTGAAGAAGAACTCTGTTTCTTTTTTCTTTTCTTTGCAAATATTCAAAATTTCACAGCTATGTGTATGTTTTTAATACAGTATTCCCCAACAACAATTTTCTTTTTATAAAGCAAGGGTGATCCATTACAGTGCATTTCTGCAGCTGTTAAGTCCGAATAAGGGACATACCACGAGCAAATTCTAGAGGGGTATTCATGATGGTCTGTTGTAGTAAAGACACAAGTCTTGTACCATCTTAAAGACTAACAAGTTTATTGTGGCATGAGATATCATGGACTAAGCAATCTTCATTTTCTTATGTCAAAATAAATCATAAATACTTATGATGGCATAAAGTTTTTTTTTACATTTTAAACATATTAGCAGATGGCAAGCACCTTCAAAATCTTAATAATTAGATTTTGGATCAGGATGTGACTGTGAATTTGCATTAGAATGGCAATGGCTTATCTACTTGTGTTATTCAAAGAGTTTTAGGTCCATTAGCAGAACTGAATTATGAAACTTATCTGCAAGGCAATATAATGTATTGACATTACATTGTTCATTCTTTTTGAGCAGACTGTACAGGTTAGGATTTGCTATTTAATTCTCAATAGTACTGGATGCTTTATTGAAAGGTCAATGAATTACTTGCATGAACATGCAGTGCAATCTTTTATATATTTCAAAATTCAATAAACAAATGTGGATGAAGGCAAGTAGATTACAGTGTATAAGCATGATGATGTTTGAAATAATCAAAATAGTCCTAAAAAGGAAACCTCAACCCAAAGGTTAAATGTCATGTGGGTTGGATAATAGAAATAGCAGCATGAAATGGATGAAAGGATGTGGGAAATCTACCACAGCATCATCTCTATGTTTGATTATCCTATGTGCAAGCAGGGAACTACATTGTTCTTTTGTGACCAGTGCAGTTACTTTGGGATGAAGCAGCTATAATATAAAAAGGATGCTCACAGTGTGATCCCTCAGCGATATGGTGGACCCTGGCTTTCTCCTGGTTTTGCAAGTGAAATAGAAGACATGCATACCAACAAATTGAAAATTGGCAACCAATCATGCATTTCTCCAATGGCTTTTGTAGTTTTAAAATAACCGCATGACTGCCTGTATGGTTGTCCATTTATCATTGTCTGCTAATGCATAAAGAAAAGGAAAAGTTTTTTTAAATGGACAAACCTGTTCCAAGAATAAGGAGTGGGTACAGGTTTTCTGGGTGCCATAGGAGGATCAAGCCTATCTGTACCGTGTACAGCTGCTTTCTGCTTGAAGCTAGAAGAACCCTTTCTACTCCCTGCCACCCAATCCCTCTAGTGAAGAGAACTGAATGTTTGGGTAGAGAATGCCAAAGATCTTTCCAGAGCAGCCCCACTGCTTTAGAAACATTCTTATAGGTGTGCGCACAGGGTGTGCCAGGTGAACCCAAGTACACCCTAACGTTGTATGGAGTGGCAGCCCAGCTCCCTCAGCTGCCACAACCATATGTAGAAGGGAGTAGGATGGAAGAAGATAGGAGAGAAACACAGGCAGAATGCAAGGAATAGATCTGCAGTCTCTGCCTGCATTTGACTATGGTGCTGAATGGGGCATGGGCCACAAGCTGAAATAATGAGTGGAGGAATTTTTTATTTTTTATGTAAAGTTTAGTAGTTAATTAAAAAAATTAAGCTTTGTTTGATTAATAATTTTAAAAAAATGCCCTCTTTGATCATGCATTCAACCACTTTAAAAGAAAAAATCCCTGAGTGCACACCCTAATGAATATCAATGATGATGGTATATATTTTTAGAAATAACTGTTGAAATACAGTACAGTACCAAGAATGTGAAACAGAAGGGTGGAGGAGTAATCCAGGGGAAGGACTATCTATCTATCTTGTCAAGTCCCGACCACTGTTGTGAGTCGCAAAACAGTGGAAGAATAACAAGACTGAAACAACCCGCCCCCCCAATGTATGGAAGCATGGGCTTGGCCAATGGGGAACTGCGCCCCCCATCAAGTAAAACAATAGAAATACTCAACTAACTGACCAATCACGTCGGTTCTGCCCCTCCCCCCACAAAAGTCCTGGGTACGTCCATGTAAGCAAGTTAATATTCCAATCGCCCCCGCACACACATTCGGCCCCGTTTGCAATATAAAGCCCCTTACTCTCTGAGTAGACGTGTACTGTAATAGGATTACGTGTACTGTAATAGGATACTTCTGTTTCAGTAGTAGATAGGTAGCCGTGTTGGTCTGCCATAGTCAAAATAAAAAATTCCTTCCAGTAGCACCTTAAAGACCAACTAAGTTAGTTCTTGGTATGAGCTTTCGTGTGTATCTGAAGAAGTGTGCATGCACACGAAAGCTCATACCAAGAACTAACTTAGTTGGTCTTTAAGGTGCTACTGGAAGGAATTTTTTATTCTGTTTCAGTGTATCTGAAGAAGTGTGCATGCACACGAAAGCTCATACCAAGAACTAACTTAGTTGGTCTTTAAGGTGCTACTGGAAGGAATTTTTTTTATTTTGTAATAGGATTGTGCTGATAAAATACTTTTTCAACCCAAAAAATAGTTTTCTGTTGCATTTCATTGTTCTTTAAGGATACTGTAGAGTCTGGGCATTTTGTAAACTGCTCCATCATATACCTGAAACATATTTGTCAACTGTTTCCCTTTTCTTGCGAGGAATCCTATTCGAAATAAGGGGATTTCCCTTAAAAAAGGGAAAACGTTGACAGCTATGACCTGAAAAGCAGTATATAGAGGTTAAAATAAGGAAGAAGTGCCTTCAGAATGGCGCAATTGCGGGGCCGGGCAGCGGTGGTGAGGGGGCGTGTGTCGAGGCAGTCAATACGACAAGCGCAATAAAAATCAAACTCAGAAAGTATTGGCAAGCGAAGGGCAGAAGCTTCTGCCGAGCGTCGTCTCCCGTCTGAGCATGCGCGCTTCCGGCGGCACTTCATGTCCGTTTCCCCCTTCGCTCTGTGGCCTGCTTCGGGAGACTGGCGCATGCGTTCTGAAGAGGAAGCGATTCATCCCCACGGTTCCAGGAGCGGGACCCGGACCGGGTGCGGCCCCGCCGCTGGGGCGATGGGCTGAGCCTGAGCTGGGGAAGTCCGCAGTTGCCGGCGGGCAACGAGCGGCCAGGCAGCGGCGGCAGCGTCTCCTCCTCGTCCTCCTGTCCGAGGATGGAGAGAGCTATGGAGCAGCTCAACCGCCTCACCAGGTCCCTGCGCCGCGCCCGCACCGTCGAGCTGCCCGAAGGTGAGCGAAGGGGGGCGGCAGTGGAGGGGGGCTTGGCGGAGGTCGGGGGGCAAGCGTTGGGTGGAAGGCGGCGAGCGGGGACCTCGATGAGGGCTGGCAGCTTGGATAGGAGGAAGAATCCTCTGGGGAGAAGGGAAAGGCGACTCCTTAAACACGAGGGGACAGTTTCTCAATCCAGGAGCCTCGAGGCTTTACGGCACAAAAGTTGTGGCCTCCAGCCTCGGAGTCCTTTCCTCCTAATCCCGGGTGTGTAGGGAGCCCACTCTCGCCGGCGTTGCTTCTTTAGGAGGGGGATGCACTCTGTGCATTCTCAGAGGCGCTCTGGCGACTGTTCCCGGGTTCTAACCGGTGGTGATTTCTTGAGAGCGAGACCAGAGCAGAGCTGGAAGCATGTGTGTGTGTGCGCGCGAGATGAATCTGTTTCCAGATGGTTTCTCTTCGAGAGTGGACGGAGTGTCGCTCCCAGAATCAGGGTTTCAACAGGGGATGTGTTTCTGGTGCCAGGTTTCAGCGCTGGGATGTGTGAAGTAGGGCTAGTGGCACATGTGTGATATAAACAATAAGGTTTTGGGGTCCAGTCCTTGCTGGTTTTTTTCAGACGAGGGTGGACAGACTTCAGGCATCACAGATCTGCTTGGTTTGTTTTTGTACTAAAAACGCAGGACCTACCAAACAGAGTTAGGCGCAGGAGACAAGCAGTTCTACATAAACAACAGAGTGCCTCTGAGCATATTCTGAACCTAGGAATTTTCTTTCCGTATCAGAATGTGACTGAGTTTAGTCCTTTCACATAAATTCCAGCCCTAGTTTGTTTTCTTCATTTCAGTAGCCTAGTGAAAAGGTGTTTTATGAATGCTGCTGGGAAACAGTGTTGTTAAAGGGCTTCCTAATCTGCCTACAAAGTATAAGCATCAGCCTAGCAACTGTGAGCAACTGTTTTCCAGGGCATGCAGGGAATAGGAGTATGTAAGGATGCAGTCTGGGTTTCTTCTAGTAATCAATATTTAATAGTATGGCTATTGACAAAAATGTGCGCGCAAATTTTGCTGATGTGTTCTATGAGTTACAAGCTTGAGTAATGGTCAGGTGGTGGTGTGGAATGTTAGAAGGCAAGTGAAAGGTGGAATTAAGAGTAGAATATTTTGCTAAGTTTGTGCCTCCATATGTGACATAATTATAATTTAATTTCTACACAGATAACGAAACTGCTGTTTACACTTTAATGCCAATGGTAATGGCTGACCAACATAGGTGAGTCTTCATATCTAAACAGTGGATCTACAGTAGCACCATTTTTTTTAATAGTGTGGTATATATATACACATTTGTTTCATTTTGAAATCAGGTCAGGTTTATTTTGCCCTAATAGTACCAGGCCTGAAACTTATTGTTTTTCATGAGCAAGCATAAACAAGCTGGATGAAAGGCTTTTTGGCTAAGCTGAGTTCGGAAGAAACACACATGTTAAATCAACTGTGTTTCTCTAGTGATATTTCTCCCAAAACAGAGCAATTCTTTCTTAGTCACTACACACACAGGGTCAGTGTATAGCCCTTGCCCAGTTCCCTAGTACAGGATACACTTTACACAAGGATGATTCGAACTCACTTCCAAATAGTAAGTACCTATTTGATTTGAGGGAGAAGAAAGAAATTAAAGAAGAAAGAGGAAATTAAATTAGAAATAATAATTTTCTAGTGAATACTTATGTTGTACAAATTGACTTACCTTTTTTAGGATTGATGTTTAAACTTCAGAGGCTTAACAGGTAATGCATTCAATAGTGACATGAAAATAGATTGTTTTCTTTTTAGGAAGTCAATTTACCTAATTTCTATGTGCAGCTATGGGAGCATAAATTCTCTTGAAGTATTTCTACTGAAGCTATTAAATTTGGCTGGGTACCTGTGTTTATATTGTGGAGTAGGTCGGAGTTTCTGTTTTCTTCTTCTGTGATGTGGCACACACAGCAGGCAGCTGCCCGTTATTACGAGTAGTTGAAAACACAGATATTTTGCTAAATAAAATGAACTTTTTGCTTTAGATCTGTTTCAGAGTTGCTTTCAAATTCGAAGTTTGATGTCAATTATGCATTTGGACGTGTGAAGAGGAGCTTGCTTCATATTGCAGCTAAGTAAGCCAACTTTCCAAAGCCCGGCGAATGTTACAGTGTAAAAGGCAGATTTACATTAGTTTTCTAGATTGCTGTTTCTTGCTTTAAGTTTATAACTATTTTTGTCTGTCATGTTGAATGTGCTTGGCTGTAATGGTGCATATAAAACATAAGAAAGAACCCTGTTGTTGCCATAACAAATGCTTATTTAGTACAGCACTTTGTGATCCCAGCAGCTGGTATTCAGGACTAATCCAGCTATCATTCCTAGTAGCTATAGATGGTGTTACCGTCCATGGATTTGTCTAATCCCTAAAACCACAGAGCCTAGGGCTTGCCAATCAGAAGGTCAGCGGTTTGAATTCCCGCGATGGGGTGAGCTCCCGTTGCTCAGTCCCTGCTCCTGCCAATCTAGCAGTTCGAAAGCACACAGTGCAAGTAGATAAATAGGTACAGCTCCGGCGGGAAGGTAAACGGCATTTCCGTGTGCTGCTCTGGTTCGCCAGAAGCGGCTTAGTCATGCTGGCCACATGACCCGGAAGCTGTACGCCGGCTCCCTTGGCCAGTAAAGCAAGATGAGTGCCGCAACCCCAGAGTCGGCCACGACTGGACCTAACAGCCAGGGGTCCCTTTACCTTTAAGTTGGAGGCTGCAGTGTGTGGTTCATCTTTTCCACTATATAGATTAGTTTCCCCCAACTTGGTGCTCTCCAGACAGTTTTGGACTATGGTCATTGATTAGAGATTATGGGAGTTGGGCTATAATTCCCATCATCCCTCACCATTGGCCATGATGACTGGGGTAGATGGGAATTGCAGTTCAACCTTGGCAGGGCCACAGGTTAACGTTGATTCTGCTTTACATAATGCTGTTTGTAATGGAAGTTATCTTTTTCTAGCCAAGCTGCTTTAACCTTTTGTTAAAACCTTTCTAACCTCTTTCCACAGCTGTGGATCAGTTGAATGCCTAGTTCTACTGTTAAAGAAAGGTGCAAACCCTAACTATCAAGACATTTCAGGGTGCACTTCACTTCATTTGGCTGCTAGAAATGGGTAAGAGATGCAGCTTTTTACATTTAGCTTTTTATTCCTAAATTGAATAGTCTTTCAATAATAGTAGTTCTTCTGTCCTACAGAAGCTCTGTAGCCAAGCAGAAGCCACATTTGTTTCATTGCTCCACAGACTGAATTGGGAGTCACAAGTGGCTTTTGTGGCTACGAGTGCTTATGCCCAGCTGTTTGGACCAGGAGAGCCTGGTCTTAGTTGTTTATGCCATGTTATATTTTGCCCTGATATACATTTAATAAACAACATCAGTTTGTGTAATTTTTTTTAAAATGAAAATAATAATGAAAGTCAGGTCTCCAGGTACACAGACCACCCTATGGAATGCCTAGCTTGCAGAATATGTAATTTGCTTTTTACGGGGACACTTTCTAATCATGCCATGTGCAATAAATTTCCAGCCCTAAGAAACAAGGGAGGAAGCTGAGGAAGTCTTGTTTTATTGGGCTTGTGGCCAATACGTAATTTGTTTTCCACACAGCCAGAAGAAATGTATGAGCAAGCTGCTAGAGTACAGCGCTGATGTCAACATTTGTAATAATGAGGGCCTGACAGCAGTAAGTCGTGCAATTTTGTTCCTATTACCCTTCACTTAAATATTGCCATTCTATGATCATCCCTAAACTTGCTTATTTCACTGCTTGACCTTCTTCCGATAATCAAGAAATGTAATGAGCTGTACTTACAGTCCTTGGTAGTTAATGGAAATAATACATCTTGTGTTCTGAAAAATTGTATTTCTGGCTGGTGATGCTGAATTGCTGTTTAATCTGTAAAATATGTTCATGTGCGCCGGGTTGTACTATTTAAAAATGCAGCCTTCTGCAGTGACATCTTACTGTAAAGATTTGACTTGGCATGTGATGTGAAACTAATGTCATAATCTACAATGATGCATGGACTGGTGCAGCAATTTCCCCCCATCCATTATGCTCAAAATTTTGTGCTGTTTTGTTTTTTATATCACCACCACCAAATCCTTAGTCTTTTACCTTATTTGAAGTAAAATACAACTATGAGAGGTTAATAATGGTTTTGCCATGAACACTTCAGCTGGGAATCAGAGTGCCTGTTGTTTGCAGGTGCTCTGAGTGCCTTAAGACAGTGGCACCCAAACAAGCCACTGGCCACCAGAGGGAAGTGCCTGTGAGGAGGGGAGTGCCAGCTTAACTGCTACTGGGCAAAGGCTCTTGAATGGGCTTTGCCCAATGATGCTTGGGCAAGAAGTTTCTCTGTGTGACTTCTCTATTACACTGCCCCCTCATCTTCAGCAGCAATCTCACTTGCCAGAATTCAGGAGAGAGTGGCGGAGAGGATGGGGGGAGCAGTGGATTGGCAGAATCTCCTGGTCCCAGTAAGAAGTATAACCACTGTAAGCAACAGTGCAGTGCTCAATCTCATGCATTGTGATTACAAGCAAGCATCTCCCACTGTCCCTTTCTGGTCTGGAGCTGGAAAGGTTGATAGGTGGGCCTTTTCCTGGTTTGGCTGCCAAGCTCCAGCCTTCCTCCTAATCTCGGAACTGTGGAGGTGGCGGGGATAACTGTTGGAATGATTTCCATCTATCTCTGCAGCTTTAAAGTTGGGTAAAGTTTGCTCATCATGCTCACTCCCCTTGCTATTAGCACTGCTAAGGAATAGAATGGTGACAGCAGTCATGAAATTAAAAGATGCCTGCTTCTTGGGAGAAAAGCAATGACAAACCTAGACAGCATCTTAAAAGGCAGAGACATCACATTGCCGACAAAGGTACGTATTGTTAAAGCTAAAGCTTTCCCAGTAGTGATGTGTGGAAGTGAGAGCTGGACCATAAAGAAGGCTGATCACCGAAGAATTGATGCTTTTGAATTATGGTGCTGGAGGAGACTCTTGAGAGTCCCATGGACTGCAGGAAGATCAATCCTATCCATTCTGAAGGAAATCAGCCCTGAGTGCTTACTGGAAGGACAGATCCTGAAACTGAGGCTCCAGTACTTTGGCCACCTCATGAGAAGACTCCCTGGAAAAGACCCTGATGTTGGGAAAGATTGAGGGCACAAGGAGAAGGGGACAACAGAGGACAAGATGGATGGACAGTGTTCTCAAAGCTACCAACATGAGTTTAACCAAACTGCAGGAGGCAGTGGAAGACAGGAGTGCCGGGTGTGCTCTGGTCCATGGGGTCATGAAGAGTTGGACATGACTAAACGACTAAACAACAACAACAAAGGAATAGAATAGGCATGCTGTTGAATGTTAGTTTCCTTGGGTGGGGTGGCAAGCATTGTTGGAACAGCTGGGCTAGGTAGATGTTGAGCTTTACCTGGCAAGGACTCTGTATAAAGACAGACAAGGGCAAATGCAGAAGTTGGATGTCATTAAACTCTTGCCATTTGTTCTAGATGAAAAGAGTTTGCAATGTGAGTATGGGAGTTCAAAGAGCCAGTGTGGCGTACTGGTTAGAGTGTTGGGCTTGGGAGAAGCTCACTTGAAGCTCACTAGGCCAGTGATCTTAGGCTAGTCACTGTGCCAGTCTAACTTAACTCATGTTACTGTTGTGTTCATGAAATATTGTGCTTGTGTAGAGAATACCATGTACAGCAGGTTTGGAGAAAGGTGGGATATAAGTTTAAGGTAATTGAAAAAAAGCCCCCGTGGTGTTCCTGGAGCACCCGCTTTTTCATAGGGTATGTCTTAGATTGCAACCCTCTGCATGCATGTTGGAATCTGGATGTCCTGTGTTTCTGGTATGTTTGTTTTCCTAAAGGAAGAGGAAAATGTGTTCCTTGCCTGGTGCAGGTTTCTGTGAGTCCCTCTTTCATGCACTGTTGGAAATTTCAAGTTATTAAGAGTGCTTGTTGATTCAATACTGATGAATATTAAGCCATTGATTGGCACCTAAATCCCTTTTATAGGATTGCAAATAACATTAATACTAATATTTCCCTTTCCCTCAGATTTCATTATTTAGATTTATTGAATTTACTTGCTGAATGTATTTCTCTCCCTAGTCGACGTTTTGTTTTTTGTATCCAGATCCATTGGCTTGCTGTGAATGGGCGAACAGAATTGCTTCACGATCTTGTACAGCATGTTACCAATGTAGATGTTGAAGATGCGATGGGGCAGACAGCACTTCATGTGGCTTGCCAAAATGGCCACAAGACGGTAGGCTGATGAGCAAAACGTACAATTTTAAGGGCTAGCAATGTAAGTATTTTGTGGCAAAGAGGCCCATTAACAGGGAACATCAAGTGTTTGGACTCTCAGCTGATGGTACTCCTAAGGAATTGCTTGTTCTTGTAGTTCTTTCGCTTCTGCTTAGAAACGGCTTTATAGTGCAGCTGGTTCCGTAATAGGCTAATGAGTTACTTAGGAGATGACATATTTTTCTGCATCGTTGTTTCATGAATGCTTTTTACAAAAGTTAATTAATTGGGACCAGTCTAATAATTAGGAATACATAGTTGATTTTAATAGGCTTCGGTTGGAAACTAGATTTATACACATACTTAATGACGTATTCTACAAGGGCCCAAATTCAGTTGGGTGAAATTCAGTTGTTAATTCAGAATTGGTCCCCTTGAAATTAGTGAATAATAAACCTGTGCTGTTAAACTTGAAAATGTAGATGGTAGAGAAATTACCGTATTTTTCGCCCCATAGGACGCACCTAGATTTTTTGGGGGGTAAATAAAGAAAAAAAAAATATTTCCCCCCCAGGTGTGGGGTTGGCACAGGGGAAGCCCGAGCTTCCCCCGACCCCAGCCCCCAGAACAGGCTGCTGCCTGCAAGCCTTGCGAGCCCGGCGGGACCTCCCGGTTTGCGGACATCTGCCCGAAGCACGGGGCGTGCTCCGCAGCGCGCCCCGTGCTTCGGGCTGCAGGCTGCCACCCGCAAGCCTTGTGCGCCCGGTGGGAGCTCCTGCCGGGCGCGCGAGGCTTGCGGATAGCTTCCTGAAGCCTGGAGAGTGAGATGGGTCGGTGCGCACTTACGCCTCTCGCTCTCCAGGCTTCAGCAAAAGCCTGCATTCACCCCATAAGACACACACACATTTCCCCTTCATTTATGGAGGGGAAAAAGTGCGTCCTATGGGGCGAAAAATACGGTAAATCTGTAAGCTTAACTAGTTTTTTTAAAAAATATGCCACTGTAAATGATATATTTTCTGCTTTTTTTTGGGGGGGGGTAACTTAAAGAAGTAACAGTACAATCCTAGATGTGTATACTTGGAAGTAAGTTGTAGTGAATTCCCCTAATCCTAAATAAATGGGATAGGAATGCAGTTCAATTGTGCATATTTGTAGATTAACTTCATTCAGGTTTTTTTTCCTTCCCAAAAGACAGTTCAATGTCTTCTGGATAGTGGTGCAGATATCAACAGGCCCAACGTTTCGGGAGCAACTCCACTCTACTTTGCTTGCAGGTATGGTTTGTTTGTTTTAAAATTACTTTATTAAATGTTGGAAGTTCATAATATCTGAGGAAATCAGGGGAATGTTGCTTTAGGTTTGCAAAATCTGTTTTTCACCACGAGGATCACTGAATAACCTTGTATTAATCACTCTCTTGGCTTTCTTGAACCTGTTAATCTTGCATGGTACTGAATCAGGCTCGTGGCACACACAGCTTGGTAGTGGATGCTCTGACTGACGCAGAGGTCATTCCTGGCCTTGCTAACAGAGGTTCTTTCAAATGGAGATGCCAGGATTTGCTGCTGGGACTTGTGTATGCCAACCAGGTGCTCTGCCACTGAGTTGACTGAACTATGGTTCTTCTTGGCTGGAGCTTAATTTTTTATTTAATGCCATAATCAAAGTGTGATGTAGACCATGGGTAGGCAAACTAAGGTCTGCAGGCCGGATCAGGCCCAATTGCCTTCTGGATCCGGCCCATGGACGGTCCAGGGATCACCAGCGCACACATTCTTTCCCTCTCCCTCCTTCTCCCTCACATGCCGGCACCTCCTCCCTCCCTCCTCCCGGCTTCTCTCTGCCCTGCCTAGAGGAGGAAGGGGGCTGGGCTTTGTTGGTGCCAGCAGCAGCAGCGCTCAAGCGGCTGCCATTTCAAGCAGCTCCTCTCTGGAGCCCTTTCGCGAGCCGCTCATCTTCCTGCCCCCGCTGCCAGCCCCTGCAAGACACAGGTACACAGCCACCGGGGCTCATGGTGCTCTTGCATCATTCCCCCCCCTGAAAATATAGTCTGGTCCCTCACAAGGTATGAGGGACAGTGGACCAGCCCCCTGTTGAAAAAGTTTGCTTACTCCTGATGTAGACCATTACACTGTACTGAGAATTTATAAATATTATAAACATTGAATCAGCACTCACTCAGTGTTTTTCAGTGTATTCTCATCAAATGCATTAAACTTCTTAGGAGGTGCAGGGTGGAATATGGGATCTTCTTTCCCTAAGTCCAAGGTTTAAACATCCCAAGAAAATCATATCTAGGACTTCTTGAAGTCTTATGTTTTCTTCTTTTTAAAATGTTTATTTCCCCCTCCTTTTGGTTGTAAGTACCATTTATATTTGAAAGCTAGACAGAATTTATAAACACCTTGCTTCTGTTTCCTGATCCAAACAATTCCCTTGCTGCTTCTGATTTATATTTAGAAAATCTTGAACACCCTTCAGTCAAGTGCCCTTAATACTTCTTTCATTTTTGAAATATTGCGTGGATTCAGGAAGGCAGGCTAATAGAACATGCACTGAATGAATCTTATAACTTCTTTATGATTTATTTAGCCACGGCCAAAGAGACACTGCACAGATCCTTTTGATGAGAGGAGCCAAATATTTGCCAGACAAAAATGGGGTCACACCACTTGATCTCTGTGTACAGGTACAAATTTGCTTCAGGTTTACATATCTTGCTTTAAACTACTGTTAAGTGCCATTGTAACCTTTTCCTGTTAGTTGGAGGGTGGTGTTGGAGGGTAGTGTTGTAAGTGGCTGTTGTTTCCTGTTTCTGTGCAATGGTAAAAATTATGTCTCTTCTCTGCTTTCCCCTTTGCCCAAGCAGAGCAAGAGGAGCGTATTCAATGTACCACAGGGAGATGCATGACTTGCCCTCCATGTATTAGTTTGGGCCTGGAAACATGGAAAGAGCATTCATGAGTCACTTGTGCATCGTGTGTCAGTTCCACATCCTAATATACAAAGCCCTAATTAGATTATATGCCTCCAGTTAGAGGCTTCTGTGTTCTGTGCAGTGCCTGTGATATTACTGAATCTAAGCAGATGTTAAATTCTTATGAAGTAACTCTTAGAACTCAAATCTGAACGCCGGGAGTAATTGTGTGCAGAGTTCTGCCTTGAATGATATTTCATCTAATCCTAGTCAATGAAATAAATGATTACATGGAAATTAGGTCCCCCCCACCAATGCTGAATTCAGCCATTAATGTATTCATTAAAAAATGCCACACTGGAGTTTTAAGTCCAACCTTTTATATTAATTAAGCTTTTTATTATTTTAAGGCATTTATACTGCTTTACATATACTCAGTATCCAAAGTGGTGTACAGTCGTACCTTGGAAGTCGGAACAGAATCCGTTCCGGAAGTCCGTTCGACTTCCAAAACATTCGGAAATCAAAGCATGGCCTGCAAAATTAGTTCACAAACCGGAACAGTCACTTCCGGGTTTGTGGCATTCGGGAGCCAAAACGTTCTAGAACTAAGCTGTTTGAAAACCAAGGTACGACTTTATAGCACAATTAAGAAGTAGCATAATCAGTAAAATCATGTAAAATCTTAGGACAATCGCAATAGTAATCACAATAAAACAAAATCTTCATTATCCTCTAGTTGGCAAATGCCTGGATCAGCAAGCATGTTTTTAGCATGTGTAGAAAACATAGACATCACCTGCCGTATCTCCTTAGGAAGGCTGCTCCACATTTTCTTGGTGTTCTGGAGATGAATTTCTAAGGGTTGTGGTATCACCAAGAGGGCCACACCTGCTTATCTCAGTGCACAAGCAGGTCTATAAATAAGGTGTGTTTTCTTTGGGGAGCCAAGTTGTTTAGTTTTCACAATAGAAAGTTCTATAAGGTCCAGATTCAAAGCCAGTTTACACAGTAATTTGGAGTAGAAGTTCTTTATGTGGTAGGAAACAAGCACAAATTGTGCTAATGGGTCCTTGCCTCCTCTTCTCACCCTAAAATACATTATTTGATCTGAGCCTCTATATTCTCTCACACAAATGGACTTCCCTAACTTAAGAGTTGAAAAGGGAAGCTTCAATATTGAGATATGAGTTAGAACACTTGCCCTTATTTTTCACTGCTATTGGTTTTTTTAATTGGTCTTGCTTCCTAGTAGCATACCCCTTTAAAATTGTATCTATGTTTGTGTTTCATTTAATACTCAATGTATTTCAGTTACGCCATTTCCTGAAGGATATGATTTCAATTATTGCTTAAATAAAAATCCTCTCTTTTTCAGGGTGGCTATGGAGAGACTTGCGAAATCCTGATACAGCATCATCCTAGACTTTTCCAAACAATTATTCAAATGACACAGAATGAAGAACTTAGAGAAAACATGGTGAATTCAGTTATCTTCTGATGTTTAGTCTCCAACCCAATGTGTTAATCAGCTAGGTTTTGCAAATTACAGCAGGTTTTTTTAATTAAAAAAAAGTTTTATTGGTTTTTAAACAAATACAAAAACAAGAACCATTAACCACTTATCCAGCATTCCATCTAATGGTGTTTGCTGTATCTATTGACTTTAGACATAAGCTTACAGATTCAGTGTTCAAACATATTACTTATCTGAACCTCTCCACTAGAAAGATTGAGCAGTTGGTATAACAAGGTCTTGATTTTGGTCGTTAACATAGTTAAAGAAAGAGGTCCACATTTCTTGGAAGGTGTCTCTTTCTGTTATGCGTTTCATTGCCCTCGTGTGTCTGGTGAGATGCTCAAACATTGCTGCATCCCATATAATACTTTAAAAACTATAGCGGTTTGGTGTTAGCCCTACTTGTGTTAGAAATTATTGGTTGACATTGGTTGGTAAGTTTAACATTTTAAATTACTGTCTGGTGTGATCAAAAATTTTGTGACTGTTCCCCCTCCCTCCTGTATCTAGTTACGGCAAGTCCTAGAACACTTGTCTCAGCAGAATGAAAACCAGTACCTTAAAATTTTGACTAGTCTTGCTGAGGTGGCTACAACAAATGGTCACAAACTACTCAGGTAAGTTGGGCCCTCACCACAAATAATTTATTCTCTTAGGTTTCCTCTCTCTCTCTCTCTCTCTCTCTCTCTCTCTCTCTCTCTCTGTGTGTGTGTGTGGTTTTTCTCCTGCGATGGAATATTTTAACTCCCACCAAAGCACATTTACTTAAACATAGGTTGAAAGGTGCTGACTAACTTGCTTAACCTTCTTAAGTCTTTCCTGCTGTCAGCCAGAAGAAACAAAGGCCGGCCAAATGTGCAACTACATTGGTGGCATTTGTGTACGTGGATACGTAAGATGTACCGTTTCTGCCTGTGTCACTCCCCCTGCCCCATGGTCATTTGGAAAGGGAAAATAGTATGGCAATTGATTGGGTGGCCTGCTCCCATGACCTAAATTCCCTGTTTATAAAATGCGGAGTTGAGGGAACAAAACAAGACGTCTAAACAATTGATAGGCTGAAGAGCAGAACTGTGGTGCTTTGCCAGTGGAGAATTGATGGGTCTGTGGCTGTAGCTATTTTGAAGATTTTGATTTGGGTCATAAGGAAGTCTCTCCGTTATATTGAAGCATTTCGTGGCTTGTGCTTTCCAGCTTGTCAAGTAATTACGAAGCTCAAATGAAGAGCCTGCTGAGAATCGTGAGGATATTTTGTCATGTCTTTCGACTTGGGCCATCCACTCCCAATAATGGAAATGACATGGGGTACAATGGAAATAAAACTCCAAGAAGCCAAGTGTTCAAGGTCAGAAAAGTAGTTGACGTTATTAGGAAGATAGACCTTAAAGAGATGAATTTCACAAAGCATGCATTCATTAATCAGGCATCTCATGAGGAGGACGTAAGTTTATTGATACCCATTTTAAGTTGGGACCACTTGCTTTTTCTTTATAATCAATGCTTAACTTAACTGATTGCCATATATTTCAAAATGTTTCTCATTTTATTTCCCTCGAGATCATCCTGTGTAGCATGAAACAGAGTGTCCTAAAAATTGCATATCCCAGTCCTAATTGTATAAATATCATTGCTTCTGCTGAAGTGTGATCAATATGATAGCCATAGCTGTCAACTTACAGATTTGAAAATAAGGGACCAGTGGCCTCGAAAATAAGGGATCAGCAGCCAAAATAAGGGATTTTGCTTACCCGGCTCCTCACGGTGCACCCCTGAGGGGGAAAAGGGAGAGACGGACACGCGGCAGCTCGTGCGCGCTCTCACGTGGCGGAGGACCCCAAGCTGCTTCTTCCCTCCCGAGCCGGGCAAGCTTGAAACCCGGGAAAATTAAGGGACATCATGAATAAGGGACAGCAGCGGGATACGGCGCTGGGATAAGGGAGTTTCCCGCCAAATAAGGGACGGTTGACAGCTATGATGATAGCCTTACTTTAGGAAACACTTGGAATTTTGTGTGCTTGATTTTTCTGAAAACCCCTCATGTTGTGTTTATAGAGAGACTGAACAAGTGGGTCTACTGAGGTCGAGACCTTGTTGCTAAACTGTAGATCTTTTTAGTTATGGATCTCTTTTTCCTCTTTTCATAAAATCTAAGGTCATTTTCTTGCACATGTATGAGTGGAAGGAGAGCTGCGTTTCTCTGCTGCCTCTGAGAAATGTGTGGGTACCACAACCACATGGACAATCTTTATCACAAGAGTTTTCTTACTCAAAAGGCTTCAAATACTGTCCCCATATTTGCTATGGTGGAAGTCAATCCTCTTTTTGCCTTTTCCCCTGTTATATTTAGTGACACATAAGATACAAGTATGGCAACTGCAATATTTCTTCATACAACCGTTAATATGGATATAATTATAGGCCTCCAAAACCTGTTGCCAATTTTGTCTTTCGTGACTATACAGTTTTTGAGCACACTCAAAACATATGAACTGCTATGTTAGTTAGTACTTCATAGGAATAAGCTTATCATTGGGTCAGCAAGACTCACGGGTAGCAGATTATCTTGTCTGCGAGTTTAAAATCTTAGGGGGGAAAAGAGAAAAAACCAGCAAGGGAGGGAGAAAGTAAATGTAAAAAGTTACACCGTGCAAAACTATAGGAAAACAAGAGGAATAGGCAAAAATAACTTTCTCCTAGAAACACAAATGGATAGGAATTTGATAAAAAATCCTCTTTTTGCATAAAAAATTAGAATTTTGTTTAGGAGTGAATACCTAAGAAATCTGAAGTATAAAATAAGGCATGCTTATTGGAAGCTTACATTTCCCTCTAAATCTTTAAAGTAACGTTTTCTGATTTTTGCTCTGGCATTCTTTCTGCAAAACCTCAAGCCTATTCACAGAAAAAGGGAAATATTTAAAGTGGTAGGAGTTTGTCTTGGTCACTTCTTACCTTGTGCTAACTTTAAGTTCTGGTCTGTGGTCTATTCAAGGCTATGACTGGATTCTGGTTGTCATTTGGTGCAGGGTGTGGTGTTCATAAAACCAGCATAACCCATAATGAAGGCTTGATTTATACCTTTGGGGATCTCTGTAGCCCTTCTATCTGCTTAGCAATAGTCTGCGTACTAACTATTAGCAACAATATGAAATGATTTTTTTTGGCAAAACCATAATGTCAGCATGGCTTTTAATCAAATTGACTATTTTCCTTTGCAGATGCTCCATAGAGATTGAGGATATGGGAGAAAACTTGTTTCATTTTTTTTAAAAAAATAGCTTTACTAGAATCCTAATAGCTTCCCTATAGTAATCTGCAAATACATCTATTGGTCTGCTTTAAATTCAGTTTCTCTTGTGCTTTGCAGCCTCTGGAATTACTCTGGCACTCATTAGATGAATGGTTAGCTCTAATATCTGCAGAGCTGATGAAAAACAAAAGAGACTCTGCCAATATCACTTCTATTTTACTGAAGCAAAAGGGACCAGATCAACAAGATGGCGCTCCTACACATATATTTGATGTTGCCGCATCAGAGAAGAGCACAGCATTACCTATGGACATGGGGGACCCTAAAATGTATGAAGTTGGCAGTACGCAAGAAGCTTATGCAGATTGCCAGGATGTTATTTCTGTGACAGCAAACCGGCTGAGTGCTGTCATTCAAGCATTTTATATGTGTTGCTCCTGTCAGATGCCTCAAGGGTAAGAAGCCTCAGACTTGCACACCTTTTCTTTGACACATTCCAGATCCATAATGCTTTCTTTCTTTCTTTTTTCTTTTAAAAGGCTGAAATGTCGGCTGTAAACCTGAGGTTAGAAAAGGGATGGGAAGCCATGTTCTAGATTTTGTTGGACTCCACTCCTGGCCAGCAAGGCTGGTGTTCAGGGATTATTGTATTTATAGTCCAACAACATCTGGAACGTCACAGCTTTCTCTTTCCTGGGGTACAATAGGCCTTTAAGGAGCGTTCAGCAATCATGGTGTAGCAATAAGTCATTTTGTGCAGGTTCAAAAAGCTTCCTGCGGCTTCCTACTTTTTTGGACCAGCTGTTCCCAACAGTTCCTACCATCCCTCACAACTTTCCAGTTTCTAATTCTCCCCAAATTGGCTGAACCTCATTAAAGTTTTTCATTACACTGGTTGTTGCTTCATGGACTATAGTTTTTCCAGCACAGGCACGAGACAGGACCTTTACAGAAAGTGTTGTTTAAGCTGAAACATTTGTTCCAGCTTTTTATTTGAGAAGAGAAAGAGGTACCCTCAATAAAAAGCTGGCAGTCTAGCAAGTAACAGCCCTCTTTTATGGAGAGCAGGTATCTTTGACAAAAGGAGTCATTGGATAACTTAAATTATAAATTGGCTTGTGTAAACTTTTACTGTTACTACAAAGAAAATGATAGTTACACAAATTAGCCTTTCTCATGTAGGACTGATCTAGACCAATTATGAGGATAAGGAAATGCAGGCCTGACTGCGTAGGAATGTGTTAGTGATTTTTCACTTCTGCAGTGCCTGGGGGAAAAGTATGTATCTTCCCATCTTTTCATGTATTGTGGAAAGCTGAGCAGATGGCCTCTCTGTTATCTGTATCACTGGAATACAAGGTCAGAAAAACATACTCCACATATCTATACTCCACATATCTGTACTTCCAGGGCCCAAGATAGAACCATCTGTGTATGTTCAGTCGAATGTGATGCCAGCAGAATTCTAGAATATTGTTGGAAATACAGTGGTACCTCAGGTTACATATGCTTCAGGTTACATATGCTTCAGGTTACAGATTCCGCTAACCCAGAAATAGTACCTCAGGTTAAGAACTTTGCTTCAGGATGTGAACAGAAATCGGGCTCCGGGGGCGCGGCAGCAGCAGGAGACCCCATTAGCTAAAGTGGTGTTTCAGGTTAAGAACAGTTTCAGGTTAAGAACGGACCTCCGGAACGAATTAAGTACTTAACCCAAGGTACCACTGTAAAAACTAGCGCTCAAGGCTTTTTTGTTTCATTTTTAAAGTATGTTTTTAAACACCTTTCAAGGTTCAAAGAATTGGCTGGGGTGGGTGGGAAGCATTTTTAAATTTTAGTGGTTTAGTAAAGGAGAGTCACTAAACCACTACAATTTCAGGTCCAAATGTCTGAAGCCATAGTAACTGGAGGCTACAGGAGACATTTGCATACTCTTTTTTCTCCAAAGAACTCAGTGTGATTTATGTGGTGTTGGTTCCCATTGCTCACTATAATCCTGTGTTACTGTATTAAAGTTTGAGACTCTGTCTTGTTCAGGGTCTGATGCTTGTTAAAATTATATCTTTTGTTAGATTGCTGCAGGAGGTTTGAGGTTCCCCCCCCACTATAAAAAACAGCTTCTGTAATCTGAAATGAGTGATTTTAAGAAAGCTGCTCCAGACTAAATTGTTTGGATTGCCTCCTGGAAAAGATAATGCTGTGATGGGTTGTTGCCTTTAGATCTGGATACTTTGTTAATCTGATTTTTTAAATTGCAGAATGACATCTCCTCGCTTCATAGAGTTTGTCTGCAAACACGACAATGTTCTTAAATGCTTTGTAAACCGGTATGTCACCAGAAATTAACATTTTCATGAATATTTCCCATGAGATAAAAAACTTCAGTCTAATGGACTGAGTTTGTGGAACTTGGTGTGTTGTATAAAACACCATGCTTCATATTCCAGTACTACTCCATACATTCGTCTGCTGTTCTGAATGCTATAGTTCACCATAGGGTAGCACTGAATGTGAGAGTTATCATTTTCGTAATATGTTCACTATCATTAGATCTCTTATCACATTTGTTTTATATTCAGGATGAAACGGAAGTCAACCACTTCCGTCTATTTCTGTGCTATTATTTCATTTGTGAGGACTTAGTCTTTTGGAATCACAGGAGTGATATTTGCACACCCTCCGCAATGTGTGCATGTTTAAGAGGAATAATAATTTCTTCAAAACTGGGCATGTTTCTTAATCTTAATATTTTTTTCCAGAAATCCCAAAATTATTTTTGATCACTTCCACTTTCTTCTTGAGTGTCCTGAACTCATGTCCAGATTCATGCACATCATAAAAGCACAAGTGAGTGTTGAAAACATATTTAATGTGTAATACAATCTGTGGCTTAATTTCTAAAACATATATATTAAAGGTACATATTTCAGTTTGCAAAAAACCATGTGGGTTAGAAGCCAGAAATGAAGCTAAATTTATAAATATGCTATTCACCTTCATTTAGGTTTATTGGTATATCTAATCCACTGATTGCAAAAATGATGACTGATACAATAGTTTAATTTTATTATTTACATCTTGTTGAGAGAGAGAGAGAGAGAGAGAGAGAGACTATTCCCATTTCACACCTCTGGGAGACTGAGCCATATTGACTTGCTGAAAAGCTAGCCATATCTATATTCTGAAGTAAATTTAATTTTTAAACCATATATACTTCAATTCAAATGAACAAAATTCTTTACGGTCCTGTCTTTCATTATAATGTTGTGTGAAAGAAAGCATTGTAAGTTACATGTTTTTCCCAGATGAGGAACCTTGGTTGAGAGAGGAAGACTTGTTATTCAGTGAGTTGTCCTGACCTGAGATTTTAATTGAATTGGATTCAGTGTACTGCATGCCTACGGGAGCTTTGAGCATCAGCCTGCTATACCACTAGGAAAATACCTTTGTAAACTGAGGAAGTTTTCAAAAGTATCTTTGGCCTCTTGCTATCCCAAGTTGTTTAGAGAATCAGTCAAAAATTCCACTGGACTAACACAAAGGAAGGCTCTTCTGGATCCTGGCCTATTACTCGGTTTAACCCTTTAATTCCTTCCTGTTTCATGATACATCTGACACACTTGATCTTGTGTGTGCTTTTCCTCCACTTAGCCCTTTAAAGATCGCTGTGAATGGTTTTATGAGCACTTGCATTCAGGGCAGCCAGACTCGGACATGGTTCATAGGCCAGTGAATGAAAATGATATTCTGCTGGTCCACAGAGGTAAGGAATTTCACTCGAGCCATCCTCTCTATTCAAAACCATTCTGTGCAGACAAAAGTAAAGGAATTAATTGGTTTTCATATTTAGATTCTATTTTTAGGAGCAGCTGCGAAGTTGTATCTAAAGCAAATTGTGCAAAGCTGAAACAGGGAATTGCTGTCCGTTTCCATGGCGAAGAAGGCATGGTGAGTGTAATTGTATATAATGTGTAAAAGCATCGTTTTTATCAGATGCATTTTAAAATAGGATAGCAGTTCTGAAACTCTCATAGCAAGTCTAAGCTAAGTAGGGGGGGAAACCTACCTGGGCCTGTTTGCTCAATGATGGATATGCCAGGCTCTGATGTAGATAGATCAAGACAGGAAAATGTCTGAAAGCAAAGACCTTGCAGAGTAAATGCTTATCAGAAGAATAGTGTATCACTTTTAGGGCTTTTGCTGTTGGTTGTGAACAGCACAATTGTTCGTAATAGTAGTTTGCAGACCCTTGCGAGTATTGATTCACCATTTTCTATACCAGGCACCCCCAAACTTGGCCCTCCAGATGTTTTGGGACTACAATTCCCATCATCCCTGACCACTGGTCTTGTTAGCTAGGGATGATGGGAATTGTAGTCCCAAAATAGCTGGAGGGCCGAGTTTGGGGATGCCCGTCCTATACAAGACATACAGAAATGTGCTGGGCAGGATAACACAGTGTAAAAATTTGAGCCATGTTTCTTAAGAAGGATCACAAGACCTGATGGGCTTTTTTCCTCTTAAAAAAATACATTATATGAATTGATATTTTTAACAGAAAAGTATAGGACAGAAAAAATAGGACAGAAAAAAGAATATAGGACAGAAAAAATAGGACAGAAAAACGAATATACAAAACTCTTATCTGAAGTATTTCACCTTGTGTTTTGCACCCAGGGTCAAGGCGTGGTACGTGAGTGGTTTGATATCTTATCCAATGAGATAGTTAACCCAGATTATGGCCTTTTTACTCAATCAGCTGATGGTAGGTTGGAATCTCCTTTCTCTTACAATAGCTCGAAGCTAATCATGAACAGCAAACCAAGACTGTGACAGAAATAATCTAAAACTCTCAGAATTTTACATTTGGTTCTCAAAAAGTGTAAGTATGAGCCTTTTAAAAGAGTTCACTTCCTAATGTATAAAGGAGAGGGTTTTGAGATTAAACATTCATCCGTGCTAGATTTATATTTTTAAATTTTTACATGTATTCAATTATATTCCTTACTTTTTTTCTTTAAACCGCAGCCCACCACGGTTTCCCAAAAATTGCTGCTTTAACACCCTACAGTTTCAAGGTCAAATTGCCAACCTTCAGCCAAAAGCTCCATTTGGCTTATTGATCAATTTCCTGGACTATGTGTTCTCGGTCTGAAGGTGGAACAGATAGTTTTGTGTAATACCTAATAAAATAATTCTGACACTAGGATCGTTTTTGTGAAAGTGGAGATGTAGGAGAAGGAATAATACGTTGGCAACAAGCAAACATTGGGTGATGTCCAACAAAGTTGTTCCATTAATGTGAGGGCTTCTGGCTAAGCAATGAAATGTCCTCTTCCTATATTTCCCCACAGTCTGTTCTGGGGTTCCCAAAATCCTCCAGTGCTAATTTGCAGAGCACATGTTGGGAGCAGATAGGGAGGAAAAGTTCTGTTGCACAAATGAAAATCATTGTACTAACATTGGATACTGCCAATTGTTTTTAATAAAAGGTATCTTCAGAGTGAAATTAAATTTACAGTAGTACCTTGGAAGTCGAACGGAATCCGTTCTGGAAGTGTTCGAAAACCAAAGCGTGGCTTCTGATTGGCTGCAGGAAGCTCCTGCGGCCAATTGGAAGCCACGGAAGCCCCAGCGGACGTTCGGCTTCCAAAAGAATGTCCGGAAACTGGAAAACTTACTTCTGGGTTTTGATTGTTTGCGAGCCAAAATATTCGAGAACTAGGCTGTTTGAAAACCAAGGTATGACTGTATAATAGAAATTAAGGTTATATTTCTCAAATTTATTTTATTTAATTTTTAACTGCATTTTTTTTTAAAAGTGGAATTTTGCAGGCCACATTTTCTTTTGTACTGATTCTGAATTACAGAAAACAAATCAAATGTTAGTGTTTTAGACAGTCTGAAAGCCTGTACATGAAACCTAATACTTACATTTTTTTGACAATAGGAACCACTTTCCAGCCAAATAGCAACTCTTCTGTAAATCCTGATCACTTGAACTACTTCAGATTTGCTGGACAGATCTTGGGCTTAGCACTGAATCACAGACAGCTGGTCAACATTTACTTCACAAGGTCATTCTACAAGCATATTCTTGGTATGGTTCCAGCAGTCTTGAATCTTCTCGTGATGCGCAGTGTATCATGCAGTCTGGCTAAAGCGATGTCTTGCACTGTATTTAAATTTCATTCTTACCACGTTCCTGAGCTCAGCAAGAGTTAGGTTGTTATAAAGACCCTCCTGTACTAATAGGGATGCTGTGGACCTGAGCAGCAATTTGCAATGGAACTTTTTTTTTTTTTTTAAATGAAAACATGCTTCATGTCTGCCCCTGTCCTCCTTTTAGATTTGTTTTGGCTTTTCAATTTAACTTGCTAAACTATTGGGTCAAATTCACACCTGTTGGAATGAATGGGAAAATCAGAGCAGCTGCTAAATTAACAGTTTACTAGAAAACATTTGTTTATGGATTATATGGCTGTTATATATCTGCTATCCCTGCTGTCCTGCACTGTTTCAGTGTGTCTGTAGATGGCAGTGCTTTACCACAAATAAAACAGAACACAGCAAAAACCGTTCCTGAACTAGCAGGCATGAGGGGATTTTTCTTTGCGTTTTCCCAAGGCATTCCTGTAAACTACCAAGACGTGGCATCTATTGATCCAGAGTATGGCAAGAACTTGCAGTGGATTCTAGATAACGACATCAGTGACTTGGGGCTGGAGCTGACCTTCTCTGTTGAGACGGATGTGTTTGGAGCAATGGAGGAAGTGCCTTTGAAACCAGGGGGTGCAAGTATAATTGTCACACAAGAAAACAAAGTGAGTCGTTTTGGGTTATATTTGCATTTGACGCCTCTTGACCCTTTCTAGCTGAGACCTGTGGCGGCAGGGTGGTTTTCCATGAAGTATAATGTGCCCTGAACAAAAACAGGACCTATTACCAATATTGTGCTTCTGTCCTATTTTGATCTCTCCAGAAGACTGAAGCAAAGCAACATTTGAGGCACAGGTACACAGTATGATCTGAATTTCTTGCAGCAAGCCTGCTGGATGAGCCTGTAGCAGCTTGTTCAGAAACATTTCTATACCACTTGCCACATTCATTAAAATCATCATCTGAAACTCACATGCCGCAGATATAATCAGAAAATATAGGACAACTGAAGGGAATCATTGGGGGAAGTCTGAGTAAAGAGAGATGTTTTTAACAAATATCAGAAGCACCCTAGCAGATTCTAGAATAGCTGCCAATGTAGAGGGATTAACTTCATCTGGGCCTTGCTGTGGTTTAGTTAGGGACTCTTCATGTCCTTAATGTGGATTAAGAACCTCTGAGCATGCACAGAGTATCTCTACTTCACTACTGAGTAACTATACCCAATGCACACAATCGCTCAGAAGCAAGTCCTATTGAGTTCATGGGACTTATACTCCCAGGCAAAAGGGCACCATGTTTTCTGCCTAAATATCCTTCTCAGGAAGATCTCTGTGCGTGGATATCCATTTTGGTTTTACATTTCCATGCTGAATCTTTTTAGACTACTCACCTGCCATGTTAGCCAACGGCCACTTGGTGTCACTTGGTTGTGTTTTTGGCGCTTTGGATGTTTTCATAATGCAGGACTCTAATTTCTGTTGAAACAAAAGAGAGTTTTGTGCAGGTAATACCTGTTCGTGCTATCCTGTGTCTTGATCTTTTTAACGTTTTATGGTAGCCAAGTAGACTACTATTCCCCACATTGTGCATGAAGATGAACATTCTGGTCGTTGAAGGGTTACCGTATTTTTCGCCCTATAGGACACACTTTTTCCCCTCCAAAAATGAAGGGAAAATGTGTGTGCGTCCTATGGGGCGAATGCAGGCTTCAGAAAGCTATCCCCCCAGCCTGGCAAGCTCCGGGAGCGATGGCGAGGTTGCGCGCAACCTCGCCATCGCTCTCGGACCCGTTCTGGGGGCTGAGGTCGGGGAAGCTCGGGCTTCCCCCGCCCCAGCCCCGCAAGCTCCGAGAGCGATGGCGAAGCTGCGCGCAACTTCGCCATCGCTCTCGGACTCTCCAGGCTTCGCGCAGCTCTCCGCAAGCGGTGGGAGCCCGGCGCTGGGCTCCCACGGCTTGCAGAGACCTGCCTGTTCTGGGGGCTGGGGTCCGGGGAAGCTCGGGCTTCCCCCGCCCCAGCCCTGCGCCTGGGGGAAAAATAACTCCCCCCCCTTTATTTCCCCCCCAAAAAACTAGGTGCGCCTTATGGGCCGGTGCGTCCTATGGGGTGAAAAATACAGTGCGTTGTAGAGTGCCTGTGAAAAAAGGCAAATATTGTCCTTGCTTCCAGTATTTATAATACTGTTTGTTTGTGAGGAAGGGTGAATGTCATGCATCAAACTACCACTACTAGCCGCTGCCCGTGAAGTCTATGCTCCACCTCCACAGTCAGAAGTGGTCTGCTTCTGAATACTAGCTGCTGAGCATCATAGGTGGGTAGAGGGCTGTCGCGCTCAGGTCTTGCTTGCTCACCTCCCAAAGGCCTCTGGTTGGCCTCTGTGAGAACAGGAGGCTGGGCGAGAGGGGCTATTCTGGAAATGGCCTTTATATATCCCTACAAACATCCTTTCCTGTTTAGGGAAGTTTTTAATCTTTGATGTTTTATTCTGTTTTTAATCTGTTGGGAGCCGCCCAGAGTGGCTGGGGAAACCCTACCGGATGGGCGGGGTATAAATAATAAATTATTATTATTATTCATCTCACTGCAGATTTGAAGATTCATACCCATGCCTGTTCCGCATAGGTGGTGGCCTCCAGTAATAACTTTAGTGCTGTTTGGATCTGTGGTCGCTGACTATGATGACTGTAGGCAAACCAGATTTGTATAATGTTCAGTCTGAACGCAGTAAAATCATAAGCACACCATTTGCATTTTAGTGGTAGGAACCTCTGTACAGTTTTTGTCTCATGCTCTTTTGTAATTAGCTATTGGACCAAGCTACTGGGGCTTGTTGCTATGTCACTGCCTGATAAAGACATCGGTAGTTACATTCACAATACTTGAGAAAGCTTAAATTGCAATGACTTGTAACACTGCAACACGAGGAAGAAAGGTGTTACGTGCATTATGCAGCAGTAGCAGAATAGATGAGGAATACTTGTCTCTGTTTCAGTATTTGCTTTCCTCTGAAGAACCTGCCTCATATATAGGTCAGATGCAGCAAAAACGCAGCATTAAGTTCGGCATGGACCCCCATAGCTTTTAGTTCAGCACGTTTGGCTCTGTCTTTATCCTGCCTCGTGATTCTTTTCCTTTGGAACTTATTTTGGGCATGGTAGAAAGGAGTAAAATATTTTAAAAGTATAAGCCAGAATTGTATGACCTTAGGGATTTTCATATCTTTTCAAATTAGGTCCTGCATACCTTCATATAGCTTGCCTCAGCACCTGTTAAGCTGCTCAAATATTTTTTCAAAAGTGTTCACCTTTTTAACAGGTTTGAAGTACAGATGTTCTTAAAATGTGAACATCCTGTTGATTATAGAACTGGGCCTCTGGGGATCTCCACAAATGTTCAGAACATGGTATACTTTTATGACAAAACAGATAGTGGTTGAGTCTTACAAAAATGCAAAATATGTGAGCTTGCATGTACAGTACATGCACCTTTGAGCTGCCAATGCATTTATCTGGGTCTATGGATAAATGTTACATCTTACTAGAATTTTGTATGCCTTTCCTGCTGTTTGTGATTAATTGGTTTGTTTGGGGATAGGGGGGTTGGAAGATAATTTGGGTCATTCGAAGAATAGGGTAGAAAATATGCTGCTCAAAAAAGGGAGAAAGTAATATTTGGGGTTCCATGTAGGTGTTTGTGCGGCTAAATCCTTTCATGAGTTGATGGGGGAAAGGGTGAACCAATTATATGAGCGCATCTTGCCTAAATTCACATTCAGAGGGTGGGCACAGAACCCTGAGACTGGTGTCTGGCCTCCAGGACCATATAACACTGTTCCTTAAGAATGTTCACTGGTTCCCAGTACGTTTCCGAGCACAATTAAAAGTGTTGGTGCTGACCCTTAAAGCCCTAAATAGCCTTGGCCCAGAATACCTGAAGAATGTCTCCATGCCCATCGCTCAGCCCGGACACTGAGGTCCACCTCGGAGGGTCTTCTGGCAGTTCCCTCACTATGAGAAGTGTAGTTACAGGCAGTGCTTTTTTTCTTTAAAAAATGTTTAGAGGTACTCTCATTTTGACTCAAGAAAATCACCATTTTATACTGCAGTTCAAATCGGGAAAAAGAAAGTAAATGGACAAAAGTACAGAGATTCACAAAATATTTAGGGGCATGCATACCCCTGTGTCCCCCAGGAAAAGAAAGCACTGGTTACAGGGATCCAGGCAGAAGGCCTTCTTGGCAGTGGTGCCCGCCCTGTAGAACACCCTCCCATCAGATGTCAAGAACCACACAACTTTTAGAAGCCATCTGAAGGCAGCCTTGGATTGGGAAGTTTTTAATGTTTGACCTTTTATTACGTTTCATATGTGCTGTAAGCTGCTCAGTGGCTTGGGAAACCCAGCCAGATGGGCAGGGTGTTGTTGTTGTTGTTGTTGTTGCTGTTAATTCTATACTACCTGTACAATGGAATTATTTCTGAAAAGGCCAGTTTACACATCTCTCTCCGTTATGCTTCGGTTGCCTATTCCTTCCATCTCCTCTGTTGGAGCTTGGGCAGTAAGCTCTTTGAATGCAGCTGCCTTTTAAAGCTTACGCTACTTTGTAAGCTCCCCATACATTGCTGTTATTATTACAGTGCCGCCAGAGTTACTGTGCTTTGTTTGTGACAAGCGTAAATGTTCATGAGGGCACAGTAAGCCTCCTCAAATTGATATAGTTCTGCTTACTTCAAATCAAGCGATTTCCAGGTTTATTAACAACAAAGACCCTTATAGAAGAAAGGGAAGAACCGCCGGTTCATTAGGCACTGGGGGCCAATCTGCCCACATCAAGCTAGGCTTGAGTGCTGGATTTCTGACTGGCCACTGAGAAACTTTCTGCTCTAAGACCCATTAAGCAGTGGTGAGAGGTTTGAGCAGAGGGGAAGAGAGAATTGGGAAGTGTACCAACAGAACATGGTAGAAAACAGTGTGAAAAACTATTTACTGGCGTCTGTGCAACTGAAGCTCTACACACATGCAGAGAGAGAAGTATAAAGAACCATAAGTATGTGAACAATCATAGGTATGCAGTACACTCACAAAAGTCTTCCCTTCAGTATTCTGATAATTGTATCATAACTGCTGTGTACAGTCGTACCTTGGTTTAAGAACAGCTTAGTTTATGAACAACTTGGATTAAGAATGCTGCAAACCTGGAAGTAGGTGTTTTGGTTTGTGAACTTTGCCTTGGAAGCAGAATATGTTCCACTTCCTGTTGAGTGTAAATTGAGTCCCCCGCTGCTATGGGAAAGCATGCCTTGGTTTAAGAACGCTTTGGTTTTAGAACAGACTTCTGGAACGGATTAAGTTCGTAAACCAAGGTACCACTGTAGTTCATTGTATTTTTTTCTAAATAAAATTCTAAGCAATATATATATAAATATAGAACTATATAAAGTTATCAATTATGTACACAGATGAAATCAGCAAAATATAAAAGCAAAAAAACTAAATCGCATCTTGAAAGTCTTCAAATAAACAAGTTTTTAGCAGGCATCTAAAACAGTATAATAAATGTTACTGTCTAAATAGTTGCTAACCATGTTGTTAAATAAGTTAATGTTTTAATTCCAAAAAAGTTATAATTCCAAAGAAGTCTGTAAATACATGTCAAATAAATGGGCTTCACAAGACTTTGTCCCCCAGTATTTAACGGCCTTCCTTGTACCAAACACATTCTTAAATTTTCCCTCTAACTTTTACGCCTTTACAGATTGACCAGAACTGGTTTCAGATGAGCGAATAAAGCACTGGTCAAATTGGATTTGATTTGTATGTGTCACATAACTATATACCTTTTCAGGCAGAATACGTTCAACTTGTTACTGAACTTCGAATGACAAGAGCCATTCAGCCTCAAATAAATGCATTTCTCCAAGGCTTCCATATGTTCATTCCACCTTCTCTGATACAGTTATTTGATGAATATGAACTGGTAAGTAAAATGGTCCATCTAAGTCGTGTCAGATAGCATTCAGTGTGATAGAACAGCCATAATGTCTGTAATTGGATGGTATTGAAGCTATCTGGTTTCAGGATTGCATCCAGCCGTGTCACTCAGCTGGTAGCAAGGCTTCTGTTAGCAGAATGGGGAAGAGAGCAGTGTTAATCTATTTCCCTCGGCTCATGCACTGCAAGGTCCCCAACCCCCTCACCTGATACTGCAGGGGGCTGGCATCAGCTGACTGACCATTGAAGAAAAACATGGCTCAGCATTTCACTTAATTTTGTTGGAGATGGGTACAGTGTTTTATGCAGCTTGGTTTTTCTTTAAACCCTCAAGATCTGGTTTAGTTCACATGACTCTGAACTTCTGTATCCATTAATGAAAACATTTATTTGTTTGCAATGCCCCCTATTTTGTATCATAGTAACAATATTTGAAATAGTATTGGAGCTCTTTTTTAAGAAAACAGCTTAAAATTGTATCAGATTAACACCAGCTGTTTTCAAATTAAAATTGTCTGGCAAATTCACCATTTTGGTTTGGTTATTTTCATTTTTTGAAGGAACTGCTGCTTTCAGGCATGCCGGAAATTGATGTCAGTGACTGGATCAAAAATACAGAATATACAAGTGGTTATGAAAGAGATGACACTGTTATTCAGGTAAGATCTCCATGAACTGGATATGGGCAATTAGATAACAATTGTGTATTTCAAAGACTAACTTCTGGGTTAAAATAGTATTATGATAATGATGCATAACCGAGTTATTTGAATCAAGCAGCTATTAATTCCATAACTTAAAACATCAAATGTATAAGCTTGTCCATCTTTTGGCTCATGTACAGTCGAAAAAGAAACCAGCTTAGATTTTTTTAATATGTTTTCTTCATCTAGTGGTTTTGGGAAGTTGTAGAAGAACTGAGTCAGGAGGAGCGAGTATTGTTGTTGCAGTTTGTCACTGGGAGGTGAGTACCCTTTTGTAACATTTATTGGTAACATTTCAGATAGTCATTCATTGAGGATACTTTATAATACACAGAGTTGTGTCATACAATTCATTTAGTCATATCCACTCAATGGCATATTGATTGTCAGGTCTGAAATGTCCACCATCTTACTTATATGCCAACATCATGGCTGATTAATCCTTGGTCAAGTGGTTGAAAATTTTCTGCCATCAACTTTTGTAACCCCCATGTATTAATTCTGCATCATATGCTTTTCTCTTTTTGGAGTTATTACCAATCCTGTTTCAACAAAACCAGGTTCTAGTTTTAGTATTCTGGCAACTGCATAAATGTGCTTTGGGGCCTCTTCCTTGAGGAACAACCAAAACATTAGGAAGAACTTCCTGACAGTAAGAGCTGTTCGACAGTGGAATTTGCTGCCAAGGAGTGTGGTGGAGTCTCCTTCTTTGGAGGACTTTAAGCAGAGGCTTGACAACCATATATGTCAGGAGTGCTCTGATGGTGTTTCCTGCTTGGCAGGGGTTTGGACTCGATGGCCCTTGTGGTCTATTCCAACTCTATGATTCTATGAAATATTTGGTTGATAACATGCTTTTCACATAGCACTGAAATCCTCACCATGTCTGCTCAGACATAACTCCTGAGAGCCAGTGTGGTGTAGTGGTTAAGAGCAGTAGACTCGTAATCGGGGGAACCGGGTTCGCGTCTCCGCTCCTCCACATGCAGCTGCTGGGCGACTTTGGGCTAGTCACATTTCTTTGAAGTCTCTCACCTCACAGAGTGTTTGTTGAGGGGGAGGAAGGGAAAGGAGAACGTTAGCTGCTTTGAGACTCCTTCGGGTAGTGATAAAGCAGGATATCAAATCCAAACTCTGTTTACTTTAATGAGGCTTATGCCCAGGTAAGTAATATTAGCGTTGTAGCCTGTTACCTGCTCTTGTAGCAGTAAGAAAGGCCTTAAGAAACTTGTGAAATTTTTTCTAGACTTTGTGGCTGAAGTTGTTTCACTGCTGTTAATGGGGGAAACTGTTCTTTCAGTCTTTCCTCTTCTTGGTTTCTCTCCAACCCATAAAACTCCAATTTTATTAATCCATATAACTCCTCTTCCTTTGGTTCAGTGGTCCACTTGCTAGCATGAAATCAAGCTTTACATTGTTGTTTTTGTTGGTGTCAGGGAACTGACATCAGAGCAGAGGGGAGAGGCGAGGCTCCCATATTCTGCAGGAGAGGGAACGAGTAAGGGAAGAGAGAGAACGTCATCGGGGGAAGGAAGTCCAGGTGACACCAGGAAGAAGGGAGAGGCAGAGAGCATCTCGGAGGTGAGGCTCCGAGACTCTTCCAGTGAAGTCAGTGAGGAGGGTGGAGGACCACCACTCGGCACGCCCACTCTGCGCAGAAGGCTTCCGCGCAGAGAGGTGAGGCGAAGGTTGTCCGTTAAGGAATTCTTATGCTGGAGGAAATTTAGGAGACGCCCACTCACGGATTCTGCTAGCGACTGAGCAGCAGCGTCAAGGGTTGCTCAGTCAGGGAAAGACACAGCCACCCCTAAGCAGTTTGGAACAGCTGGAGGTTTACACACAAGCAACCCCAATTCCCGTGACAGTTGGTATTACACAAGCTTATTCACATTTGATGGAAAAGACTACAACTGACTAAAGAGGCCAACCAGGTTTTAGCAGAGTGAGAAATCACTGGACCTTGGAGCCGCTGAATGTGAAATCACTATTAGGGTTGCTAGGTGATATTGGAATGCATTATTACATTTCCCGTTTCTGGTCTCCTCCTCTCCTGTTGCTTTATTAAGGAGCAACTATGAGAGGGCCCATTTAAGATCTCTTAATGCAACTTCCTTTCTGTGGAATATAGCAGCAGGGGGCTGGAATTTTGTAGGTTGTTGTTGTTTGCAGTTTTGTTGAGTGAGGGAAAAGAGTTAACCTCCCTTTCTTGCGATAGCCCTGGTTCTTATAGACTTACACCCACCCCATGTAGAGTCTATTGGTGAAATCATGTATTTCACATATTGTCTTCTTGGGTCCTTGGTCTACTATAATTGCTTATAAAAAGCTATTTTTAAAACATGTTCTTTTGTTATGCATTTGGTATCTGAAATGTGTTAGGTATCTGTTTTCATTTAAGACAACAGGACCAAGAGATCAAAAAGGGGATTGTCATATTTCATGTTTCAAACATGAAATCTGATTAATGTTGAGCAAGCTTTCTGTGAGGTCATTAAATTGACTGTTTATAAAGCATATTTATGAATCTACTTATGAACAGTGAGTTATGACTTCATTATCGACGAGGAATGAAGGTACACCTCCTATCCTAAAAATATTCTAAGCTTCCACTACGCTGAATTTGTCTGTGAAGGGGTTTGGCTTATTTTCAGTATGAGCAAAATCCCATTTGTAAATCCTGTGTGTTGTGTGTGACAAGTCTTTCTTGATGTTTGTCAAGCCTGTCTTTCTATAACCCATTTAAATTGCTTTCTAAAAGCTGTGTATGTGCGTGTTTAACTATGAATTGTGTTCAGATCTGCTATTAGCTGCTTGGCTCTCTCTGTTCAGCATCTGGATCGTACGTTTATCCTAAAACCTGAGTAAACATTTTGTGCCACTTGAGAGAGCAATCAAATTTCCTTTTGCAGCCAGAAGCCATCAAATTAATTTTATTGATCTAAGATAATAACAATGATAGGTATTATTTTGCAGAAGTGTCCTAAGCATATCTTGTGCTTCTCTTTCTTTTAATTTTTGTTACGTCACATGTAATAAGAGTGTAATTCCACTGTGGATATAATAGTAGCATGGGGATGCATTTGACTTTAGAGTTTTAGAAGGCTGCTCTGTTTCATATGCATTCTGGCATAAGTTTGCTTCCTCCCTATAAATGTCAGCAGAAGATATCCAGTAGCCTTTGGTTATTTAATGCTCTTTGGGATTTTATTAGTACCAACTAATTGCCAAGTTGCAATGGTATTGTGGGTTTTTTCTTCAATATGGTGCTACAAACTCAAGTTTCCTTTTGCATAGCTACGTGTTAACAGTTGGTGCATTTAGCTATGAAGTGGAATTTTACAAAAAACAACAACACACCTTGATCAGTGACAGGTGAAAGAAACTGTTGTCTGTGTACCTGGCCAGGTGATTTGGCTTACGGTTTCATTCTCTCAGGCCCTCTGCCTGTTGTAACCCATCTATTAAACAACAGAAAAATCAAAACATAAGCTAATCTATCTATATAGTTGCAAATTTAGACTGTCTTTCAGAGGGGGAAATACCTTCTCTTGGGTTTACTCTGAGCTATGCTGAGTCATCGGGATTGTCTGGGCCCAGTAAACTGTGTGTGGATTGGCCCCTAAAACTGACCAGTGATGTGTTGAAAAGAATGACAGCTTATGTACAATTTAAAACTAAAACAAGTGTCTCTGGATGAATTAGAATTGCAGATGGTTGTCTTACCAGCACTGTGGTTTGTAGCATGCCTAATTACCCTGGTTGTTGTTTTTAAAGAAATAGTTTTACAGTGGGGAAGGGTTAGGATTGGAGATGTGGGGCATGGAACAAAAGACCCATGGCTTAGTTTCCATAGACCATCCTCTAGCAATGCCCTGCTGTTTGTACATGACTTCTAATGTATGAAATAGGAACCTGGTAGTCCATTGAACTTCTACTACTAGGTCACAATGCAATCCAGTATGGGATGCTGCTGCTGCACCACCACCATGCAAATATGTGGTAAAAAAATTAAGAAAAGGGCACCCAAATGCTTGTTTGCATTAAAAGTGAAATGCTTAAGGGTTATTATAATAGACCATTGCCTAATAATGCCCCCACCCAAGTGTTGGGACTCTTTCAGCATCTGTGTAGCCAGCAGAGAAAAAAAAGGAAGAATAGCTTTTGGAAGGTAACTGCTTCTAGACAAAAATGGCACTAAAAGTTTGAAATAAGCAAGGCTTGTAGAACTGGGAAGGAGGAATCTTTGTCATAGTGGGAAGATTTTATTGGGATATGCTGTAGAACAGGAACGGGAAAACTTTTCCCCTTCCATGTCAGGGCCCCTATTCTCTCGAGGGTATTCTGTCAAGGGATGTCTTCTACCTCTTTCTTTCATTGCTCTATCCCTTTATTTCACTTCAGGTTTCCCCTATTTGCTTGAAAATTTTCATGAGTACCACAGGTTCCCTGGGCCTGTCTTAGAAAGTGTAAGGAGGTGTTTTAGAAAAGAAGCAAAACTCTCTCTCTCTCTCTCTCTCTCTCTCTCACACACACACACACACACACACACACACACACACCCCTTCAGCTCCTTATCATATTTCAGCATCATTCAGAACAGATAAACTTGCGGAATACATTTTTGCTGGCACTTCTCAAGAGAAGGAATGCCTGAATATGTTACTGTTTTAGAATGAATATATTGTGTGGTGAATTGGAGCTGTTTATTGGGAAAGGCTGTGGAGGTTATTTAAAGTGCCTGGAATAAAGGTTCAGAGAAGAGAGACTCTTATCCCAATTAGGAATGCACACACACATCCATATCCATAAAGGGATGCCAGAATGATGATGAAGCTGTAAAACCTTTTTCAAAGTGAACATCTTCCAAATGGGGATTAAACACGGCACATATGGCAACCAACTTTTTCTCAGATGCAACGTAAGCCAGGAAGGAATTGAAAAAGCAAATTCATGTGGATCATCTTTTCTAAAAACCTCATGATTGGAAGCAAGAAACCAGGCAGATAGGAAATAAAAGCTTTTTATGACAACAGGTATAAAAGGGAGTGCCGAAGGAAAATGAGGAAAGCACAGATGATGCTTGGCTTCATTCTTTACTAAAAAAAGATACTTGTAGTGTATCCACAACTGAATTGTTGCTTTCTGGCAGTATAACTAAAAGGGTAATCAAACAGACAAAACAGGAAGTTTTGGGACTAAATCATGTTCAGTTTGGAACTAAACTAAACCTTGCTGTATTGTTTTATTTCAGGTTTTATGTGAGTGTTTTCAAACATTTCATTTTGCTACTGTGTTGGATTGTATGTGGGCTCCCTTTGGGAGGATGAAAGGACCACAAACATAACAAATAAATGTTGGTTCTGCTGTGTGTACTGATCCTGTCATTCTGTGCATATGGGACAGTGATGAAAAATAATCCTATGTTTTATCTGTGAGCCAACATTTGAAAAAGTGGCACAGACATGTTTTTAAATAAATACAAAACCCTTTGTGATGTGTCAGTAAAGGTAACATCTCTAGGAGCCCTGGGCTCCTAGAGTGAATGATGTAAAGATACCATAATTAAAAGCATCTATGAGATACATCTGTACAGTGGTACCTCGCAAGACTAATGCCTCGAAAGACGAAAAACGCGCAAGACGAAAGAGTGTTCCGTTTTTTGAGTCGTTCCGCAAGACGAATTTCCCTATGGGCTTGCTTTGCAAGACGAAACGTCTTGCGAGTTCTTGCGAGTTTGTTTCCTTTTTCTTTAAGCCGCTAAGCCGTTAATAGCCGCTAAGCCGCTAATAGCCGTGCTTCGCAAGATGAAAAAACCGCAAGACGAAGAGACTCGCGGAACGGATTAATTTCGTCTTGCAAGGCACCACTGTAAAACTGAATATAGGAAAGGAATACCAGCTGCTGAAATTCCAGCTCTTGAAGAGTTTAGATATGAAATCATTGCTGAACTTAGCTAAAATAAGTCATAGGAGGAGAAAACTGCAGGATGCCTAATGCAACATTTTTCTTAAAAGAAGACTTTGTTGACGATTAAGGGTGAAATATTTCTAAGTATTTCTTGTGAGGAAAACAAATACCCAGTTTTTATGTTTAATTCTGTATGTCCCTAAATGCATCTATGAGGTGAAAATGAAACCCACTTTCAGTCCTGCCTTGTGAACTCTCTTGCAAAGTCTATTGCTTTGCTGATATGGATGCATTTTTTAAAAGCAAGCTCATGTTAAAATTTAGTTTTGAAACCTGGAAATCTTGCATTCCAGTTTCTATTTCATGTGAAACCTTTGCATTGGATACTGGTTAGTACTTCACTTTGGGGGTATTTAAATGTCTTATTTGTTTGTTTGCAGTGATATAACAGGATGCTTAGCTAACTTTCATAGTTCCGCTGGAAGCTAAAATGTGAATTTTAGCTCTGTACAAAACCGCGGCCTTTGCATAGGAAATTATTAGGAATCTGTTGACTGGTTTTAGTATAATGAGGGAATGATAATAGGTTGACCTGCATATGATAAGGAACACAGGGTTGCCAGCAAAAAATAGCAATCTCTGTAAGGTTCCCTCTCCTGGGACATTATGTTCCCCACCCCCACATTCCTGAAGGCTACTGAGAAATACAGCTACGCATTAGTTTGACATCAGGTTGCTATTTTTGCCTCCACTAAAGATGTACTCAGGCATTTGCTCTAATTTATTGGGGATCCTAATTTCACAGAGGACTCTACTCATGTTCAAGCGCTTTGCACATCTCCTTTTTTAAAAAAGGGGAAAGTTAGGAACTGAGTTGAGGCAGTGGGGGCCCAATGAATGTAGGACATATGGGGCAGGGCTTCTGCATATGACCTTGCCTCCGTCCTAACTTTGAGCACCCTTCTGCGCACCTTTCTGTCTAGTTCTCCTCTTAGCGGCCTTGATCCAGGCTAGCCTTGCCCAGTTTGGTGCCCTGCCGATGCTACAACTCTCTGTCTCCAGCCATTTTTTTTGGGGGGGGGGCAGCAGTTTGGGAAGGCCGACCCACACACTGTAACTTGTATTGCAGAAACAGGATAAAATTGGCAGAATTTTAATACATACTGATAGTATATCTAACATGCATACTCATAACTGCAGTAAATAAATTTTTAACACGAATTTTAATGCCTTATTTGTGTTTCTAGTTCCAGGGTGCCCCATGGTGGCTTCGCCCACATAATGGGTGGTAGTGGATTGCAAAATTTCACAATTGCTGCTGTGCCATATACCCCAAATCTTCTACCAACATCAAGCACATGGTAGGTTAAATAGCCTCATTTAAATGCATTGAGAACATGCCTTTGTTTTTCATTTGTTTTCCTTTTGTTGAGAGGGGCAAGAATTCTTCAAGATCAGAATTATATCTTCGTATAAGCTCATCAGAGAAATGCCTCTGGTCAGTATCATTAGCCAAAGCAGATCTGGTTGTTCTAGTCATAAGCTATAGGTGTTTCAATTATTTCTTCCACACTGTTGAAGAAAGAAATCAAACTTGTTGTATAGTTTTAATGGCCAGCAGTACAATCTCACTAAAGGATACTTCATGTTAAATTGCTATATTGCTTTTCTTTTTCTTTTAAGCTAAGAGAAATTTCTTTCCCCCCACCTGGCGAACATCTGAATACTAAGGGGGACTGCATTGCAGCAGTGCGTTTTCTCCCTGTAAACTTCATTTTCAAGGCTTTCGGATCTGAATGCAGATTTGAGAGTGCGGTGTTTAGCGTTGATTATCTTGTGCAAGACAAATGTTTCCCTCCAGATTGCATATTCTTAAAGGGATGCTTTCCTCTTTCGTTTTAGTATCAACATGCTGAAGTTGCCCGAGTACCCCCGAAAAGAGATCCTTAAGGACAGGCTTCTTGTGGCGTTACACTGCGGAAGCTACGGTTATACGATGGCATAATGAAGTCAGACAACCCCTCTGATTACCGATGTGGAATTCGGAGTGGCAGAAGTTAATCTAACAACCTGTCAATAAGAAGATGACGTTGGTTGGAAAACAACTTGATTTCGCAGTCCGTGAGCGGGATTGACTTCCATTGCAATTTATCCAGTTTTCCCTCTTCCTGTATCTCATCCTGATCTTGAGATAGCTGTTTCATGGTATACCGAGTACATTCTCGCTTCAGTTTTTAAATGGGAGTTCTGTATTAAGCATGTCATACTTTTCCCTTTCATCTCTCAAATATGAGGTTTCCCCCATTATGATTCTGCCTGCTCTTTATCAGATCTTTCAACTTGGTGCTTTCCCTCCTACTCAAAGGCCAATTACTCATGAGGGCTGCAATCTGGTATACACTTGGTGGGTCAGGATTTCTCAGACGTGGCCACCAGGAACTTTCAATGCTGCCACTCAGTCGCTAGTTTGCGCCATAGATTTGTATTGGATATGTACTTCCTGTGGCCTTGTCTATGGGTCACAGTTAAAGGGCAGTTTGAGAGCCAATGCATTAAGCCCAATCTATTTCATTGAAATAAAAATACTAAGCACGGGGGGAACTGGTACAAAATCTCAGCCGCTGCCTTTGACCATGCATTATCTTGCATGGAAAAAAATGCCATTTATTTATTTTTCTCTAGGGAGCATTGTACAGAAAGTTCAAAAAACTATGATGCAAAATACCAAATCTGATGTATTTTTTGTTCTGTTTACCTTAATGAAACTGTCACAAAAAAGTTTTTTTAGCTTTATAGTATTTTAATACCGATCTAAACATTTTTAAAAGTCTGTTCTGTTGTCAGCAAAGAAGTTTAACTTCTGGAGGGGGGGGGAATATAATTTATATTCTACACTTCAGATGTACAACACTATTCAAGCACCACTGAAGCGTCAGTGACTTCTTGCCCCTCCAGAGTTTGTATATATTTTAAAGGAATGAATCCTTTTATTTGGACGATACATTTCTCAGGCCTGAGCTGTGTGAAAAGTATGCATTAAAGTTAAATATTTTATTGTAACTTACTACTGATTGGTCATGTTTGTGAGTCTGTCCATGCTTATTTAGATGCTCTTCAAAGTTTCATATCTGCTTATTTAAATAAACAGACAGGTTTTGAGTAGTTTCTATAGCAGAGCACAAAATAAATAAAGGCCTAGGACCTAACAAGTGTTTGACACCTTTCTCCTGATATCTTAAACATATTAACCAGGAAGCACATTCCCTTTGTGTCAGTGGAATTTACTTTCCAATAAATGACTTGGGGTATAAATGGTGCTGTTAAGTCAGGACTTTGGGGCAGGTGACCAAGACTGGACTTGGAAGAATGAGTAGGATGGTTCCCAAGTACAGTCGTACCTCCGTTTATGTAACCCTCTGGTTATGTAAACTTTGGGATGCGCGCGCGGCAAACCCAGAAGTATTTTACCGGGTTTCGCCCTGCACGCATGGGCAGAAGCAGTCTGCGCATGCGCAGAAGCGGTCCTCAGGTTGCGGAAACCTCGGGATCTGAGCGGACGGAGAACGGATCCCATCTGCAACCGGAGATACCACTGTAAGAGGACTTTAAGATGGTTGGATGGCATCTTGTATGCCTTCTTCCTTCGACTCCTGCCACCAAGCTGGTGCCAAATGTCGTGCTCTGCTTTCCCTTTGACCACATCTGTGAGGCCTCCATACACACTGCCTAGGATTGCACCCTGGGAAGGTCACTTCGGTGCTGCTTGCACAGCGGTTTGACTCCCCCCCCCAAAGTCCACTCCATTGTCTCTTGAGACAGACGGATGCCAGCAACAATTTGTATCTTTTTCACAGAGAATTGCTGCATCTTTCTCTAAACCAGCTTTCCCTAACCTGCGTGTTCTGCAGCCTACTGAGGTTCCAGTGAAATGAGCTGCTATGGAAGAAAGGTTTGCACGTCAGTTGCTGGATTCTGGTACCTAGACTTCTGGACTTTTCATTGCATGTTGACCACTGGTTTCTAATGGGCTCACTAGTGCTGTGCAGTTACAAACTGGTGGTGGTGAAACTGCTGCAGGTAGGGAAGCCTGTAACTTGTTCCTTTTCAAGAAGAATGCAGAAACTTGTCCTGTGGGAAGCCTGAGGGATGGATGACATCCTCCAAGAGACCCTATTTCCAGCTCTTTGCCTGCACAGTGAATGAACTTCTCTAAGTTATTTCAGGTGAGTGGTTTTTCTTAAAAGTCATAACATGTCATTGGTATTTTATATGTATCACAAAAAGCTTATCTAAGTACTCACTGGGGAATAGAGATACAATTAGGCAACCTAGATTTCTAATGACTTTAGAATTTCAAACCAATATGCGTTTTCAAAGTGACTTTTGGTTATGTAATAGCCATGCATAAAGTGGACTGTATCTAGTATATTGACACATAATATAGGATTTAATTGTATTGAAAAGGGTATTTTAGAACACCTGTGTCCTTTTAACAACTGTGGACAAGCTTGTTGAGAAACTATAACTTAACTATATAAGCTTATAGTTTAGAATGTTTGATAGGTTGCTATCCCTCCCACATATCATATTCTTTGCTATGTGTCTTACCTAAAAAAAGAGTCTTGTCAGACCATAGGTTGTATTTATTCATGAACTTCTATTGAAATTGTATCAAGATTCTTTTAGATCTGAAAGCTTTGCATCTAATTTGCAAAAGCACTAAAGAATGACTCATGTTCTACATGCCATATCGAGAATCAAGGCTTGGATAGAGCGACAATAAACTTTGGTGGGTGTTTCTTTTACAACATATCAGTTGCATTGTTACTACAGTGGTACCTCGGGTTACATACGCTTCAGGTTACAGCCTCCGCTAACCCAGAAATATTACCTCGGGTTAAGAATTTTGCTTCAGGATGAGAGCAGAAATCGCACACCAGTGGCGCAGCGGCAGCAGGAGGCCCCATTAGCTAAAGTGGTGCTTCAGGTTAAGAACAGCTTCAGGTTAAGAACAGACCTCCAGAACGAATTAAGTTCTTAACCCGAGGTACCACTGTACTGTTGACATGTTAGTTAGAAAAATCTAGTATATATAAAAAAAGAGCAAGTGTGAGAGAGAAGCCCTCTGGAAAGAGTTCTGAAACTGGGAGTCATTCCAGATTATGGCTCAAGTCAGTGTGACTTGGATATCATGCAGTGCATATTCCCAAAGGAGGCAATTCCCACACACAGATCACACCCATTTTTAGGCAATACATTCAAATTCCAGTAAGGTCTCCATTGCACGTTATCTTCTGAGCACAGAAGCCACCCCTGCAGCATGGTTCCTTCCTTTGCTGTGAAGGTTAAATCTGACAGCCTGGCCAGCATGAAAAAGATCTCACACTGGGTTTCCTCCCCATACGAACACACTCTGTCTTCAGGTTAAGTGATGCTGACATGGGGAAGAGCTCCAGGATAAATGATGCTGGCTTGGGTGTGCTACTCCAATGTGGCCCACAGCTTCTTGCGCAGTGTAGGAAAAAGCTGTTCTACATACGGCAGCTCACATCTGTGGTGTCAAATGCAAAAATCTACGTCTTTACACCCCCAGCCTGCAAAATATATCACTCCAGCTGGAACCCCCCAAATTCTTGTTTGAAATCTAGCTGGGCTGGCCTGCTGTGGCGTTTCTATAATATTTTAATGGATACCTGGTGGGCTCTGTGGGAACGAGACCTGGGCTGCTTTGCCCACCTCAGCTTTAAGTACTTGTGACATCCGGTGGCGAGAGTTCAATGGTTGAGTTTTCTAGAGAGCACAGCTATTCATCAGGATTATTAGGATTCTCTGGGGATAGCTTCAGTATACTGATTGTCTTTGACACATCAGTTTGCTTAGATTAAAAGAAAATTGCTACTGTCTGGTTGAATTTTAAACACTTCAGAGAGAGAGAAAAGAACTCTAGAACTGTTTGGGCATATAACGCACCCTTCCAAAAGTATCGGGAGGTGGAAAGAAAACCGACTGAACAGTAATGCCTGATAACCACTCGGTGTAAATTTGTGGGTGTACAGAGTTGTGCAAATATTTCAGCGCTGTTTATTTGTAAGAATGTATTTCAATAATCTGTTCCATATTCTGCGGCAGCTTTATTGATTTTGATATCTAATCTCTTATCACCCCAGTAGTTTGATGTGGACAGAAATGTCTTAAATAAGCCTTGGATAAAAGATGTTATGCATTAGATCACCTACTTCATATTGAAACAAACTAAAAGTAGCCCTGTTTTTGTTTTGAGCCAGCCGTGCCCCCCTAAAAAAGGCCTTGGGAGAAATATGGAGTATGGTCCTTCAAATGTTTTTGTCTACCACTCCTTACTCCTGCTTTCTGCCGATGCACTTCTAGCCCCTGAGACGCAGTTCAGACCCAGTGTAAGGTTTCTTACACCTCTGACGAACTCATGTTTAAAGATGTGTCTCATTAATAGATTCAGTGTTAAGAGCCAGTGTCTGGTGCAGTGCCAGGGAGTGCCTGGGAAACCAGGGTTCAAATTCCCACTCGCCTATGAAGCTCCTTGGGTGACCTTGGGCCAGTCACTGCCCCACAGCCTAACCCTACCTGCCAGGCATTAAATGAGGAAGGGGAGAACCATGTACACCACTTTTTGTGTAAAACAAAACACTTAGGAATTCAAGGCAGAATGACACAGGTATGAATGGTTGGTCCAGAAGTACTAAGCTTCTTAAGACTGGGGTGCAGGTTAGAACACTCTTTCCCAGCCCTGAGTCCTCACAGACCACAACCCTCACCATCCTCAGCCAGCATGGCCAGTGGTCAGGGATGATGGGAGTTGTAGTCTAAGCTTCAGGAAGCCTGGGGCTTAAAGAAAGCAAGGGCTGTATGAAACTGCAGCATGAAAGTGTCCATAGCCAACAAGACGATCTCAGCAATTACTCCCAGGACCATCCGTCAATGCATAATAGGTAGCCCCTATTGACTCTATGTCCTCTCTATCATACAGAGCAACGCTATTCTCGCCACATCCTTTCCTACCATTTCTATAGTTTGTATCAATGGAAGTGTATGTTGTTATGTGCGTTTCCCTATTCCACGATGAACATAATTTTCTGCTTGAAGTGGGCTTTGTGTATGTGTCAAGCAGGATGACATCACATCCCACTTTTCCATTATCACGCATTCCTCTGAATAGGAAAAAGAACTTAATATGCAGTTTCCCATTTCCGCAGCAGCCTGTGTTGTCCACCATATCTAGCTTCACTCGAGATGTATCTTCATTCTACCATATGTATAAATATTTACAGTGAGCCTTTGTAGTAGAACAGTGTGGGGAGGGGGCTGTTAATTGGGTGATCTAATTGAGGTTCGAATTTACACATTAGAAACTCAGGAAGCAAAGTAGGCGTGGGAACCCATAGCACTCCTGTTGTTGCTGAATGCCCAGCAGCCTCCTTCAAAATGGCACATGGTCTGGGATGAGTTGCAGGTTCTCCACCCTGGAGGATAAACAGGAATAGAGATCACAGACTCAAGATGGTAATTGAAATAAATCTGTTGCCTAATTGCTGTACAGTGCTTCATTCAAAACATATCTATAAGAAGACTATCTTCTTACTGAAGATAAAGATATTCTGACCTTTGAAGCAAAACAGCAACAGAAAGCAATTTAAGATAGCATATAGTACTTAGAAAATGATGCGGATTAAGAATGGCATAAGGCTAGCATTATAATTGCATTGGCAAAGCAATCAAGGTGGTCGGAATGACAATCTTCAGCTTACTATTTTCTTCTCTAATTGAAGATTTGGCCCCCTATCGCTCTGCAGTCCACCACAAAACACCTTTTACTGCAGGCTCATTACTTAACTAGGCAAACCCATGTAAGTTGTAGACCGTGGGTGCCCATAATCTAACTAGAGAAGAGTGTAACTGGGATCCTTGCTTACCTGGCATTTATTCAACTTTGAAACATTCCTATTTTGACAGTGTTGTGATTCCATATTTGCAAAACAATCTTGTATTCTTTTTCTGCACTTTAGCATCTTATCATGCTGATATTATGTTTTTCAAGATGCCATTATGACTGCCACTGAGAGTCAGCAAAAAGTTCCAGGCGCTCTGCACAAAACAGCACAGAGCTGTATTTTTCTATCCTTGTCATCAACATTGGTCCATCATGGTGACTTGCTGAAGTTGATGGTTCCTAAGACTTACCAGGGATGGCCATGATTTGAAGGAAGGATCTATTTTGGCTTCTTTAGTGTACTTCAAATTCAAAGCCCTAAGCTCAAAAACTTGGCAGTCAACAAATGTTGCTTGTTTTAATTTATTAAGTTTAAGTGGATAATGGGCGTAGTATTATTATTAAAATCTTGCACAGGTTCTTGTGGTACAATAAAAACAATTTGCACTGTTAACCAAAAGTCACAGGTTATCATTATCAAAAGCAGCTGGAAATAATATTGGTGTATTAACTGCAACTGCCTTATAATGTGGAAATGTATGACTTTATAATCAGTTGCCATATTTTGTCCCAATACTGTAATTTGAATTGGTATAACATTACATTAATTATAGCTCTTCAACTCTGTATGGTCATAAATAGTATAAAAGAGAGACTAGATTTAGTTCAGATTTATTAGCCAGGGATCCTTCTGTCACTAGACAACAAAAGGCAATAAGCTACAAAAGAGTAATAGATTTCTGAAATCTCTTACTATTACCACTATTACTGTTAATAATGATTATTAAAAATATTCTCTGAGTGGCTTACAAGAAAGGCAATGCTAAAACACAATATAGAATAATTTAAATTAATAGTAAGTAAAAAAGTATTGAGAATAAACTCATTATTAGTAGACTTGTGTCTCTGTAATGAATGACAGGGAGAACATTTACATTCATTTGCACAACCCTTTTTCAGAAGAAAAACCAGCTTTTAAAATGTGTTTAATCCTTTTTAAACGTTCTACCTTTGAAGTACAACAATATAAACAACACCAAAACTTTAATTCCTACCCTGATCCAAAATACAGAATCGTAGCATCTGTTACATTCATTCTGGGTGGTATCACGCAGTCTCTCTGATGGCAGAAGGAATCTATCGCTAGAATGAGAGGGGAATTTTTCAGTGATTCATCCTCACACATACCAAATCTTCTCTTGAGGGCCCTCAACAATCCAAAAACATATTTAGGGATATGTGTGGAGCTGCTTGGAGGAGAAGGAATTACCAAAAAGTGCTCTCCACCCGGCTCATTCCACTGACAAGATTCTTCCCATTGGATACCACCCTGTGAGCAAAACACAGGAATGGAACTTCACAAAACAAACACACATGCAACTATGCACAGACTGTTTTTCAATTATTCCCTCTCAACTAAACAACACAATTATTTTGAAACCTGTCAGATATGCTCATGCCTTTCAGTACAATTCAAATGCTGATACATTATGCCCAGATATAGTTGGTTTTAAGGTGTTTGAAAGAAGTATTAGCTATTGAAATAAGTTTTGAAGTAGTCTCCCCTTCCCACAGAAATGGAATCCTTTAGATGTGTCAGACTCTCTTGTTAAATTTAGCATTTAACATGTAAAATACCTTTCTGGCAGAATCTATTTTCCACAGGTTTGCTAGTGTCGCCAATACTCAGGAGTAAGTATCGAATAACAGTCATTCAACTGATATGCTGAACAGTTTTTGGCTTAGTGAGTCTCTCTGAGTTTGAGGTGTGGAGGAGACATTGCACACTTAGCTAGGTAGCTGGAAAATGTAAAATGCTCCTCTTTTCTCCAGAGCCATCAAAAGACTGACAAGGTCAGGAAGACTTTTGCTCATTCATGGGAAAACGTACATTATAGGCAGTAGCAAATCACTTGAGAAAAGAACTCCAGCGCCTGCAGTTGGGACCTTGCAAAATCATTCTGTAGGTTGGCCAGGTGGAAATATATGCCAAACATCTGCCTCTGTTAGCTTCAGGAGAAAATGAATTCACCCCTAGGTATTCCAGATACTTGCAGCAAATGTTCACATCTTGGTCTGAAGGACACATCAGCTAAATTTGCCAAGTGAGGAAGCTCTGATGAAGTGGTAACAAAGCCATGTTTAGAAATGTCAGCTTTCCTATCAATGACATCTAGGTGTACGACTCTTGTTTGGAAAGCGAGAAGAGTTCTTGTTCATCTTCTAGAGAAGGTCCAAATGTGGTGATTGTGCTGTTTCTTTCTTGCCAAGGTTTTTGTTGGGTTTTAGATTCTGAGCAGCTTAATGTTGATTTTCATGGAGACACATCACCCGAGTATCTTCCTTTGACATGCCCAAGACTCTGACCAGGTACAGTGGTACCTCGGGTTAAGAACTTAATTCGTTCTGGAGGTCTGTTCTTAACCTGAAACTGTTCTTAACATGAAGCACCACTTTAGCTAATGGGGCCTCCCGCTGCTGCTGTGCCGCGATTTCTGGTCTCATCCTGAGGTAAAGTTCTTAACCTGAAGTACTATTTCTGGGTTAGTGGAGCCTGTAACCTGAAGCGTCTGTAACTCGAGGTACCACTGTATTGCCTTAGTAATCCACAGTAGTAGCCCTATTCACAGAAATCTAAAACTAAGCACCATGGAGATACTAGTGAACCTGCCCAGCTATTGTGCAAACTTATATTGCAGTACTTTGTAGTGGTTGCTTTCTCATTGTGCATTACTTTGTGTAGGTTTTTTTTTTTTTTAAAAAGTCATTTGTAAATTTATTAAACTTAACCCATCCTCCCTATTATGCTGGAACTCAAAGTATTAATGTGACTGCTGTAGTTTTGCCCCAGTTCAGATATTTGTGATCTCTAAGCGATTTATCTAGCTCTGACTTGTGGTCTCATTGCCCAGTCATTTCTAGTTTGTATCAATAAATGGGGATGGGGAACCTGTGGGAGTCTAGATCTTGTTGGGCTCCCATCAGCCCCAAATATCATCAGAGATGATGGGAGTTGTAGTCCAACAATTTATGGAGGGCCACAAGCTCCTCATTGCTGCAATAGACACGAGTAACAAACAGGCTTTCAAGTGGAAGTGTAGGCCCATTTCCCTCAGTTAAGATCTTGGTTAGCCCGACTTCCTTTCATCTTGAGTTGTGAAGCAAAGTTTCACCAAGGTTGCAGTTCTCTTAACCTTCAGCAGAGCGATGGAACAGGCCAGCTGTTTCTGTTTGTTAATCTTTACTCACTCTGCAAAGCAACTGAATCCATAGCAAATGACAATAATAAAGAAACGATGCCTGACAGCTTTGTCTCTCTTCAGTGCCAGAGAGGGGAAAACAGCAATAATCAGGCTTTTCGCATGACAACCTAGAGAGGTCAGCCTTGTTGACAGCCTTTCTGCATAGCGCAGCATAATTGCAGAAGAAACCGCTTTCATGCTGCTTCATTACTATCATTTTCCATGCAATTTCAGTGCCCTTTAGCAGCTCTAGTTTTATCACACCTGTTAGTGTGAAGTTCGGCATCGGGATCTGTGTCTGAGCCTTTTAAAAGACACCTGCCAAAAGTGGCATTTCAGCACATACAACTGACAGCTGCAGTAGGCGGGCATCTGTTAAAATCCTTACAGTTAGTGCTTACTATAACATAGGGTTTTTTCAATGGGCAGGCTTCTGAAGGTTTATTATAGGATGCCTATGCTTTGGGGTGGAAGCTAAACAGCTTGTGATGACTACTTATAGGAAAGATAGGTAGCATGAGGCTTTCTAGGTTTGGTTGGACTGTGACCTCCATCAGCATGGCCAATGGTCAGAGATGGTGGGAGAAGGATCTCTCTTGTCAAATTAAAGTTTACTTCCCTCACGTCTAGTGTCCACTCAGAGTGGCTTACAACCATTTTAATTCACAATACAATGAAAAAATAAAATAGGAAGACCACAACAATAGCATTACATAAAATTTATTTGTAACCCAACACGATCTAGAGGACCAGAGGCTCTCCATAAATACAGGGGAACTGATTCATAAGGCCGTCAGTGCTTGTGGGGCTTCTTTCAAGCAACGTAAAGAGACCTAAAGGTAAAGATAAAGGGACCCCTGACCGTTAGGTCCAGTCGGGACGTGGGTGGTGGTGGTATGGGTTAAACCACAGAGCCTAGGACTTGCCAATCAGAAGGTCGGCGGTTTGAATCCCCGTGACGGACTGAGTTCCCGTTGCTCGGTCCCTGCTCCTGCCAACCTAGCAGTTCAAAAGCACATCAAAGTGCAAGTAGATAAACAGGTACCGCTCCGGCAGGAAGGTAAACGGCGTTTCCGTGCGCTGCTCTGGTTTGCCAGAAGCGGCTTAGTCATGCTGGCCACATGACCCGGAAGCTGTACGCCGGTTCCCTTGGCCAATAAAGCAAGATGAGCGCCGCAACCCCAGAGTCGGTCACGACTGGACCTAACGAATAAATGCCTTTCAAAAGAATAGCCATCTTGTTGGTCAGGATTATCAGCATAGAACCGGAACCTTCTATAGCAGTATGGTAAGCCATTACAGTTCCAAAAAGTCGCAAAGGTTGTCATGCCTGTAGTGAATGTTGTTATAAAACTGGGGGGGGGGGGGAGAAACATTCACACAATTTTTAAAAAGCCTGTGATGAATTGATTTAGAATCTGGTCACCTTATCATATTCACATCCCTGAACCACCCCCACAACACTTCTCCCTGTTTTTTCTAGAGTTCCTTTTGGGATGGCTGATACATTTTTCAGGGCAACTTTTTCCTGTTTTTTTTTTTTTAGTAGTGCATTCCTTAAAGTATTTCTATGGATCCAGGCCCATATGTGAAATTACACACAGTGATTTTGTTGCATGTGTTGAGCGCATAGTATTGGAAAGTCCTTGCTGGGAAATCTGATTGTCTGAAGTGCCTCAGGCACAATTTTGTGGCTGTTTTCGCCTTGTACAAGAGGTAAAATACTATAATATATTTACTGTCTTAGTAAGTACTGTCTGAAATACAGAAGGCTTGGTTACTGTAATAAAAAGAAATTGTTTTCCATGGTGGTGGGGAGGCTAATAACATAATCAAACAAGGGACTGCTGTCAGGGTGAAAAGTGAGGACAAAAAAGTGGAAGGTATATTTATTTTCTAGGAGCTGAGCAGAATATCATTTGTTATTAATGCAGGGAATACTGCAGAGTTGGGAGAGCTGTGGAGATAACAATTTGCATATAAGATGTAATTTATTTACTTTCTTTCATATTTCACAGCTAGCTTTTTCCTCAAATACTCATATATAAAATAAAATATGTATGTGTGCACAAGAGAGTAAATCAGTCAGGAGTGGTTACTCTGAAAACATCAAACATTTTTGAAATGTTTTAGGAATAGGCTCAAGTTTGTGAATGCTTTCGTCACCCGTTTACAACCCAGTATGGCATATCCGTAAGGAATTGTTGAAGCATGTTCTGCTGTTCATTGGATTGCTAAAGATAACCCAAAACACTATTGACAAAGGGAAGGGATAGCTCAGCTGATAGAGCATGAGACTCTTAATTTCAGGGTTGTGGGTTCGAATCCCATGTTGGGCAAAATATTCCTGCATTACACAGGATTGGACTAGCTGACCCTTGTGGTCCCTTCCAATTCTATGATTCTCTGCCTTTTTTCTTTTTTAAAAAAATCTGATATTTAAGTTTGTTTGTTATTACACACCCTTTCCTCCAAGGACCTCACAGTTCTCCTGCTCCCTGAGGTAGATTAGGGAAAGAGACAGTGGCCTAAGGTCATGCAGTGAGCTTCATGGCTGAGGACAGATTTGAGCTTTGGTCTCCCACATTCTAGCCCAGCACACAAAAAACCACACCACACTCCCAGAGGCGGAGCTAGCTGCAGGGTGAGCGGTGAGCATCCCGGGGGGCTGATGTCACCCCCCTGGGATGACACCCGGGGTGGACCGCACCTACAATGCCCCCCTTCCTCCACCAGTGCACACTCCTCTTCAGGGTTAAAAATAAGTTTATGGGCTTGCATCCAGACTTCCCAGGGGCATTACTTCTGAGCATTTTGTTGGAGGAAGGTGGGAGGCGAGTTCTAGCCTGCTGCCCAGTGTGCACTGAAAAGCTGCCCAGAAAGGCTGGGGGAGCCTTCAGGGCAAAATGGGAGGTGACACTAGGAACTGTAGGGTTATGAGGGAATGATCAAACCTGGTTTCTCCCTTTCATCCAGTTAGAGCTGAGCTTTCCAAACTCTGTGTTGCGACACTCTTTTAAGGGGTTGGTTTAACCTCCGGTTTGCTAGTAAAACTGAAGTACTGTGTCGCGAAATGATGCATGTCTCAAAAGTATGTCACCAACATGAAAAGTCTGGAAAGCTCTGAGTCAGAGCCTCCTCCATTCATGGAAAGAAATTTATTGATCCAGCCCATCATTTCCTCATTTCTTTAGTGTTAATTCTTTGATTACAAATTCTAAGGCTGCAATTCTGTGATTTTTTTTTTCTCTTTCTTGTGAAATGTAGACTGAAGAGTGGCAATTGAGAAAAAGGAGGAAAGCTCCTTGCTTTTCTGCCTCTTACTACAATTGCATCCTGCCCCCCCTGCCCCCATATTAGCTTGCCTTTCTATTTGGGGGAAATGTGTTCCCTGACACCCCTTCCATATTTACAGGCCTCTATTTGTGTTGCACAGCAAAGGGAATGTTCTCTCTCATCTATGCAAGCATGGCACATCCATGAACGCCTGCGCCTTGTTTACCTCCTTTATAGAAAATTAAACTGCTCATCTCTGTCATGTATAATGATCTTCCTGATAGGTTGCTATTTGCATATAGAGTGAAGCCTTCTGCGATTTCAGTTCTCTGCCCTTTCTGCCATAGAATGTGCTGCCAATGAAAAATAAAGAGGCATCTCTTAACACTGAATGTTTGTTTCTTGTGGATAAATTTTTTTTCCTGAGGGGGAGAGGTAAAGAGGTCAGAAGGTGTCTGCATATATAGTTAAAGATGGGGATTGATTCTGGAATCTGTTTCCAGGCTGCCATTCATTAACTGAGCCGCTCTGTTGCTAATCATGGACTATCAGTATTCCATGTATGCTTCCTCTGTGCTTAATGTTGGTATAAATTGTATTTATAATTTATCTGTTTGAAAGTGAGCCATAATCCATTCACAAGGGATCCCTCTGTAAGCCTTCTCCATGTATTTTGGGTAGCAGCTTGAGGCTGCCATCCTAGTCACATTTACCTGGAAGTAAGTCTCATTGAATGGGGCTTGGACAGTGAGTGGTCCTCCTAAGCAGCACACCTGTTTCTGAGGTTTCCAAAGTACTTGTCTGAATTTCAAAATCTTCACTGTAACTGATGGGATCCTGGAATGTCCCATTTTTGGGTCCTGAGCTCTTGCGGGAGTCAGCTAGCTCATGCCAAGGCATTTGTTTTTTTGGTCTTGCACTCTGGTGTGAGTCAGCTGGTTCCCATGAAAGCTCAGGAACAAAATAAAAATTAGTGTCCCACTTTGGATCACCCAGATGTTGGAGGGTATGAAATCTGTGTCTCAGCTGGTATTCCTGCATAGGGATGCGGGTGGCGCTGTGGGTTAAGCTGCAGAGCCTAGGACATGCTGATCAGAAGGTTGGCGGTTCGAATCCCCGCGATGGGGTGAGCTCCCGTTGTTCCCTGCTCCTGCCAACCTAGCAGTTTGAAAGCACATCAAAGTGCAAGTAGATAAATAGGTATCGCTACGGCGGGGAAGGTAAACGGGGTTTCTGTACGCTGCTCTGGTTCTCCAGAAGCGGCTTAGTCATGCTGGCCACATGACCTGGAAGCTGTACGCTGGCTCCCTCGGCTAGTAAAGCGAGATGAGCGCCGCAACCCCAGAGTCGGCCACAATTGGACCTAATGGTCAGGGGTCCCTTTACCTTTTACCTAGTATTCCTGCATTTCATTTTTTTTTAAATAATATTTTTTATTGCTTTTTTCCAAGGTCAGAAACATAATCATATAACTCAGCAAAAGCGTTTTTACAGGAGAAAAAAGAAGAAAATAGAGAAGAAAAAAAAAATCACATTTTCAAACAATTTTTCATAATCCACTGGACTTCCCCACATCCTCCGCACCCTGCATTCTTTACAATAAAAAATAACAGCAAATTGATACCTTGTTTCATGCGTTTTTGTACTTTCATCTAATTATATTTTAGATTTAGAGTGCGTATTATTAGCTCACTTTCTCCCATCATCAATCCCAAAAAAAGGAACATTACTCTAAAATTTAGACTTATCACAGTCATAACTTAATTTCCACCATTTTCAAAGTTAATCACTGAAGCTGTTTTTCCCAAAACTTAGCAAATTCTCAACATTCATATAACTTATAGTGTTTTTGCAAATAGTCCTTAATTTTTTTCCAGTCTTCTTCCACTGCCTCTTCTCCCAGGTCTCGGATTCTGCCAGTCATTTCGGCTAATTCCATGTAGTCCATCAGTTGCGTATGCCATTCTTCCAGCGTGGGTAACTCCTGTGCCTTCCAATATTTGGCTATAAGAATTCTTGCTGCTGTAGTTGCATATAAAAAGAAAGTTCTATCCTTCTTTAACACTCTCTGGCCCACAATGCCCAGGAAGAAGGCCTCTGGTTTCTTGTGAAAGGTATACTTAAATACCTTTTTCAACTCATTGTAAATCATTTCCCAAAAGGCCTTCACCTTCGGGCATGTCCACCAGAGGTGAAAGAATGTTCCTTCAGCCTCCTTACATTTCCAACATTTATTGTCAGACAGATGATATATCTTTGCAAGTTTGACTGGGGTAATGTACCACCTGTATATCATTTTCATAATGTTTTCTTTCAAGGCACTACATGCCGTGAATTTCATACCGGTGGTCCATAACCTTTCCCAGTCTTCAAACATAATGTTGTACCCAATGTCTTGGGCCCATTTTATCATGGCTGATTTAACTATCTCATCTTGAGTGTTCCATTTAAGCAGCAAGTTATACATTCTTGAAAGCACTTTCGTCTTAGGTTCAAGTAGTTCTGTCTCTAATTTTGATTTTTCCACCTGGAATCCAATTTTTTTATCCTTTTTAAAAGTCTCTTGAATCTGGGCATAATGTAACCAATCTCGCACCTTGTTTTTTAATTTTTCTAAACTCAACAGTCTCCAATTGTCTCCAGTTTTTTCTATTATCTCGCAGTATTTTGCCCACCCAACCTCCATATTGAGTCTTTTTGGGGCCTTCGCCTCCATTGGTGAGAGCCACCTCGGAGTCTTATTTTCAAGTAAGTCCTTGTATTTAGTCCAGACAGTAAATAAAGCTTTCCTGACAATATGGTTTTTAAACAATTTATGACTCTTTACCTTGTCGTACCACAAATATGCATGCCATCCAAAAGCATTGTTGAACCCTTCCAGATCTAGGACATCAGTGTTTTCTAGTAAGAACCAATCTTTCATCCAGCAGAAGGATGCAGCCTCATAGTATAACCTTAGGTCTGGCAGGGCAAATCCCCCTCTTTCTTTTGCATCTGTTAGTATTTTAAATTTTATTCGGGGCTTTTTGCCCTGCCAGACAAACTTCATGATATCCTTCTGCCACTTTCCAAAACATTCCACTCTGTCCACGATCTGCAGGGTTTGAAACAAAAACAACATCTTTGGCAATACATTCATCTTTACAGCTGCAATTCTTCCCAACAAGGAAAGTTTCAGTCTTGACCAAACTTCTAAATCCTTTTTGATTTCTGACCAACATTTTTCATAACTGTCCTTGAATAAATTCAAGTTTTTTCCAGTCAGATTAACCCCCAGGTACTTCACTTTTTTAACCACATTTAACTCCGTTTCTTTCTGGAAACCATCTATCTCTGAAGGTGTCAATTTTTTTGCCAAAACCTTAGTTTTTTGTTTGTTCAACTTAAATCCCGCCACCCGACCAAACTCATAAATCAATTCTAAAGCTTTTTTTGTACTAGATTCTGGCTCCTGTAATGTTAAAACCAAGTCATCTGCAAAAGCTTTCAGTTTATACTGTATTCCTGCATTTCAGAGGGTTGGACTAGATGACTCTTGGGGTCCCTTCCAACTCTACAATTCTATGATTCTAAGCAGTTCATCCTGAATGTCCATTCCTTCCCAGTTACCTTTCTTTTTGTTGCAGGGAAATGGAAACAAACATTGGCCATATTCCCTAAAATCCCTTCACACCCCTGAGATCTGGATATGCCTTATTTTACTTCTGAGTTTATAGAGTGTGAACAACCCTGTGCTTATATCTTGCATAGAGTGATACGAATTGGAAGCTAATGATGCAGTAAACAAAAAGCAAGTGTTTGCTTTAGAAAGATGTGCATTACTATGACTTCTAGTGGGCAGTTTTTATCATGTTCTTTATTGTTCAGGATCAAGACCTGTGCAGAAAAGCACTTAGTTTAATAGCACCCTCTCTGGGTTGTGTATGAAGTAGATTTTGGCGATGTGTGACCTTTCAAAATATGAGAATGTGTATTCTTATACTTTCAGTGTGGAATTTCAGAAATATCATTGACAACTTCATTTTGTCACCAAGTAGTGGTAGGTTTTCATGGTGACCACTACCTTTATCTAAGAGGACAGGTGCAGTGATTTACTGCTACTTATTTTTTAAAATAGACCATAATTATAGGAGAGAAAAGCAATAAGTATTCTGTGAGGGGTTTTTTTGGCAGTCTACTGCCTGCTGCTTATTCACCCCCACCCCTTCAGACCCACATCCAATGTGACGCCTACATGAAATCAGTCAAGAACAAGAATTTATATAATTACATTGACTTCTTGTAACTGCAATGGCTAACAACTTCATTTGGTATATTTCCTGCCTGAGATGAAGATATAAGTATCCATGCTTTCAAGCTGCCATTTTTATATGTATTCTGAAACCATATTGTGCCTCACTGGTCTAATCTTAGGGTCTTTAGGAGACTCCAAACATTAGGCCCCTATTATATATATAGGATGATGAACTTAGAGTTCCAAAAGTTCAGTGTGGGTGTGGAAAAGACACATTGTATTTCACATGTGTCTTTTTATTTCTGTAGTTATGAGGTAAAGATAAGCAGGGATATGATCCCATATTGGATTTGAGGAAAAGGCTGAATATATAGGCTCCACTTTCCTCATGTTTGCAGAAATCCTGAGATATTGATGATCAGAGCACAGGTGCCATGAAATGTACTGTCTGTTAAGAGCCATTCACAGGACCTACCTACATTGATTCCATGTACATAGGAAACTGCCTTACATCAAGCCAGAACATTGGTTCATCTAGTTCAGTATTGTTTACACTGATTGGCAGGAGCTCTCCAGGGCCAAAGACTGGGACATTTTCATTCCTACCTGGAGATGCCAGGGAAAGAACAGGGTGGGGTGCTCTAACACTGAGCTATGTGGTGATTTTATGAAAGGGGTGTGCAATGACCAGCAGCTCTAACGCATCCACTTCCCCTGCTTGCACTGAAGTGTCTGCTATCAACAGAACTGCTCTAAATCTCATTACCTGACCAGGCAAAATTGGAGAACTATTTTTTCAGCTCCAGGGCGGATTGTGTAATTTTTTTGTCTTAACCCTAACTTATTCTACCCTTCTGAGAAAACCCCCACCCCACCCTCCCACTATATATAAGGGTCTGGTGACTTCTGTTTCAGTGTATCTGAGGAAGTGTGCATGCACACAAAAGCTTATACCCAGAACAAACTTAGTTGGTCTCTAAGGTGCTATTGGACAATTTTTTAATTTATTTCGACTGTGTCAGACCAACACGGCTACCTACCTGAATCTTATATGAAGTAGGTTAAACTAAACAGTAACATACGTGGGCTATGCATGGGGGAAAAATTGATTCAGTTCACATTCACAGACAAAACTGCCTAATTCACTTTCCAAGAACTGGAACACAGCCATCCTTTGAACTGTGCACTTCTCTGAATTGCAATGCAATTCTCCAGCCAAGTAATGTGCACAAAAATGCATATACTAGGATAAAGCGGGCATAAAAATGCATGTATTTAGTGAAAATAACATTAAAAAATGCATTATACATGGGGAAAATTGTTTTACAAAAATGTGTTTTAGGACAAATTTGCACGTTCTAGCCTAGAACTTTACTTCACTGTCTTCCAGTGCAGTTCAGTGGAGTCAGTTCAGCTCCCATATTCAGGGCACTTGGAAACCGAGTTCACATGAGTCTTCTATGCCTCATATCTGTTGTCAAGTCTGTTGTCACTGTCTTATCTCTGCACACAGTCTCATATTGTGCATATTGCCTCTGTTTGCGAACTACCACAAGCAATTTATTTCCTTTGCTTTTGCATTCTTGACAACATATATTTTGTTCTTGCCGGCTAGAGGAGATTTTTTTTTTTTTGGTATTTAATTAAACTCCATGAATTTGCCACACATCCTAATGACTAGTTAAATCGTTAGCTTTAAAAGAAGGGGGCATTCAGTAAAAATGAAGTGCACCTGGAAAGCCATTTTCACAAATAACACCCTAGGTATTTAAATGAGAGGGGTGGGGGAATCCATTGCCAAGCTTCATAGGAAGACAAACCTAAATCCTAACTTTGGTGATCATAATTGTTGTTTGTAATTTGGTTGTCTTGATGATGCATATTCCCACTTATCTCTATTAGGGCTGTGATTAAATGTCAGAGGAGTATTCACGTCACTTCATGGCTTTGAAATCTACCTGTCAGTTTGCAGAAAGCACAAGTAATTAACTTCCAGAGGCACCTCTACCTCTGTGGTGGTGGGGGGGGGGGAACAGGCTTTTAAAATTTATGCCATGCCACAGCGCCTGACTAGAGCCCATCCGTTGCATGCATTTACAACGAGGCTTGAAGAAACAAGTGTCATTTTCCTGACAAGGGTTTGGAGCTTGCATTTTGAATGCTTACAATTTCAGTTATTTTTATAGGCAAACTCAGCAGGCCTATTCACAGTTCTTGGGGGGGGGGGAGTTAGAGGGATATAGGGTGCTTTCTGATGAATCGGAATTAATTTATTTGGAACAGGCTTATTTATGCAGCTGTTATTTTATGAGGCTGTGGCTTTGTTGAACTTGACTGTGACTGTCTGAATATGTATTACCCTGTCCAAAGTAAAACTTCTCATGTTGTGGTCATAAGCTGTGGTTCAAAATGGTTCAGAGTGTTGTCCTTGTATAACTCATCAGAAAGGAGGATGGGGGACAAAACTCGAATTATTTGGTTTTGCCTGCCGTTGGTGCTGGCTTCTTGACATCCCTGCCTTTTGCTCTACTGGTTGCAATGGGCACCAGTCAAAACTACTGGCATCTCTAGACTGTAGCTCAATATTACATCCTGCAAGCATTTGGAAGAACATGACTATTCCAGCACAATTTTATGCTTCCCTAGTAAACTATTACGTTTACTTGGAAGTAAGTTTTGTATCTGTGTCTGTATATATTTCACCCTTCCTCCCAAAGGAGCATAGGGTGGCAAACACATTGTTATTTGTTTTTGCTGGATTCAACAAAGTGTGCTAGGAGGAGCTAATACAACATGACTTTCACTCCTGTGTGTGTGTGTGTGTGTGTGTGTGTGTGTGTGTGTGTGTGTAGAATCCCAGAACAGTGTGGGTGGAGGAGGGGGGAGATGGTTTTGTTGGGCAAGCTGAAATGTTTGTGTTGATGAAACAATTGGAAGAACATGAAGTTGAGTTCCTCCCAACATCATTAAAAACATACTAAAAACAGTTTTCAAACTATCATGTTCTCTCAGCCAATGATTTCAGGGCTGCCAGGAACAGGATCTTTCGGTCGTCGAATGCCTCAGTAAACAGGAATGGCAACAATGACCCAGACAATAATGAAGGAGACAGATGCACTTCACTAGGGAGGGCATTCCACAAATAGGAGACCACCACTGAGAAAGTCCTGCCAACCGGGCAGGCCCAAGTAAGGAAGCATAAATTTTAAGAAGTAAGCTCTACTGTGTTCAATGGGGCATATTTTCAGGTAGGTAAGCATGGGGCTGCAGTTCTACAAAGGTAAATATTAGGTCAACATCGCTTTAAATACACATCCCCCAAAAGTTGAAAAATGCCAGCTTGAAATCCGTTTCCACAGCTTGCTTTTAAAACCTGCCCCTTCCTCAGTAACTGTCACGCATCTCTTCTTGGTTTATTTTTTTAAACCCTATCGGCTCCCTTCCTGAAACTGATTTGTTAATCATGTTTTGGTGACTGACTTTTAGGCATATTTCCCAAGAATGTTAAGGCAGGCTTAATAAACACTAATATGTCTGCATACAAAACCAAATGATTATTATTCATGGGTGGGATTACACAGAATTAAACTTTCCCAAACTGCATCGAACACATTCAGCTAGACATGAAAGTAAGCTGAATTTCCATTTGGCTTGCTTCTAGCTGAGCCTTCAAATTATGAAGTGAAGCAAAGCCAAAAGATTAATACAATGAAAACAAAGATTGGGAAATTAAATGACACGATGCAATTTTCTGCCTCGTTGGGCTGGCACCAATAATATGCAAAGGGAAGCCTGCTAAGTGTTGGTTAGCTGTTGAATAAATGCAGGACAATCAGTCTCCTTCTCAAGGGAAACTATTTCTTTGACTGATATAGCCATTGACCCTTCCAATTACTTACACTTCCCCTTGCACAGTGTGAAGCAATGGTCTATCCCCCCCCCTCTGCTGAGGGCCATGCTGCTGCCATTACTGTTTACACAGGTACATGCTTCACCACCATCACAGATACTTTAGAGTTAGCCTGGGGGCATGCCTAGGAAAACAAAGTGTTTCTGCCTCCATAATTAAATGTTAATACTGCAAGATATGGCATTTTATGTATGCTTAGAGTTGGTGCTAATCTACATTCCCAGAACCGTTTATGTCAGTTTCTCGTGTTCGGCGTATATCCCAAATTCATGCATCACTTTTTCCTTCCTGTGCCTCAGTGCTCCAGATGTAATTGCTTATTTTTTTTTTTTTAAAGAAATCCTCTTAATATGCATTGTTAAAAGAAAAGGAGTTGTGTATTTTAATATACACGAATTTGGGTTCCATTAGTTATCTATTCAAATAACGCTAAAGGTCCACTATACAATGAAGAATGTGGAATATTTTATTATAACAATTGTCCCTATGTTGTTGTTGTTTAGTCGTGTCCAACTCTTCATGACCCCATGGACTAGAGCATGCCAGACACTCCTGTCTTCCACTGCCTCCCACAGTTTGGTCAAACTCATGTTCGTAGCTTCAAGAACATTGTGGTTCGAGGACCCGATCCCCGCTTAGTGAAATGAAGACACAAGGACACGTAATATAAGATTAATGGGTCAAGAAAAGGCCACAACTTTATTGATTACAGCAAGTGAAAAGGTATTGGCTTAGGCATTGGATCACGTGACTTGACTCCACCCACTCGGAGAGGGGTGAGTCTAAAAAGGGGGAGGTTATTCACCAGTAGGTGGAGCCCGTTGATGCTAATCCAACTATAAGCTCTCCCCTGATGTCACCGAGGGTCGTGCCATGGCCCCCCGCCACACAGGCATCGGACTGGATCCACAACCGCTTGATTCCTTTAACGGAATACCCAAAATTGAAGGCGTAGGCAATGGCCACACCTAGCCCTTCCACCACCACAAACACATTCCAATGCCTAACCTACCCACCAATACTACGAAAGTTGTGACGGTTGCTATGAGGTAGGCGAAAAAACCACAAAGCCTAATGCCAAATGGAAAAATTCCTACCAGGCCCCCTGGACAACCTGGGCGACCAACCTAAGGTCTATAGCAAGGCCAAAAGAGAAATTGAAACCCTGAGCTCTGAGGGAGTGGAGGGTGGGTGACTTGCAACGGGATGGCGAAAAGTGAGACCGCGTGGCTGGCGCAGCAACAAGTTAAGCTGCTGTCCACGTCCCCTTCAAGCCGCCTGGTTGGGCGCTTGCCCATGGGCGTGGTGCGCCAGCCAGGTGAGTGTGTGGCAGGGGGCTAACGCCCCCTGCTTGAGGCAGAGATTGGATCCCGCCCACAACCCCTCCCCTCTTTGCAGGAGGAGAGTCTCTGTCCAACCATCTCGTCCTCTGTCATCCCCTTCTCCTTGTGCCCTCAATCTTTCCCAAAATCAGGGTCTTTTCTCATGAGGTGGCCAAAGTATTATCCCTATATGTGCCCTTAAACCTGATTATTACTCAATGTGGGAATGATGCTGTAAACATCAATATAAATAAAGAAAGGACATGTAACTTTATGGGCAAGGGCAGATCTATTATGAAACTAATGAAGCTTAAGCTTCAGGCCCCCTAATTTTGGAGGGCCCCAGAAGTGACTTTAGTCATGCATGTATATAACATTTCCCTAATTTTCATCCCCTTCCCTCCCAATAGCTCAAAAATTATAAGGCATTTTTATTCATACCAGTGACTTTGACATTGTGGAATTGTGCCTTGGTGTGGTCTCATCGGCATTCATCCTATGTTGTAAGAAGGAATGGGAAAATGTGCCAGTTACCTGCACCTATTTCAGACTAGGGATTTCCATCCGATAATCAAACAAAATATTATAGTCATTTCAGACAGATATAAGAATATTTCAATCATTTTTAAAAAATGGTATCTGAAGAAGAGTGCATGCACACGAAAGCTTATACGCGGAACATACTTAGTTGGTCTCTAAGGTGCTACTGGACAATTTTTTAATTTTTATTTATTTATTGACTGCGTCAGACCAACACATCTACCTACCTGGATTTAAAAAATATGTTTATGGAATAGCATAAGCAGCTGATACATTGGAATTTCCAAATGGAGCAGATGAGTAATGAAGCTATTTTTATCCCTTCCATGTTATTTTAAACATATCTTATGAATGGAAATCCATAAGGAAATTATTTCCCCATAAATATGAAGAGACCCATGAGCAGCACAAAGCACCCGTAATTTATTTACAAAACTCTTGATCAGTTCTTCGGGGTATAAGCATGGTATTATGTTTCTCAACAGATGATGCTTATGTGTGTCTTGCATCTTTTATTCCTTTTTTACAGGTATTACTGTTACTATTATTATTACCTAAATAAACAAGTAAGCCCTGTCCTGAATCTCAATGGCTTTCGAAAGAAGTAAACAATGACTTTTAATTAGAGGTTAATTTAAATTAAGATGATTCTGCAGTAATTGTCTTAGTTGTCTGCTTCACCAGATTTTAATGAAAAAGATTGATTGGTAGCATAATTAAGCACTCAAAGGGCTACTTTGCTTATTGAGGTTAGAACACCTTGATTCACCGCAAAAGTGTATTTTTAAGAAATGGAGTTGCAAAACAAAGTGTGCTTATGGCTTGAAGAGACGTGATCCTGCAAAGAATAGTCATGACTCATATTCCCTTTCAGAACTTGGAATGGATTGGCCTTGAAGGCAAATGATAAATTTGTGGCTATAGCACTTCAAGTGATAGTTGGAGACAGTATTTAACTGAAGTTGTGAATTTGACTATGATCTAGCACAGTGTTTCCCAAACGTTTTTGGGCAACGGCACACCTGCTTACCGGAAAAAAATCTCGCGGCACACCACCATTAAAGCCCCGCCCCGTCAGCGCGCAGCGTCACGCGGGGGGGGGGGGACGCACAAAAGTGAACGTTTTTTCCCTTCCCCTTGCCGGGGTGGGAGGAGGCAGCAGAGCGAGGGACTGAGGGACGGCGGCAGCTGAGGCGGCGGCGGCTGTTGTGGTGGTGGCGGCGATAGTGGGCGGAGGAGGAGCCGTCGCCGGGAGTTGCTGCTGCTGCTGTTGCTGCTGCTGCCCGGACATGCCGGCCTCCTCCTCCTCCGCTGTCTCGCGCTCCTCCCTTTTGCGCGAGCTGCCCCGCCGCTCGGCACCACCACCGCGGAGCCGCCCCCGGCTCGACGCGGATCCTCGCCGCCGCCGCCGCCTCTCGCCGCCCGACTCGCCCGCCTCCCTCCCACGGCACACCAGCCGGTGTCTCACGGCACAGTAGTGTGCCACGGCACACCGGTTGGGAAACACTGATCTAGCAAAGCAACTTGCACAGGCAAGTGAGTCTTTCCTACTGCGGACTACAGAAAAGGTAATTGTGAGTTGCCAGAACTCTTTTTGCAACAGCACATGTGGTTGCAGGTGAAACCAATATTTTTAATTCATTTCAATTAGGGTTTAGGACTCATTTTGGCATGGAAACTGCTTTGGTTACAATGTATGGTGAGCTTTGCTGGAAAAGAGGAGGAGGAGGAGGATTACTGATCACTCTGTGACTGTTGATACCATCAACTATGGTATTTTTCTGGAGTAGCTCTCTGAGTTGGGAGTGGGTGGCACTGTTGTGGTGGTTCCAATCCTAGTTGGGCAACCATCTTCAGAGGGTGTTGCTTGGTGAGTCTTATTTGGTCTTGTGGAGTACAGTCATCCAGAGTTTCTCACTGCATTGTCAGTGCTAGACTGATGATATGAGGTTCTATTTCTCTTTTACATCTGTAAGTGTGGCAGAAATGTCTAGTCTCAGTAATAGACTGGATAAGAGTCAATTAACTGAAGCCTAATCCTGATAAGACCGAGGTGCTCTTAGTGTTAAGATGAGAGGTACAGAGTCTCTGAAGGACTCTAGGGAACATCTTCAGATGGAGCTGTTCACAGTAATAGAACTGAGTTCACAGAAAAGAGATAGAAAATATAAATGTTGAATCCTGCTGCTACTGAAGAGGGAAGACAAAGTTAATTATTGATATTAATCAGAGCAGGAAAAGAACAGATATTACTCTGATCAAAATTATTGTTATTGCTAAAACATCAATTAGGTCTCAGCCCTTTCATTCAAATTTATATTGACTTAGCTATTTTATAGAAACAACAAGTAAGGCAAATTAGATCAACTTATTAAATTGCCTTCCATCTAAGAATGTTTAGAACCTCCAACGCCTCTGGAAAAGCATTTGACAAAAGTGTGAGTCAATTTTATTGCTGAACTTACTCAAGCCTAAGAAAAGATTTGATCCAATCAGTAAAATAATTGGTTCTATCTCTAAATAGGGCTAGGCACATTTCCAATTCATTAACATTTTAGCTTTAACTCCAGGCAGATATTTATGTTTGCTTGACACACTTGTTAGCCATTGTGGCTTACTTTACATTTTCAGGGTTTTAAAAATCAGTAGAACTGCCAACAACTATAAAAAGATACAATATACATTTATTTTAAAAGGGCCAGATGTCATTCCTTATTTTTTGTTTCAAAGCATTTCAACTAATGACCAGCATTTTGTAAAACATTTTTTGATTATCATACTATCATCAATGCACACGTTGTAACTGCATCCCAGACTTTATGGAACACTGTAGATCTATTTGCTGCTAACAAGAGAAGCACAAGCAGTTCAATAATAAAGTAGAAAATTCAGAATGTTTGACAACATAGCCTAAAATAACATCAAGTGGAATTTTATACCCCAGACATCTTGAAACCCATGTACAAAGAGGAGTAGAATTATTTTTGTAATACTAAAAGTTTTCCCTTTTATGTTTGTTTTGACTTGCTGTGAACACTTCAAACATTTGGAAGGTGAAGGGCTATAAATCTAAATAAAATAATTTGGTTTCAGGGTTACATAAAGTTTTTAGGATACATTTGAAAGGAATAGCTCCTGCGTATGGTCAGTTGTGCTTCCAGGACTGAATTGTGAACTTCAATGAGAGTGAGATTGACATGTGCTTAAATATAGAGGGTTGGAAAAGTCATCTTGTTTACTTTTACGGATGTACCAGAGGAATCTGGTATTCATCTTTTTGAGTGGTAAGGTGAATTCTACTCTATTTGTTTTATAACGACAGAGTACAGATATCTGTCTCTATCTCTTTCAATGTTGCTGTTGATCTCTAGAACAGTGGTGGGGAACATACTAAGGAAAGCCAATTTTAAAAAAAGCTGAATTCAAGCTTAAGCTGCAAAGGAAGGATCTTCCTTTGCACCGTGGCTTTATTCACCTGCTGTCATATACCGTCAGGTGATTGGCTGGTGGGCAGCTCCTCCCACCTGTCAGAGTGGCCCATGGAGGGGTGGGGTACTTCTGAACCCAGTCTGCCAGCTAGATCCAGTTCTCCATCTCTATTATAGATGGAGAACTGTTGGACAAAATCATAATTTGTTGGACAAAATCATAATCATAATTTTTGAGACCCCCAAAATGCAAGTGCAGCACCTTAAGTTGCTAGCTGTTTAAACAATATTTCCAAATCTGGCTTTTCAACACTTCTAAGATTAATTGCATACTAATAAGATTGTGAAGAAAGTATATAGATAACCTCCCCTCAATTACAGTGTATCAATGTATTGCAAATTTTAGGTTTGTGGATGGCTCCTGCTCTCGGTGTGTGGGAGAGGGAGACCACACTTGGTGCTGAATGGAAGGAAGAGGAGGCATTGTGATTTTCTGGGCAGCAATCATACTAATTATAGTCAAGGTAGAATAACTCTGAAGTGCTATATCTTTGTCTTTCTCTGTTTCATTGTTGTGCCGTCAACTGGCAAAGCTTGTACAGTTAGTAAGGAGAATTCTGATATGCATCTAAAAAATCTCCAGCAGAAATTAACTGACTGCCAGAAGAAGTCATAAAAGATACTGTAAGTAGGCAAGCGTATCTGAATTTAGCTTTCGGCTGCCCAGTTAAACTCTCTGGGTTCCATAGAAGAAAACCACTGTGAGTGGGCCATATGTCTCCTTTGGGCAGTCAGATGCTTTTCTTTTGAATGCCATCTTTAAGGTGTGATTTCAATAAGATCTCTACACTCTCATGCATGTAAAATATTTGTGGCCCTCAGGACAGAGGGCCAGTTGTTCCTGAGGGAGGGGCTTGAAAGTGTATATGCAGTTAAGAAAGACATGACACCAGCTTGAGACTGAAATGGCTACAACTTTATTGATTACAGATGTAAGATTTCAGTAAAAGCATTGGGTACTTATGCTGAACTTGGGGGTCTGGGACCCCCTGGAGGGTATTCTCAGTTGTGGAATGAACTCCTTCTAATGGTCAGGCATCAACAGTCTGTAATTGTAGGGGTCTTCTAAAGGTCTGTCTCTTTCAGCAGGCCTTTGAATGTTAAACTTTTGATCATTTTTTTGTATTAAGTGGTTTACACTAAATGATATACTGTAAAATACTTAAAAACTGGAAAAAAATGTATTTATGCAATTTGAGGAGAGGTTCTTCTGAGGTCTAAAAAGTGGCATGTAAATAAATGATTATAAAGAAAGAGAACACATAAATCACATTTATTTAAACAGGATGTGTGTTGTGCTGTGCATTATTCCCTGCACCCTTGAAACCAGACTTCATAGAATCATAGAGTTGGAATAGACCACAAGGGCCATCGAGTCCAACCCCCTGCCAAGCAGGAAACTTGATAAAGCAAGGGGAGGCTGAACATGATGACATCACATCACATCACTTGTCTAAATGTTAATGAGGAAATGTGGGTAAGTGTTCCCATAACATAAAGCAGTTAGAGTCTTAAACATCTCATGGAAAGGGTAACTGAAATAGCAAGATTGCTGCTACTCATTAACATTTCAGAATCCCACAGAATCCCACAGGTATGATGTTCTGTGTGCTGCTGCTGCTTTCTAATAGCAACTTAAGATGTACGCAATATAAATTTAGATATATTAAAAGTTGCTGCTATTATATATAGTTCTTACGCTCTCTGTAACATGTCTCAACTCAAGGTGAGAAGGGTAAGCCATCAGAGAACATGACCTTCCAAAGCACATGTGTATCTACTCAGATTCAAGAATTATAAGCCTTACATATTTTTCAGCAGTGTATTTCTGGGCAAGTCTCTGAATAGTCATGGGAAAGATCCAGGCTATAATTACTGATGTGTAGTCCATAGTTATAAGACTTCTTCAAATGCCTGTTGTCAAATGAACGACACATTGACTCTTTCAGTATCATCATTATCTTTAATTGGCCTATTGCGTGGGTCTTAGACACTAGTAACTGTGGAGAAATAATTCCTCTTTGGCATCTTATGAAATGGCTGAGTATAGCGAATAAGCTCTTTGAAACCTTAATTGTGACAAAAAGAGGTAACAGCTAGTCCAAGGTATCCATCTGTATAATTCCCTTGTAAATCTTAAGTGTCGCCAGATGAGTGCTGCGTCCATGTCCTTTCAAACATTGTGGATATGCCATTCACAGGGTAAATGCTGAAATAAAAATAAAGAAAGACTAAGGTTAAAGTATAAAATTCTGAATATCTGAATCGCTTTCTGAGTAGATGGCAAAGTAACTGGTGTGCATTTGATTAATGGTGTTGCTTTCTGTGTCTGTGGGGCAGAAGATTACTGGGGCTGCTTTGCGATTTTGTTGTGGGATTCAGGGGAGTGGGGGTCATACTCTCAGCTTGTGTGAATTTTGATAAGTTTCATATAATTAATAACAAAAATAACCCAATAAATACTATGGGCTCAAGGTCATTTAGCTGAAAACTGGAAACGGAGCTCTGAGAAACTGGATCTGAATTTTAAAATGAAAGATTGACTATAGATGCCTTGAACCCTGAATCCTAAGTTCTACATTAAAGTTGTGGGTAATGGCTTAGTGTTTTATGAGCATTTGTAGTCATTGTGGCACCCATCTCTTAATCTAAACTTTGCCTCAAGCCAAAATAAATCTTAATGTTTTAAACTGTATGGTAACATAATTGCCTTGTTCAGCAGCAGTCATTTTTCCACTGCCCTCCCCCAATGTCACTAATATCTTGCTGTGATAAAAAAATAAAATAAAAATAAAATTTAAAAAGAGGAAACCTATATATTTCCCTTTGAAATGGCAAATGGGAGCAGCTTATAAAAAACAAAAGATTTTTGACTGCTTCTATTACTGTTTTAAAGCATTTTAACCTTAGCACTGTGCGTTGTCATTTAAATATTTTCCAGTGATGCAACACAAGAGGAGATTGAAGTAATTAAATGACTGCTTTTAACTTTTGGGTCACTTAATTGCTGGCATTGAAGGAGAGAGAACATAATTTGGCAGTATTTTATATGTGTGTGTGTGTGTGTGTGTGTGTGTGTGTGTGTGTGGACATAAGGATGTTGTAGTCTGTCTTTCTTGTTTTAATGATGGCATACCTGGAGTGGCATTCCAAAGTGACAGTCAGGAGATTAGAGTCAGGTTCCCAACTGGTTTCAGCCCATTGGCACAATGCATACCCACCCATCACATATTGAGAACATAGAGCAGATCAATTGAAGGGCTCTCAACATTATCTGCTGATAGTTATACATCTTGGGGGGGGGGGGGTGTTGTGAAAATTTAGCATGAGGCAAAAGATCCCGTCTTACGTAAGTTGCATCCTACGGTTGTTGAATAATGTTTAGGCAAAATCAGTGCTGCTGGCTTTCAACATCCAATTCATAAGTCAATATTAGTAAATTAGTTCCTAAATAAGAGAGTTTGCCATTAATGTCTGAGCTATAATCTGCTGCCACAATATTGCAATTGCTTTTGTAGCTTGTTTAATTGATGTTGATGAGAACAGTATTAAAACAGGATACTTTTTATTTATCACACACTCCCTACTTCAGAAAGGGCGAGACTTTCTAGGGCAGGGGTCAGCAAACTTGTTCAGCAGGGGGCCAGTCCACTGTCCCTGAGACCTTGTGGGGGGCCGGACTATATTTTGGAAAAAAATATGAATGAATTCCTATACCCCACAAATAACCCAGAGATGCATTTTAAATAAAAGCACACATTCTATTCATGTAGAAACACTAGGCAGGCCCCACAAATAACCCAGAGATGCATTTTAAATAAAAGGACACATTCTACTCATGTAAAAACACACTGATTCACGAACCGTCCGTGGGCTGGATTTAGAAGGCTATTGGGCCAGACCCAGGCCTTAGTTTGCCTACCCATGTTCTAGGGCTACTGCTTACCAGGCTTTATTTTCCTTTGAAAGGAGAGATATGTGGAAACTTTGGGCATTTTCAAATATATGATTTATTTTCAATTATGCAAGTAGAAGGCATATGCAGAAGCAAATAGCACTGCAATCCTACAGGGAGCAAATCCACACTGGATCCCCAGAGAGACAGTCCTGGACCACTTTCAGCCTCCATTTTTCTCTTTCTCTGTTTCTCGGTTCCAAAAACAATTTCTACTGTTTCCTCATACATCTACCTGAAGACATTTACCTGGTGTGGGATTGTTGTTGTTTAGTTGTTTAGTTGTGTCTGACTCTTCATGACCCCATGGACCAGAGCATGCCAGGCACTCCTGTCTTCCACTGCCTCCCACAGTTTGGTCAAACTCATGCTGGTAGCTTCGAGAACACTGTCCAACCATCTCGTCCTCTGTCATCCCCTTCTCCTTGTGCCCTCCATCTTTCCCAACATCAGGGTCTTTTCCAGGGAGTCTTCTCTTCTCATGAGGTGGCCAAAGTGTTGGAGCCTCAGCTTCACGATCTGTCCTTCCAGTGACCACTCAGGGCTAATTTCCTTAAGAATGGATGCGTTTGATCTTCTTGCAGTCCGTGGGACTCTCAAGAGTCTCCTTCAGCACCATAATTCAAAAGCATCAATTCTTCGGCGATCAGCCTTCTTTATGGTCCAGCTCTCACTTCCATACTTTACTACTGGGAAAACCATAGCTTTAACTATAAGGGCCTTTGTTAGCAAGGTGATGTCTCTGATTTTTAAGATGCTGTCTAGGTTTGTCATTGCTTTTCTCCCAAGAAGCAGGCGTCTTTTAATTTCATGACTGCTGTCACCATCTGCAGTGATCATGGAGACCAAGAAAGTAAAATCTCTCACTGCCTCCATTTCTTCCCCTTCTATTTGCAAGGAGGTGATGGGACCAGTGGCCATGATCTTCGTTTTTTTGATGTTGCGCTTCAGACCATATTTTGCACTCTCCTCTTTCACCCTCATTAAAAGGTTCTTTAATTCCTCCTCACTTTCTGCCATCAAGGTTGTGTCATCTGCATATCTGAGGTTGTTGATATTTCTTCCGGCAATCTTAATTCTGGCTAGGGATTCATCCAGCCCAGCCTTTCGCATGATGAATTCTGCATATAAGTTAAATAAGCAGGGAGATAATATACAGCCTTGCTGTACTCCTTTCCCAATTTGGAACCAATAAGTTGTTCCATATCCAGTTCTAACTGTAGCTTCTTGTCCCGCATAGAGATTTCTCAGGAGACAGATGAGATGATCAGGCACTCCCATTTCTTTAAGAACTTGCCATAGTTTGCTGTGGTCGACACAGTCAAAGGCTTTTGCATAGTCAATGAAGCAGAAGTAGATGTCTTTCTGGAACTCTCTAGCTTTCTCCATAATCCAGCGCATGTTTGCAATTTGGTCTCTGGTTCCTCTGCCCCTTTGAAATCCAGCTTGCACTTCTGAGAGTTCTCGGTCCACATACTGCTTAAACCTGCCTTGTAGAATTTTAAGCATAACCTTGCTAGCGTGTGAAATGAGTTCAATTGTGCAGAGTTTTCTTGGCAGGGATACTGGAGTGGCTTGCCGGTTCCTGCTCCAGGTGGATCACATTTGGTCAAAACTCTCCACTATGACCTGTCCATCTTGGGTGGCCCTGCATGGCATAGCTCATAGTTTCTCTGAGTTATTCAAGCTCCTTTGCCACGGCAAGGCAGTGTTCCATGAAGGAGTGGTGTGGGATGGGGTTCCCCAAATCAGAAGATACCCCCAGCTCCTGCCCACTGTGTCCTTTAAAAGCTGTTTGGGTTGGTTTGGAGAGGGAAAAGTGTGGAAGCACAGGCAGGTGACTGCAGAAGGAAAGGAGAATCAGGGCCTCTCCCAGTTCCTTTTCTCTGTTGGAGCAGGGTTCGTTCCAAGGATAGAAGAAGCCTTTCATTTTGCAGAAGGGGCTGTCTGGACCCAACACATGATTCAGCCAATGCTGTGATAGGGAACCTGAGGCCCAGGAACAGAATGTGGCCCTCCAGGCCACCCTGCTTGGCCCTCAGAATTATCTCCAGGCCACACCCCTCACTGGTCCTGCTTCACTCTCCAAGCGTTGCCTCACTGCACTGTGTCCTTGAGCTCTATTGATGCCTCTTGCTTTTCTGGGTAAAGGATAAGGAAGGCTGTGTCAGTGTGTGTAGAAACTAACCTATGCCATAAAGGTAAAAAAATTCATTCACTGTTCTGCCCAGTTTTGCCTCTTGCTCCAGCCACCAATGGCACCAATGTGGTTCTCAGGTTGAATACAGGTTCCCCACCTCTGATTTACTCATTTTCTTTAGCATTTCAGTGAGCGTTGTCAATATTTCTGCATGCCTAATATTTTCTGTCTCAAATGGGTATTGTGGAAAAAGTCTTGTTCTTATCTGCTATCAGGAGGAAGTGGAAATGAATACTAGGAAACCAAGAACTTGGTTTAAACAGGCCCGAAACTTTATTTCAAAGGAGCTGTAAGAACGAAGTGGGTCAGGTTGCTCTCTGTATAAGTTGTTAACGTGCCAGAGAGCTCAATCATTATGCCTTGTTAAATAGAAGCATTGCCAGGCAGGCACAAGCCCCCCAAGGCTGAGCTTGACAGATTAGGAGCATAAACTGTTCACCGCATACTGATAAGCGGGTGGCTTAAGCAAGATTGTATGGAATTTGTAATTGCCATTTGCATGCCAACTATCCAATTTGAGTCAGAATAATAAATAAACTTGAATTCGAGTGAGGAATGATCAACCTCCCTTCCCCTCTTTTGAGCCATTCTAATCCCATCAAGGAATTTGATCCACCCTTAAGGTACGAAAATCAGATTACGCCAATTTTTTAAAAAAACCAGTCAAACCCGACTCCTCTTTTTCTCAATGCCCTCAGAACATGGAAGGCCCAAAGTTGTGACGTTCAGATTACAATGATGCTGGAAACAAAGGTGCCATCCCATAAACAACCTTTCCATAGGACAATGTCCAGAAAGCAAAGGAAGCACTCCCCTGGCACACATATAAGGACATAAATTCAGGAACTGGGCAAAATTCTTTCTTAGATGTGCAATAGTTCAGCACCTTGCAAATGCCCATCAGGGGAGCTTTAAGGATTGGGAAAGGGGAAAGCCAGAAACAGCAGCAGAAAAAGTGTGGTCAACAGGTAAAACAAACAACATTTCACCTCACTGAGCTTTGGTTGACCAAACCAGGTGATGGACATCTCACCAAGATAGTCATATGCTAACTGCATGATTTCAAATTTGTTCCCAGAAAGTCTACTTTGAAGAGGGGTACCTCTCTGGGAAATAAAAACCCAAATCACATATAAACACACAAATGCTCCCAAACGTTATTACGGAGAGTCTCAATAAAATATTCTCAAGAAACCTAACTTTGAACAATGATTTTAATTCAGATAAAAGTAAACAGCAGATATATTTTAAAATATCTCATCAAGCAATGTATCCAAATTCCACAATGCTGAAGATGACAATAAAGATTACATTGGCTTTGGCTGTTTAATCTCTTATTGTTTATTTTCACATCTATTTTACTAGTACCTTCTCAACATTTTTGTTTATGTTAGGTATTCTGCCAACAGATAAGATTTCCTCAGTCTCCTAGTCGAAAAGAGATACGTCTTAGACTTGGTCACAAATCACAGCCTAGTTTAATAAACAAAGCAGAACATAATTTTGATTTAGGTATTTTTCAAGCCTACTTCATGCCTTGATTATCATTCTTCCAAATCTGATAAATTGCATGAATGATGACCTAGGAAGTCATTCTCCACTCTACCTTAAATTGATTATACATTTGCAGCATTTTAAAAGGGACGTTCACCTCTGCATAAAGGAAACAGAAGACAAGTTTAGAGAATGGTTGGGAATAAGGGGCAGAGCATAGTCTGAGATCATTTTGATTTGACAGCAGATGCCAGCTGGGCCATTGACCTGCATTATAGGAAGCTACTGAGCAGGGGCTACTATGCCTGCAAGTTTCACCCAGGGAAAAAAAAAATTATTGCCATATTTTAATTTCCCAGTAATGAATGGGGAAACCTCATTTCCCCACAAAGTGCAATTAAACTTAAGCCCTAAGCTGAATTAGACAGCCTGACAAATGGAGTGACACTGGCTGTTTCCTGAAGTATCAAATTGGGGTCTGAACCAAATCTTAAGGCCAGGGTACACCCTTAATTGAAAGCCTGAGAAATATCCAGCAGCCTCTGTTGGTCTGATTTTAACTAGGCTTATGCATATACAAAGTGGAATCCACACATTTAGAAGGACCAGGTGGTACATTCTCAAAGGCAATGGTTATCTCATTATGTGTTTGAGGGGTTATTTGTTTGAAAGCATATCGGTATCACACTTTCTCTGCACAATGGTAAGCTTTGATGCCACTATTTTCTGCATTTATTAAAGGTGAAGCTGTGGCTCTGCAGCTACCATTCCTGACTTTGGGCTATGCTGGCAGGGTCTGCAAGAAGCCAGAGTTCAACAATATCTGGAGGGCCACCAGTTCCCCATCTCTGTAATTAAAGGTACAATGGAGTTGCCCACCCTTTGACCCAGCAACCCCTCCCAAGAAAACAGATTTAAAATACTAATGAAAGTGACTCTTGTGTTGAAGATTGTAGCGAAAAGGAGGGGTTCCAGGCAGGGATGTATAAACCTGTCAAGTTTGGTTTCTCTCAGTTTCTCACTTTGCCGGTCAGTACTCCACATTTCCATATCAGTTTGCTTTTTCCTTTTTTAAAAAGTCTTCATGGATACGTACAGGCATTTTAGCCCAAATGGTTGCAAAGATACATAAGTCTGTATGCAATGCATACAGATCTAACGCATACATTGCCTAATTTTCACAAAACAACATATTTAATAGAATGCATTTTGTATATATTATTTCTACTAAATTATGCATTTCTGTGCACACATTGTCTCAGCATATGCATTTCTGTACACATTACTTGACAGGAGAGCTCCACTGCAAATTTCGGAGAAGTGTGAATTTTGAAGTGTTTCGGTTCTCATATTGGTTAAGAAATGTGCCTGCCTGCCAGGGGTGGTATATCCTGTTTTGCTGCTGGAGAGTAAATGGGAAGTGCCACTCTGCCCTGCTTCTGGCACCATTGATGCTGCTCCTAACACCACCATACCTGCTTCTGCCACCACCACCTCCCACTCTGCCACATCCACTGCTGGCACCCATTGCGGTTCTGCTTCTCTGCCGCTGGTGGAGACAGTGAGGCAGGTGGGGCAGCCATAGAGGTGATGCCTAAGGGGCTTCTGTCACCTAAGGCAGTGGCCTAATCCTGCTTAATGGCTGGGCCGGCTCTGCTGCCTGACCCTGTCTGGACTGAAAATACTGCATGTTGTTCCATTTTTTAGATGGTTTCTAAAATATGGAAGAAGGGATCAAGAACATTGTGGAAGTTTTTTTTCTGAGCTGAAAATCAAATTTCCAAGACAGGAAAAGCTGTGAACAAACTGTTAAGTGTACAAAAAAGAGACATGGGTGTTACGCTATAAGCAAATTAATTATTGTAAAAACAGCTCGGAAAGTGAGCTCAGCAAGATCTAGGTGCACCACCTGCTTAGATCAGGAGTACTATATAATTCCTTGATTCAGCAAGCTTTTTACATGAGTTTTAACAGCTGTTCTCTTTATACATGGTTCTTATAAATCAGTTGAGTATTCATGTGACTTGCAGCTCACAGTGCTGATATCATGAACATTGTGTGTAAGGAAAGGTACATACATTTTAAATCTACTTTATGAAGCCATCCTCTTGTTATTCCAATATACCTCCTCTAAATAAAACCTTATTTAGAGTTTCTGTACAATAATTATGGGTCTGAGGGTTGAACTGATTTGAAATAGTCTATTATTACTTTGTAAATGCCTTGAGAAAATCAATAAAAATCCCATAACCTAAGCCTCAAAGGAACCACCCTATATTTCCAGGAAGAATGGCTGGGAGCAGGGATGGAATAACCATTAAGGAAAATAAGTCCATGCTTAGGGCATCATCAAAGGAAGGAGGGCACTATGGAAATTTTCCATTGCCGGATTTACCACACACCATATGGTGCAGCTGTACCAGGTTCCACAAAAAAGGCTCCCACAATAAATGAAAAAATGACATACATAGATGCACAATAATAAAAAATAGTAATATTAAAATTAATGATGTACATTAATCTTGGGAATACAAGAAAATTAGAATCTGGTAACTGGTAAACTGCCAATCGGTCCACTGAGGCTCACGTGATCATTCTTTACTTGGTCATATCGTCTGATTTAGAAATACCGTATAAGAGGGCACAGAATCTTTTATATGCTTAGGGCCTCTAAAGGTCTTAATCCAGCCCTGGCTGGGAGGCTGTTGAATGCTGCAGCAGAGAGGAAAGTCCACAGCTGGAGTGGACCTCTGTGGTCAGAGTCCTTCCCAGATCAGTTGCAACAAACTGTGTTGCTGTTGCTCAGTATCCTGGGGCAAGTAAAGGCAAAAAAGGGGTCACTCTGGGGATGGGTTGGGTAAAGCTTTGGATCCTGTGTTCTGCAGATACAATCCTGGTGTTATATCCAGTGCCATCATTCCATTTGCACAACACATTTCCATACCACTCAAGTGCCCCATTTTAAGTGGTACATCCCAGATTAACAGAAACTAGTTTCTGATTGGATGTCTCATTTTTGGGGGTGTCAAGCTCTGGCTTGAGTCAGCTGACTCCCGCAAGAGCTTGGGACAGCAACAATGGCAACAGCAAAAAACATGGAGCACCCCAATTTGGATCACCCAGATGTTGGAGGATATGCACTTCTACTTGTACAATGTAGCTGCCCTCTCTTCTCCCCGCAGTCCCTTGGGCACCCTCAAAATCTGCTTCAGAGGGTTGGTGGACCCTCTAGAGAAGATTTAGAGAGTGTACAGGTAGAGGAGAGGAAGGGAAAGTCCTGTTAACTGAGTGGAACTCTGTGCATGCAGCTTTGGCTGGGTCTAATAGCAATTGGAGTCCAACAAAATATGGAAGGTCACAGGTCTCCTCACCACGACATAATCTCACCTGATGAAGAGTTCTGGAGAAGTTATACTCTTGCATACTATCTTCTGACATTTTGATCTAATGAATATATTGTTCTAATATGGATTTTGACATTATATAGAATAGAATAGAATAGAATAGAATAGATTCTTTATTGTCATTACACAAGTGCAACATTGCACAAAGTGCAACGAAATTGGATGCCATCCCTTAAAACAACAAAAGCAAAACAACAACAACAACCAAACAAACCACATTCCAACCACACCCACACCACACCCATCAAACTCCCAGGTCACACTATTGAGTTACAGCATTCAAAAGGGCCACAGCTCTTGGATAAAAACTGTTTTTCAGTCTATTTGTCTTTGACTTGATGTTTCTATATCTCCTGCCAGAAGGCAGTAGTGCAAACAGACCGTGTCCCGGGTGAGATGAATCTTGCAGGATGTTATTTGCTTTCCTAAGACAACGGGAACCGTACAGTTCTTCCAAAGATGGGAGAGGATGACCAATAATCCTTTCGGCTGTGGTTATGACCTTCTGGAGCACCTTCCTCTCCCTAGCTGTACAACTGAAAGCCCTGTTCCTTTCCCGCAACAGGCACTGGACCTCTCTATTCATCCAGGGTTTCTGATTGGGGTAAAACCGGATGGATTTATTTACTGTGACAGTGTCTGTGCAGTGATTGATATAGCACAGAACTGCCGCCGTGTGCTCCTCCAGGTCTGAACTATCGAAAATATCCCAATTGGTTCTCTCAAAACAGTCCTGCAGCTGGTGAATAGCACCTTCAGGCCAGATTTTAACAGATTTTAATATTGTGGGAGCCCGTTTCCTGAGTGGGATATATGCTGGTACCAGGAACAGAGACATATGGTCGGACTGGCCCAAGTGTGGCAGCTGTAAAGCCCTATAGCCGTGATTTACATTCGAATAAACTTTATCCAGTGTCTTGTCCCCTCTTGTGGGACATTTCACATGCTGATAGAGCGTTGGGAGCACTGTTTTAAGTTCAACATGGTTGAAGTCTCCCGCAATGATGTGCACAGCTTCAGGATACTTGTCTTGCTGGCTGCTGATAAGGTCCTGCAGGCATCCCAAAGCCAAGTTGGCATTGGCATCTGGTGGCACGTACACACCAGTTAACATAACAGCTGTGAACTCCCTAGGGAGATAGGCTGGTCTACATTTAACAGCCACATATTCCAAATCCGGTGAACAGTGACTGCCCACAGTCTTCGAATTATTGGACCAGCATTTGTTCACATATACACACAGCCCCCCTCCTTTGGTTTTTCCGAAGTCCATGCCTCGGTCATGACGATGTACCGCACAGCCTTCCAACTGAATAGCTGTGTCTGGTATGGACGGTTGAAGCCATGTCTCAATGACAAATAAAACGCAGCAATCTTTTACAAGGCTGTTCTTTGCTGCCTGCAGCCTCAATTCGTCCATCTTGTTGGTAAGAGATCTCACATTAGCAAGAAATATGCTAGGGAGCGGTGGTTTAGATGGACTCCTCTGCAATCTTACCAGGACGCCAGCCCGACAACCCCGCTTTTGCCTCCTGTCTCTACGCCGCCTTCGCCTCCTCCCTGGAGGCATAGTAATCCATGGAGAGCCCGGTGGCCTGGCTACTCCCACAGGAACGTTATCTGGGCGAAAATAATCAGCTCTTACAGCTTGTTCACACTGTAACCCGACCTTCAGAAGTTCCTGCCTGCTGTAAATCTTTCTTGCCCGGCCAGACATACTCAGACCAAGTAAAAATAATAAAAACAAAACAAAACGCTGAGGGAGAGCACTAAGCCACAGCGTCTATGCGCGCTGCCATCTTGTATATCTTGTATCTGGTTACTGGCTATTAGATTCCCATTAAACCACTCCTTTCCTTATTCGCTTGTTCAAGGCTGAATTAATTTTCGGTCCTCTTCACAATCAGGAAGGTGCAAATCCCGTGTAGACAAATGGCATCCCAAAGCCAGCGCCCTACAGCAGCTGAACTGTCAGTTGGACTTTAACTGCCAGTTGGACTTTACCTGGCTACTCCCACATGGAAAGGCGGCTATACTTTCAGTGAATAACATAAATGATCTGAGGCTTTTTGTTCTCCCTGACGACAAGGAGATATGAGAAGTGATGAGAAACAAAGTTCATTCCTGACTCAACCTCATTAGCAGTAGATACCCATAACACCAAATTCTGATTGGCTCCTTCAGCTTTCTAATAGCTGTCTGACTCATGCAACTGCTAGCAGAGGGGAAATAATACAACACTGTATGGAATGAATAACTTGTTTTCAAGTTGATATGCGGCCTTTCACAGGACCTTTAGTAACGGGGTGGTTTGTTCACCTGTTTTTTTGTCTGACGCTGTTTGGAGAGTGGCAGGATGCTGATAAAACACTCAGTGGAATTTGCCATTCATTTATCTGTCCTTCTATGGCCTTCAGAGTTTACTAAAAACAAATTGGCTTTCAAGAGTATAATTATATATGAAAAAGGCTTCTAGTGCAGCATACACTCACATTATAGCATATTAGGGAAGGAAAAAGATTTCATTATATGCTTTTGATTGTTATTCACTGAAGCATTCATTCCACAATAACGACTCAGTCTTCTGCGCGGACTCTTAAGCTCTGGCTTTTATCTCTTGGAGCTTCATCCGCTAGCCAACATTAATTAAGGAGAAAAGAATAGTTTTTATTCCTGTCATTCTAAATGAAGATGGGTGAGCTCCAAAAGGTCCTGATCCTTATCATCTCCCCTAACAGAATCTTGAGCTTTGCTTCTTAAAATGTCTACATACACAATGCAAGATTTGGCAAAGAAAGCTGTCCTCCAAGAGCCCGTTGCCATCTTGGTCACAGAAAATACAAAGTTGTAAGGTGCTTCATTTTGTTGTGTCAAGCTCTGCATTTGCACAGGATTATCCAGACTGTCAAACTGCATTAAAAGCTGGTTGAGGCACAATAGGCAGTCACCTAGTTATAGGATTAGCAACTAGCTTTGCAAACAGATTCCATAAAGCAGCAGCCTTGGCCTGTGCCCTGCTTAAAATTAGTAGCTACTCACCCACTCACTTAGGCTCCTCCTATGACCAATTCATTGAGCATTCATCCCAATTTGCTTCCACAAAGCTGGCATGGATGTGAGACCATGCCCAGTCGTCATTAAGCATTCATTCTGATTTATTTGCAGGATGGGTTACATGACACATGGACATTCTTCCCGATTTGCTTGAGTTTGAATTCAGCCCATGATCCCTAGCTAGCAAGACCAGTGGAAATTCTAGTCCCAAAACATCGGGAGGGCCGAGTTTGGGGATGCCTGAATTAGGCATACTAGTTGTGCTTTAACCATCAAAGAGCTCCTCGCTCTATAACATGCACCAGACCGCAAGACGCACCTAGTTTTTGGAGGAGGAAAACAAGAAAAAAAAATATTCTGAATCCCAGAAGCCAGAACAGCAAGAGGGATCATGGCACAGCGAAAGCAGCGATCCCTCTTGCTGTTCTGGCTTCTGGGATAGCTGTGCAGCCTGCTTTTGCTCCATAAGATACACACACATTTCCCCTTACTTTTTAGGAGGGAAAAAGTGAGTCTTATAGAACAAAATATACAGTACATTGTGATTCGGGACTAGAGCAACTTGGTCTCTTCTCCCGAAGGACTTAAACCCAGGATGACTAACTTGTGGAGCTCTAGACATTGTTGGACAACAACTCCCATCATGTCTGATGATTGGCCATACTCAGTGGGTTGATGGCAGTTGATGTCCCCCAAAATCTAAAAGGCCACAGATTATCTATCTTTGAGGGCCAGAGGCATGGATCTGTTTTACCTCTTGGATATGTTTAATGTTTGATTATCCGAACATTGCAGCCACAGCAGGTGCTGTGATTTTTCAGAGGTTTGATTTCACCTCCGGAGGCACACTTCATTGTCTCTTGAGAGAGGCAGATGCCAACAGCAACAGTTTTCTGAACTGAGAAAAACACACAGGTTTATTCAGAGGTTATGCCATATTCTAAATTAGATTCTCTACACCCAGAAAATTTTTATGTGGGTAGATGATCACAGGCTCTGTTTCTCAGATGCTTAAAAACCTGTCCTGGGTAACTGTGACCTGGGTAACTGTAACTGTGTTGGTTTTCTACCTGTCATTGCTCTCACTTGCCCATCTTTATCTTTGTGCAAAGCTCAAAATAAAGCTATAAGCCATTCAGTATCCAAAACATTTGTTTTCATCTTTCTTTCAGTTCTGTCCTGAAAAATTCATTCTATGTTCCTTGATCAACTTGAACTGTTGGTTAACATACCAAGCATAGCATCTATACATTTCAAAAACAAAAGCAATGATCACCAATAAGTTCTAGAATATTGTCCATTTTTATGTCTTCTGTTAGGTAACATTGTTTAAAATTTACAGTTCACAAATATACACTACTATGACCTGAATACAAGGCCTCAAATAAATTATGTGCAGCAGCTGACAAATTTGTACTCGTTTATCACCATCTATACAAATCTCAAATGCAAACATAGTAAGAATCAATGAATCTATTGAATGAAAAGGATTAAAAGTGAGCCAAAATCCTGTTTTTTCTCCTTCATATATTGACCATAGAAAGCTTTTTTGGTACCTACCTTCCTCCTACTGCGTTATATGCTGGCATTGTATTTGCCATTGCAGAGAAACACTTTAATTACTGTCTGAGGATATTTATGTTAGCAAAAGCTTTGTTCAGGCACAAACAATTCTCTTTAAACTGTGCTTGGCATGCCTATATATCAAAGTATCCAAAAGATTTAAGTAGTGACTGGTTTTATAGCATATATAGGGTGATTTGTTAATCCAGCATTTATTTGTAATTTAGGTAACCATCATTTACATTTATTCATGTTAATCGGTTCCAGCTCAGAACTTCAGAATCTATTAAACAGTCAGTGAGTAGACTACAAATTATACCCAGTGTGTCATTCCTTTGCTGCTGAAAGGCAAGTGGTGCTTTAATAGGGATCTGCCTGTGTCTATTCATAGGCTTGACTAGCTTATTGATAGCCTAACTGAGGGGTGGGCTATCTTTGGTCTTTCTTGTGTGGTCTAACTGGCTTAGTTTGAAGCCCCACCTTGATAATCCCTGTTGGCCTGTTTTCAAAAGATGATACGGCAAATGCACATTGAGGAGCTCTTTGATGGTTAAAGCACAACCAGTATGTACTAATTCAGGCACCCCCAAACTTGGCCGTCCAGATGTTTTGGGACTACAATTTCCATCATCCTTAACCACTGGTCCTGCTAGCTAGGGATCATGGGAGTTGTAGTCCCAAAACATCTGGAGGGCCAAGTTTGCCTATGCCTATACTAATTGGTCCTGAGTTTGCATTATATTTTTAACATAAAGTGCCTTACAGAATCAGACCTAGTCTAGTTTTGCTTGCAAGAATCCCAGCAAATGGCTAGTCAGCTGAAGTTTACAAGCAAACTTCCTTCAACCTACCCTGGCCTAAAGGCTTATTCACATGTACCTTTTGCCCTGCTCTTTCCAGACACAGGTCCACACTTAAAAGCTCTGTGTCTGAGCAGTTTTTTTGCTTTACCCTGGCACTTTCCCTGTAAAAACCTACTCTTTGGAGCTCAAGCAAAGAGTGGGTTTTCGTGGGGAAAGCTCTGGAGCAAAAGAAAGGGTTTCAGACACGGAGCTTTAAAGGGAAAGACCGGAGGAAGGTAAATGTGGACAAACCACTTCTAGAGCTCAGACGCACTTCAAAGGTCAAGATGGAACTTCCTTCTTTTGAAATTATTTTGCAAATACTTGCTTTTAATGATGTGATGTTAAAATTAAGGTAACTAAAATGGTCTAAATTCAGGCCATGTTGTATGCATATTTGTTAAAAAGTGCAATCATAATTCAGAGATTGCTGTTTCAGAGTTGTTAACCCAAGATGCTGATATAGACTCTGTTTACTTGACAGGGTTGTCATCCAGTCACATTTTATTGGCTTAATCCATAAAACCATGTTCTGTCAGCTAACCAGTACTGGAGTCGGAAAAGCCAGTAACTCCATCTTCTGAAATGCTCCATCTCTGATCATATCAAGTTGCCTCGTTCCAGATCCGTCTATTTGTCCGTTTATCTTAGTACTGTGTACTACAACTGTGGATTAAAACTGGGACCTTCCAGATGAAAAAGCAATTCCTTTACTAGCAAACTAACAGTCTCTCCAAATAACCCAGTATTCTGTTAGACTCCACTAGCACAATGCCCACTCTGCCATAGCTCTGCCCCTGAATGGCCACATGGCCAGATTTTTATTCAAAATGATGATAAACCTGGCATGGTTCATGAGACATTCTGTTGGTACTTTTAGAAACTTTCTATGATATACAAATAATTTGTTTTTTAATTACAAGGTGCTGCGTGAATGAACAAATCTGCTCAGGAAATCAGCAATTTCCTCATTGCGACCAATTTGTCGCCAGCAAGATAGAAAAGCAGGCACTGAATTTGTAAGAGTAAAGTTGCAAACTTAGTGGGATTCTGATTTTTTTTTTTTTGGTTAAAAAATACTTCTGCTCTCAAAATCTCTTGAGTGATAAATACAGGTGATTCCCAATTTTAATTTGAGTACCAAAACTGGCATATGCAGGGAACAGGAATATTCATTTGTTTGCGTTATAAGGGAGACCTATTCATATTGACTCATATTATTTTTGTCTATCAGCTACCTCAGATAATGAGTGAATGGTCTTGTTCAACAACATTTTTGGTACACATTAGTCATTCTAGCTAGGCTAATCTCTTCCAAAGTGGTAAAGAGGGAGCATTGAGAAACGAGTTGCTTGCAGCATAAAGACTGGGTAACTGCAACCTAGCTATATAACTATAGATTTGACAGCTACCATGTTCAATCTGTATAAATGCAAAATAGTTCTGTTCATTAGAGTCTTGGTGGTTGCTAAGAGACAAGCATTGCTGAGGTGAAACTCCAGAGTACGGCTGACAGCTGAAGACTGGTAAACAGACATTGTGGGCTTTGCTGCCACTGAAGAAATTAAGAGGTGATGCGAGTTGTGTTCTTGCAGAGCTATCTAAAAAAATGTAATGCAGTGAAGAGACAATACTTCCCAACTTGTGCTTCATTCCCCCACTGCTCCTAAACTCAGAGCTCCAAATCTCCCAGCACCATTTTTAACTGCTCCACCTCTATTTGGTTTGTGATTTCCATGCCCGGTTGGCTGTTTTTGCTTTTGGGCTGAGGCAGACTCTGGTGGAATCCACATGCATAAAAAACCATTCCGAAAATGCTTTTTTTTTTTAAAGCGTTTTTAAAAATACATTGAATTTTCCATAAGGCTCACCATCACCATCTAGTGTCACATTATATATTGCACTTAAAATGTTTTATTTGAAGCTGTATAGCTGAATCCTCTATTTTTGTCCCTAATGGTTTCAATGTCGCAGTCCAGTCTGCCACCAAAGTCTCTGGATTACTTACGGATCAGTGTCACTCAGCGGGGTTTCATGTCAGAGATAATGTCCCTATGCCGTGTTGGGCTTTTCCTCCCCATCTGACAGCTCCTTGGCGCTCAAACTTTCCTCACACTTTCAATCTGTAGCTGTAGGATTTTATGTTTTGATCCTTGTGTGTCCTGCTGCATCACCACTGCTTTCCTCACTGTAGATTTAATATGTGGCTCAATCGTCACTCTCAGTGATAAAATGTATTGGTGTTAATGGAGACTCCCCTTCTGCCCCATGCCCATGAACCCAGCACTTCAGTTGATCCCAGATATTGATTGGTAGCCAGCATAGTCAAGCCATAATTGGAATAGAATTGGTGTCTATATGGATGCCTTAATCCTCACCTTCTGCCCCCACCCCCAGTTTTAGGCAAATAATGTCCCCAAAGCCTTTTAAAAGTGTTAATAGGTGTTGACCCACTTTGATCCTCCTGTAACTTGAGTAGTGGAGTTATTCAAGCACTTCTTAACTAGGGCTGGACTCTTCTCTGCTGACCTGGTGCTGCTAACTGTTGATGGGCAACTTCAGGGTTCCCTTTAAATCAGACATGGGCTGGATAGTCCTCATAGCACAACTGCGGCTGCATTGCTCGCCTGACTTTCCAGTGCTACAAATCACTACTAGTTGCTAAGAGTGGGATGAACGAGGCATGGTCAAGGTGTGACATCAGGAGTATCAGATCTGCCTCACTGCACTGTGCTGAGCTGAACTCTTGCTCCCGTGGCATTCTGCTTCTCTTGGTGAATAGCACCTTTGGGAAGTCAGGAGAGCACCCCCATGGGCTGCTACTGACCACTCCAGAAGAATCCCTAAAAGCAATAGATACTCCCCAGTATCTATTTTTCAAAAATGCAGGCTTTCTTTTTCTCTAGCTAGATCCAAGTTGCTCTTGCACAGACACTTTTTAGTCAGATGTTTCTAGCTTAGTTTTAGAAAAAAGAGAGCTTTGATGGCTCACTTTGGCTCCCAGGACACACAGAAGGAACTGTTTTTGCATAATAAAAGTGTGGGCTGGTATCACTTATGCCTGTGGAATTATATATGCTTTGTATGTCAGCTCTTATCTAGAGTTCTTGCATTCATCATATATCACAAACAAATATCTCTGTCTCTTCCCCTCAAGCTAACACTCACACTTATTAAGGAACTCATTAACAGAAATGCTTGGGCCCCGTTTCTGATTTCTTTCTCCTTTAAAGCAGGGGGAAATGGAGATTGACTGAAGAGACCATAAACCTAATGATGCGTTTAATGAAAACATACATTTTATGGACAAATTGTGTCTTAAAAATTACTTGAAGCTATTGCACCCACGCTAATGAAATTAAATGACCCTAAAATGTTGCTAATATGACCTCAAGTTGCCTGTAGGAACTCTTTTGATCAGGTCTTCAATTATTTAATTTTTACACAGTGAAGTGTCCCGTCCCCCCCGCAGTCCCTCTCCTCATCAATGCTCCTATATATCTTGCAAGAGTTACCTTTAGTAAGGAAGGCATAAATAACGTTCTGAATAATAATAGACATGGTGGGAGGGGGAACTGAGAACACTTCCTCAGGGATTTAGTATGAGCACACAGGAGGGAAAGTGGGAATGTACAGGGTGAGATCTGTATCCACACTGATCATGTGTGCAGTGAGGACACTCCTCAACTGATGGATGCTCCTCATTGCTCTGCAGGGGCTTAACTTACTAGCGTAAGTTGGGAAACCTGTTTTTTAATTGGGATTTTTCCTCCACTGAACTCAATGGGTTTTCAAAGTATTCACCTCGGCCTGGACTATATTTTCCTGAGCTTCTCCTATAGACTGTGACAGAATTCTCAAAGGGATTCTTCTTTGCTGCCTGTGTTGGAAACCCTATATGTGAGTAAGGCAGCCTCTCCAGACTAGCCTCAGGGACTGGACCGAACAGGAGGAACGGGAAATGAGCCCTCGGTCTGATTGGCTCCTCTCAGAAGAGGAGGAGGAGTAGGAAGTTTTGCCCCCCACCCACCGTCTCCAGCAGTTTCAGGAGGAGAGGGATACAGGGATGATGTACAGCTGAATAAAGAAATCCCTAGTTATGAGATAGTGGAGGATGTGGAAGGGAAAGTTAGAGAGCAGACAGCAGTGACCTCCCTGGAGAATATGAGAGACTCTCTTAGTCCAAAGGCTCACAGGTCCCTCTGCATCCAAGAACAGAGAATGCAGAGGGATATGACTCCTGTGACTTCCTGTAGGTTTCCAGGATGTTGTGGGAGATGGCAGAGCAGGGGCTCATAGTAGCCAACGTCTCCTATGCGTGGAGATATGGATCTTTTGTCTTGCAACCAGATGACTGAATAAAAATCCATAAAATATGAACCATTTGTTCTTCTTGCCTCTGAGGCTGCCAGGGGAGGAGAGGATACTCCACGCCTGACACTAGTGATGCTCCACATTGTCTGGAGTTTGTGTGCAGCATCAAAAGGGTGGCACTCGTGGTGTATGTATGCTTGCCCACTTTATTCATCCGCTCACACTGAGGAGGGCTGGAGTTCCATTGCTATTCCATATCTGAGGGGCATTCTCCCCCCTCCCAAATGCTCTTGATTTGATCTACTCTTGACATATTCTATGCATAGCCCTCTTCCACGTACATTTAGGCCAAATATCCTGCTAAACTACAATGAGTTTGGTTTTTCTTGAACTAGAATTGAAATGAATTTGGTGACAACGAATATAAATCCTCAGATTGGGAGTGAGTTTTGGCTGTTGCTGAACCTGTGTGTATGCATAAAGGCCCTCTCAGAGGTTCAGAGAGGTCCAAGTCACTTCTAGCTTTTGAAACCCCGAGCCATAAAAAAACCAAAACCTACAAATTGTGGCAGACAAAAAGAAAATAAGGCACAGGAAAAAGAAAGATACTTAATTTGATACTTTTAAAAAAGTTAAGAAATACTTTTTCTATGGAAATGCACAGCACATTACAATGGCTAGAGCAGGCAGAGAAATCATTACATGGTTCCACCAAGACCCTCAGCAATTTTCAAGTGGTCCATGGGGGGAGGGGGAGCCACTGCTAAGCATCAAGAGTGGTTCACTGACTGAGTTTTCTGGTTCAGATGAGCCATCGTTATGACACAGAAAGGTGGTGCCTAAATTGTTGAAGTTCAGTGGAGGTCAGTGGAGGTAATGTATTGATTTCAGATGAAGCCGGATGAAGTTCAGTCTCTTTCAATTCTGCAGTTCCACACCAACCGTTTTTCATTCTCCTGCACCCCCTCCTGAGGTCTCCCAGGTCTGCAATTCTCCCTTGGCAATATTTCTGTCAGTTTTCTATGTGTGAGTTCTGCTGCCTCATTGCAAGGATTCCCAAAATGCCTTAAGGTGAACTGAGAGCTGCAGCGATTCATGATCAGTAAATCTCTCTGTACAAACAAAATCATAAATCCACAATGTGTTGGAGGGGTTGTGGCACATTTCAGGATGGAACTGCTTTTGTTCCTGAGGTACCTGTCAAAACAACTTGGACTTTGCGTCCTCTAGACTCTTTCATCTTCTAATAGTGAACTATGGACCTGGAATATATTTTATTGCAACATCCTCAGAATTTACAACATCAGTTTTGAACTTGTGTTTCTCAGTGTTCCTGGTGACTGATAGATCCTAACAGAACAAAAATAGACAGACTACTTAGACTAAGCTTTTTTCACCATGTGCCATAATATTGATATATTTTATGATTTCCCATATACTATTGCTATAATATAAAAGAAGGATGAATTCCTTTAAAATCTTCAGGTAAAACATTTTAAGGCTGCGAGATAGTTCCACCCCCTTTTGGGGGTAAAAGGTGTTTTGAAAAACAAAACAAAATAAACATCCATATCTTTACCAGGCTAAGTTAGCATGATGCTCTTGGTGATACTTTGACTTTGGTTCACTACTGTGTAGGCATAACGAAAGAAGTGCATTGAGGTGAGTGCATCATTTTGCTGGACAGACATGACAGGAGTCTCTAGGATAACTGGAGTGTAATAATGATAACAATGAAATGATTGGCTGAAAAAGATCATGAAATATAGATACTTTGAACTACAGTGGTGCCTCGCAAGACGAAATTAATTCGTTCCGCAAATCTCTTCGTCTTGCGGTTTTTTCGTCTTGCGATGCACGGTTTCCCATAGGAATGCATTGAAAATCAATTAATGCGTTCCTAGGGAAACCGCCTTCAGACCAGGTCCAGGGACAGTCTGTCCCCAGACCTCTTCTGAAGGCTGGGGGGGGGACAAGGGCTTTTCTTCTCACCCCCAGCATTTTAAAAAACCCTGGGACAGCGGAGGACTTCTCCACTGTCCGGGCGATCTTAAAATGCTGGCGGGCGGCATTTTAAAATCGCCCCGGACAGCGGAGGACTTCTCCGCTGTCCGGGGCGATTGAAAAGCCCCTGGGAAGGCAGGCAGGGGGGACAAAGACTTTCGCCCCCCGCCTGCCTTCAGAAGGTGTTCCCACCCCCCCGCCCGGCTTCGCAGCAGCGCTACGAAGCCCGGCGGCTGGGGCAGGTGTTCCCACCCCCCGCCCGGCTTCGCAGCAGCGCTACGAAGCCCGGCGGCTGGGGCAGGTGCTCCCGCCCCCCCACCCCGCTTCGAAGCAGCGTTCCGAAGCGGGGTGGCTGGGGCAGGTGTTCCCACCCCCCGCCCGGCTTCGCAGCAGCGCTACGAAGCCCGGCGGCTGGGGCAGGTGCTCCCGCCCCCCCCCGCTTCGGAGCAGCGTTCCGAAGCGGGGTGGCTGGGGCAGGTGTTCCCACCCCCCCGCCCGGCTTCGGAGCACGGGGAGATCGCTTCTCCCCACCGCCCCTTGCTTCAAAAGAGGTCCGGGGGCAGCGGGAAGCGCTCCTGCTGCCCCCGGACCTCTTTTGAAGCAAGCGGCTGCGCTTCTCCCCGCAGCCGCTTGCTTCAAAAGAGGTCCCGGACCTCTTTTGAAGCAAGCGGCTGCGGGGAGATCCCTTCTCTCCGCAGCCGCTTGCTTCAAAAGAGGTCCGGGACCTCTTTTGAAGCAAGCGGCTGCGGGGAGATCCCTTCTCTCCGCAGCCGCTTGCTTCAAAAGAGGTCCGGGACCTCTTTTGAAGCAAGCGGCTGCGGGGAGATCCCTTCTCTCCGCAGCCGCTTGCTTCAAAAGAGGTCCGGGACCTCTTTTGAAGCAAGCGGCTGCGGGGAGATCCCTTCTCTCCGCAGCCGCTTGCTTCAAAAGAGGTCGGGGACCTCTTTTGAAGCAAGCGGCTGCGGGGAGATCCCTTCTCTCCGCAGCCGCTTGCTTCAAAAGAGGTCCGGGGGCAGCGGGAGCGCTTCCCGCTGCCCCCGGACCTCTTTTGAAGCAAGGGGCGGTGGGGAGAAGCGATCTCCCCGCAGCCGCTTGCTTCAAAAGAGAAGACCCGCTGTCCCCGGGGCAAGCTTCGTTTTGCGAAGCAAGCCCATAGGGAAATTCGTCTTGCGAGGCAACTCAAAAACGAAAAAACCTTTCGTTTTGCGAGTTTTTCGTCTCGCGAGGCGTTCGTCTTGCGGGATACCACTGTACAGATGCAGGTTCTCTTAACACCTTTAGCAAAACCATGGAACATCATCCCAGGTATCCTGTCAGACCAGGAAACAAGACAAATCCTTTGTGTACATTCTAGTCAAAGGGCTGTCTCTGAGACAAATTTCCTCTCTAAGTACTGTTAACCACATACATTCAGCCATGCCCTTTCTGGTATAAACTGGATGTTCATGTCAAAAAACTACCTAGGTCTTCTGGCCAAGTCTTCTCTCCTCCGTTCAAGGTCACACACTTATACTGGAAAACCAAATTGAGACCATGTTTTAATCACCTCACTCAGCTCCAACAATTGCCTGTGCCTTTAACCTCATCTTGTAGCTTCCTCTTTCTCTCATCTTCTTGTGTCATCTCCCCCACCCTGCAAATCTGTTCTGTAGGGTTTGGGAAAACCCCAAAACAGATATAGAAGGAGCACACGGGGGTGAGGGGAGGAAAGGGAAGGCTAATTCTGTTGTTCCAGTGCAAGTCCTTGAGAGCAAACAGGATGAAAACATCATTTTTAAAAATGTAGCAAACAATTTAAAACAATGTTGGTCAATGAAAACTCATTACTTTAAGAAGACACTGAATGGGGAAATTGCAATAAGGCCTTATGGCCAGTAATCTCTTTCCTGCTCCCAAACCCAAAGTTTTATAACTGAAAGGCCACAAGTGACATAACCTTAACATTGCTAACTCCAACACTATAATGTTACTGCAGTTTTATAGCCAGTTTCTCCCCCCCTTTTTTCCCTTTGCCTGTGGGAACACAGTCTGTTAAATTGATTGGATTTTTGCGTCCTAAAGTGGCTCAACTCTTGGATTGTGCTGATGTAAAAGCACTCATTCTTCATTAGACAAATTTAAAATAATGTCCTGCAAATAGAAGCATGTGCCTTGCGTGTTCCATTTAATCGTCTCTTGGACAGATATAGCACCCACCTCACATGCTATGCTTAATGGACTTAATGAGCATTTGAAAAGATTGCAGGCAGTCCATAATAGGCACCTATGATTTCATCCCAACAGACAAAATTAACATTTTCTTTTCTTTTCCGGTTTTACAGCAAGCCTGAGTGCAGAAGCGCAAACTGGCATTATTGCCACTAGAAGTACAGTGGCTTTGGATCAAAGTGGGAGAGAACAGATGCACAAGTACACCTACATTTCACGCTTCTGCTGTAATGCTACAAGAGAGATGCATCTGTGCTGCATTGAGATGTGAAAGCTCCAGATGTTGGACAGCTTGCTCCTGAGACAACAAGCAAGTTTTCCTTCAAATATTGTACTATGGCCACTTTCTCAGTCACAGAAAGTTAAGCAATAGCATTTGTTGTTTAGTCGTTTAGTCGTGTCCGACTCTTCGTGACCCCATGGACCAGAGCACGCCAGGCACTCCTGTCTTTCACTGCCTCCCGCAGTTTGGTCAGACTCATGCTGGTAGCTTTGAGAACACTGTCCAGCCATCTCATCCTCTGTCTTCCCCTTCTCCTTGTGCCCTCCATCTTTCCCAACATCAGGGTCTTTTCCAGGGAGTCTTCTCTTCTCATGAGGTAGCCAAAGTATTGGAGCCTCAACTTCAGGATCTGTCCTTCCAGTGAGCACTCCGGGCTGATTTCCTTAAGAATGGATAGGTTTGTTCTTCTTGCAGTCCATGGGACTCTCAAGAGTCTCCTCCAGCACCATAATTCAAAAGCATCAATTCTTCGGCGATCAGCCTTCTTTATGGTCCAGCTCTCACTTCCAGACATCACTACTGAGAAAACCATAGCTTTAACTATACGGGCCTTTGTTGGCAAGGTGATGTCTCTGCTTTTTAAGATGCTGTCTAGGTTAGGCAAAGCATAGCACGGAGTAATGTGTGTCTTCTCCTAGGAGCTTGGGGCAACATCAGGGGCCAAATTAGAAGCTCACAGGAAGCTGCCTCATACTGAGGGCTTGCCCACATTCGAGCTAAATCTCACCCGGAATCTATCTTTCCTCCAACCAGATTTGAACATATGCTGGTGATTATCAAATCTGCTGGTTCCCATCCATCCCTATAGGCATTTCCTTTTGTCTTTGTCCCAGCTTTCAGATTTGTGGCTTCAAATGTATTGTGAGTTGGGGTGGGGGTTAGACGGCATGATGCCTGAGTCCCTTTTAATTTCTGGATTCTGCAAGGGTTAAAATTTATTAGAGGGTCCTGTTGTGGAATCAGTCAGGCAAGGACTGCAATGGCCCCTAGGTATGGGTTGTTAGTATAAGAAAGGAAGTACCGGTAGCTTTTTTTGCCACAGGGGAAATGGGTGGACTCCCTGCTTCACCTGGTAGGGAGAAGAACAATATGTGTGTGTGTGTGTGTGTGCGTGTGTGCGTGTGTGTGTGTGTGTGAGAGAGAGAGAGAGAGAGAGAGAGATGGGATGCAGGGAAAAGCCAGAGAGTGAGAGCCATGCTTGATTTTCTGTTCTAATCTAAGGCTGTTACTATGGGAGAAGCAAAACTTCCTTGCACTGCTCAGAGATTAGGGTATCAACAAACAGGGCATTTTGCACAAGCAGGGCATGTGCACAGGAATCAGATGAGTAGTGCCGGCACCATTTTTTTTTAAAAAAATGTGCATATCCAGGAATTGCACAATAGCACAAACCTGGGAATTCCTAATTATTCTTTTTTAAATAATTTTTTTAATTGAATTTCCAATATTGTTCAAATAGCAGCCTGATTGTAACAATACCAATTTTATCCCATTAATACAATTATCAATTATTCAAATGTGAAATTATACAATTTAATTGAACTTGTCCTCTCACATGCTAGATTTGATGACTTCATTTTTCTCCATTTTTTCTGTGTTTTAAAATTTAAATAATTTCCATTCCATTCAGGTATAATAATCTCTTATATAACAGCTACAGTCTTGTGATTTCTATTCGTGCTGGTATATTAGGTAATTTATAAAGTTTCAAGTGAGGAACTCTAACTGCAATCCTTATTCTTTCCTGCGTGTGACAGTCCGTCCCCCCCCCCATGATATTTTCCTGTCCATATATGGTGTTGTATCCTTCACTCCTGCAATTGTTGATGGTTCCCGCCATGCCTCGGGAGAAGCGGTTATCCCACAGTTTCCAAAAGTCACTTCATTGCTTCGTCCCGTGATTCGGCTTCCAGTAAACAAGCCGTCTTCGCCATTTTTCCCAGCCGAGGAAGAATGGTCTAAATCCAGACTGCAGAGAGTTAATCCAAAAAATTCTATTCCTGCAGCTGGTAGACTCCTTTCCTCCTTGCCGCTGATTTATGGCCAATTGTCCTTATCTCAAAGGACTGTTCCTTTGTGGATAACAGCGGTTAGGGAGCACTTTCTTCTATATTTTCATAGCATAGTGTTCCCCCCCTTCCCTCTCAGTTCCTTTCTCTCTCACACACATTTCCAGTTTTGTTAAATTCCATATTTATATTCCAATTTCTTCCATCCTCACTTGTACAATTTTCAAAAATAAAACTTGCATTCCAAGGAGGTTTGCCATATCATAAACATAGAGAAAAACTTTAAATAAGCAAACTGTGGACTCCCCTCCCCTCATCATCTCTTTTACTGAATGAAATCTGCTCTCGGATAAAAAAATGTTTTTATATGTGACATTTGCTGTAAGAATACTATTAGCCCAATGATGGAAGCAAGAAGAACTACCAACAAAAGAGTGGCAGATGAAACTGATGGACTATGCCGAGTTGGCAAAACTAACTGGGAAAATTCGGAACCAGCAAGACCAAACTTTCCTGAAAGACTGAAAGAAATTTATGATATATTTGAAAGACAATTGTAATCAACTGACATCGCTTGTAGGGTTGCAAGAAGTTTTGTAAGGAGAACTATATGAATTATTGCAAAAAAGGACTAAGAAGGAGTTTATTTAGGATTTGGATATTATAGCAATAACTATTAAAATAAAATGAAAAATCAGTTAGAAAAGCATTAGTTGAGGTTGATGGAAGTTGTAGGCTGTGATAGCCAAAGGTTTGTTATATTTTATATGTTCAAATATATAAAAGGATGTCACATAGAGGAGGGAGAAAGGTTGTTTTCTGCTGCTCCAGAGAAGCGGACACGGAGCAATGGATCCAAACTACAAGAAAGAAGATTCCACCTAAACATTAGGAAGAACTTCCTGACAGTAAGAGCTGTTCGACAGTGGAATTTGCTGCCAAGGAGTGTGGGGGAGTCTCCTCCTTTGGAGGTCTTTAAGCAGAGGCTTGACAACCATATGTCAGGAGTGCTCTGATGGTGTTTCCTGCTTGGCAGGGGGTTGGACTCGATGGCCCTTGTGGTCTCTTCCAACTCTATGATTCTATGATTCTATGATTCTATTCTATGATTCTATATTGTATAAGATGGGATGTTACGTTTGGAAAACATGTGCAAAAAGCAATAAAATTTACACACACACACACACACACACACACACAGTGGTACCTTGGGTTACAGATGCTTCTTCAGGTTACAGACTTGCTAACCCAGAAATAGTACCTCGGGTTAAGAACTTTGCTTCAGGATGAGAACAGAAATCGCGTGGTGGAGCGGCGGTAGCAGGAGGCCCCATTAGCTAAAGTAGTACCTCAGGTTAAGAACAGTTTCAGGTTAAGAATGGATCTTCAGAACGAATTGAGTTCTTAACCCGAGGTACCATTCTCTCTCTCTCTCTCTCTCTCTCTCTCTCTCTCTCTCTCTCTGTGTGTGTGTGTATAAATAAAAAAAATGCTCTCAATCCAAACTTCTTAATTCCTTGTAGCTGGGTTGTTTTTGCAGTTTCTTATCTCATCGTCCCTAGCATGCACCTGCAGTTTACTTCAATTGGAATCCAATTAACAGGATAACCTGTGCTTCCAGGAATGGGATCGGGGGCGGGGCAGGGCGGGTGTTGCAGCAGCCAGAGTGCTCCGCCCACCCAGTGCCTTTGCCTGCCTTCACATTCCATGGGGAAGCGAGTGCCAGACCACCAGGCAAACTGCGGGCAAGAGCCTGGTTCCTTTTCCAACCGAGGAGGAATGCAGAGAATGAAATTCCCCCATCATTTTCTGATTATCTCAGTCTGTCTCTCTTCTGTGGTGTTGGGGGTGACGTCCATTCCCTGGTGCACAGGAAACAGGAAGCTGGGAATTCCCAATTCAATACAAACTTGAGTACACACTTTATGTATAATCCTAAAACAACAGGTATTTCCCAATACAGGAAAATTGTTGTTGGATAAATCAATACGGGACTATATAGTGAAATCAGTAGTTGGGGAATGAAGCAGGGATATCGGGAAAAATGTTTTTCAGTTTTCCAGTATAGCACAAAACCATTAAAATGAAAAAAAAAGTCCATAGAGCTCACCGAAAATAGGCATCACCACTGCCAGAGCAGAACTGAGTGTCAGGGCTTGTAGTGTATATGGAAAGGGAAGTAGCAAAAATGGCTGCTTGACCCACTTCCACTGAAAACTGAGGAAATGCACCCACTGTCTCAAATGGAACAGTCTGGAGTTGTGCTTTTCAACACTTACTGGATTATCCCTGGCTCAGGGAAATACCAATTTACAGGAGAAAACCAGTTGGATAGGAGCTATTTTAGGGGGAGGGGTACGTGACGCTACTCACTACTTAAATGGAAAAGCAAAACACATTAATGCACATTAAACTCAGGTGTGGAAAAGTCCATAGTCAAATCATTGGTCCATCTAGCTCTGCATTGTCTATATTGACTGGCAGCAACTCTCCAGGGTTTCAGACAAGGGACATTCCCATTCCTACCTTTAGATGCCAGGTATTGAACCTGAGAATCATCTGCATGCAAAGCAGACACTGTATCACTGACCTACATCCCTTCTCCGGCTTGAAAGCCATTCTAACTGTGGGCACTTGCAGTAGCTCTGGCACATGGGAGTGTCTGTTCATGAAGTGCATCTTTGGTTAATGTGTGAAGTAGCTCTTAAAGATGCTCAGTGTGGTTATCTGTCACCAGTTTTATCACGGAAGAGAAACAACAACAACAACAACAACAACAACAACAACAATGTCCGGGGTCTCTTGTTGGGCATGTGGGCCTTACCACACATGCTGTTCTAGAGTATGATGGAGTTGGGAGATGTTAAAATTAGAAAGCTGTTGTGTGAGAGAGACATCACCAGGCGAACATGGACATTAAACAGCAAACAAACAGTTAAAGTAGTCGTAAAGCATCTTTGCCATTCTGGACCAGCTGTACACTTGAGCTGCTTCACAGGTGTTGCAGTCCCCAAACAGGTCATCATTGCACAGCTAGTAGCAGAAGCCTTTTTAAAATTGCCATTCTCTTCTTAACACATAGTCAAAATTGCACTATGCTTTTTTGAAAAAAAATAAATTCAATATTTAAACATTTGAAGCATACTGATGTAAAATGACTACTGTGAAGATTGTTTTCCCCTAAGAAGATGTAAGGTTATATATGCAGCTAAAAGGGCTGATTTTAGCAAAGAATTTTATCCAGGAAAATTCTTTTAAGGCCCCCATCCCTCATGTTTTTTTCTGAGAAGTGTTGCAGGTTTGGGGGTTTTTTAAGGCCTTTTTTTGTTAAAACAATGCAGACAATATATCTCCAGCATTTTGGGAAGCCTTGATGCCCAGAAGACTTTGCTGGTATTATGCTCAGGGTCAATTGTTCCTTTAAACTACTCTTAAAAAGTCTATTCAACATGACAAGCAAATCAATCCACTCAGTTCAGGAACTGATGGAATTCTACATTTTATAAAGCATTGCCCCAAGAGTATGAACTGAATAGATGACTTCTTTCAGACCTTTTCAGTGGCACTTTGTTTTATTTTAGCGGGGTTTTGATAAAAGCAAAATGCTAAACCTACATGGCATTGCTAAGCACACATAAGTAGACCACGTGGGATAATGGCAAGGCATACCACATACAACCAAAGATTATGCAACAAATAATAGGTTGTAATAGGAATCATTTAGCATTTTAAAGTCAAGACTGGCCCTTCAATATCACACACTATGTCCAATGTTGTTTGAGGACGTGTGGTTCTAACTGAAGGAGCAAAAGAGGAAAACGGGATTGATCAGCAGCCATACTATAGGGCAGTGATCGGGGGAACCTGTTGCTCTCCAGATGTTGCTTAACTACAGCTCCCATAATCCCTGACCCTTGGTCATGTTTGCTGGGGCTGATGGGAACTGAAGTCCAACAACAATAGCACCTTGAGGGCAATAGCCAGATCCCCGATCTTTGCTTTAGGGCAATGGAGAAGAAAGCAGAACAGGGGACTATTATAATCTTTCAAAGTACATGTGAGAACATTAAACTTTGTTGTCTGGGCAGAATCAGAGATAAGGGCAAAATAATAATAACGGGAGAAAACAAATCCAGCCAAGTGACAGCAATTATAAACAAGAGCAAGGAAGGGAACAAATGTCAACCTAACCCATTTCAATTTTAAGATTACAATCTAGTGGACTTAACTCAGGCACAAAATGATTACAATACGATTTCCCCTTAGGGTAAGTTATAGAAAGAGGTGAAATGTTTGTAATATAACACCTGACAAGAAGATTTCCAAATGCGCTTGCCACAGTAGTTAAACATTCTCAGAGCAACAACCCATCTATGCTCAAAGCCTCCTGAATGTATATATATGTCAGGCCCAATAATTCAAGTCCCAAAGTTGCTTAGCTTCAGTATGCATTTAAAAAGAGATACATTTAAACACGAGGTTAATCTAAAAGTATCACAGATGTCACCAGGAGGGCGTCATCTTGTGGTTGGCTGGGGCCAGCTTAACATTGTATAAGTCTGTGGCCCCTCCCCAGTTTAATCAGATAAATGCCTTGTCACACTGGACTGAAGTTACCAGTTCATCTTGTTTTTATTTTGGTTTGCTTACAAAGCAGTTCATGATCTTACTCTGTCTGCTGTCTCTTTTCTTTCCAGAGAATCTGACTGTGCACACATTACAATTTACTCTGGCTCCAGTGTGCTTCCACTGTTGGTGTTTGAAGCCGAGTATGCATAATGTTATCCACAATCCATTTCTGTCCTGTAGCTTCTTGATAAAAACTGCTGTTTGATGTGTTTCCCCTCAAACCAGCTTCCATCTGATTTGAAAACCTTAGCTACAGTTCAGCCTTGGTGTGTATGTCTGAGACAGCCATTATGCTCACTTTAATGCAGGGGTCAGCAACCTTTTTCAGCTGTGGGCTGGTCCACCGTCACTCAGACCATGTGGTGGGCTGGACTATATTTTGAAAAAAATAATACTGAATTCATATGCCCCACAAATAACCCAGAGATGCATTTAAAATAAAAGGACACATTCTACTCATGTAAAAACACGCTGATTCCCGGACCGTCCATGGGCCGGATTGAGAAGGCTATTGGGCCGCATCTGGCCCATGGACCCTAGGTTGCCTACCCCTACCTTAATGCCTTAGGATTAAGGATTCAACAACAAAATCCCATCAACGCAAAGATTTATGCTTGTGTGATGGGACTTCCCACTCCCCCCCCCCCCGCATGCCTCACACCCTTCCCAGATCTGCTCCAGAGGGTTCTGAGAATCCCAGAACAGATTTAGGGAGCACATGGGGAGGAAAGGGAGAATGTTCCATTGTGCAAAAAGAAATCCTTCCACATGCACAAATGCTTCCTGGTTGTTAACTCTGAAATGTAAACTACCGTATTTTTCGCTCTATAAGACGCACATTTCCCCCTCCAAAAATTAAGGGGAAATGTGTGTGTGTCTTATGGAGCGAGTGCAGGCTCCTTGGCTTCAGCGATAGCAACTCGAAGCCTCTGAAGCACAGTGAGCGTTCCTGCTGTGCTCCGGAGGCTTCGCGTTGCTTTCGTTGAAGGGTAGGTGCCACTTCAGCTAAGGTGCAGCACCCCTTCAGCTAAGCTGGGGGAGAAATGGAAGGGGCTCCGTTTCTCCTGCCGCTTCGCTGAAGGGGCGCTGCACAGAGAGGGGGAGATTTTTTTTCTTGTTCTCCCCCTCTAAAACAAGGTGCGTCCTATGGTTGGGTGCGTCCTATAGAGTGAAAAATACGGTATGTTTGTGCAGCAGCTACGGTTCTCCTGTAGGCCTATCTTGTTGCAAGTGTTCATTCGGTGGTTTTCCTGGTTCGTATAGCTTTGGTCATCAAATAAAAGGTAATCTTAGACTTATTGACTGTTACTGTGTCAAGACCAGTGCTCAAAGTGATGTGGGACACCCTCCCATTTCTTTTCAAAGAGACCTGTAACCATCCCACATAGACATAACTGAGTCTCACCTCACCATCTCACTTCTGCCCTCACTCCCACTTTGAAACTATCTCACTCTGAGAACTGGCCTTGCCACAATAGTATTCTTCCTACTTTTACCCAGCCCTCTTTGGAATTATTGGTGAAGGCTGTTGAGAACTCATTAGGTTGAAATCCTTGGGTTAAGACAGGATGGGAAATGGACAATGGCTTGTATCCCATGCTAGCCATATTCAGTAAAATGAATGGACATGATTAACTTAGGTCCATTAATGTAAATGGGTCTATTCTGAGTATGACTAAATTGGATACAACCTTTTAGCTGCAAAATGCATTTGATTTGGAAATGGTTCTCTTCCATTTTCTCTATTTCTGCTACAGAACATTCTTAGCATGCTTGTGGAAATATCATCAACACACAGTTGCTTTTTATGATGTGATAGGCCCACTTTTAGTATGCAACTAAAGCAATAATAATTTAACAGCCACCAACAGTGTTTGCTACTAGAAACAGTTAAAAAAAAGAGAGTATTTTTATATATAGAATGACCCATGATGTTTTATTCTCTGTTTGAGCCAGCTATGTATGTTTGCATTGTTCAGAACTGCTGCCTGAAGATGAAATTCAAAATACCACTAGATGTTGCTGTAGGACAGCTGTAGGAAAAATAGAAACCACCCCGAGACTCCACATACTTCCACTAAGATTTTGTTTGAAGCATCATTACAAAGGTTAACTTGAGCTTAGAAGATGTCCTGCTGCTTGAAAATATAGCATGTGTGCATTAGAGCCACCTTTATTTCCCAGAAAACCACACATACTCATGCATTTATGTACCGGTACTTTCAACTCACCCTCACCAACTGGTCCCAGGGTGGGAATATAACAATAAAACAGTGAGTCTCTGTGTGTATGTAAAATAAATAAAACACACAAGATAAGCCAATGACAAACAACTTGAAACTGAGTGACTCATCACATTCCTCCCCCTCCGAAAGGCCTGGATGAAAGGGTGCATCTTCACCCACCAATGAAAAGTCAGCAAAGTAGGTACCTTTTGTCATCCCATAAGTATGGTGTTGCCACTGGGAAAGCCCTTTCTCACACCACTACTCCCTGAATTTCACTTAGTGGTGGGACCATGAGAAGGGGCTCTTCTGCAGATCATAACACATGAGCAGGACATATGGGAGGAGTTGTTCCTCTAGATGTGTGGGTTCCAGGTCATCTGGGGCTTTATATGTTAGCATTAGCACATAGAATTTGGCTTGAAAACAAATTGAAAACCTTCAAAAGCTGAGCATTAATTGTATCCTGCCAGAAGTGCCCATCAACATTCTGGCTGCTGCATTCTGCACCAGTTGCAATTTGCAAACGGTTGGAGATGCAGGCAGGCCCAACCTGGCCCTGTACACAAAAGCACATATACCATGATGGCTGCATTCAGACAGCACTTTATTCTGTTTTCCTGATGTTTCTTTACCTGATAATTTATGTGTTTTATGTGATCTTTCACATGACATTAAACCCACTTCTGGAAATCTAGCGGAATCCAGAGGAAGTTTAGTGCCCATTTCCATGTTAATTGCCTCCAGAAAAGAATCCATTTGCAATCCATTACCTCAGAATATCAAGGGACAAAATTTGGGTTGGTACACCCATACACTTCCTTTTTCTGCCACGTTTGTGAATGACTCATGGGAAAACAGAAACGCACATATACATGAAGGGTGGGTGGAGGTCATGACACGTCCGATGACATCTGGTGTGTCACACCATGCTCTTAGAATACCTGAATGAGCAATGGTGGCACTTTTTTCCTTGGAGAGAGAAAGCAATCTTAATGGTTTGCAAAAGTGTCCTAAGGTCTCAACTTAGAATCACAAGCTTTGCAGAAGCTGCATTGCAGGTGCAATGTTTTTAAAACCTGGGCTGTCATTTTTGCCTTTGCAAACAGGACCCAGTGTCGAGCTCACTGTGCACCAATAATATATTTAATTCATATGGGTAAACAGATCAAAGACTGCCTCCTTCTTTTCGTTTCTTTAGAAGAGGGAATGTGAATAGCATTTGCTTTTGGGTGGAAAATAATTTATTAGCTGTTCTGATGAACTGAAAGGTCATAACTAATGCGAGAGGATTTGGGACTTTTTAACAACAACAACAGCAGCGACAAGAAAACCCACAACTCCACAAAGGGTTGCTTATGTTTTGCCCTCTAGTATTGAAAAGTCAGATGAATGAAGACTTAGTCAACAGTGTTATTCCAAACTGTTTTGAAATTAGTATTCATCAGTTCATTCACCCTCCACTCCACCACAGGACTTTGGTGTTTTTCATAAACATTTTGGATATTTAAATTGGCTATATTTTAAGTCTGTTTAAATGAATTAGCAATGTGATACTTAATGTTGATGAAACATTTCATAATTTTGCATTATAGTATTTCACGCCCTTCCCTCTATAGGCTGCTGAGGTCACAAAATTTTAGGTGTGCCCACAGGAAGCCTGCTGCTACCAGGAACCTGTGTGGACAAGACTCTGGATGCCACAGGATGTGCATATGGTTTATGCATGTGTAGAAACCTTATATAAGATTACCTATGATTTTTTTTGGGGGGGGCAGGGGCTCAGTCTTGATGAAAACCTAGGTCCCCTTCCAAACCCATGATCCTGTATCTGTGAGAGTAGAATGTGTAAGGGGAAGGATGCCAAAGCAGTTCTTTTGCCAAGGGAATGGCTTTGGCTGGCTCATTATGTACCATGATTTAGCAAATCCAAAGAAGTTGTCCTTGTGCCTCAGCGGAACTTCATTCTAAGGAAACAGAGCCTTGTAAAAGTACTTGAACCCCTGGTGTCTTTCACTGCTCACAGATGGTGTGTAACCATATGTTTCAGCACCCATGAGGCTCTGGACTGAGGCAAGCATCCTAGACAGATTTGCTGCATTAAGGTTGCAAACCTGGGACTAAGTCCCATTGAACACAGTGGGACTTATCACTGACTTCTGCTGTATGCCAGGAATGAGGAAGCACAGGACTGGAGTGTGTGTGCTAACTGAGGCCCTCTATGCTTCTCTGTTAAGTCCTCAGAACTCTCCCCATGCCACACTCCTTTGCCCCAGGCCATACCTCTCACCACTGGCAGAGGAAGAGGAGTGCGGGGGGAGCAGGCGGTGCACCACGCCCCCGGTACGCATGCCAGCCCCGCCCCTGCCTGCTCTCCACCTCCCGGTGCCGGAGCATGAAGCTCCACCACTGCCTCTCACCAGCCCTCCTGCACACAGCAAGCATTTTTGCCTAGCTAGAACATGTCATTGAACTCTGAGAAGGCCTCTTGCTTGTCTGGATGGAGGATAGAGAGGGGTGTGTGAGTATATGTAGAAAGTAGCCTACTGAACAATGGTACTTTTGCTTCTGACTCAGCCCACCACTGGCATGTGGTCCCTGGAAGCCTCCCAGATGTGAATGTGGCCCTCAGGCTGAAAGAGGTCCCCCACACCTGTTGTATACTTTATTAATTTAAATGGAATATATATTCTCAGGGAAGTGGCTGCAGGCTGCGGTCCTATGCGCTGCTACCTGGGAGTACCCCACTTAGAATTCAATGAGTTTTGCCTCCAAGAAACATAAAGACAACTGAGCCATGCATATGATGTCTTGCTATCAAGAGGCAGGACATTTTAAGCAACATAATAACAACAGCCCACTTTCTTTTCTGTGCATAAACGTACTGCTATTGCTCGCCCTTGCTGTGTGTGCGACGCTATAACGCTATATAGTACTATAAGCTAATAATGATGTAAGCCTCTGTACTGGTTTATGAACTATGACACACAATGGAAAGCTCCAGGCCTGCTCTTGATATTGCCATTTACTGGAAGTGCTAACTTCTGTCCTTTGTGCATTTGATGCATTAACAAAAGCACCAAGAAATCAATTAATTAGGCTACCCTTTTAGTCAACAATGGAAGTGGGAGCTCAGTGGCGGTCTGTTCATCCCCTTGTCTTGGGCGACTCAGCATGTGGCTTGTGCTTCCTCTTTCACTAAAAGCATAATCACCCGGTCAGTATTGTGGTATCGTTGATGGAAGGAGGGATGCTATTGTCAGACTCTTCCTAGGATCCTCGTGCCAAGCATTGCCTGGTTAATTTAACTGTTTTCAGTGGCAACAATACAAAGCCTGTGGGAGAGTGATGCCATTTGAGCTGTGACTGTATAGCAAAGGCGGAGGTATTGTCTTGAGTACAAATACGAAGCTCTGTTTGAAGAACTGGGTTTCATGGCTGTTGAATGAGTCAATTTGCCGCCTTCAATGCAGAGAATGGACAGATTTGCTACCTCTCCTGTCCAACAGGAAGCTTCATTACTGAAACAGAGTGTGCTCACTTAAGTAGCCAGCAGTTCAAAATATTTAATGTCACCCTGGATAATTCTCTGAAGTGGTGTGCCCATCTACCCACCCTGATAAACTGTGTTCTTTGAGAAGTTCTGGCTGTAAGAGTGAATGTGGAAAACTCAAGTCCTAGAGTGCATATTTCCATTAAGCAGTTCGGAACTGCTACTTTCACTGTTGAACAGAGCTCACTCTTCGGATGCTAAGTGTATATTTATATGCAGATGCTTATACCGAGGGTCTGTCCCCCTGCCCAGCTGGAGCTCAGCTCTAGCATCTCTCAGGTGGGCAAGAATAAGGGAGGATTCATGGTGAGTTCTGGCACCTCTTTTTCTAGAAAAATAGCACTGGTCACAAGTATATTTACTAAAGGAGACCACAACTCATTTATTTTGCTTGCTTCAACAGCACAATCTACCTATGGAATAATTTGCCTGCCAGGAGTATAGAACAAGTCTTCCCCATCCTGATGCATTCCAGACCTTCTGAACTACACCCCCCATCATCCCCGACCCTTGGCTAGGCTTGCTGGGGCTGATGGGAGTTGCAGTCCAAAACATATAGCCGACACCCAGTTGGGGAAGGCTGTTAATCTGACACAAAATGGCAGTTCTAGGTCAAATGATCTCCCTCTCCATCTTCCACCATGTTGCTAGTGGGTGCAGGAAAATGCACAACATGATTGGTGGGTGGGTATGGCATGGTCACTCACCTGTCCTCATGGCTATGGGGCCATTGCTGCTTACCAGGAGGAAGAGGGGAAGACAGTTTAGAGAGCAGTGCTGTGCTTATCTGGATAGAGAATAGAGAGGGGTGGGTGCATAAACTAGCCTGCTGCACAAAGGTAATATTTGCATTCATTGATCCAACTATTTTCGCCTCTGGCATGGGGCCCTCGGATGGTTGGCTAGACGGGAATGTAGCCCTTGGGCTGAAAAAGTGTCCCTACCCTTCCCCATGCAGAGGGGATATGCTTTGCCATCAGATTGACCCAGGTTTAATCCATTGTATCCCCCTCCCCACAGTTAAAAGAATCTCAGGGATGCCGACATCTGCAGAACTCTCTCACCTTTGGCATTTACACGGCAGTTGGAAATTCGGCAGATGAGCACCTGCATGCTGGGAAAAGCTTCACCAGTGTCATACTGGTATTAAAGGCATCACCTGTAAAAAAATGGGTTGGCAACCCTGGAGCCACGGGATTCACAAAGAAAAGAGCACTCACACAGACTACAGAGAATACCATTTTGAGGCAAACAATTTTGTTATAAAGCCAGGCTCTTATAACAGTATTTTTTTAAAAAATAAAAAACAACCCATCATGATGGCTATGGAAAACAACATCTCCCACAAGTTCATATCTAGAACATTTTCATTAGTGCTGAAGTGAGGTGCAAAAACAAACAGCTACTATGGGATAACCCAGGTGCGATTTAAGAGGTGGATTTGTGTTGTGACATATTTGGATAAAAGCAAAACGCCTGCTTGCACATTAGGCTTTCTCTATTTCAAGCACGGAAAGCAAAAGCAGGTAGATAATAGTGATGTCATGACTCCTTTGGTACTGGAACAGCAGACTCTGGAGGAAGATGAAGAGGGAGAGGAGGAGGACTGGGAGATGGAGGCTGGAACAGATGGAAGAGAGAACTTCCATCTCTCTCCCCTCCTGAGGGGCGTTGTTGGAATTTGTGAACCGCAGCCTTTTGCTCCCAAACTGATCCCGTGCCAACCAACCCTTCCCCTCTTGAGAGCTCTGGGACTGAAATAGCTCTTTTCCTACAGCTGAGTCTGTGCTATTACTATGTTGTAAGAAAAATCCTTTCGTTACTTACAAGCAATGGCATCTGCTGTCATGTTTTGGGGCAGGAGCCAGGGCAAGTGAACCTGAAATACAGTATTTTTATTTGTCCTGCTCATGAAGCACTTATTTCCAGAAACCATTGTGTTTAACAATAGTCCCCATATTCAGCCTGCCCCACAAGTGCAACAGAACTTCCCCTCCCCCCTGCCTCTCCAAATCTGCTCTGGGTTCCCCCATCTTCTGGAACAGATTTAGGGGTTTTGTTAGGGGTGCCAACAGCAACAGGGAGAGGGAGGGGAAGCTCTGTTGTGCTTCTGGAAGTTGTTCTGCGTGTGCAGTGACAGGCCACTATTTTTCTGAGCAGCAGTGCAGCTAGAGCTGGGCTTTAGGGGTGAAGATCAGGGTCCCGCAGTCCAGGGCCCCACAAATGACCACCCAGAAAATCACAAATGATGGAGGAGGTAGCAAAGAGGCCTATAAAAATAACTTGACCTGGTATTGGCTGATGCACCACCAGAAGGGAGAACAACTATATCAACTCCAAGGCTGGTGCAGTTTCCCCCCACTTTTGGGCATGTGTCTGTGAAATGAGCTTCCCCAATGCCTCCCAGATCCATCCCTGACATGACCGTAGGCTGCCCCATTTTGATCCCAAACATCCTTGAAGCACTGAGGACAGGTCAGCACAACAGCATGGTTTTTCATGTCCACATGAGGGAAGTCTCCAACTACAGACCTTCTCCTCTGGCCACGGACCTCCCTTTCTAACAGCAGATAGGGAGTTTTGTAGCATCCTATGTTACTTTAGCCACTGTCCAAGAAAGCATAGGATTGGCCTCTAATCTTATAATCAAGAAATTCACAATCTTACTCTTCTTTAAAAAAATAAAAATCAACAGGTGCCCAAATAAATCAGCACACTTTTTTTTCATTGAAGAGAATAGCATTATCATACAATATTTTCTGTATATACTCAGAAGAAAGTCGTATTGAGTTCAATGATGCTTACTCATAAGTAAGTGTGCATAGAACTGGGTTCATGAAGACGACAACACCTTTAAAAACAGAAAAGTGTGATGATTCTGAATAGAAGTCTAGAGCTGTGGGAAACCTGACAAGGTGTGAAGAAAATGGTTTAGTACATATGTGCTTAGGTATTCCAAAACAGATTATAGATTGGCACTTGAAATAATGGTGTAATTTTCTACTTGAAAATGTACAAAAGGCAAATTAGTTTCTATTGAAAAGGTAAGCTGGGTTGTTGTCTTGTGTTGCTGTCATGACATTGAACTCATTGGCATGCAGGGATGTTCCCTGCACTTCATGCATTAACTGTCTTCTCTCGCTGTGTTTACCGATAATCCAGCAACTTTGCAGGCCAAATGCCTTTCTAAATAAAGGCCCAGAAAGCATTGAATTAGACAGCATATTGCCTAGGGAGAGCCAGCACAGTGCAACCTACAAGGTAGATATTAATTAGTCTTGAGTTGGGAGGAGGATAAAGAGGGGATTTCATAAACATCTCTTGCCTCTTTAAAAAATGCCCCCACCCCATTTTTAGTGATTTTTTCCGAGACCACTCAAAAGGACAAGGACGCAGGAAAGAGGGAATTGGTCCCTGTTGCCTTGGCAACTTTGCTGATGCTCCTTGTTTTGCCATGATGTACTGCAGCAATGAAACTCTCTAGCAGCACAGCAAAACAAGGGATGTCAGATTAGATGTGCCCTTGGATGAACATGTGTGCCTGGATGTGTGCTTAAGTGCGCATTCCAGTGTGTATTTACAAACATCTTACTGCAGATTCCGAGCTGGAAGTGAAAGCACAGGGGCTTCCTTTCTTTGCTCTTAGTGGTGTCAACACATCACCACATGCGATTGGCTCGGTGGCTCTGAAGTTTTATCACATTCACTGATTAGCTGGGATCAAAGATAATAAAAGGCTTTTTAAGTTCAAAAATGGCACTGCAGCAAGAGATCGTAACAGGCATAAAAACCCCATGTTGGGGGAAAAAAAAGATAGGTAGGGTTATTTTTGTCCTGAAATGAGTCACAGGCTAATATAACTTGAAATTCTTCATAATATCCCATCAGAAGTAATTAATTGTAGATAATGCTGCAATCACTAATTCATTTTCCCTCCCTTTAAAATTAACTCTATTGTTGTCAACAACTAATCCATGTTTGAAAGTAATTAAATGGAAAGAAGCATCCAAACTCACCTGCATTACTAAACATAGGCTGCTATCCTTAAATCTCACATATAGAGTTGGCAGGGAAAGCAAAATTTACTGAGCACTGGGTTGAAAATTTAGGCCAGAAACAATGGCATAACTATCCAAATGCCCACCAAATATGCCTGAGAAGCATGTATTGAAACTGGAGTCAGGATTAGAGAGGTCTTTGCAAAATGTGCACAGGTTGCTGTTGCCTATAGGCCTGAAGAATATGACCCAGGCCCTAGCAATTTCTGTTCTCATCCTGAGGTAAAGTTCTTAACCCGAGATCCTACGTCCAGGTTAGCGGAGTCTGTAACCTGAAGTGTCTGTAACCCAAGGTGTCGGTAACCCGAGGTACCACTGTACTCTAAAATGTCTACTAGTCTTTCTTTTCCCCATACCTCATAGGGTTGTTCACTCATTACTTTCAACAAGGGTATAAACTGCACATTTGGGTACATTTATACAGTAGTTGAACTGTATACTCGTATAGTTATTCACATGTAACTAACTCTCAGCCTGTGTTTCTTTGTACACAATAGTTGAGCAGTACACAACAACAGGTGTAACACTCTTTCACTCAAACACTTCTACATGTGTAGAGAAGTAATGTGTGAACAAGCTTGAGGAAAATCCTCATCCTTGGTAGGCTGAGCAGACAAAAGCATACAGCAGCTAGTAATAACCTAAACAATCTCACTTCCCTGTGTGTTGTTTCATTTTCAGATAATATATTTCTAGTATAAACAAAGGCTTAAAAACACACTCATTCCAGGTCCTTTTTCAAAACCCACAATAACCTCACCCTTCCATTATTTCTGTGCTAGGCTCCTACAAGAGACCATAAGAAGCTCATATACTAAAATGAATACTCTATTTGGAAATAACATATAATTACAAGATGATGAAATTGCATCTCCAACATAGAAAATATGGAGATGGGAGATCTGGGCAAAAGGGATTGCGCTGAAACTTATCATGCGCAGCAATAGCAACTTAAAAGCTACATGTGTGAAATTAAGTAAATGTCAGAGGAATGCTAATGAAAATGGAAAAACACAGAAAAATGTATTTTTACAAAGTGAAAGGTATAATCAACTTCTCCATAGGTACATAATATCTTCACAACAAAACATTAGATGAATCGATGTTTACCGACTTGTCCATTGACAAAAAGTGTTTACCATTTTACACTATGAAATCAAGGCACCAAACTATACTCTGATATACAAAGCACCTTTGATGGATAATCAAAAAGCATTTTTAAGACTATCGAAGAACGTACCTGCCTATCTGTGTGTGATGATCTAAAGACATCCGCTGTTGCTTTGATAGCATTAAATCTATTCATGAGGACAATTTTGGCCTCTTTTCTAAAAAAATTAAGCATATTCATGGATACTCACAGATGTTCTAAGAACTGGCTAGGAAACAAGCATTGTGGTTTATAATTTGTTTGGTCGTGGGAGTTTCTACTTCAAAAGGAGCTATTCAAGAAAGCTGCTGACATAGCAAAAGTTGTCTGGTCAACACCTACCTCTTCAAGACACGTTCAAGTCATGAAATAAAAAGCTTGTGGGCCTTTTAGTAGTATGCTGGCTTTCAGTTTCTTTTGGATACAGTATTTCATTGTCAGCTTTTTAAAAGAAGAGCAACCTTCAGGGATATTCAGCAATAAACCTTGGCTTACAAGAGTTAAGGAAGACATTAGACAAAACAAGTACAAAGAAGAAATCCTGAAAAGGAACTCCCCCAGCAGAGAACACTTTGATTTATTCTAATCTGGTGTGGAAGCTAATGTGCAGAAAGCTGAAAAACTGGAGTGTGAGTGTTTAGTAAATCAAAACAGAAGCACTAACAGAAATCAGAAGTACATTTTGCCATTAGTGAAGTCAGAAATAGCTGCACTAGTGACTTCCACCCAGAACTTAAACCCTCCATATGTTATTTATTTATTTAGCAAAATGTATATACCATTGAAACACCATTAACATGTGCCTCTAATTCCCATTTTATGGATGGGAAGAATACCACCCAAACCCAGTTTTGGGACAGGCAGGATTATAATGGCGTTGCTCAGTGGCTACAGTAACATTGCCTGCAAAATTGCCTTTATTTACATAGTTATTGCTTAGTCCTAATTTATGGGCATGACTCATATTTCTCTCTTGTATAGGTATCTATCTATCTCTGTACCTGCCTATATCTATATAAAACATGTCTTATATCTATGAGAAGCACATTCTTAGGAGCACAGCTGTGTGCCTGGTTGCAAGCCCAGTGGATTTAAGTGTGCAAAGTCTGCCCAAGTGTATGCTGTAATGGATTTGACCTCGAAGAGCACTACAAAGAGAAATTGCAGATAACCATCTGAACTGACTTCAGAGGCTTGTAGCCCTGGTTCCCTCGATACAGAGAGAAAAGAGACTGACTAAGTACATGGGAGTGAACAAATCAGAAGCGCAAGAAAGGACACATCTGTAATGCTTAACTGGAGTATAGCAGAAGAAAACCCCAAACAGGAGCAGTAGCATTTAACATGTCCGATTTCAACCATGAAAAATCTGTGACTGACAACACTCAAGCCAAATAATGGTACATAGGAAGCTGCTTCATAATGGCGTCTATAGTGTTTATTTAGCTCTGTACTGTTGACACCAAGAGTGGGAAAACCTCAGGCCTGGGGCTCAAATATGGGATGCTCTCCCCAGGGAGGTTTGTTGGGTGCCTTCATTATATATCTTTATGTGTCAGCTGAAAACGTTCCTCTTCAACCAGACCAGTGGTTCCCAACCTTTTCTTTTTTTGGCCATGCCCCACCTAAGCCTCTCTAAAATCCTGATGCCCTCCCCCTGTGGCATATAATTCTTATTATTCAAAAAGTGGACTCCTATTCACGTGGAGGAAGCCTAAAAGGCCGTTCACTGTCAGTAACTCATTCTCAAATTGCCCCCCTTAAAAATCAGTTGCCCCCTTGTGGTGCATGACCCCATGTTGGGAACCACGGCCTTAGACTGATCTATATTCTACAGCCTTTTAAATGTGAGGGTGGCATATAAATATAAAAAATATAAATAAATAAATAAATAAATAAATAAATAAATAAATAAATAAATGTAAGTAAATAAAAATGCAGTCCTCCAGGCCTGCGCCTCTCTCTCTCTCTCTCTCTCTCTCTCTCTCTCTCTCTCTCTCTCTCCTTCCCTCCCTCAGGGCTCTCTGTTCACGCCATTCCCTCCTCTCACTGGTTTTGCTCAATGCCCTCTTCTAGTAAGTTCATTTGGCAGGAATGTGTCCTTGAACTGTGAACCTCTGTGGGTGGAGTCTGGAAAGGTGTGTGTGTGTGTGTGTGTGTGTGTGTGTGTGTGTGTGTGTGTGTGTTTGGCCACAACTCACTTTTGCCAAACCCGCTGCTGGGTTCCCCATAAGGGTATGTGGCCCTTAGACTGAAAGAAGTTCCTCGCTTCTAGTCTATGCAGACTGGCAGCAGTTCAGCAGACTGGGATCCCTCCAAGCCCAACTGGGGATGCCATGAGTGAACCGGGGATCTTCTGCACGCAACTTAAGTTGCTCTGTCACTGAGCTTTCAATGTCCCTTTCCCATCTCAGCGATGGGTTGCTCAAAAGAGCAGTTTGGAGAGATGCAAGAATTGTAGCAAAATATAAAAAGGTGCATATATGTGTATGCTTATACTATACTGTTTGGATTAGGGCCCTCTGCAGCTGCTGTTCACAATCAGCAATGGCAACGAACCGGATCAGGACAGTGGTAGGGGCAAATTATTAAAGCCTGCTCTCCCCCTGCTATAGATCCAGTCTGAATCCCCACCTCATGGGTGCTTTTTAGTATGCAGGAACAGATCACGACATTAATGTAAAGTCTTATTTGGCCCTTAGCTAGGATTTGCATCAGTGCAGACATTTTCGATCAAATTAAAATTGATGAAAGGAGCCAGAGAAGGAGAGGGAAAATAAACACTTAGAGGCTGAGATCCTATGCACAGAGTAAAGCCATATTCAAGGACTTACTTCTGAGTCAACATGCATAGGACTTCACATCAAGGTAGCACCAGGCAAACAAATGGCAAAACTCAATTTTGCACATTTGGAAAGACATCTGACCCTGTAAAAGACATCGTTATATTCATTGCTTGCAATGTGACTAAACCCTTGATTATTTAGAAGGGGAATGAAGGTGTGTTTTCTGATATTTCATGCCTTTTTTGGTTAGCAATGCGGGTTTAACGGCATGTATGGGCAGCCACAGTGATCAAGTGAGTGCTTCTTTCTCGCTGTGTTTGTACACAAAGGAATGACGTGACAAGTACTCACTGTATCACGGCGGGGCAGGCAAGTGGTGTCTCTGCTTGCTTGGCCATTCTCTTTGCATGCTGAAATATTGTTCACATGATGCACAAAGCTGGAGTAAAAACAAAACCTTAAAGTGCATTTCTGCAGATGCATAGTTAGCTTTGATTTACTAAAATAGTTGTCAGATTGTATTTTTATTTGTCCCAGGAGAGCTGCACTCGCTGATAATGAGAAACCTGGATTTTCATGTGATTGTACTTCGGAAAACATTTTGCTTCCTTGCCTACAACAAATTTAACAAGAATTTGTGTGTATGTGGTGTGCGTGCGTGCAGTGGTGCAGAATAAGTTACAAAGATAATCCTGGACATAAACATGACAATAGGGGGAAAGGGCTGTAGTTCAATGATCAAGCAGCTGTTTTGCATGTAGGAGTTTCCAGGTTCAACCCCCAGCTTCTCCAAGTTGGGCTGGGCAAAGACTCCTGTCTGAGATGCTGAAGAGGCTCCTGAAGAGCTGCTGCTCACCAGTGTAGACAATATTAAGCCATATGGAGCAAAAGCTGCTTTGAAGCAGCTTCCTATGTTTCTATGTGTTTTTGAATACAGCTGGAAAATTCCAGAGGATGAGAAGGTGTTAGCAGAGAACGCACCAGACTTAGCCATATGAAATGGAAATCCACCAAACTCCATGAAGAACTCACCAGGACACAGGCAGGGGCGTATTCGACACAGTTGTTCGATCAGTGCCAGAACTTTTGACTGCACAACAAAACTTCCCCTGCCCGTCTTCTGACCCTGTTCTAGTGCAGATTTGGGGAGCACACAGGGAATCTATGGGAGGAGAGAGGCCCAGTTCCATTGTGCAATGGAATTGTACAAGGATTGTGGAAATCCTTGTGCTAACAGAATGCGTGCATTGGATACCTCCTACAGAAATTACATTTGGCTCGGACTCTTAAGATGTTTTTCAATGAATCTGGGGACACTTTTTTTTAAAAAAAATACATGCTTTATTATCCCTAATTACATCTATACATCAGCTGTTTTGCTGTCTTGAGAAGTCTGGAGGAGGAGAGAAACCTGGGGGGTGGAGTTGGAAGCAGAGTTTGAGAATACGACTGTGGGATGATCACAGAATCACAGATTTGGCAAGGACCTCTGAGGGGCATCTAGGCCAACCCCCTGCAATGGAGGTACCTCAACTCAAGCAGCCTCAACTTAAAAGAACAGAAGGCTTTCCTGCTCCAATTTGACTTCTGCAGTTCCTGGCCGTCAGGGACACGCTCTTGTTCATGAGCTCTCTCACGCTCAACTGCCTGGCTTCGCGCCAGCTCCGCCGCCGCTCCAGTTGGCTGAGGGGATCGAAGTCATCTTACCCCTCCATGCCTTGCCCAGCAGAGAAACACCGCATCTTGCTGTTGGAGATTCATTCCCCGTGTCTGCAGTCATGGGATTGTTGTCTATCACATGACGGTGTATGTTTTCATTCCACAGTGTGGGAAGTGACAGAGACAGGATGTTTGTGTTACTGTGTTTCGTGAAGTGGCACTATTGTCTTTTGTTCTATCTCTTTGCTGTCTGATGAGAAAGAGGCAGGAGCTAAGTCAGAATGCTCTGAGTGTATTATATGTAAATAAAGTAGATTAGCCAAAATGCTGTGCTATTGGTTCTGTTACGCAAACTGCGAATACTCTGCGGATCCCTAAGTGTGCTAATGCCTTTTGGCATTAGTTGCTGTGATGTTTGGGCAGAAGAAAGCTTTTGAAGCTCCCGAACGATCAACCAGGAGGGAGCTAACATGCCAGTTTGGAATGTGTCTCTACCAGGGTCCTACACGAGAGTAGGATGCTCCTAACACTTGCACCCCTCCTGGGCAACTGCCCACTGCCCACCCGTGACTCCTGAGCCTTCCCCAATCTCCTGCCCCCTTTGTTTTGACAGATTGGGGGAGGCATCGAACCCTATGTTTCAGTAGAGTGCAATCCGTCTAGGGTTGCCACGTGTCCCTAGAAAAACGTGAAGGGTGGGAAGATAAGTCTTTGTGCAGGCAGAGGTGATGGTGGGGGGATCGAAGAGTGTGAAAGAAGGGCTTTGCACCTTGTCCGGCAGAGAAACCACACGCCTTGCACCCCTCCTGGGCAACAGCACACTGCCCACCCATGACTCCCGAGCCTCCCCCAATCTCCTGCCCCCTTCCCCCTTCATTTTGAGAGTTTCACAGGGTGCAAAAGAAGAGCTTTGCACCTTGCCCAGCAGAGAAACCATGTGCCTTGCATCCCTCCTGGGCAATGGCTGCCCACCTGCATTCTCTCAAAACAAAGGGCGAAGAGGGCAGGAGATCGGGGGAGCTCGGGAGTCACGGGCAGGTGGCGCGCCGTTGCCCAGGAGGGAAGAAGAAGAAGAAGAAGAAGAAGAAGAAGAAGAAGAAGAAGAAGAAGAAGAAGAAGAGTTTGTATTTGATATCCCGCCTTTCACTCCCTTTAAGGAGTCTCAAAGTGGCTAACATTCTCCTTTCCCTTCCTCCCCCACAACAAACACTCTGTGAGGTAAGTGGGGCTGAGAGACTTCAAAGAAGTGTGACTGGCCCAAGGTCACCCAGCAGCTGCATGTGGAGGAGCGGAGACGCGAACCCGGTTCCCCAGATTACGAGACTACCGCTCTTAACCACTACACGGGGTGCAAGGTGCACGGTTTCTCTGCTGGGCAAGGTGCAAAGCCCTTCTTTCACACTCTCTATCCTCCCCCACCTCTGCCTCTGCCTGCGTAAAAACTATCTTCCCACCCTTCCAGCTGCATATTACTCCAGGAGAGTAGGGTGTCACATTTCCCGGGGACATTAAATGAAATCGGGGACATTCCGGGAATGGAATTTGTCTGGGGACAGATTTGCAAATCTGGGGATTGTCCCTGGGAAACGGGGACATGTGGTAACCCTATCTTAAGATATATTAGCTTAAGATAACAATTAATTGCAGGGCAATGCATGCACAGTGAGTCTTCTTCTATTCTTCTGAAGCTAGGAGATTAATGTGAACTTGAAAAACAAGTGACTGTTTGGGATTTGGATTTGGGTGCGTCTAACCTGAAAGAAGGGCACTCTAAGCAACTGGCCTGGATTGCTTTCACTCTCTTGCACTCAACAGGGTTTCTCCAAAACAAAGCAACTCGTCTACTGAATACTTTGCTTCTCTTAAAAGAAAAAAGAAAAAAAGGATGCCTAGCTGTCTAACCTCCTGCCTGCCACCACAGGCCATAACAGGTATATCATGAGCAAATTCAATAATATTAATATTTATAATTGCACTCTCTGCTAGGAAGACAAGTCTTTCTGCCCTCTCAGATCCACACATACAATATAGTTCTGTGGTACCCTAGAGCGGGAGTGGGGAACCTTTCCAAGCCAGTGGGCCAGATCTTTGGGTTACCCAGCAACCACGTGGGCCATTTTGACAGGTGGCTGGGATTGGCCTCCTGTCAAGTAACTGACATCACATGTCACACTTTCCTTTGCCTGTGTGGTATGAAATGCTTGGGCAAAGGCCCGGGGGGCTTTGCAAATGCTAATGATCAGTGATCCCTTCATGTTCCACTTTAGAAAGGGTTTCTAGGTGTAGGGCAAGTGGGTATAGTTTCTGAAATATTGTTTCATAGGCCATCTTATGATGAGTTCAGAACCTAATTAGACTCAAGAAATACTTTCTCCTGCATCAGCACATAGCTGCCATCCTCTCTCAAGGTGCACCAGAGAGTGTCCTGACACACAGCTATGATCTTCTTCTTGTGGCAGCAAGAATTATTATGACTAGCAAAACATATTTTGTTCATTACAAGCCTTCTGAAAGCATCTTTCATACACTAGTACGTGTGATGGTCTCCCACAGAGAGCTAGTTGGGCTTCTACTGCCTGTATTACTCCCTTTGCTCTTCTCAACTCTTCTGGAGAAGAAACAGACAATCACACAGTGAAAGACGCCCATAAGCCAGAGGGGGAAAACAAAATCTGTCATTTCACTGGCATAGTCTGTGGAGCATGAAAGCATACACGAAAGCATCAGGCAATTATCCTTGGCTGGAATAATTACCTTGTAGTAAAGAAGAATGTCAGGTCTTATCACCCCAACACTTACTCAGGTGAGTGAAATTTATGAAAATAAAGCCACAAAAATGAAACGTGAGGTTATTAGCATGCAAGGGGATATCTCACAAGTGCAGAGCCACAGAAAATGTACCGGTTTGTCTGCTTTGCTCTGGCTTTTAAAAATCGCAGTTGTACCCCCCTTTAAACTATAAATTAAACACCCCATGCTTTTATCTTTAAATTTTAAAATGTTGACTGAAAAAAAAATTGCAAAGGGGAAAGAAGAGAGTCAGGGCAAAGAGAAAGACCTTCTTCAATCTCACTTTTGTTTTCTTTACCTGATCCTACATAGGGTGCAGGGGGTCTACACCAAAAGCTTGATACTATATAAACTGGAGGTGAGTAAGAGATGCATTAAATGGAGTGTATCCAAATGTCAATGTTTTCAGTACAGTGTTTGTTGCACACCCAGGATGGGGATGAGAATCCACATGCAAATACTGCTTCATCCTCTCCCTACCTTTGTGTGTATAGGAGGGGCAGTAGCTCTGTACTTGGTCTTCTGGGAAGACAATACAAGAACAGGCTGCCTGCAAAGCCTTATGCAGCTAATTGGATATCATTAGAAATCCCACCTTTCCTGACCAGGGTTGGCCCAAGACATTTTGGCACCTGAGGATCCCTTCACTCTCAGGGGGCTGTAGTGTCTTGGGGGAGGAGCTGGGAAAGCCCTGTTGCACAGATTCAACCCTATGACTGGCAACCAACATTGTGCAAGAAGACCTCTGGGTCTTCCACTTCTTTCCTTCCCAACCCCAACCCCCAGGATCATTCAGAGCAGATCAGCGAGTCCTCCAGAACAGTTTTCAATGAAGTGCAGGGAATTATAGTGGAGAAGATGTTTGAGAACACTGCACTGATAAGATGGATAACGCATCTCATCAGTGCAAGGATTTACAAATGCACAATGGGGCTTTCCTCCCTCTTCTTCCCCCATGCCCTATCTATGCTTTAGGTATTCCTGCAGATTTGTGGTGTGTGCGCACACATGCAGGGAGAGTGGGGAAGTCCCATTGTGCAAGCATAAATCATTGCACTGACAGGACGTATTAGTTGGATACCTCCCAAAGTGTGTTGAGCAAAGGTTTGTTTCTCCTGTACATTGACAACATTGGATATAGCCCTAGATTTCCGCAGATTATGACTGCTGCATTATGTGTGATAAAAATGGGGCAAGTGCTCTTCTATTCAGGCATTTCATTGTTAACTATGATGACCATTAATCCTGTGGGCACAAACCATGAAGAAATGACAGTCTAAAACATTTCAGGGACAAATAAACTTTTGTTCATTCTATTTGCTGTAACACAGAGAGATGTGATTAGGCGTGATGTTCAACTGACTGTGAAGAAGGTGTCATGTATCACTTTTCACAGTTGTGATAATGATACATGATCAATTATGCCTTGCACAGTTGCTTTAGATCAGTTGTATAATTAATCTGCCTGTGTGCTATATTTGCTTCCTTTCTGGTGTGATAAACATATTGGCATTACTACCCTATACAGAAGGCACTTAATTTAATTTTGGTTGTTTGCTTTTTATAGATTCTGCGGCAAAGAATACATTTTGCAAACATATTTGATTTTGTCTAAATGAATGTGAGATCATTTCATCCAAACTAAAAGCTCAGTTGTGCTTTTCTGTGAGGATGTTTGCAATTTGCTGGGGTCTCTTTTCAGCAACTACGGCTTCAATATGAGCATAGTCTGTACATAGCTAGATCTACCAGTGTCTAAATCCTTGGTTAGAGATCTGCGGAGACCTGTGGATACACACGCAATTCCGTATTCATATAGTTTTTAATATTCATATTGCTTTCCACTGCTGCCAAAGCGCTACCCTTTGTTAATTTTATGTGTTTGGTGTCTTCTGCCTTTGTAGCCTGGTACTTGGGATGCCAGGAAAAAATTGCTTCGGTTCACATTTCAAGGCAAAACCTAATTTGCACTTCCTGAAACTGTGTGTAAATCAAAACATAGACATCCTTTGAAACTCACAGGTCTCCAGATTTTGCAATGCAGTTTTCCAGCCTGTAGTATGTACAAAATTGCATAGGCTGGGATAACGCATTCATTAAAACACATATATTGTTGAAAATAACATATAACAATTCATTATGTTAGATAAATTGCTCTGCAAAAAAATGGGCAAAACTGTTTATAAACAATTGTATACTAGGAGAACTTTTTACTAAAATGCTGATGACTTTTCAGGAGAACTTTTAAAAAAATCTGTATATAAAAACTGCAAATATAGAGAACTGGAATTATGTTTGGAAAGTATGAGAAATTAAGAGAGCCCAGAATGGCTGGATCCACATAATTCCTTCTTTTCAACACAACAGTGACATTAAAAAAAATAAAAATCAGTTTTCTTGTTTTTTGTTTCTGGGGTTATTGCATGTGAGGCAGGGCAGGACGGCTGTATATTTTATTAAAGGGATGGGGAACCAGAGAACCTCCAGACATTGTTGAACTTTAACTTCCATCAGAGCCAGCATGGGCAAAAGTCAGGGATGATATCTGGAGAGCCAAAGGTTCAGCACCCCTCCTAGAACAGTGGATTGAGGTGAGAAAAGTCATGCTCTCCTATACAACAATTAGAGTACAGATGGCCTCTTTCTCCCCACCCCTTTAAAATAATGGTAGAGATGGCACCACTGTGACCCACCTTATGCTAGGGTCCCAAGGAGCCCAATAATCACGGTGAGTATCAATTCCAATTGCCAGATGCTATTCAACCTGATTGTCTCCTTCAGTGCCATAGAAATAATATTCAGTGGGTTCAGAGCAGAGTAGAATTAAATCCAGCTTGCCAGGAGTTGCATTCATGAGAACAGACATTTTATCTTCCTTGTTTTCAGATGGACACTTTTAGGGGTTTATATCTCAGGATCAGCAATTGTTTGTCCAGATTTAGAGAATCTGGTGAGAGGAGGATTTTCCATTATAGCTTTATTTAAAGCCATATATGAACATGAATCCTGATTTTAGGCAAGTCTAACCTAAAAAATACATTTTATACATTTCTGAAGAAGATTGCAAGGTTGAGGAATCTGGCAGTTGGGATCTAAACCACTGAGACTCTTGGGCTTGCTGATCAGAAGGTCAGCGGTTCAAATCCCCGTGACAGGGTGAGCTCCCGCTGCTCTGTTCCAGCTCTTGCCAACCTAGCAGTTTGAAAGCATGCCAGTTCAAAGTAGATAAATAGCTGCTGCTGCAGTGGGAAGGTAAATGGCATTTCCGTGCACTCTGGTTTTCGTCGCGGTGTCTCGTTGCACCAGAAGCGGTTTAGTCATGCTGGCTATATGACCCGGAAAGCTGTCTGCGGCCAAACACTGGCTCCCTCGGCCTGAAAGCGAGATGAGCACTGCAACCCCATAGTCGCCTTTGACTGGACTTAACTGTCCAGAGGTCCTTCACTTTTTTAAAAATACCTTTTATTGGTGATTAGACTTATTTCTCTATTGAATTCTACCAACAATATGAGTAGATATGAGAAGTTTTTTTAAAAAAAGTTTTAAACATTTCTGCATTGTATCAAAGTTCTTTTTTTTGTACCAGCAACAGTGATCAAAGTGCACATTGCTGTATTATATTGTAACAGTTTCTTTCTTTATTTTACTGGTTTAAAAGCTTTTCTAAACTTCTTAATTTTTGTTAACCCCTAAGTGTCATAGCAGGGATGCGGATGGTGCTGTGGGTTAAACCACAGAGCCTCTCCTCTGCCAGCAAGTGAGGCACACTTTTTTGGGGAGAGGGGAGGGGACTCGGACCTGGAACCAGAGTCTCTCTGTCTCAGAGTCCAAGCCCCTTCCCATGGAAAAGCATGCCTCGCTGTCTGCGGAGAGGACGGGGAAGAGGAGCTGCTGCCACAACACGGACATGGGATGTCACACACACACCTGCACATAGTGCATGTGATGACACACGCACTGCATGCAGGTGTGTGTGTGTGATGTTGCAAATTCATGTTGCAGTGGTGGGCACCCACAATCCTGAGAGCAAGATGGCAACCCTGCTAAGTGTTTTCAGTTCCTGACACTTATACTGCTTTGTGGTTTTGTTTGATTAGGGATTATTTCTCTTTGTGCTCTTAGGGTCTTAACACACCAGCTGAATACATGGAAGGCCCACTTAAGTGTTGGTGATAATAGTTTTTCAGTGTGTAGAACTGGTAATCAGATCAAAGGTGTAATTGCTCCTGAATAATCACATGGAGTCTTAAATATTGGTGAAAGGGTATCTTTTCCCACATGGCTATATAAACCATGGCATTGGACAGACATAATATTCTATATCTATCATCTATCTATCTATCTATCTATCTATCATCTATCTATCTATCTCTCATCTATCTATCTATCTATCTATCTATCTATCTATCTATCTATCTATCTATCATCTATCTATCATCTATCTATCTATCATCTATCTATCATCTATCTATCTATCTATCTATCTATCTATCTATCTATCTATCTATCATCTATCTATCTATCTATCATCTATCTATCTATCTATCTATCTATCTATCTATCTATCTATCTATCTATCATCTATCTATCTATCTCTATCTATCTATCTATCTATCATCTATCTATCTATCTATCTATCTATCTATCTATCTATCTATCTATCTATCTATCATCTATCTATCTATCTATCTATCTATCATCTATCTATCTATCTATCTATCTATCATCTATCTATCTATCTATCTATCTATCTATCTATCTATCTATCATCATCTATCATCTATCTATCTATCTATCTATCTATCTATCTATCTATCTATCTATCTATCTATCTATCTATCTATCATCTATCTATCTATATCTATCTATCTATCTATCTATCTATCTATCTATCTATCTATCTATCTATCATCTTCTATCTATATCTATCTTTCACCATCTATCTATCTATCCATTATTTCTTACTTTAATACCTCACCTTTCTTTCATTATGGAATCCAAGACAATGTACACCTGCTTCCCAGGTGGTCTCTCATCCAGTCACTGACTCCAGACCTGCTTAGCTTCAGCCTCATGTGCTTTCCATATCACTCTTCAGTTTGAAATTTTGGGATAGTTTACAATAAACAATCAAAACAAAACAAAACAAAACAATATAAAGCAGTGCTAAAGCCATCACAGTTTGTGGCTGTGGGGAACATGAATTACACTAGAATTTAAAAGCCAGAGAACAACTGCTTCCTAAATTAATTACTACAGGCATTAGGGAAGCCTCGCCAGGGAGAAAATTCACATGCAGGACACCACAGAATACCACAACTGAAAAGGCCATGTACCTATGCACTTCCTTTCAGATGATAAGGTGCTCTGAGAAGGGCATCTGAAGAAGACCTTAGTGTAAGGGATGGTTGATGTGGGCGAAATGGATACCCTTACATTTTAAGGTCCTAAACTTGGTAGATCCTTAAAGATAAGCACCAGCACTTTGAGTTCTGCTTGGTAAGCTGGTGAAGTGCTTTAAGCACCTGGTGTGAAGCCCCTAAGCCTCAGCAGTTCCATACGTGAAAGGATTTCTTTGGAGAAAGTCATACTCAATGCATGGTCACCAGAGGATGGAGCTGGCATGATGATACAGGGCAACAGGTATAGCTCCACTACGCCTTGAAACTTAGCAGCACAAAAATAGGTATTTGCTGGTGGGCAGAAATTTACTGTGAAATTGGTCTGAGATATTCTAAGGGAAGTGGTTCAGAAATAGATTTGCAAGCAAAATAGTATACAAACACACACACATAATCTACTTTTTTTTAGGATTGTAGATGAATTCAGAAACAGCGTATTGAACTCTGTGGAACAACCCAGAGATGAGAAGAAAGCATTTCAGAATAGTCAAAGAGAATGCTTAATTAATTTCCACCACAATTTTTGATATTAAGGGTATGCATTTAATAGGTATTTGTACTTTTATGTAAAAACCAACCAACCACAAGTCGATCACAAAAGCTTTTTATCCTAAAGCTGACCTTAGTACAGGAGGGTAAAAAATATTAAAATGGAACAAAGAATGAAAGCTGCATTACTGGCTATCACAGATTTTTTAAAGTATCACCAAATTCGGTGGGGGCGGGCATTTTGGCTTAAGTGGTGGGGTGGTTGGGCCATGGTGACAGCAGGAGAGGGGCAAGGCCTCAGGTGCTGAAATGGAATGGGCCACCCCTGGGTACCCCCCACCTCCTCAAGTTATTCAGCGTTGGGGTAGAGGAGGTAGCATCTTGATTGTCACAGCAACAGGCCCATTCATCCCTGTCTTTCCAGTTCAGTCTTACTCAGCTGAGACATTGACCATGTTGCTAGAGCGATTGAGCTGTTGTGGCAGGAGCAACCCAGTGGTGGGGCACTTCCTGGTCAGGCATACACCTGTGGTCTCAGTGATTCTCTGACGTGCTGCTTCTGATGGTATCAAACAATGCTTTTGTGTGGCTTCTGGCTCTCTTCCCAAGGTAGTGAGAAAGGAGAACACTTAGAGGGGTGTGATTCAGAATCCTACCTATCAGATTGTCTTTTGCCCCTGCTGTGGAAGAACCAAGAAAACAATAGTTGCTACATTCTTTCTCCACCCACATAATCTTATTGAGATTCAATTGTTTCCTCTTTTGCTGCTGGGAATGTATAGGATCCAGCTGGGATAAAACAGCTGTAGGACCAGGGCTTTTCTTCAGCTGGAACCTGCCAGAACTCAGTTCTGGCACCTCTCAGTTGGGCACCATTGCCATTCTAAGAGAATGAGGGAGGTGTTCATATTGAGTTCTGACACCACTTATTCTAGAAAATAAGGCACCATAGGATTGGCCTGGCTGCCCTCCAGATATTGCAGCTGTTCAGCTGCAGCTGCAGATTGTCCTGGGTATTGCTCTTCTCTCCTTATCTCCCGAGGTTTACATTTGTATTCCAAGCCTGTTTTAAGCCAAGAATTCTGTGAAGCTGCTCCATCAGACCAAGGGTAAATGAGCCTTATAAGAAATCACTCTCTTTCTCTTTTTCATCACAGTCAGAAGATGCTTTATTATCAAGATGGGCTTCATGCAAATAAGAACACTGTTTTGCTAAAGGTGCATTTAATATTATTGCCGTGGCAATAATAACATTTCACTGCGAGCACCAAATGCTTTATGTAGTTTGAAGAAACTTTACTGTTATTTCCAAGATGCAGCGCTGAATAAATGGAGGTGAACGGGGTTTTGTTTTGTTTTGCCTCTGTGTGATAAAATATGAATGCACCAGAAGGAAGGAAGGCAGGAAGGAAGGAAGGAAGGAAGGAAGGAAGGAAGGAAGGAGGAAGCTTTTCATTGTAGATGAAATGTTGCTGCCTTTGGGTACAGTATCTGTGTATTATTATCATTATTAAGTATTTTAAAGCGCCCCATGCTTTTCCACCAAGGCAGAAAGCAAGAAGCTGTCTCTGTTTCCTAAAGAATGCAATCTGAGTAATTGCTTTCTGCCAAGTAGAAAGTTCAGGTATAGACATAATAATACACACAAAGCCATTTCCACTTCAGAGGAGAGGGGGTTGCGGGCAGAAATCCTCCCACATCCTCATGCGGGGGCTAGCCTTTGCCCCCGCGAGAGTTGGGAATCCCCGGGCGTGTCGGCGACCCGGCCCGCCAATCAGCGGGCCGGGGAGGCGTGGTCTAGCCTATTTAAGGCTAGGCACGCCCGGGGACCGCCCTCTTTGCCCCTTCCAGCTGAGCGGATTTTCCCCATCCCACCCACCCTTTAGGTTTAGGTTGCTTTGACCTTGCTATGGACTTCGGTTGGTCGCTGCAAGGGGCCTGGTAGGAATTTTTCCAAGTTGGCACTCTTCGAGCCTTTTGGTTTTTTCACCTACCTCGTAGCAAACGTCACAACTTTTGGTGTTGGCAGTTAGGCATTGGCAGGGGTCAATTGTTATGCAAATGAAGGGGGGAAGGAAAAGCCATCACCTTCCCCAAGGCTAAGGGTAGTCCGGTAGAGGACTCCGGGGGGCATTGCCTTGTCCGAAACCTTGGGAGGTAAGGGCCTCCGGCACGCCCCAGAGCGGTGACACCCGCTGGGATCCTAGTTGGCGTACTTCAACAGGACTCCCACGGCTTGTGGACAACCCTTCCCGGTCCCCATGCCGGGTAGTCATTAGGAGCCAATGCCTAAGGCCAGTACCTTTCAATTCTGTAATCAATAAAGTTGTGGCCTTTTCATGCCCATTAACCTTAAATACCGTGTCTAGTGTCTTTATTTCACATGGGGGAGGGGACTTGCCACGCAAATGATCTTTGCTGAATCCTTGACCCATACTTTGTTCCAGGAAAAGTTGCTTTGTGGAAGACAACTTAGGAAGTAGGAGATGGGGAAAGAGTTAAGCAGACTCCCCCTGCTACTTCTCTACTCCATTGCCTTCTCCCAAAGCTGCTTTTTGTGAAAATAGAAGGCATATTGAGGTTTAGTTATATGTGTTTGTGTGCATCATACAGTTAGGTCTGGAGAATGGAAGGAACATAAGGGCTGCCTATATTGGATCAGACAATGGCTCTGTTACTCCAGAGTTATCTTTCCAACCAAAATGATATTCAGAAGTAGAGCAAGATGGCAAAAGACATTAACACTGCTTAGTGTTGTCATTCAGTAATCACTTGTATACAGTGGCACCTCAGGTTACAGATGCTTCAGGTTACAGACTCCGCTAACCCAGAAACAGTACCTCAGAACTTTGCTCCAGGATGAGAACAGAAATTGCATGGCAGCGGGAGGCCCCATTAGCTAAAGTGGTACCTCAGGTTAAGAACGGACCTCCAGAACGAATTAAGTTCTTAACCCGAGGTACCACTGTACAAGGGATCCCTGGAATTGCTCTATAATCTGATTCTATAATGATGCAACCTTTCCCAGCCCCCTCTTATGCAGTCATGTTCCAATCCAATGGCTTTTGCATTTTAAACTTTTTCATGATATGCTTTGTCTCAGCAACCATTTAAAAATAATAGCCCTACATATGAATTTACACAGCTGTGTCCACAATTTGTAACCATCACTTCTGCCCACTCCTCCTTGCCCTGTTGTCAGGGTTGTGTGTGTACAGGTGGAAATAAAAGTGTTTCAAAATTGACTCTGAATTTTGTTCATGTTTCAGTTTACAATAAATGCTGCTATATTTTCCAGTACAGCAGAGGTAGGATAGAGAAGGAAGAAAATATTAAAGATGGCCCTTATTTCTAAAAAGATATGCAAGCCCTTGAGTGTTAATTTGTAAGTTGTCTGAGCAATGCACCCATATTAATTTTTTAGTAATGTGTAGATCTATTATTTTAATTTTAATCAATTAATTAATTAACTGGTCAGAAGTCAGAAAAAATATTTAATTAGTCAACTGTGTTAATTGTCTTGAGTGCATTTCATTGGTTTGTTGTGCAGCTAACTATCAAGTACAAGGCAGATTATCATGGAATATTAATAGGAGCCTTTTCAAATTGTAAATAAACATGTTTGCAGCAATCTAGATGAAGAGCATAACGATAAAAAATTGTTATAAAAATCCAATTAACATTTTAACTGTAAAAAGCTTGCTGCTTTGATGCCGCAAGAGAATAGTGTCAGACAGTAGATAAAATTAAGTATTCCCAAGTGCCTTTACAAGAAACAGTGTGCTATCAATATTTAATGGATTGTGGCAGAATTTAGTGCCATTTGGAAGAATGCAAATAAAGGTTATTGTAGAAATCACCTTGACAGAATCTGGCACAAAATTCAGGGCACGTTTTCTGCATCTAGCAAAGGATCTGTGCCCATATGTGCAAACCACACAGGAGTGGAGGGAATCCCACACGAAACATAAGGAGTGCATGCACAGTCTCTCATCAAATAACTGATTGGCATAAGGTTGCGTTGAAGACAGAGACTTGTTCTAGGTATCCTTCCCTTTCCAATTTAGCATATATGTCAATACCTCTGGATCAGAGCTGCACTCTATTAAATATTCCCAGTAGCACCATGATTGCTCTCTCCTACCCTTTTATGCTAATTAGTTAAATGCGGTAAAACGTCAGAAAAAGTATGTGCTTCTTCAGTGCAGAATACATATGCCATATTTCAAGATAATAGTACAACTGGAAGTGTGTGTGTGTAAATCCAGAACTCACTATAAAATGATTTAGATAGACTTGCATGAGTCTGCTACAAGAACAGTGTGGTGGATCCAGATTTCTCATTTAGTTATCTGTTAAACTTCCCCTAAGCATTCGTTTTCAGGTTCTGCGCTCTTGCCTGGAACTGAATGAATTTGGTAGATTCTGATGAACTTTGGTTCCTCCTGAATGCTTCTCCGGTATTGTGACCTAGGCTTGAAGTGCCCTGAAGGCACAATGGCGTCATGGCTGACACACATGTGCTTAGGAAAAAGAAAGGAGCACAGCAGTACAAACACAAACAGAGAGGAGTCCCCAGAGAGCATTGCTGTGGTGTAGTGGATGTAGTGGTGTAGTGTGGTGTCAGACCAGAATATTGTCCTCCTAGGGTTGTTATGACAACAACAAAGGGTAGGGTAAATGATGTACATCACCTTGAGCTCCTTGTAGGAAAAGTGAGATAGAAATGTGATAATAAAAAATAAAGACAGCGAATAATTTCATGTCTTGCTGTTCTTCTTCAGTCCATTTAATTGAAAACTAAAAAAAGAGTCCTCAACAAAATAGTATCAGCATTGAACTGCTGGGCAACTCCACACTCTGAGATTACAATACTTCTCCATAGAGCCACTCATGTTCTGTCGGATCTTTCAGTGGCATTTGATATCATCATATTCTTCTGTCCCTTCTATCTATGGGGTTAGGGTGCACAGTATTACAGTGGTTCTGGTCCTTGCCTGATGGTCAGTTCTGGGCTCTAAGGGATTCCTGACCATTTTCTAGCCATATCGGGTCATTTCCATAAAAAGTATGTGGCTGGTTAAATTGGACACCACTTGGGGATTTTAACGAGTCATTCTGGCCCTTTTAACCCATTTTGTCAAAAACACCTGACTTTTTCAAAGTAATAAGATAATGATCATATAAGAATACATACCAGAACAATATTAGCTGGATGAGAATGAAGACAAATTGCCAGATTTATGAGCTGTTTGTGACTAGTAAGTTGTTAAAATAGGACTCACTACAACTCTGGACATCAGTGATGTCCAATGTCTTTTTGAGCTTCTGTGGTTATCAAAACTATTTGGTCACCAATCCTTTTCTGATCACATATGAAAAACTGCTCAACACCACAGAAACAAACCCCCAAGATCAGGGCTACAAGAACCTGGGCCCACTGTTTTGCATGCACATTACAAAAAGTGAAGTTATAATTATTGGTTATCACTTTACCTGCAATTTACAGTATTCATTGTGGGTTAAACCACAGAGCCTAGGACTTGCCGATCAGAAGGTTGGCTGTTTGAATCCCCATGATGGGGTGAGCTCCCATTGCTTGGTCCCTGCTCCTGCCAACCTAGCAGTTCGAAAGCACAAAGTGCAAGTAGATAAATAGGTACTGCTCCAGCGGGAAGGTAAACAGCGTCTCCGTGCGCTGCTCTGGTTCGCCAGAAGCGGCTTAGTCATGCTGGCCACATGACCCGGAAGTTGTACGCCGGCTCCCTTGGCCAATAAAGCGAGATGAGCGCTGCAACCCCAGAGTCAGTCACGACTGGACCTCATGGTCAGGGGTCCCTTTACCTTTACTTACCTGCAATTTACAGTATTCATTTCCTGTGCATACACATAGTTCTGACTGCAAAACAGATTTTTCCTCCTCTAAATCCAAAGGCAGACTAGAGGGCTCAAGGCTGCTGGTATAATCAATGCTAATGTTGCTCTTTAGCCAGCTTAAGATAACAGCTAGGCTGTTCCTATGGAGTCAGAGATTCTGAAATAATAACATCTACATTTCTTAGAACAGCACATTGTTTTTAGCCATGCTTATTAATTTCCAAATGATTTCAATCTTCCAAATAGGTGTCTAGGGTTTTGATATTTTCTCTCCACAGATGCTCTCTTTACAAGCATTTTTAGAGGCATTTTTAGAAATGCCTCATAATGCAAGACCTGAGCATTCAACCTGATTAGTTTGCCCAAAGACTGCAGGAAGGTCAGAAGACCGAGGCCATTTCTTGAGCACTTACCCTGATTTGGTTGGAGGGAGGTTAGATGATGTTGCATCAAAGCAATTGTTATATCACACTTTGCAGCTCATAATCCTTTCACTTCTCTGATCACCAAAAGTCTGGTTTCTTTGGGGGTGGGGAGTGGGTTTGTTGTGCAAGGATGCCAAATTAGCTGTAACTGGGCAACAATACTTTGCCAGAATATGACCAACACCCACCCAAAAATACTTCTACTCTGGAAACACCAAAAAAAGCATGGATCCAGATGGTGATGGTTGGAAAAAGGGAAGAAGAATAACAGCAGCTCCTGGTGTCTGATAAAGCAGGGTTTTTTTGGGGGGGGGGGAAGCACTGGATGGAATCTCCAGCTGCACATCCCTGACCACCACTTCCATTGGCTCCTGGTTGTAGGCAAGCAGCCAATCGGTTAACTACAAGAAGGATTGGGAGTCATTGATGGTGTGAATGTGATTTTGGATTAAAGGGTTGAGGGATTTTTGCCTTTTTCTCAGTGAGTGGCAGCAACCTTTGCTAGACGTTCTACAACTTTTGTCACAACTCTGTGTGGAAGTGGTATAAGAGGCCTGAGGGAAGATAGGATCATGGTATGCCCTCTGCTTGCATGAGGCTTGGCCTTGCCTAAACCATCCTCCAGTTGCCTAGTGGGATTCTGGTTGCTTGACCTGCACTGCATCAGGCTCCAAGGCTGGTCAGCTCCCAGGGGTGTACTGAATGCCTCTCAAACAGTGACCAAAATACTATTCCAATAGCAAGGGCTGATGGGAATGACAACCGGATCCTTGCCCTACTGCACTACCAAACCTACTTTTATGCAATATAACCAATAAGGCTGTGGCTTAATTTTACCCAACACCATTATCTAGTCGATATAATTCCACCACAAATCTGTGACTGCTGCACACAGAACTCTATATCACTCTCTGTGTGAAAATTCTCCCTTGAGCCATACAGCCAGCTAACTGGGTGTCCCAAGACCTACAATAGGAGCTTACAGAGGTGAGAGATTCACACACAGACACACAGACACACACAATATTGATCATAAAAGTTGAGGGGCAGGAGATGTTTTATTTGTCTCTTCAGGATTCTGTAACAATTCTCCAATAATTCCATTTTTAGGGCATGCTTGACAGCGGACTTTAACTGGAAGCAGAAAAGGTTGCTTCAGTTGTGGCAGGTATATTTGGTGAGATTGCGGTAACATGACAGGGTTCTATTACGTTAAGTAACACAATTCCAGAAGTAACCTATGCGGAACATATTGCTTCTGCTTGCACATGTCAGGCAATGGACTTTGATCGATGTTGTTGCAATACAAAACTACATAGTAAAACTTTTTAATTATGATGACAGTGTAAAAGGGAAGAGGGGTGCTTGCTGGCAGTGTTTTCAGGCCTTTATAATTAACAAATGGACAGTGCGGCTTAATTTTGCATGCTGCTCATGTTTTACAATTCTTTCTAGTTGCTGCCATCAGCATCTCTGTAAGCAATAAGGCATGACGGGGGCCTAGTTATCATCACCTCTAGGGTGTTAAGAAGCATTCTCTAGGGGTGTGATTATTTCATTATAACTGCACCACCTGGAGATACCATATTGCTGCTATAAAAACTCATTAATACGAGAAGGAAAAAAAAAACTTGTATAGTTTTGCTAAAAGATGAAGTTTAAGAGTTTGGAATGTTAAGCAGCAGTATATGAACACTTAGTTGTTGTTTTTTGTCTCATCATCCCTGAGATGTTTAATCGGATGATTCACACATGAGTCTTCAGGATACAAGTCTTTACTGAGATGGTAAAATGGTGTCTGGGGGTGCTTGACTTCAGGCTGCAGATAATGGAAAAATGATTAGAGCCTTGATTTCTCCCTGAAATGCCAGTTCTGTAGGGATAATTCTTTTCATGGGGAGGGACATTCCACGAAATAAGCCCTCAAACTGTGATCTGAAGTGATAAAGTCTAAACTAGGCCCAAGGGAGTTGCCACATAAGACACACAATGACTAGAGATAAGTAATCCTCCCTGTGATAATTGAAGATGATCAGCATAACTGGCCATGGTGGTGTGCCAACTCTTCTTTGTTCACATATTCTGTAAGTTTTGTAGTGCTTTGAAACCCTACAGCAGCTAGACTTTAGCGGCTGCCGAGACCACATAACACCAGTCTTGAAAGACCTACCGTATTTTTCACTCCATAAGACACACTTTTTTCCTCCTAAAAAGTAAGGGGAAATGTGAGTGCGTCTGGAGCGAATGGCACTGCGCAGAGAGGGAGAGCTGCGCAGCGCCCCTTCAGCAAAGCGCCTCTCCTGGCTTCTGCCTTAGCCGCATGCAGACTCTTCGGGCAGGGGGAGCCGTCATCCCGCTGCCCTGAAGAGGCTTGGCGCGACTATCCCAGAAGCCAGATCCCTCTTGCTGTTCTGGCTTCTGGGATTCAGATTTTCTTTCTTTCTTATTTTCTTCCTCCAAAATCTAGGTGCGCCTTATGGTCTGGTGCGTCTTATGGAGCGAAAAATACGGTACATTGGCTCCCAGTACGTTTCCAAGGACAATTCAAAGTGTTGGTACTGACCTTTAAAGCCCTAAACGGCCTCGGCCCAGTATACCTGAAGGAGCATCTCCACCCCCATCATTCTACCCGGACACTGAGATCCAGCGCTGAGGGCCTTCTGGCGGTTCCTTCCCTGCGAGAAGCGAAGTTACAGGGAACAAGGCAGAGGGTCTTGTTGGGTAGTGGCACCTGCCCTGTGGAACACCCTCCCACCAGATGTCAAAGAAATAAACAACTATCTGACTTTTAGAAGACACCTGAAGGCAGCCCTGTTTAGGGAAGCTTTTAATGTTTGATGTTTTATCATGTTTTGAATATCCTGTTGAAAGCCGTCCAGAGTGGCTGGGGAGGCCTGCCCAGATGGGCGGGGTATAAGTAATAAATTATTATTATTATTATTATTACTACTACTACTACTACTACTACTACTACTACTACTATTACAGAACCTGCTTGGCCAGAGGTGACAATGCAGCAAAACTGTCAGTAGGTCTGTTATATACCATGGGAACATGTGTGCTCTCCTGCATACCGATAGTGCGAGAAAGGAGGTTAATATGGGGATGCACATTGGCCAAGGAGAGTAGCCTATAGATCATTCAGATGAACAGCCCCTGTTTTTAATTGTCCTTCCAAACTAAAAGAGCCCACTTGCTGTGGTATGTAATGTATTCATAACATGCCCATCTTCGGAACAAAACATCCCAATATAGGAAGGTAGGTCTGTGTGCAGCTGATGCAGATATCTGTGAGATGAGGCCCCATTGAATCTGATGGATTCTCAGTTCCTGCCATCGTAGCATGTGATATGCCACCAATAAGAAAAGCTGTATCAGGACCCAGGTACGAAGGTTCTTCAAATACTTGCAATCCATTATTGGCTTTATAAATAACAACAATGTAAAAATTATATCACTCTTCCTCTAGCGGCAAAAATGGTCTGAAACATAGGCCTTGTTTCAGATGTCCAGCTTTTTAACATTACCTAAATTTGTTAATGTCTATTTACCATGCAAATCTTCGCCATCAAGCAAGTAATACAAGTGCAATGAAATTCAAGATTAGAAAGGAGTGTCTATCATTAAAAAAAATTAAAGGGCTACATTCCAGCCCAGAACAGCATAGAGGAAGTATTTAATTTGAATGTATTAGAAAAGTGTGAAATTAAGCGTAGGGAAACACAATAGTTCATTCACTTCTGCTCTCCTATTTTGGTGATAGTTTGGACATATGTGCTAATGTAGCAAAGTGCTATTTTATATTGTAATGACTCTTATGTTAATGGGCTCTTTGCTCAATGACCTTTGCAGAACTAGGTCTATAAGTGCTTTTTCATCCTTTCAATCTTTTCTGCACCTTCCTCCACCCTCTCAGCTCTCTGGGTGTCTTGTATTAGTTTCTCCTCCTTTATGCCTCTTTGTTTGCATTTAATTTCCCCCTCAGCAGGTGGGGAATAACACACTAGGAATATATTTGGGCTAAAAGCTTTAGATATACGCTATTAAGGTGGAGTGTTATTTTGTTGGTAGAAACTAAGTAACTGTAAAATGTGGCTATTTTCTATGGTGGTAGTTTTCAGACTGTCACTCTGAAAACTTGTCCTTCTATAGTGAACTAATAAATCCAGACCTGTAGGTTACTGTTCCTTAGAACTAAAGTGTCATGTGGGATAGCCCATCATCCTGAACCACAGTTCCCATGATGATCATCACCCATCGCAAGTTCCTATGATTGCTGATGGTTGTCAGAACCCATCCTTGATCTCAGCAATGGTGTGCCAAGACTGACAATAAAGAATCATTTCAAATATACTGTTTGTGAAAATCAAGGGCTGGCCCTACCATTAGGTAGAAAGAGATTGCTGATTTTGGGTGACATGGAAAGGGCAGCAAGCTGTTAGTTATTTTATTTTTTATTATTGTATCTTTACCCTGAAGAAAAAGGTACTCTTGTGTTTTTTTCCTTCAGGTAGCAAAATATTTTGACTAGCCTTGGATGCTTGGGTTCTTGACTATGGAGAAGGGAATACTAGTTGCTGGTCCACCTCAGGCAGCAAAATGTCTTGAACTGGCCCTACACACTCACCACCATGTGTAAGAAATTAGCTGTGCAACGGAGACATGTATTTATTCTTTGTATCCCCTTTAAACGTTGAAAGATCTTGAATACTGCATAAATGCAGGTATTAACACATCTAATTAACATTTCTTGTGCATGGCAGCCCTACCAATGGATTTGTTAGCACCATCTGTAACAAAAAGTGCCAGATGCACAATTGTGTCAACTAGTTCACAGTTTATTTTTAACATTTGGTAACCATTTTGTTCAAATGTGTGTGGGAAGCCTCATAAGAATAGATGGTTGCCAGGTGTCTGTGGCAATAAGTGCAACTAAGAACAGCTTAAAGGTATTAAAAATGTAGGATGAACTATCAAAATGAAGTTTTTATACACATATAGCACAAGGTGGAATTCCTTCACAAAAATGCAATTTAAGTCAAGAGTGAACTGGAGCATCTTTCACTCGGACTGCATTCTCATTTATTGACAAGCACCCCTGTGCTTGGGACACAGAGTCTTCCCTAAAAGTCTCTACCCATACCTGGATGGTTAACTCTCTTCTTGCAAACCACAGGACTTTTCAGAGTGTGAAACTTGCGCCCCACGCTGTCCCATTCTATCTTAATGCTCTTTTCAATGTCATCTTGTTCCCTTGCCTTAAACATGTCCTGTGAAATGTTACTTTATTCAGAAATTGGTCTTTTCAGCTTTTGTGTGTGGGATTACATGGTTCACGAGTTCTGCCTAGTGAGATTTTCCTTATGCACGCTATAGCTCATGGTGAGCTTCACAGGTTTTGAGCATCTATACCTTTTTGATTGATGTTGCTACATTTCCTTAGCGGCTGATTTTTTTATTAGTTTCAAAAGATAACAGTAAAGGCATCCATGCACTTGGATGAATGTATGAAGGGCAGCATACTGAAAGTTTAGAAAATGTCCTCACTCTGTGGCCAAACAACGCGACAGGCCATATTTCCACCTGGTATTTAAATAAAAGCCAGGAAAGGTCTGGACATCATGTTGAGGCAAAAAGGTACATTAACTTTTATTTTACCCTCCAGTCTAGCTTCCTTGCATGGTACTCATGCTGCTCACACAGTATTCTTATATAAGGTGAAAGGTTCCAGCTTGGATGGCTTGAAAAGAATATGGCTGTTGATGGTTACTGCCCACAAGGGCTATGTTCTATCTCCACTCTTACCAGTTGCTGGGAAATGTAAGTGAGGACTTCCCACAGGCATCTAACTGGCCACCATGAAAACTGATCTTTGCCCAATGTGGAGCTCAAACCCACCACCTTGAGATTAAGAGGAAGCATGACAACGAGTAACAACACAAATAAACACGTTAAGAAACATTTTTTATTAGTGCTGAATGTTGAAATACCCTATAAAGCTCAGGGTAGACTATCTGAGACCTTCAGTTTTATGCCAAGGATGATTCTGCTCTGCTGACATTCAGCTACTAACTCATTCTATTTTGTGAGCCTGCAGATGATATGTAATCTCTCAATGAACTTCTTTATTCATTTAAAAATCAAAAATATGAAGCCTGTTCCTGAGCACTTTTGGTAGAGCAGCAAAGGGGCAGAACTTACAGCTGCCACCCTGGTGAGACCTTCTGTGCCAGTTTTCCCATTTTGTCGGTGGAAAGGGAGGTCCTTATAGGGAGCATAGGATTTCTCCCTTAATGGATTTACCTGTTGGATTATGTGTAGGACTGTATGTGTAAAGATTGCAGTTTCCATTGTCCTTTCATAAACCTTTATGAAATATATTGATATCTAGGATCCTAATAGTTTTATTTATTATCTCCCTACTCATTACGGTTTATTCACGTTCCAAATCCTGCCATCCATAAGCTGTTTTGAAAATCCATTTTATGAATAAACTTTTTCGGCACAGCTCAAGCTGTTTACAATCCTTATCCTTCACATGGAACGAATATCGAACTGTGATACCTTTAGCTTTGAGATAAAACTTCCTTCAGAAGATACTTTACAACATATACTCATGGGAGATTTATACAGAGATGTTTATGTAAGACAAGAAAGAGGAAAGGAGATTAATGACCCTTCTGCCCCGAATGCCTTCTCTTTCCTATCTACACGCTGCTCCCATTTCTGCTTTCCCTGATTAGAAGTGATGTTCCAGAATGTCAAGACTTTCGCTAGGATGGAAGGCCACCAAATGGCAGCATCTCCTTGTTGCCTAGTTTTCATTCACAAGAAAGCTAAAAAGTATTACAGAGGAAGAGAGGAAGCTGCCTTAAAACTGAGTCAGGCCATTGGTCCATCTAGCCCAGCATTTTCTACACAGACTGGCAGCAGCTCTCCAGGGCTTCAGACAAGAGGCGTCTTTCCCCTTTCCTACCTGGAGATGCCAGGAACTGAACCTGAGACCTTTTGCAGGCAAGTAACATGGTTCACCATGGCTCTGTTTTATACCTATAAACACAGGGGTGATATCCAAACATATTGGTTCCATTAAAGACTTTTGGTTCCCACTCTTTCCACCTTGCAGTGCTCCCTGTGAATCTGTGTTGGGTGCTTCCTCAACCCTCTGGAGCAGATTTAGGGAGGGCATGGTGGATAAACGGGGAGAGCATTTTACTGGACACCTCCTAGATATTGTACACTTACAGATGCAGCCATAGGACCAAGGCAGGTGGAAATATTTGCCCCTTGATGGTTCCAGCAGTCTTTCCCTGCAGCAATGTAATTGTGTGGGCTCCAATATTCATATTTTGCAGACATAAAATATTCATAAAAAGCTTTGGGAATGACTATTTCAAAATACTTGTTAAAATATGCCCCACTGCCTCAGACCTGCAGCTGACCACTAGCCAGCCATAAATTGTGTTGCTTTCCATTTCTACATACTGATTACTATGATGAACTTTTAGCAGCCTTTTGCTTCTAGCTCCCAGGCTGGGTAACTATGTGCATGGAGACATGCATGGAAATGTGGCCATCGATTTCTCTGTCCCCTGTTGCATCTGCAACCTTGCCTTAGCTGCCTTCCTTCAGTTATATTCAGCTGTATTCCATCTTAATACTCTCCATCATGAAACTTCTCAGTGAAGGTGCATCAATCGCTGGATGGATTAATCGTCACAACAACAACAACTTATTATTTATATCTCGCCCATCTGACTGGGTTTCCCCAGCCACTCTGGGCAGCTCCTCAAGTGCTTCTCAAGCTATCTGATGTGGTGGGCTGGTGATTCCTCATCCTACTATGTGCCAGGGACCAGTACCATATATGATCCCCGAAGAAACCCACCCAACCTGGGCTATAGTGGAGTTGCTGCCAACCAGCACCCGAGGACTTGTAGGCTGCCATCAATCTGTGGACTACCACTTTGAGTAATGATGATGATGATGATAACAATAGTAGTAGTCATGGTAGTAAGCTAAAGATAAAGGTAAAGGACCCCCTGGACAGTTAAATCCAGTCAAAGGCGACTATGGGGTTGCGGCACTCATCTCGCTTTCAGACTGAGGGAGCCAGCGTTTGTCCACAGACAGCTTTCTGGGTCTTGTGGCCAGCAGGACTAAACCGCTTCTGGAACAACGGAACACCGTGACGGAAACCAGAGCGCATGGAAACGCCATTTACCTTCCCACCACAGCGGTACCTATTTATCTACTTGCACTGGTTTGCTTTCGAACTGCTAGGTTGGCAGGAGCTGGGACAGAGTAATGGGAGCTCACCCTGTCACGGTGATTTAAACCACCAACCTTCTGATCAGCAAGCCTAAGAGGCTCCGTGGTTTAGACCTCAGCGCCACCCACGTCCCTAGTAGCAGTAGTTTATTGGCATTGTTGGACTGTGGCATCCAAACCGGGCACCTCCTCCAATACTCTTGCACACTGGTCAATCAGTTGCCTATATTCCATTCACCATTTCCTGTATGTCAGAAAGATGAATGCTTCTAGAATTTCATCCCACAATGCCATCGTGCTTCTCTCCCTCCCCCGCATGTGTTGCTGGCAGCTATGCTGCATCTCACAGTGACATCATCTTTAGGAGTGACTGCCCATAGGCAAGCTAGGATGCAAGTAGGGTGGGCATGCATCCCTACAATTGAACAAGCAACCCTCAAATTTGCGTAGGTAATATTTCAAAGAGACTGGCTTGCAATAGACCAGAAACCACCAACCTGGAACCTTCCATATGTTGTTGGACAGCAACACCCTTCATCCCTAGCCACTGGCAATGCTGGCAGGAGGGATTTGGAGTCCAACAGCATCAAGAGGGCATCACATTGGCTGGCCCTGCAGTAGGCAAATGAGCCAGTCAATGATTGTTCTTTTATTCACATTTAGATTCCTTTCTCCATAGCAGGAAAATATGTGCTTGATACTACCTATGCACATTTTGATTGCAAAATGCTGCTGAACGCTTCATGTGCAAATAAACTAAATTGGCTGTTTCGAATGCGGGAGATTCCCTCTGGTGTCCTCAACCCCATGGAATTGTTTCATTGTATATACACGTATCTATTCTTTCATGGTAAGAAGAGACCTTAACTGTGATTCTTAAGTTCTTCTGGGAATTGTATCGTAATTGAAATGCTGAAGAGGAAGCGGGAGCAAAGGGACCAGATTGTGCAGGAGTGGGGTGGGGGGTGGGGGACGACGTTTCAGACTCAAATTGTATTTGCTTGCTAGAATCTTGCATTTAGATAAATGTTGCCAACATGATTCTCAAGGATCCTCAAGAAGGTATCAGATGATAGAAATGGTTCTAATCATTAAAGCAAAATTCCAAAACGGCCGAGTAGGAAAGTGGTCCTCTGTGAATCAAAGGCAGGTAAAGCTAATAAATCCATGCCTGACAGCTCGATGCACTGGAATGTACAAATTATATGCTTTTATCCGTGGAGATTTTTCAGAGAGAGATTAAGGTTTTAATACAAATGCCTTCTTCTGACAATTATCAGTTGGAAGGAACTGCATTATACAGTGGAGCAAAGGCGCTGTAAGCTAAGGTCACCAATTTTTTCTCCCTTCTGCACTAGAGTCACTTTCAAGAGAAAATTGCAAGCCTTATTCGAAACAAGGAAAACAGAGGCAAACCAAAGTGACTGTGTGAGGAAACAAATAAAATAAATGCCTCTGTTTTTTTATTAAAAAAAAACAGATCTGCATCAAATGGCACATCGAAGGGAAAACAGCTAACAGAATGAAATAAAAATGACACATCCTATTAACATTTGTTTAGGTGTTTTTGAAATACAATTACATTTTCTTTCCCAGGCAATTGTTAAAGTGTGAGGGTTGCTAAGTTTCAAAATGAAATCATCATACAGAAAGCACAATCTCTCTCCACCCCCCCTCCTGCTCCTTCCCCCTCCCAGCATGTTGTCTCTTGGCTGCCATGATTAAAGTACTTCCAGCACTTTGATGTTTTCTAAATTCTAATTCCTCTGTTGTGATTCTTATGGTGCCTCTTGAAGGTTTCTTTGCAGGGCTGTTTTGTGTATTTCCTTTGCCTAATAGTTTTATCAGGACATGCTTCTATTATGACTGGGGTGGCTTAAAAGAAATACATTCTTGAAATACAAAAGAAAAGGAAGGAAGACAAAGTAAAGCTGGAGTGTCCTCGCTGCTTTGTCATTTGAAGGCACAATAGGCGGGCTTTAAAGAAATAAATAAAAATAAAAGAGGCTAAGACAATGCATGTCAAAGATTCATCAGCTTAGCTTATCTGTTAGCTGCATTCTGGCGTAACCTGCACTGTGCGAACAATATGGATATTGGTTTGTGTGTTTTTGTTTTTCTTCCTCTCCTTCAAATGCATGAGATCAAGAGTTTATAGCTTAATTTTCATATCTCAAGCTTTTAAAAAAATGATCAGCCCAGCTACATTGGGAAAAGCCTGTTCAAAATCTCTATTTCATGTCAAGAGGATCTTAGTCATGAATCAGGTTTCCCCTCTGCTAGGCCCTATATGCAGATAATAAATAATACAATCCCTGCTTTAAAGAGCTTATGATCTTAGTGTACGATGGGAGAAAACGGGAGCAGAGAACAGGCAGTTGTGGGAGAGGAATGAAGGGCCGGGTATCAGCAAGACTAATCTGTGCTGTAAATAAGCTGCCGTTTCAGCACACCAACTGCTGAGCTATTGTCAGAGGTTTTATACAATCCAAAGGAGCAGCTTCCTTTGCTCTTCCTCTACCAAAAGTTCAGTTTCTGAAGAAGCAAATGTACACAGAAAGCAATTCTTACAAAACCCTACAAATCCACTTCTGTGATGACAGGACAAATGAGTGTGTGTGTGTGTGTGTGTGTGTGTGTGTGTGTGAGAGAGAGAGAGAGAGAGAGAGAGAGAGTCCAGTCAGAGTCCAGTCCAGGGGGTTGCTTGGGGCAATGGGTACCATCTGTTCTGTGAAAAGGAAGAAGAGAGTGAGGAAGACAAGACAAGCAAGGACAATATCAGGGCCTGGTCTACTTGGAAATGTCTCCTTCCCAACCCCACAGAGTCAACTTACAGCAACTGTCTTCTGAGAAGGAACTTCTAATACTGGTTTCTGTTCCATTGGGACTGGTTGTTTTGTTTTGTGAGCATGAGGTTCTTGGTGTATCCATTGTGTTTTCTAAATGATATTAGATGTTAGATGCCTATCAGAGCTGTATTTGGGCCTGCAAATTGTTTTGGGAAGTGTGAATTAGGTAGGTTCACCTTTCAGTGTGAACCAAACCAAATTCATTCCCCAGCCCTAATTCACACATACAGTGATGTGGCCAATGTTTGGAAAAATAACTATGTGGTAGTTGCTGTTTATGTGAGTGGTGTTCCACATAGTGTATTTTCCTAAAAGTATAAAACTAGAAAGAGAAAGGGAAAATCTGAAATATGTGTTTCTGCAGGCAGATAAAACTCACACCATTTCTTCATTGGCATGCTGATTTCTTCAGCTCTGTAAGAACAGAAGATGAGGTTACAAACATGTTTCTGGATTGCACCATTTTAGACTGCAAGTGGGAGATCACACTGCTGAATGCTTAAGCAGGAAAAAAGATTTTCTATATACATACCAAACTAGGGAGATGATACATGCAGGGAGCGAATAGTTCACTTGGAGCTATCCATGGTCCTTCAGCTTCCAACCAGCCTTGCTGCTTGGTGGGATCTAATATCAGACCTGAAGACATCAGTCAGTGAGAAATGAACTAACATTTTGCGTTTTGTAGAATGGCTTGTCCCTTTTACTCTGCTTAGAAGTTACTTCCTAAGGCTGCATGAATGTGGATATGTTCTCTAACCAGGCAACTTTGTTAATAGGTCAAAGAACCTTTTTTGCAGGAGAAATACAGAACCTGCAACCAGCCAAGCACCTATTGTACTCCCACCCATTAAAACAAAGAACGTTTAATTCATTTAATGGGGTGTTCATGGTTGCTTTTCACATTCCCAGCTAAAATTACTGGAGAATGCTGAGTGTCCATGGTGATCAGTTTCTTAGGCCCACCCAATGGTGTGTAAAAAAACATGTATTGCTGTTGTGAAATGCTCACCAGCTCCACACAGGTTCCTATATTTAAAGGGACATAATGTAAACTTCCATCTTATTTTCTTGGTACCATTTGGATTCTAGTATTTATGTCAGCTAAAGATAGCTCCTCTACTGCAATCTAAAAAAACAACCACCTCAGAATACACAGCTCACACTGCTGAAATATAGCTTTTCTTAAGAACAACCACACATGGTATGAAATACAGAATGAGGTTCTGAATCCCTACTGTGCCCAACTTAAATACTGCCCCCAGTTGTAGGATTTGAGCCTAAGAATGTTCAAACTGACACCTGACCAATCAGATGTTTCCGCACCATCCCCATTACACCTGCCCATTCAGCATTTTGCTTGCTCGGCTATTGTCACAGAGCAATATTTCCTCAGCTGTAATAAGTACATACAGTCATACCTCAGGTTACAGATGCTTCAGGTTGTGTGTTTTCGGGTTGCGCACCACACCGAACTCGGAAGAACTGGAACTAGTTACTTCCAGGTTTCGGTGCACTAAATCACACTTTGCGCATGCTCAGAAGCGCCAAATCGTGACCCGCACGTGCGGAGCCGTGGCGCTGCGGGTTGCGAACACTGCGGGTTGCGAATGTGCTGCCCACACGGATCACGTTCGCAACCCGAGGGCCACTGTATTCTTGTCTAGGCACAACGAGATGTTAGTGATAAATGGCAACTGTTTTTTCTGTGATCAGGTATAAGTCATAAGATATTAGTTTTTAAAAGAGATACATTATATTCATATAAAACGAACACTTCATTTTTTCCTCTCCTGTAGCAACTAAGATCAGTCCCCACCTCATTAATGAACTTATCTGGAAAACATAAGCCTCAAGCTATAGTACAAACAGTGCCATCCAGCAGATAGTATAGCTTCAATATTTGTACTGAATCATTTATTTCTGGAAGTTGATGACTCATTTTATTGGTTAAATGGCGTTTGCATTTCCCTGTCACTGGGTTCTTTTTCATAAGATTAGATAGGGTCCTACAGTCATACATTTTGTTTCTTTTCCTCATGAACAAACAGCCAGTTTTAAAATATTTACAGGTGGGACTATTTATTTTTCTAAATATTTTGGCAGGTACTGCTTCTTTCTTTCAAAGGTATATGTTGTCTGAGTCTGCAAGCAGACGTACGTGCTGGACATTTAAGCTGCAATTCTCTGTGCCCACTGAACATGGTGGGACAGTACTGATGAAGCACACAGAGGGATTTCCCCCATCCCTGAAACCATGGCTATTCTGTCTTCTCTGCAAAAGTTATTTTGTTATTTGATGAGTGCCCAAAGGTTAGTGGCAGGAAATAATAATATTATAGGAGCTGGGTGACCAGCCTTTGGTAAGTGGGTTGCTTCCTTATTGTCATAAAGAGAAGATCAGTGGATTTGCCACTAATGGTTAGGAGACCCCACCCCCACCCAATGGGCCATATAGCTTCAAGTTGGGATCCACTGCTCTTCAGGGGTGTCTGTGCAAGGAACAAAACAGCAGTTGGCAGTTTTAAAGTTGACACAGATGGAGGCAGAGAGAGGCTGCATACATACCATGCATTTAAAACACATTTAAAGCATGTTGCACACAGCCTAAGAATCCCAGGATTTGCTGTTGTCCCCTCACAGAGCTACAATTCCCAGTGCCCTTAACAAAGTATGCTCTTCACAATTTGTGTGTGTGTGTGTGTGTGTGTGTGTGTGAGAGAGAGAGAGAGAGAGAGAGAGAGAGAGAGAGAGAGAGAGCGCTTTAAATGTATGGCGTTCATGCAGCCAAAGATGTGAGTTGCAAACAACTGGGGGTGGATTCTTGCTGTAATTTGGTGAGCAACTGATTCAGAATTAGTGGCTGTGCTCCCTGCTGCAGGAGTACCTGTTTGTCTCTATTAATGTTTTTTTTTTAGTTTATGTGAAAACAAAAAAAGCCCCAACACCTTAAGCCCCCAGAAATTTCTCATCCCAGGCATCTAAACCTTGTAGCGCTGTTCCCGGGACTCCTCACAGCTCAGGGAAGGTGGGGGAAGCACACACCAACAGCAGCCATGGAGAAGAGAAAGGGCTTGGATTTAGTCTGCATCAATTAAAGGCAAGCCAGAGATGCAAATGCCACATCAGCACCAATCTTTTCACTTCAGAAGTTTAAGATCAGAAGAAATTACCTTCAATAGCACCTTGTTTTTATGTGTCTACCCTTCATAGCCTTGGTGAGTAACATGGCTTACCCCATAATTTACTCTGACATCTAATTTCAGCAGATCTGCAAGCAATCTAACTGAAGATGGAGATACAGAGAAGTGAAGAGTCCGACTTTATCATTGCAGACATAGAGATTCATTATTTTTGCTGATTCAGAAAGTAAACGGTAGAGAAGTTTTTTTTAAAAAAACCCACCACACCAAACTATGCATGCTGCCTGATTTTGTATATATTATTACTAGATTTTTTGTGTGCAAGTTTTTTTTAAAAAAAACTAAATTAAAAACTGCAGTGTCTCAAGAGCTGCAACCAGTAGAGCTGCCATAGTAAAGAGAAAATATATGTGGGAAGAATTAGGGCAAGGAGAGGATGGATAATTCATTGATAATTGTATTATTTGAAAGGTGGAAGAAACTTGGTAAATTTCTATTGTGTGTTGAGTCACAGCATTCGACTAAGATTATTTTAGGCTATGCTTTTATCATTTCCTAACTGGTGGGAAGGGACAAACTTGCCAGTTTGACGTTTCTGTATAAAACAGTAAAAAATAAAGAAAAAGGCAACCTTCTAGTGAGATGATTAATGACTCGCACCAGCTCCCTCCTCTGCAAATCCCCAAACTTGAATACAGAAAACTCATAAGATCTTTACACTATTATCCACCATCCTATTCAGGGCAGATTAATACCAGCACATCATCTTTTTGTATAAAGATGCTCTCTGGGTAGAGGTATTTGCATATCATATCACAGTATGGAAGGCTGTACAAAGGCAGGGCTGTTTCTAAGAGTGTTTGGAAACCTCAAAGTAGCACTGCAACAAATAACAGGAAAATGTGCTGTTGCAAGAATGAATGAGATAGGCCTTTGGCACACAATGCATGTGCCCTGGTCCAAAGCACACACTGTGCTCCAGCTTGTACAGCTACCTGTTCATTTCAATAGAGGATGTAGTTCCATGTCTGCAAAAGAATGAAAATGCAGAATGGCAACTACACTCTTGATTTATACATGCATGTTATATAGGTGCATGAGTGCAAATACAAACACATAAAATTTTATCCAATGCTAGTCATGCTCAGAGTAGAACCTATTGAAATCAGTGGGACTTATGTGAAATAATTCTGGGGGAAGACATTTGCTGCTTGAAAGATATAGGTCTTCCCAGGCCATTTTCCACCCCAAAGATTCACGGATAACTTGAGTATAGTCAGGCACCATTTCTTAAGGTTCTCTAAAAATTCTGGCTCTGACCAAGCTTAACCTATTCACCAATTTACTTCTTCTCCTTCTCCTGCTTTCTCTCCATTAAGGTGCACTGTATCTTTACTTAGATCATACATATGAGTGCAGTAATACATATTATCATCTAAAGGGTGTGTGTGTGTGTCACAAGACTATTAAATCCAGAATCTAAAACTGCCTGATGGCACCACTGTCTGACCCTCCACATTGAGTCCAGATTCCACACAAGAGATGTGTAAAGTGAAGCCACAACCATACCATACATTTCAAGCACTATGAAACCATGTTTAACAGTCATGGCTTCCCCCAAAGGATTTTGGGATCTGTAGTTTGTTGTCAAAAGACCCCTATTCCACTCCCAGAGCTACACTTTCCAGAGTTTCCTGTTAAATAAATTAGTTGTTACACCAAACAACTCCCAGTTGTTACAGCTCCCAGAATTCTTTTGGGGAAGCCATGGCTGTTGAAAGTGGTATCATAATGCTTAAATTGCTGGTGTGAATGTGACTTCACTTTACACATGTTCTGTATGGAATCTGGACTCAATGAGGAGGAGGGTCAGACAGTGGTGCCATCAGAAAATTTTAGACTCTGGGTTTCTAAGCATACCCTGGTTTATCTGTTTCTCAACTCAGTATAGCAACCTTTGCCATGATGTCTTGTACTACAGTTCCCATCAATCCTGGCAATGCTGGCTGGGGCTTATAGGTGTTGTCAGGGAACTGACATCGGAGCTAGAGGCAGAGGGAAGGCTCTCAAATGATGCTGGAGAAGGGCCCAGCAGGGAGAGAGGCAGCTCCGCAGATGGGGAAGCAAATCAGCGCAACACCAGGGATATAGAGGGGCTGATGGGGGAATCGGCGAGAGGGCTCCAGGACTCTTCACCAGACACCAGCAGGGAGAGCACGGGTCCTCCGCTACCCACGCCCACCCTGCGCAGAAGACTTCCGCGCAGAGAGAGTAGGAGGAGATTGGGTGTCAAACAACTTTTATGTTGGAAAAGATTTAAGAAACGCCCACTGACGGATTCTTCTAGCGACTGAGGCAGCCACGAAGTGAAGGGCTACCCAGACTGAAAGGTTTAGCAAGGCAACAAAGCCTGGAGAGGCGGCAACTTACACACGAGCAACTCATACACATTACAGTTGTAGCCCAAAATATCTGGAGGGCCCTGGGTTATCAAAGGCTGCACTATAGCCCACCAAAGCAGCAGAAATATACTTAATACTTTTGTGTTTGTGTGTCCCGCCTCCTCCGTTTCAAATGTTTCAAAATCAAAAGTCTTTCAGGCTGCAAATGAAAAAGAATTAAGTGACCATCCTTTCTAGTTTATATTTAACTCTGAGAAAGCACTGCATGGAGCAAGTCTCAACACTTGAACCTTGTTTTTGAAGTTAATCATACAGCAATAACCATGACCCTGGAAGAATTCTCAAGTGCATCAGCCTGGTATAAATCACAGCAGCAGTTAGATTTCAAGATCAAATTAGGGCTTTTAATGTGTTTTGAGAAAATCCCACGCTTTGTGCCTACCGTCAGCAAGCAAGTTCTCTGCAAAGAGCAAAAGAAAAAGAAAAAAAAAACATTTCACAAATGAAAATGCATACTAGGCTGATAAAAGCATAAAAAGCAGCTTTTATTTTCAGCTGCCTAAGAAAACTATTGTCCTTATTTTCCTAAAGTTTTTTTTTCCTAAAGAAGAAATGTACAGCAGAAAGTTTCCAATATCATAGCTTCATCTAACATTTGGGAAATGGGGTACATTTTGGTGTACAGCAAACTAGGATCATTGCTCCTTAGCTAGACTCTGTTATTGGGTGTTGTGCACAAAGGAATCCATGCAGGGTGTGGAATTCTGAGGTCACACATGCTAAATGAGGGCGAAGGAAGGGATACAGTCATGACTGGGGAAGCTTATCCAAGCCCATTAACATCATAGAAGCTCATATTCAACATCACTGAAAGTGGATTACTTCTTACACAACAACCCTTGTTGCCAAGTCAGTCACTGCTGTTGCAAAGGTGGCACTGTGTTTATTTTGCTTATTTTACTCTAATTGAATTGTCACCATTGGTACTTGTTTCATTTCACCCCCCTCTGACGCCACTGCTTTGGATCCCCTCTGTTTACAACTATATGCATGTACAGTGGTACTTCGGGTTAAGTACTTAATTCGTTCCGGAAGTCCGTTCTTAACCTGAAACTGTTCTTAACCTGAAGCACCACTTTAACTAATGGGGCCTCCTGCTGCCGCCACGCTGCCGGAGCACGATTTCTGTTCTCATCCTGAAGCAAAGTTCTTAACCTGAGGTACTATTTCTGGGTTAGTGGAGTCTGTAACCTGAAGCGTATGTAACCCGAGGTACCACTGTATATACACATGCAACTGAAGACTACATTTCATGCATCTGATAAAGGGGTCTATATATAGTCCACGAAGGAATATACCATAATCACATTTCTGTTGTGAAACTGACCTTAATCTGTACCTCTTGGACTTGTGTGCTGATCAGAATGCAACAATCCCTTTGGATTTTGCATTTCTCCAAACTGAGTTTTCAGGTGATAAATACATAAATACAAAAATGTATTAAAATGTATATTTATGAAATGCATATGTTGTTCTAAAAATACAAATTAGCATTGGTTTTTGATCATGTAAATATGTATTTAAATATTACTTTTTGGTGGAGTTTATTAAAATAAAAAGATGCAGAAATGAAATGGATCAGACTTATGTATGGAATGTGAAACTGACACTGACGGGAAATGGACTGAACTGTCCATCCCTACTTAATATTGTACTGCAGTCAATGCCATTTGTAAAGGCAGGTAATGAGTAACCTGAGAAAATGAATTCTGTCTAAAAGACAAGAGGAAGGAGCTGCCTTAAGGTTCAGATAAAAAAAAAAATAGACAGGTGTCATCACCTATCCTTATTCAAACTCTCTGTCTTTTGCAGTTCTGTATATTGTGCTAGACTCCAGATTCCAGACTGCTTCCTTCTCATTTCTTACCCAGGGGGAGAAAAAAAAGCAATTACTTTTTTTTAAAGAAAAAGACAGACAGAAAGAAGAAGCCATTTAAAGGACAACCAATTTCACTGCAAGCTTTTAGGAGCCCAGCAGTTTAGCATGACTCTGGCTGAAATGACTTTCTGTACATTTCTGTGTGGGCTGCGACATGCCTCCTAGTGTTTTTTCAAATTTTGTGGCAGAAACCGTATTACTTACAGCCTACGGAGTTCAAAACCCTATTATAGTTGCTGCCGTCACATGGCATGTTTCGCTGTTTCCCAAGCTTTCAAGCAGCTGAGTATCTCCCGCTTATTGGATACAGAGATTTGATGTATGTGGATATAAAAAGAACAAAATACCACTACCAAATGCAGGACAGTCTCCAAAGTGGGAGAGTCTCCCTTGATACTGCCATGCGTAGACGGGCAAGAAGACTATAGCAGTCAGGATGGAGCTACAGAAGCCCAAATCTGTTAAAAGCCTGAATAAAAATTTGCGAAAACAGCAGGCTCTTGCACTCTAAAGAGGGTGCTCTGAGATCCAAGCAGATCTTGGATATATAGCCACAATTCATTGTGGGATGAGAATAGCTTCCCTCAGAAGGAAGAACTCTTAACATGCGGGGATTTAGGGAAAATATGTTTATCTTTACCGGATAAAAAGAAATATATTAGGAAGCAGCAGGCAATGCAGGCAGTGCCGGATTTATGTATAGGCTAAGTAGGCTGAAGCCTAGGGCCTCTAAATCTAGGGGGCCTCGCCAGCCCACCAGCAGACAGTCTCCCCTCTCCCCAAATTGCAAACCCAAGACTTCATGAGGACAGGGCAACTCGGGCTTCTATATCTAAGGGGCCTCACCAGCCTGCCCCCTCCCCAGTGCTGCAGTCTCCCCTCTCCCAAAATTGCAAACCCAAGACTTCATGCAAGAGCAGGGCAACTCAGGCCCAGCAGCTATGAGACTCAGGGCTAGCCAGTGGGGCCCAATTTGAAGCAGTGGGGTGCAACTTGAATTTTTTTTTTGTAGGGCACCAATTCATAGCCAAAGTCTGCAAAATTTTATAGATATAAATAAAATCCATCTAGATTGCCCTGGTGTGGGGCCCTCTTAGGAGTGGCACGCGAGGCCCAATCTGGCCAAATTGCTTTAATTGTCTTAAGGTCAGCCCTGATGAGACTGTGCAGGGGTTGGACTGACTAGCCCTGCAGCTTCTAGGTCCCTGGTATAGTATTCAGAGTACAGACTCAAGGACTTGTTATGGAAAGAAAGGGGGGGCACTTACTGGAAATCAGTTTTGTCACCTCTCCCCCCCAAACCCTGAGACTATGAGCCCAGCCACCTTTTATTCACAGTCGCATAAGCACTTCACTACAGCATGGCCATAAACCTGTACGTTCAACCGCTGAAATACACACCCAATATGTAGCAATGGAGATTTATGTTACTGCTTTATGAATGAACACTGTGTTTTATGAATGGACTCTGTATTTTGTGAATTACCTAAAAGCCACCAATAGGGAGCTCTAGAATCTGACAGCTAACCAATTGGGTACTACCAAACAGCGACCCCTATTACTGAAAGCAGGTAGCCAGCAGGGAACGCTTCAGCTCAGCCTTTGCACTGTTGATTAAACACCCCCTGCTGTGCAGATAATGGAGAAAGCTCGTAAATTGTATCCCTTCTGGCATCCTGGCCAACTCTATTATGCTGGTGTAAACCCTGGTGCACCAGAAGCCCAGAATAGCAGCAAATAAAATCCGCTCATATTTCAGCGACTAATAAGACTTGTCAACCAGTTCTTCCAAAGTCTTCCTAAATTATAAACCTCCAAAATACAGGCCAAAAGAGAGCAGGTCTGGGAAGAGCAAGGCCTACAATGGGCACCACCAGTGAAAAGGCCCTACTCTGTGTAGCTCCTGCCCTGTCATTTGATAGGGTGCCCACTTGCCCTCCTTCTTGACATGGAATGTTCTCTATTGGAGTCTCCAGGTCCAGTACAAAGACCATAAGAAGGGAGAGCAGGGACCTTGAAGATCCCAACAGCTGTTAATCAATCAATCAATCAATCAAGCAAGCAAGCAAGCACACAGGCCACCTTTGTCACAGTCAGGACACCTATGTCCTGGCCAGGCCTGCGCCCAATCTTGTTTTTGTACAATCTTGTTTGTTCTCAGTAACCAAAATTATATTATCAACGTATACAAGCAGAATGTTTTCCTTCATTTGCAAGGAATCGTACAAAACAAAGTGGCACTATTAAAAAAGTTCCAGGGTGGCAACAGAAAGTAAATTAAAAATGCTTTTGCAGTTCATCAAAACTATCCAGCAATATCAAGTTATAGGAAAACTGGTGTTATTAACAGTAATCCTTCTAGTTGGTTAATTGGTTCAGCAACTTCCATGCACATGACGTGTGATGCTAATTATTTTCCCCAAGAGTTAAATGGTAACTAATCAGAGGTAGCTACAGTTGCAAATGGCAACAAAATATCTGTGAAAGGAAGAGGAGCAGGTTTGCTCAAGTGTGTTGCAGGTAGAAATACTGTTTGTAATGAAGTGAGAGTAGTAGTTTACTTGCTCAAATTAACAAATAAGAAAGTTTTGAGAATTTAAATTCTAGATTAAAATTGATTACTTAATTGAGAAGGGGATTGTAACAAAAACACTGGGGCCTAATTTGAATAGTAGAGTGCCTGGTATCTGGTGGGCAATCTCATCCTTTTATTTCCACACTGTGGCTGCAGAGCAATCACCTGTCAGGAGAGTTATGAGATTCAGGTGAGGGTCAGATGCCTTGTTAATTCCAGCAGGTATATAAGAAGGAGACTGGCCAGGCCTTCGCTTATGAGCATTTTTTAGTACAACTATATCGTAAATGGTTTTGAATCAATGTGTATGTTTGCACCACCTTGAGGGTGTATCTAATTATTCTAGGTGGAAAAGAAAGCCTTATATAATGTAACATTATTTTAACAACCGCCCAAACATGGCCTTTGATATCCTTGTATAGGTTATGCCCAGGGCTGGTACCACTATCTAGTTCCAAAATATTGCACTTGTTCAATAGTAGCATCACTCATGACCAGCCTAATGCACTGCTTTTGATTCATTCCATTTGACATTTAAAAATGTTTCAATTACAAAAAGTGGAACCTTTTTTTTAACTATAGCAATATTCTCCCTGTACCTTTCCCCCTCTTTTAAGGAAGCACATATTCCTTTCAAGGAAAGCAGAATCTGACTCAAATGCACATCTAAAACCTCTGTGCCATGAAGCCTGGGACATTTTCTTTCTGCTCAAATAATCAAGAATGCAAGGAGACAAATTGTAGCTGACAGTCAGAACTTCCAGACATGATGGAGACAAGTGAAAGGATGCTGATTGGCTTAATGGCTTCATGAAAGATAATATTAAAAGTCTGAGCTATTGCATAGTGATTTATACTTTGAAATACTCACTGGCAATCCAACCTACTTTATTGGCTGCACTTTCAAAATGTCCATTTTGCAGAAATGCCCCTTCAAACCTTTATCAACTATTATAACAGCACTTTAGGAAAATGGGCATCATCGCTGGGTAAGCTAGTTTTCCAAGAAAATATAGGATAAAATCACAAATGTTGCTCTATCATTGTGAACTAGGAGCTGTATGTTTGCTCTATGAAAGACAACAGCATCAGAGGTCGTGCAACAGGTTTGCTGGAAGGGTATTACCAATGGAAAACTATTTGCATTTGGAAACTAAACTGAATTTACTTTGTTTTGTGATGTGAGCAACCCAATTTTTAAAATGACAGTTCTATCCTATTGCCCTGCAAATTATAGAAAGAAGAAAATGAGCTAAAGTCTGGAGAGGTATCCAGCATTCATTGAAGTGCAGAGACTGACTCCTATATAGAAATTGGTGGAAAGTAAGTCAGTAAAAGCCCTTCCATGAAGTATCATTATTAATTTCTGCACTGCCTTAAAAGTGCAATAGGGTCCTGAGATTGGAACTTCCATAAAACCTTCTTGGGACAATATAGTCACTGCTCCTTATGCAGATATAAACCAGTCTGGGCAAGTTTGAATTGCCCCCAGCTGATTATCCGTTGCAGTGGACTTCCGTTGCAGTCAGCAAAGAAAGGGCTGTGATATGGATCCTGTATGTGTTGGAGAACAATCAGAGACACAAGCAACAGGAAGCAGCTAGAACACATAATCACTGTACTTGGATATGCAGTAGTTCTTTGTGGGGGAGTGTGAGAGAGGAGTGAGTGGTGCCACGTGAGTGCTTTGCCAGTGTTTTTGCCTCAGTCTACTCTATGAGAGAGAGGCAGTTGCAGTGACTTGCTTTTGTAGTAAAATACTATGCATAGTGTGACTGTTGCTTCTGCTCTGTGCATCTGGTTGTGATGATGCAAAGCAGAAGTGTACATAACTATTTGGTCAGCATTGGCAGTGTCTGCAGGTCAGAGCAGTTGCTGGAGAAAAGCAAATGCATTCCTTCTTTTGAATTTGTAGTTAGTGCATGTGTTACTTTAAACCACATGAGTAACTTTGTGTAATTTCACCCCTAAAAGCTGAGCTATATTTTTGTTGTTGTTCTCTATGGACAAGATGTCTGCTGTTTCTCTCTCTCATCCCAACTCATTCTGTGAATAGTTCCTGCGTGAATAAAGCCTTTGAACTCCAGAAACTTGTAAGGGATTATGCCACTCTAATTCACCAAAGCTGCAGGGTCTAGTAATGGAGCTTACCTACATGTGAAAAGGAGGACTTCCTCTGTATAAGAGTGATACTGCTCTCCATAGCTGGGAGAAATGAGCACCCAGGCAAGACACACCACAGCTTTCTTTGTGATATATGCTCCACCCACACTGATCTTGCTAGCACAAATAAATAAATAAATAAATAAATAAATAAATAAATAAATTGTCCAGTAGCACCTTTGAGACCAACTAAGTTTGTTCTAGGTATAAGCTTTCGTGTGAATGCACACTTATACCCAGAACAAACTTAGTTGGTCTCTAAGGTGCTACTGGACAATTTTTTTATTTATTTTGACTGCGTCAGACCAACACGGCTACCACCTTGCTAATACAGTTCAACTTGCAATGAATATCATGGCTGACATTTGGCTTGTGGAGATTCAGCATGCCAGCATTTATTGTGTCAGTGTGCACAATGATAACTGAAGAAAGCCAACATCTGTCTGTAACATATTTTTCATTCAAACTGCCTGTTCTGTGTTAAAGGATGAATCACAGAAAAATGCTCCTGCTTATTTCCTTTGTTTTCCTCTGCCTTTGATAGTTGTAATATGGATCCATGCAGCTGCTACATAATAAGACCCACAGCATCCAGCCCAGTTCTCTCTGCCCTTGGTGGCAGATTTCAAGTGCAGGTTTCTACCAGGTCTTGCTAACTGAGATCTTTCCACCTGGAGATGGGGCAGATACTAGAACTGGATACCTTCTGCATACAGTACAATGCATGCATTCTGTCACTGAACCTGAACCCTTCCAGAAATACACGGATCTGCTTCATACCACATCAGACCAATGCTCAGGCAGGCCAGTACTGTCTCCGCTAGCTGTTGGTAACGCTCAAATAGAAGTCATACCCAGCCCCACTACCCACAATCCTTTGCAGGAGATATAAAGGACAACTTCCAACCTTATAAAACATACTCTCTGCCACCGAGCTACAACCCTGCCTCCTCGCTCCCCCGTACCCTCACTTCACTAGATCAAAGCAGCCTCAGCACTTCAAGCAAGCCCAGCACCCAGAAGCACCTAAAGGGCAGCATTGCTCTACTTTAATTAATTATTTCACAGAGGCACTGCACACACTTTTTCATGTGGTAATAATGTCTTCACTTCCCTCCTTGACAAAAGAATTATTTAGATATTTTATGATAGAGTGGCACGAAAACCAGCCATGTGGCACTTTGAAATCTAACTGACAGAGCAAAAAAACAGAAAGCCGAAGAGGATCAAATGCCATCACATTACTCTCACTTGCCTGGAAAACGCACAAAACATTTATATTTTAAGGAGTTAGGTCAATTGAACTGTAATCTATGAAGATTATTGACATGGTTTCTACAAAAGATGATGTACTTTTGTAACTGGAAAGAAAAAAAGCTAATTGAGAATAAATAAATACAAAAATCTCCTTACCAGTTTGTAGCAAGCCCCACCCCATTCTGTCCATACTGAAGAGTAAGTCTCTCTCTCTCTCCCCCATGTGTGTGTGTGAGAGAGAGAGAGAGAGAAAGAAAGAGAAAAAGAAAGAGAAAGAGAAAGAGAAAGAGAGAGAGAGAGAGAGAGAAATAAAAAATAAAAACCTGCAGGAGGCTAGAAAATGTGGCAACAGCTGGCTTTTGCCAAGTGATGAGCACCCATCCTGCCACTCTTGAAGGGTTCAATATGTGGTTACTTGGGCTGCATGCAAACCATACATTTAAAGCAGATTTCCCCCATCTAAATCCTGTTTACTTCTCACTGAACTACAATTCCCAGCACCCTTAACAAATTACAGTTCCTGGGATTCTTGGGGTGGGGGACATGCTTTAAGTGTGCCTTAAATATATGGTGTGTAGGCAGCCTTTGAAAATGAGGACATAAGTGGAGTCCGACTGGGTCAGACCAAAGGCTAGCCTAGTCCAGCATCCTTTTCTCACAGTGGCCAACAAAGTGCCTATGGGAAACCTACAAACAGGATTCATGCACAAGAACCCGCTCCTCCCTGTGGGCTCCAACCACTGGTATTCAGAAGCATTGCTGCCCCCAACCATGGACACAGATCAGAGCCATCATGGCTAGTAGAACAATGGACATCAGAGGCCTTGAAGTTGCCCATCAAAAACAACACTTGGATCACAGACTGAGCAGGCAGGAAGCTGCCTTGCACTGATTGAGACCATTGGCTCAGTATTGTCTACAGTGATTTGACAGCTGCTCTCCAGGGTTTCAGGCAAGAGACATTTTCCCTAACCCTCCTTGCAAGTGCCAGGAGATGAACCTTCGGCATACAAAGCAGATGTTCTGCTGCTGAGCTTACTATCATTCTATTTAATGATAGTAAGCATTTCCAAATGTTCAATCATACTTGTAAATTAGCATATGTAGTTGGTGTTCTATTTTTGTGGGTTATGCATTTCTTCTTTTTTGGCCTTGCATGACCTTAAGAGCGGGGTCTTGGAGACTACCCTAAAGTCTTGCCCTGATATCACCTCTGTATCCTGGTCTGGTGCACATCAGTGAGTGTGACAGGAGGCAGAGGTGAACAGGACTGGGGAAGCAATGAGCAGGAGAAGGAAGCAATGGCTTTCTGTGCACCAGGAGATGCAAAAGTTTGGTGAGCAGAGCCTGAGATGTGAGCTGGCAACTCCCCATTCTGCTCCCTTTCCCGGAAAGTGTTGAATATTGAAAATGATTTCTTCTCTCACAAATGATGGGTATTCCACTTGTGGCTCTGAGCCCCATTAATTCATCTATCATCCAAAGCAACCTAGCCAACCTAGCTTCTGTGAAGCCACTGCTGGAGATGCTTCCTCCATGCTGAAGTTCCTGGGTCTGTAACACCTGTAGAGAAGAGGGGATTTCTAGAGGAGGAGCCTCTCCCAGCTCTGGTGTTACCACCCGTGCCTGTCAAAACTTCCCTCTTCTTAAAGGAATAGCATTGGATCAAACCAGGGCTGACCCAAGACGTTTTGCTTCCTGAGGTGAAAGGGAAGGCATGTAGCTCAGCAAAAGAGCAACTGCTTTGCCTCCAAAAATGGTTCCAGATTCAATTCCTGATGCCTCCAGGTAGGGCAGACAGGATATCCCCTGTCTGAAACCCTGGAGAGGCACCAGATGAGGCAGAGGGATGAATAGATCTGGCTTGGTATAAGGACGCTTCCTATGTTCCTATGAAAGACGGGTTGGCATTCACAATCTTGAATCTTGCTTCAACACTGGCAAAGGGGCAGTGTCTGCTATGGCATTTGAAGGCAGCAATCTACTAAGGAAGCACAGAGTATCCTAGGCAGCTCACTTCAATATCCCTTCCTGCCACCCTCAGCAGCTGTTACTTGGGCTGGGGGGCTCAGTTTGCCTAATGTTAAAGTCAGCCCTGTTTCAGCCTCACCTAAGGAAGGCCATATGGCCACATTATGTAAGTAATGTCAAATATTATTGCTCCCCGCACCCCTAGTTTGACTCTGCATGTCTGTAATTAATTGAGGAGACAGGGGCAGTAGATCCAAGGAAAATTCCTTGTTTGTCTTCCACGGTTGTGTCTCCCAAGGATTTTTCAAGAGTGCTTTTAATTAGAGAAGACGACGAAAAGGAGGATCAAGGAAACCGCATGAAGAGTTTTCCTCCTTGCATCTGCCTAGGTATCAAAAAGGAAGAAGTCTTTTTCCTGCTGACTGGCTTATCGGCTTCCAAAAACAATAACTATCTTCTTCTGCGGCAGTGAAGGAAACCCTTATCACCGAGGTTCAGTATTTAAAAAGACCCACAAGGGGAATTTCTTGCTTAATAAATTGAATTCGGAAAAGGGCTATTTTTAGTCAGGAAGTAGCACAGTGTGCCTTCAAGTATAATGAGCAGCAAGCATGCAGTTCAGGGTTATGCAGCCAAACCAGTAAAGAATTTAAAGGTGGAAAGGTTTATGTTTGTTATGCATGCAATCCAACCACGCTCACATAATAAGAAAGTGCCATTTCTCTCTCTCTTACTCTCTCTAAATTCTTACCTTCTGTGTACAGAATATTGATGTTTACTTGCTACCTGTACATTTTGGAGGCACAATATTTTCTGTTAAGGCGAGAACCTCCCTGGAATAGACTGAATTTGGAAATGTGGAAACTTTTGTTTTGTTGAGACTTAATGGTTTCAGGTGCCATGAAGCCATGTTTTCTGGGCTGTTACAAAACATTTATGATGAGGCCAATAAATACATTGGATGGAATATGCTCCTGGAGTGCTCACCATAACACTAAGGCTATTATGCAGTTACATAGAAGAATGGGATTTTCTATTGGGCACTGATTTCTGCATTTTGAAAACCACTGCTTCATGCCTGAAAATTTAAACTTTGTGCAAAGTCGTCCCTTTTGTTTAAAGTGCCTTTCCCAAAGTGCATCAAATGGAAGAATCTGCTTTATTTACGGTGCCAAATTTAGTTGATAACAAAAGTTATTTTAGGGAAGTATGCAAAGTTTGTTTGTTTGTAGAGAACTCATATTCCACACTTTCACTGTAGCCTCAGTGCTCAGGACAGTATGCAACAACAACAACAAAAAAATCATAAAACACAACAGTAAAATGAAAACACAAGCAGCAAAATGAAGATAAGATTTTACTTAATTTTCCCTTTGAAAAACAAAGGCTTCTATCCAATGGGGAATCTCTGCTAGCAGAAAGTGTATCAGCTTATGCAAAGCAGTTCACCCAATTTCTGTAGAATTTCCCCACCCACTATAAGTCCCTGCAGTCCCCCCCCGCAATTGCTCCTGACTGTTGCAGGGCTTGTTGGGAGGATATGGAATATGTTGGGAGAGCTGCAATAGGTATTTCCTTTATCTATATATCTATTAATTTAAAAATAATACCCCTCTTTTCACTGTATTTACTAAATTGGTCTTTCACTATATGGGTCAAAGGTAGGTTCAGGGTGGGGGGAGCAGGAAGGGATCCGTGAAAATCACTGGCATCTGGTAACTACTGGAGCTGGTGGGACAATGAGCAAGGCAGCTCATGGAACACGGAGTCAGGCACTCCCTGGAGGGAAGTCAAGTTATTCTGCCTTTCTCTTCATCGCACCCACTTTCAAAGATACAGTGGACACTAAAGCAATTCTCAGACACAAGCGGCAGATTTTTAAGACCAAAGAGAAAAGTTGGACACCTAGAAATTGTATATTTCTAGAAGTTGGCATCAAACACCTAGATATTCTTGTGATTTCTTAGTTCGGCTTATACCAGGAGAGAGGAGGAATGCTCCAGGGAGTCTCTGAAGGAAAAGAAATATATGGACGTGACTGCTGTGCTCTAGCCATGGATTTTCAGGGTGCAGAAAAAATAATAATGGTAGGGATCTGACCTACCTTTCCCTAGGGCAGGCTTCCTCAACCTCGGCCCTCCAGATGTTTTTGGCTACAACTTGCATGATCCCTAGCTAGCAGGGCCAGTGGTCAGGGATGATGGGAACTGTAGTCTCAAAACATCTGGAGGGCCGAGGTTGAGGAAGTCTGCCCTAGGGAATAGTCTTCCCTAGTGAATATCAGGTTCCATGCTTTGCACGAAAACTTTCTGCTACTGAAAAATCAACATTGGGTACCATCTGTATTGTATACTTAATATCATTAGCTGCATGTGGCTTAATATGTAATAAATATATGGATTTCTAGAGCCCAAAAATAGAAGCCTTGATCCTGCTGAAATTAACTGCTTTTTTGTCCCATTGATTTCAGAGGGAGATGGTTAATTTATCCTATTGAAATCAATGGGATCTAAAATGGCTTAAACTTTGGGTGGATTGATCCCCGTTTTTCCTCTCCTTTCAGTGTCATCTTAATTATGAGCAGAAAGTTTCCTGTGAGTTTGACTTTCTCATATATAAAGCAAGTTACTTCTCATAAATCACTGGCAGGCGTTGGCAACCTTAACTCTGTTTTGATACAGTTTTGTCTGGAAATTAACAGCAATAAGAAAAGTTATCCAGGCTCACTCCTACCGTTATTTATCAAAAAGGAAAGAGAGAATCCAGACGGCAAATTAGTTTTGAGCCTTTAAAGCTGACAGGTATTGTCCGTAATGAGGCCGACACCTTCAGAAGGTCAGAAAGTTTCTGGCAAAGTGTTCGCTGCAGTTCCCATAGTGCCTGTTTGATGACCCATTAAAAATGTACTTCTCCAAATGTCAGTTTAAGAATGTATAAAATAGGAGTTTAAAGACCACTAGAGGAAGGTATTTTGGTTACATTTCCTGGCTCTGAAGCTTTTCCAGTTCTTTCCTCCTTGAGATTCCTTGTCAGAGGGCCAATGCCAACACACTGGACTATTGTACAATGATGGCACTACCAGTGATCCTGAACAAACAGATGCTCACATGTGATGGCTATTCTGTTTAAATCCATGCTTGTGAAATTCTAAGAAAATAAGCAAAGTGGGGATATAACTCAGGATGAGCCAGTCTGTGCTGGATCAGTTCCAATGGAGGTTTACCTGTGGATGCAAGTTCTGATGCATCCTGCTGTTGGGAATATTGATGCACTGGATGTACATGCATATTGCAATGCACAACTGACTTCTGTTGAGCTGGCCAGATGCTATGGCAGGCATAGGCAAACTCGGTCCTCCAGATGTTTGGGACTACAATTCCCACCATCCCCGACCACTGGTCCTGTTAGCTAGGGATGATGGGAATTGTAGTCCCAGACATCTGGAGGGCCTGAGTTTGCCTATGCCTGTGCTATACAGTATATGCACTCCTCTGGACCTACTGGTTATTGCACACATGTACTGTAGTTGTTTACAGCCTTTGCCGAGCCTCCTTTACAGATTCAGGTTCTCCAATTGTTCAAAACTATATTTCTAATTCCTGTGTCTCCTCATCCCTAGATTAAGGGAAGGTCCATAGCTCAGTAACAGAGCATCTGCTTTGCATGCAGAAGGTCCCAGGTTCAACCCCCAGCATCTCCAGGTAGGACTGGGAGAGAACCACACCTGAAATCATGGATTACCATTGCCTATCAGTGTAGACAATGCAGAAATAGATAGACCAATGGTCTAACATAGTATAAGGCAGCTTCTGATGTCTCATGATGACTACACCTAGCAGGAGTGCCAACTTGCCCCCATGACCGTGGGTGCCTGGGGCAGTGTGCATGGCTCTGACACAGAAATTTGTGGGTGCCCAGACCCTTCATGGGGAATTTTGTGGGTGCTTGGGCATCCAGGCCCCAGGGATGCTGCTCTTCATCCAATGATCCAGGGCCATGTTACCCCCATTCAGTTCAGGTGCTTCAGAGGTAGTTGCTATGACACCTAGGAATTGAGCACAGCAGCTACCTCTGAAGCACCTGAACTGAATGGGGGTAACATGGCCCTGGATCATTGGATGAAGGGCAGCATAGAAATGAGATGATAGATAGATAGATAGATAGAGAGAGATAGATAGATAGATAGATAGATAGATAGATGATAGATAACGCTCCTTCTGAGGACACCAGTTCACAGTCTGGGCATATTCCTGGACTCATCCCTGAGCATGGATGGCTAGGTATCTATGGTTGTCAGGAGTGCATTTGCGCAGTTAAAGCTAGTGCGCCAGCTGTGCCCGTTTCCTGAAATGTCTGATTTGGCCACAGTGACACACGCCTTAGTTGCCTGCCATTTGGATGGTACTGTAATGTGCTTTACTCGGGGTTGCCTTTGAAAAGTACTCAGAAACTTCAGCTGGCTAAACAGCTGCGGCCAGATTGTTGGCTGGGGCTGGTTATAAGGAGCTGATGACTCCCTTGCTGGAACAGTTCCACTGGCTACTAGTCTGTTTCCAGGAACAATTCACAGTGTTCGTGAAGACCTATAAAGCCCTACATGGCTTAGTTCCAGTGGTGTGCGGACAGTGGACTAGGGGGACTAGGCTAGTCCCCTAAATGTTCCCAGTAAATTGGAGTATTGAAGTATTATAGCCTGGTGCTCCCTTCCTGGTGCCCAGGAAGCTTCTGCCCAGCTTAGGAAGGTGCGATGCTCATGCGCATCTCTGGCCCTAACTGTTCCTCTATGAAAAAATGCACCGCATGCCACTGCTTAGTTCCAAGCTATCTGAAATACCACATTCCTTTATATGAACCTGCCTTCTCAGTGGCTGCTCCCGGACTTTGGAACTCCTTTCCTAGAGAAGTTAGGGAGGCTGGCTCCCTCCTTGTTGTTCTCCTGCCGATAGGTGAAGACTTTCTTCTTCCAACAGGCTTTTGGGAGCTGGCTGCTTTTATTGGAAGGGCTGCTGCTATGTTGTGTTTATTGTAATTATTGGTATGTTTAAAACAGATTTTATATCTGCATATCATTTTAATTTTGCCAATATTTAATTGTCTTTAAATGATTTCTTTTACTGTGTTTTTAGTGATTTTTTAATTTATCTGTAAGCTGCCTTGAGTTCTGTCAGGGAAAAGGGTCTGTCATTAGATTATTGACTCCTTTAACTGACAGGGGGATGACTGGATGGGAAAGATGCTCATGATTTCTCCCTCATATGGGGCTTTGGTATTTTTGCATATACTATGGGATTACACCTTGGAGGAGTGCTGACTGTACATACAAATCAGATCATTTGCTACTGGGATATGGAGCTGGGGGGTGGGTGGGGAGAAAATAGGATCCAAATGTGGATGTCATCATGAAACATTGGTGACAAAGTTGTGCATTCTCAATGGAACACATACTCACTCTGCTATTACATTTAGGAATTCTTTTTCCAATAAATCCTTGACCTTTTGTGAGTTTACTGAGATTTCCAAAAAAAGAGCAAACAATGTAAGAACAATGTTTATGGATCTTCAGACTCCAAGAGCTTTAATAGTTCATAATATTAACATGAAAGGTCAAAGAGTTCACATAGCTTCTGGCTTGTATAGTCAAATAACATTTAATATTTCTGTCAAATTTTGCTTAATTTTGCTATTACAGTTTCCATTAGGAAGCTACATTTTGCAGATGATTTGCATACATAGCATTTGTTGTATAAAAAAGCTGTATTTTTGAAATGTACGCCCACAGGTTTTATACATTTGTCACTATTATTTGATATGAAATTACTTCATAGCCATGCATGTATTTTTTTTAAAATAAACGAACCTCTGTACAGAGTTGAAAAGTCTTATTGAGAGCCAGTGTGGTGTAGTGGTTAAGAGCGGTAGTCACGTAATCTGGGAAACCGGGTTCGCGTCTCCGCTCCTCCACTTGCAGCTGCTGGGTGACCTTGGGCCAGTCACACTTCTGTGAAGTCTCTCAGCCCCACTCACCTCACAGAGTGTTTGTTGTGGGGGAGGAAGGGAAAGGAGAATGTTAGCCGCTTTGAGACTCCTGAAGGGGAGTGAAAGGCGGGATATCAAATCCAAACTCTTCTTCTTCTTCTTCTTATTTCATGTGTTTGTCATAAGATATTCTCAGAGCTGAAAGCTTTTTTTTTTAATTATGAGGACACATTTTCCCCTCACCAACTCCACATCCCCAAGGTTTAAAGAACAGAAGGAACAAAAGATACTCAGTGACTTTACAAATTACTTTTCTTGACAGAAACATGCAAGTGAAAAAGTGGCCTTTCTTTAGAAAAAGTGGATGCCTCCCATAGAAGTTTCAGGAGGAAGGAAACTCATTGACTCACATCCTTCAGATGTTATTGCTAAAAATTAATGAGTTACATCGAGTGACAATGAAGAGTTCTGATATGACTTCTTTGATTGAATGGAACCTCATTAGGAAATCAAATCATTTTTGTATCATAATGTGTTTTGACAATGAGCATGAATACTATTGTATCAGGGGGATATCACTCTTTCCCCTCTTTTTTTTAATAATAAAAAAGATTAATCTTCTGAAGTCCGGTGTCCTAGTTGAAAACTGAACTTGCCAAAATAAAGGAAGGGAACAGTATTCACTCTTCCTTATTCTACCATTTTAAATACCACTTACTTATGCCACCGGGAATTTTAGAACAGCCTTTCACTTTGATTACCCTCAAATCTTGTGAGTCAAAGTAACAGAAAATCCACTACTGTGCTGCCCTGGAGGCAGAGGACAGGTTGAATCACAATGTAGTCTCTTAATATCTTCTGGCTGCAGCAATGAGGATGCAGAACAAAACTTCAGTTCACTTCCTGGCTTCTTATTTATTAACAATATTATACTTTTTTTTTTTTTTTTAAAAAAGGAGCACATGCCAAGGAAACCTTTTGGATGGCTCAGTGGTTAAAACACAATGCCTGAGTTTTCAAGAGACTACCAGTATGTCCCACTTCTGGGGTAGGGCTTCTTGACTAGCCATTATGTTACACTTTGTGCAGGTCAGTATACAGTACATACCTTCATTCTCCGCCTTCTCTCCAACAGGGATGGAGCTTGGTAATATGATGCCCTGTGCAAGGCCAAAATTTGGTGCTGCCTTTGGGTAAGGGAGGCGCCGGGCTTTGGCAAGGAGGTACACGGCTCTGGCAGGGTTCTAGAGTCTTCCCACCTCCTTCTCAAAGCCCAGCGCCTACTAGGCATTGGAAAGGAGGTTAGAAGGGACCCCTTGCTCCTTGCGCCGTGTGGAACTGGTTGTACTGCCCTAAATCCATCTCGGTCCACAACCCGGTAGAAGACATCAGGTTATGTAAGAACATTAATTAATTAATTAATTAATTACGTCATTAGATTTATATACCGCTTGACTGTAAAAAACAAACACACCTCAAAATGCTTCACAAAAAGAATTAAACAGGTAGAAACAGTTAAACTTAAGAAGATTCCTGCAGAGCTGGGCCAAAGGACCACTCACCTGGGACATCCCCTCATCATCTCTCAGCTCAAAATTCTCCAAAGGTTTTCCTTTCCATTCTTTCAAAACATATTGCGGTTCCATTATGAGGTTCATACATAACAGGTTTTACTTTCTAATATAAATTCTTGACTGATTGATAACACAATATGCCAGACTAATTACATGTGAAGTCAATTCTGCAGTTTTCAGATTTAGTTAATTCATTCTCTTTAGGTCCTCCTCTGATTCACTTGAAATACTGTGGAGATATTTTTACCTCAAAATATATCTTGTAAATATAGATAACAGATGTGTTTTACAGAAAATATTGGGTTTTGAAGACTTCAGGCTTGATGTGAAAGCAGTGTCAAGGAGATAGTGAGCTATTATTCTTTTTGACTCTTAGAAGAATTATCTATCAAACTAATCAAGTACTTAGATCTGATTTATTTTTCCAATTTAATTTCCAAATGAATAAATTGACCCAGTCCACAGTTTCAATCAGCCAATAGTGTTTTAAGTTGTGCATACCACATTTGTAAAAGATAGTATGACAGTAGCTGACTCGAACTGTTTGTTAGGGTATCCTAAATGAAATTAAGCACAATCTCACTCCCATCTAATGACCCACCTTCCATGATTTATTGGCTAAGCAAAGTGAGGCCTTGAGGTTAAATTGATCATCCAACATTCCTTTTCATAAATTTATTTGTAATGTGATAACTCTTGTTGAACACTGAGATAGTGGAATATGCTATGGTGCATAAGTCTACACCGTTGGTTAGAATATCCAGGTCCAAAGTCAGTGCTGGGCTTACTGGGGCATTTGCAGACCCTCCAAGTGACCCTATTTTCCAGGGAATAGTCCCAGCTTCTGGTTTGATCCTGGAATGTCCTGCTTTTCCTTAAGACCTCCCTATTTTCATTGGAGAAATATTGGAGGTTAGGGAACAGGAAATGTGTACATATATAGTCTCCTTCCAACTACAAAGTTCTGTGCATTGGAACACAGGGAGCTGCCTTGTTTTGAGTCAGATCATTGGCCTATCTAGTTCAGTATTGTCTACACTGATTGGCAGTGATTTTCTCTGGGGTTTCAGGCTGGGTTCTCTTCCCGTCCTTTATGGAGATGCCATGGACTGAACTTGAGACTTTCTGCACATAAAGCAGATGTTCGACAACTGAGCTACAGCCCTATTTCAGAAATAGTATCCGGGGCTCTGAAATCCGTTCTGTGTGCTGCTGTGTTCTCGGTGTTGACATGTGGCTGCATGTGACAGCCCACGTGACTGAATGCTCCTCTGTACAAAAAGAGAATCTGCTCACAGAAAACTAATTTTCAAGAAGACAGACAGGTTAGAACACTTCTTCCTTAATCTAACTTTTTACATGCAGGGATTGTTTTGTATGGCTGTTCATTCTATCTTGTGAGCCTCTAACTACAGTCTGATGGGACTGCAGACCCAGTTTTGCCACCACACTGAGAACTAGGAAAAAGAAATAACATTTTCTGATAGAGTTTTCCCGCATTCCTTTGATATTCTGATTGAATTTTGGAAGCTGGAATGTAGAAAACCAATCTGTTTCCTCTTAAATGAAGGATAGGGAATGAGGGAGGCCAAACAAAGGAGTACTAGAGCTGGTCAAAACCAGTAATATTCACCAACAATAAAAGTTTTTAGATGCTCATCATTGTTCAAACTAGATTGAAAAACCATTTAGAAAATATTCACTAAATCTTGTCTGCAAAATGTCACCCAGAAATTTATTTACTGAAACTAAGGAGGAGGAAGCTGGCAGCCAGAGCCACCCTCTGGGCGGTTTATAAGTAGGAAGGCCAACAGGTGAGGGCTGGGTGATGTCATGCCCGGCACTGAACTGGTAGCCAGCACTGAGTACTCAGAGGATGAACCAGATACTCCACAGCTTGAGGACCATGAGAAACTAGCAGGGCCTCCTGGATCCAATGCTCAGTATCTCCTTGAGGGGCCTTCCTGGTTGATAGCAAATGAAGAAACCCTGGAACAATCAGAGAAGGAGGAGGAGCTGACTGCATGTCCTTTGAAGTGCTGATGCCAAAAACCTCAGGTCTCGACCAAAGAGCAATGACACAGTATGCATCTATAGGCCCAGAGTCATTGGTCTACTTGTGAGCAGGCAATCCCTGATACTCCTTCACCGATGTTATGGTGTAGTTTAGGAGGCCAAAGTTTATAAGGGTTGAGCCTCTTGAACCTTCCAGTTGCTGGAAAACAACACAAGTTTCTGGTGCTTGACTTGTTTGGACTGTGCTGCATCAGCAGCCCTGCTGAGATTGGTGAGCCAATGCCCCATTTTCTCTAATCTACCAGCCTCCAGTGTTAAAAATGCTCTTGTCACCTAGCAGTCAGAGGTCTCTGTGTCGACTTTGGCTGGCGAAGAATTGATGAGAGCCCTCTCACCCTTCTTGTGGAATTTTTGAGGGGCTGGAGATGAGATATATAGATGGGTGTGCATAACAGGTACCTGAAGTCTGAGACGTGGCAAGCCTCCTGAGACTCAGACAGACTTCTGAAGCTTTGCGGAAATTTGGCCCCATGCTGTGATGCTCCTGATGATTTGCCTGGGAATATCCATCAAAATTATGGTTTGTACAACAAAGTGCTGCGGAGAAGCGGCAAATAAAACTTTGATTCAGTGGTTCACACTGAAATTGTGTGATTGGCACTGCAAAGCTCATCATCTGTCCAGCAGATGTGTGCATGTATCCAATCCAAAACAGGGGATCATGGAAGTGCTGCCCAAGGCTCTCCTGTGGTATTGCTGGGAGTGGGGAAGAGTCGAGGCTTCATACGTATGGCTAAGCATCACTAGCTTGTTTGTGTCACTTAGGTTTAGCATCCTTGGAGTTTGGGGTGTTTGGCACCCATGGAGGCAGAATTTAAATAGGAGCAGGCTGTTAGCCTTGACATTAGCTTAGACACCCACCCACTCACCAAAACAAATGTGGCCATTTGCAATTTGTTGACACTTGAGAAATGTGTTGCTAGGTGTTGGTATATAAATGTGATTATTCTAGTAGAAAGTCAGACAATGGTTATTTATAGGCTCTCCCTTGCTTTGATAGACAAGTTGTTCCTTCAGCTCTTTTGTATAAAAGAGAGAAGGCAATTGTTTGGAATCCTAACTACACATTTCCTAGCTAATATTTTGTTTATTTACATGAATGATATGGCATTTTAGCTTTCTGAAAAATGTCCACCACTATCGTTTGTTCTGGATTATGCCGTCTTCATGGTAGTTAGGCTGCTAGATGCAGTGTTGAAATTTATTTTTTCAGCTTTGCTACAGGATGTGTAAAGAAGTAGGCTCTCTACTCGATGGTGTTGGCATCCATCTAGCATGTCTATCATTAGCTAAAGCCCTGTGTTAACAGGACTTTCTGGATGAGACATCCCTCTGAAATGTTGTGGTGTCCCATTCTTCCCTACTCTCCAAGAATAACAATGGTGACCAGATTGCTCCTCAGGAAATCTGACAGAGAGCCCAACAGCCCGTTGAGAAATTAATCTCAAAATAAACTTTTGTTAGCTGGAACTTATTTCTTTGCTACATGTAGTGGCCTGGAATATCTGAAAGTAGTATGGAAACAGTTTTGAAAACCTCACACTTGACCCTTATTCAATGTTGTTTTCAGGGGTGCAGCCTTTATTTTATCTCTTGAACAGTTGCCCCAATGCATACTGTCATGGTGAGCAGGGGCTGCTCTGAAGGCAAGAACCAGTACTTTGACATCTGTCTCAATAGCCTATGAAGTTCCAAAGCAGACCTGAATCTTCAGGTCCCGCTCAATTCACTTTAGACCACTTGGGGGGAATTCCGCTTTAATTCAGAGGTGTTCCAAATATCCTTGAAACAGCTCACTTTGGTTTGGTAATTTGGGCTTCATCCAAAGCCAAAGCACACTTCCATTTTTCATGAGGCTACAAGATCATCAGAATGGAAGAAAGAAATAGTGTACAATCCCATCACATCTCTCTGCCCTTGGAGGGTTCTCACTTTAGCAATCCATTTCCAAGGGTTCCCCCCTCCCCGACTTTCCCCATGAAAACCTGCTCTTTAAAGCTGAATCAGAACAAATGTTAATTCTGGTTTTCTTCAGAATGACGTTTGCTCCAATTGCGCTTTAAAGACCTGGTTTTCATGGGGAAAACTCTGGAGGGAAAAAGAGAAGTGTGTGTGTGCTTTGGACACAGTGTTTTAAATCATGGACTGTCCCTGGAAAAAAACAGATGAAAAATAAGTGATGAACCACCAATCACAGATGCCAAAACAACATATTCAGAAGTATGAACAAGTGGGCAACAAAATATTGCAGCATGGAGTGCTTTTGTTAAGGATTCCTCATCCAGAACACTCTATTCCACTATTGTGCCTCCCCCTTCTTCCCTTTCTTCTCTCAATAGTCAACCACAATTCTACAGTCAGTCCTTGTTGTGCAGATTCTTTCCTTTGTGTGTGTGTGTGTGTGTAAATATTTTTTGCACTTCCAGTAACTTTGGATATCCCTTAAACCTCTCTCTTGCATGTAGATGGTGCCATTCTGCTTTACATAAGAGGCAGCACTCAGGAAATGAGTTTGCTCTCAGTGCTTATGTGGAACTATATGTATAATGGTTCCATGTCAGAATGCAACTGGGCTTCACATGCTTTCCCAAAAAGGCCATCTCCTTGCTTAGACTATCAAGATGAGGTGTCATAGTGTAGCCTTCTCCATAGCTTTCTGTGCACTAGAAGTTGCACGTGAGGGATTATAAGCAATGTTCCACCCATAGTGTGAAGTGATACAGTCCTGGGAACACTGTCCCAAGAATCATTCCAGCTCTGATCTAGAAAACAAGCTCTAAAATAATCTTCATTGACAACAATGTATCCATATTTATCCAGTCTATTATTGAATCAAATATTGTCTCTCGAGGCAGATGGATGCCAACAACAGTCAATCATCAGCTATACTATAATCAGATCCATTCACATGCATAGACTTCAAGTAACATATCAATTATTTTGCAACAAAGCCCTTTTGCTCTTCAGAACCATCAATTTACTGAATTATAGTGTCTGTTGAAGAGACTCACAAATAACAATATTCCATTGTTAACCTAATTTTAATGGGGAGAGGGAATGAAGTTTTGGGATGCATAAAAGCGACTGACTTTGGACTAAACCAGACTTTGCATGTAACATGCAGGGTTTTTATTTATTTATTTTGTAAGCCTCTGGGGAGGGGGCTGATAATTATAGAGGGGGATACTTCTACTTCAGCAGTCCTCCTCTTATGGTGCTTTTTGCATCAAGTGAAAATCACCCACTGATGGCAAAATCAATTCACTTTATTAAGAAATCTGTTCTGACCTAGTGTAGCCAAAGACTGCGGTGGAACACAGGGGAAAGTAGGTTTCATATGAGGAAAAATGTAGTTAAGAGAGCTCTAGACTATGCTAAACCACCAGTGTCTCAAAGCACATGACACAGACTAGCTGTCTTCCAGAATTTACTGTCTTAGAGTCTTCAGATTTTGTGCAACGCCAATGATGCTCTTTTTTAAAAAAAATATTTTCCTAAATTGCTATTCCAAACCAGGTCTTTTCAGAATTTGGTTGTATATTGGTTGACATGATTTCATGAATTTGAACTCCTTAGCTTCTAAACTTAGACAGTTGATGAATACTCAGCAGAAAACAGTAGGAACAAAACAGTGTACTAAAACAGTGGTCTGTATTTGTCATCTCAGTACAAAATAAGCTGAAATAATAAATCACTTCTGAATATGGTGCAATTTTCTCACTAGAGTCCCCAAAGATTACAGTTCAAAGTAAAGAGTAATATTCTGCCCACAGAAAGCATTTCAAGGACAGAGAACTAAACTCAGTAAAGCTGGAATGTTAAGGTCAAAATGTGCAATGAAATATAGATGAAAAACCTTTGTCACAATAAGTTTAAATATTAATATCGACTTCCCGTCAATGCAACATTTGTGTTGACATTTTACAGAGTTACAAAATATGTGATATTTCCACATTCTTATGGATATCTCTGTAGAAAAAGGTATCAAGAGGTATCTCCAGATATCTCATGAGAAAGGAGTATTCTCTGTTCGGCATAGGGTGTCATACATGGCTTGGCATTCAATCTTAATGTTTTCACATTTTATTGCGTACAATGGAAACTCACCTGTCTTACTGGTACAACCTTATATTCATATAAATTGTATCTAACTTCAGGTTTTTGAAATCTGAGAGGGGATGCACTGATTACATCTTTGTAATCTGGAGCAGTAGTGGAGGAAATCTGGAGCAATTTAAGAACCATATCAATTCCATTTATCAAACTACAAAATGTACACGCAATAGCACCATTGAAAACCGGGCACTGCTTTTCCAGATAGTCTCATCATCAAACAAATCAAGATAGCAATGGATTATCTACATATGTTTACATTTACTTAAATTGGAACATTTCTGCCATCCAAATCATGTCAAGAAAAATATTTCATGTAATTTGGCCATCAGTTAAAAATATCTGCAACAGTAATTCAACCATTCTTCTCTATAGCTCTATAGTGTCTGTTTGCCACTGAGTGACATCTACTGGAAAGCTATTCTATTCAGAGAAAACTTCTCCCAAAGATGAAGAAGATGCCCTCAAAGAACATCATATCCCTTTTATACTGAATACTCATCTACTATCTTTCAAACTTCACTTTATAATTGTGGATAAATATCCCTTCATAGCCAATTTATACCATTTGGCCTCCTTTCAGTGCTTCCTATCAGCTTCCTGACCTATGCACACTACTCCTGAGAGCTGAACTAAAACTACCTTTCATCAGTCCTGGATCATATTGCTATGAATTTAGTTGTATCACCTGTACTTATCTTAATGAAACTGTCAGCCGTGAACATTGAATGACTGGCAGACCATATTATATTATAAGAGAATATCATCTGCAAGTCCAGAAATGTTATATCTGTTTTTGAACACAAACAACCTGGATGTTACTTTCAGTATCTTGAGAAAACTACTACAGACCATTGTCAACATTTCCGAAATCACAGGTCAACCTTTGCAACAAAAAGCTTTTTAAAAGCTGCGGCAAGACATTTTAATTTAGATAACTATGACCTTACAGACTTAGAAATATTTGCAATAGGAAAATCATCTGATCCTGCGGCACTAGAATTGAGAGGGAACTTTTGACCTGCTTCCATACTAGAGCCCATTAGTGCCGCTGAGGCATTTGTTTCCCACAATACACTGGAAGCAGAATTGTAACTGCGGTTCCGCAGGACACCTAATACAAACACCTTATTATCCAACAATGCCCTTCTCATGATCATGATCCTTCAATATCGTTTGCTCAGAATAATGTTCTGTTGAGTAAAGATACCATCGAATTAAAAAGTTCCTGCTTGAAACGGTGCCATTCGGAAGCTAGAAGTCCTTGTTCTCTTCTTTTCATCAGTTTCATATTTGCCAGTCTGGACCCCCTCTAGATGAGAAGTAAGTGAGATCTAAGTTAAATTGAGTAATTTTATAGTGAATGGTCCAGAATGACGGTAATTCCAAAGGCCATATGTTGCTGAACTCTCTCCACCAGTTCTCTTTGCCAGATTTTATGTAGGAGAAATGGATTGTGCTTACTGATGAAAGGCGTTCAGTGCAAGAGCCATTTCACAGGGATCTCTAAACGACAGGAAGAACAACCTGCTTCGCTTACAGAAAAATTTGCTCTAATGAAACTCTACTAATAATCATTTGGGTATTGAATAAATAGTATCTGAGTGCTTCCAAGAGCCAAATGAAGGAAGAGAGGGTTTGTGTGTGAGTGTTCTAAACAGAGCAGTGCACAAATGGCTTCAGCAATGGTAGAACAACAACCTTCTTTCCTCTTTCTTTCTTTCCTTCCTTCCTTCCTTCCTTCCTTCCTTCCTTCCTCCCTCCCTCCCTCCCTCCCTCCCTCAGCAATTGCACTGGCAGCCCGTCCACCATTTTGCATCCTCCACAATGCTCTGGGTCTAGCGATATTCTACGACATAGTTTGGGGTCAGGGAGAAATGACAACTGCCACAAAAGAATGCTGGAGACTACTGAGAGAAAATCCTGCGAAGTGCCTTTCATTTTCTAGGGTCTCTTGACAGTCATTCGGGCAGAGCCATCCATACCTCTAACCCACCATGCGGGAGATCATTTGGATGGAGCAGAGTTATTCCTCTGCCAGCTTCCACTAGCTGAGAAGCTCTGCCATTGGCAGGGAAACCCCGCCAGTGAACTGCCAGCAGTAGCAAGCGGAAATCTGACCACATTGATCCATGGTTACTTTTTATTGTATATCACTGCATATAGATGTACCAGAATGACATGTTTTGAATAAAAACATTTTAACAAATAAATTGGTGTTTTGGGAGCAAGGCCAAGTCAACCCAAGATCTGCTTGATCTTGAGCTGACTTGGTTGTCATCATGTGATGACAATGGGCCTGATCCAGGCCTCTCTGTTTAGGGGCTGACACAGTGAAGAGACTTTTTCCTACCCGACCTACCACCCTGGCCCTTGCTGACTTGTTGCTTTATCAAGTGCTGTCTAAATGTACCAGGTTAAATTCAGTCAGCATTATATAAAGCATGGCATGTTTACCTGAAGTAAATCTTGAGAATGCCCCTAGTTATCCAGGTAGTCCAGTGAATGATCCATTAGTTGCTAAACTAGCAAAGATGCTCCAACTTTTATTGCATTATCTACTGTTATATCTAGAAGTGTTTGAAATGTTTGAAAGTAATCCAACACGTGTTCTCACTTTTGACAAAATGGAGCAAAATGTGTTTGTACATGTGTGAAAAGAAAGATTGCAAATGTGTCGTTAATCCTAAAATAAATCAAACCATTTCCTTGAAGGCTAACATTTAAAGCAATCCATATTTTGTTATAGTTCAGCCCGGTTTTGTTTGTTTGTTTGTTTGTTTTAAAGAAAACTGAACTTTCTCTATCATCAACAACCTATTTTCACTCAGACAATGAATAGGATACAAGACACAAACATCAAATTAAAATAAAAAATATTAGCCTGGAGTTAGCATCTAGGTTACTACCTAGTATAAAGCAATATCAATTTAATGCAAATCTATTTCTTGCAGCACTCCCTGAATGTAGTAGAATTAGCACACCACAACAAAGTCCTCTTCCTGGTGTGCTAATTTCAACCAGCAGGAGTATTTTAAAGTGGAAGACCATTCAAAGATAGGACACACAACTATAATGTGAAGTGATACATCCAAAAATTCTACCTGGTCATGGGACCTTCATGGTAAAAAAAAAAAAAAAATGTATAGAAAGACTCTGAAACTTTGGTGACAGGGAAGTATACAACCAGTTCACGGGCAAATTCTGGGAAGCTGAGAATGTTTAGATATTGTAATGGTTTCTCACTAACTTGATAGTTCTTTCCATAAAACCTTGAAGATCAAATCATAAAGTTGTGCCTTGAAGCACATATTGAGACTCATGTTTCCTTTGGGGAGAGCAATGTTCTGCCGCTTGAATTGGCTAAGGAATACAGTAACCAGTTAAGGTAGGCATTTTTATATCTACTCTATTGAAGGTTTATAGAGGTTTTTGTGTGTGCCCATGCCTCATTCTGCAGTAAAATCTAGCACTAATAATAAAATAATATAGCCATTATAGGAAGAGAGCAATAAAAGGTGTAAGGGCACCTGCTGTCCCTTCTGTATATGAAAATTTGGGACAGAACCAAAATATGGCACTGCCAGATTTCTAAAATATACTTAAGGCTGCTGTCCCTTACCCACTTTCCTAGGAGAAAGCCCTATTGAACTCAATGGAAGCTACTTCTGAGTAAATTTGTATAGGACTGCACTGTAAAGCTGCAGTCTTCTAGTCACATAGCTGGGAGAAAGTCTCATTCCCATTGAACTCCATCTAGCTTACTTCTGAGTAGACATGAATAGGGTTGCTCTGTGAGTGAGCAAAGATTAAATCACCCTGACTAGCTTTAAACCAGTTCCCTTTTCTTTGGGAGGAGGTGGCAATTTTCAGTTGCTTTTGTACCACCAGATTGCTGAAAGTTCACTGTCAGGCTTTGTTCTTCTGGATCATTGATATGAATGTGCCTTTTGGTTTTGATTCACATTCAACAGTTGGCATTCAAATGTTGGGCATCTGCTGGGACCCACCACCCACCAGAGAGCCAGCTGCTGATCCCTAGAGTGCCCCGGACCTGCTGCTCCTCCATGCTGTTACTGCCTTTTCATCTGTCCCTCTCCATGCAGGTGAGCAGTGATGGGAGCAATAGGAAGGAGTAGCATCCTTTACATGCTTTGTCCAAGGGCAAGAAAATGGGCAACAGTGATAGCAGAAAGAAATGGTATGTGCCCACTCAGTGAAGGGGGAGTTACTGAAGCATCTTGCCAAGTCTCCCTGGAAATCTAGGTCACCCCCCTCCAGCTCTGCTCTATATGCTTCTTGTTGAATTGAGGTGCAAGGACTGCACATGCATAGCAACTCAGGAAATATATCATAGTTTCAAGCAACTGTTTAGGAAGAGAACCGGGTGGCTGAATTTGCCATTCCCTCTTCCCCACTAGCAGCTGATCTGTATAATCTCCCATTTTCTGATAGGACTGCCTGCATGACATTCATGTCAATGTAGTGTTTTGAAATGTGCTTCTTGCATTCGTTTCTGCAAACTAGCACGTGGCACGAATTGTGCTTCAAATATCTGAAGATGTGGATTAAGGAAGAACACATACAAAATGATGGAGTTGTAAAACAGTGGCATTACAGAGACCTGGAGGTCATTTAATCTAAATGCTATTTTGAGGTGGGATATTTCATTCTCCACAAGTGGATCAGCACACACAATCTTAGTATAAAACATACACATGCATCGCCAACACACGCTTGTGCTCAGTTGTCTTTCTCATTAATGTATTTTGGAATAGGTGTGTTAATTTTCATTTAATTTTGCTAGTGGCAGCTGGATCTTCTATATAACCTTGGATAGTTTTATAGAAAGGGGGGAAATTAAGCCTCCTCGGTAAAAGCTGCAACTTACTCCTAAAATGTTATGTGATATAGTTGCTGGTTTTAGTAGCCGTAAGAGTGATTGTAATTTGTTACACAGAGGAATTTGGAAACAAAGGGCCCTCCTCTGTCAGATCAAAAACCAATATAATTTATATCTTTGGGAAAGTAAAAAACTTATTGCAGTGCAAATATTATGCAAATGCCCCAGCAATGCAAATTGGATTACCGGCACTCCTGAGAGGAATGAAAGCTGAACAGCATTTCTAATAGAATTTAATTTATTAGAGCATTAGAGGCAGAGCTGGTGGATAAAATAAATATGAATTTGTGAATATTCGTGCTAGTCTTTGGAATTCTTCATTTATTTATCCCCCTACTAACGGGCTGTCTGAAATACCACCACCGCCCTAGCTTATTAGAGGAGCTCTCCCACTTTACAGCAGAAGGAAGATGAAAGTTACGTGCTAGAGTGTCATCTAATCCCCGAACAAATGGAAGAGGCAGAGCATTGTTCTTTGATGATTTATCATTTCAGCCCTCTGACCACTAGGAACAACTATTGAAACTGACATTGAATTTGTTCCCTACCTAGCATGTTTTGCAAGTAAATCAATCTACAGTCTAGATTTTCTCTCCCCCTCCCTTTCCATTTCCTGCCTGAGCAAGAAAAATAGAAACAGCTTGCTTGCTGTATTATATTGCTTGGTCAAATGCATATAGTTGATCCTTGTTCCTAGAGGATGTACTGTGTACATTCATTTAGTTCACACTGGCACCTGAGGGGTCTATCCATTTCAAAGCATGTGTTTTCAGCAGCCACTTGGCAGAAAACTGGTAAAACTGCTATCCCCTGCTAGTTGTATAGGTTGCGAATGAACGGAGCATAATATCAGCCTTGACGTAAACCCCCCTTGAGATGGTGTATAGAGCTAATAACAGTCCTTTTGTCAGTAGGGAAGCATACTTAAATTGAAACTGTGTTCATTCTTAGCTCTCCACACTTTATGCAGCAGACATAATTGGTCCAAAAACAGTGTTGTTTCTGAAAGTGTGGGAAACACACTTGTATGCACACAGCTGGGAGTGCTGATTTGACTAGGACTTCCTTATGCAAGCGCCTCGTTGCTTACAGGTGTGGCACAGGGAAGATTGTTGTAACCTCCGCAGTCATATCTACGATGTTGAGTGTGGTAGATGTTTTTGGACACTGTGTTCTTGGAGGCCATTAAAAATCTTGGCCTGTGTTGCTTGTGACTGCAAGTCATGGGTATGATGAATGTTGTAGATGAATGTTGTAGGAATTTCTGTTTTTCTGGGTATGTGTGGAAGTTGAGTCCTGATACCTTGTGACACATCCATTTCCTTATTAGCTTTGTCATTACAAAGCTTGGAAGTGTGGATCTAAAATGTAGTCAAATGGCAGAGTTGCCATATTTCAAAAAGTAAAAACCAGGACACCCCAAAAATTGCTGAGCTTTTTTAGGATGTCTGGGGAAATGGTAGCCGTACAAATGGGGAAAAAATGAGCAAATGTAGCAACAAACAGCTTTTATTTTTACTTCATCTGTAGGCAGATTTTTTTCCTTATCAGATAATTGTCCTCCTTTCTCTCCTCTTAGGTCCATTCATGGGCCGCGGTTATTTTGAGCCCATTAAGGGACATGATCTCATATATTTGTGCTGTTATCCTGAGGTGGGACATAAATCCAAATAATTAATAAATAAAGCAGAATCCAGGTACTTTCCATTCCCCAGATTAATTTTTTCTTGGCTGGTTTGACTCCTGTGGAAGTCCCAGATTAAAACTCAGGGGCACAAATAGAAGAGTCTAGTGGAGGCCTTGACTAGCCAAAACAGTACTTACATCAGTGAGGTTTAATGTAAAAACAATTAAACTATTAAACAAAAAAAAGCAATGTAAAAACTAAATTGGCAGGAATGCTCATTCTCATTTTAAATTAGTTTTCTTTGCTGTATAAGGAACAATAAGATGTTGACATAAAAGACACAACAGAGGCTCCAAGGTGATTTATTCCTCATGTATGAACACAATGCTCCTTGTCTAAAAATACAGAACCCTACTGATCACTGATCACTCTTGTTAAATTGTAGATGTTTGCTTAAAATACAGTGGAACCTTGGGTTGCGGATGTAATCCGTGATGGAGGCACGTCTGCAACCCGCAGCGTTCGCATCCTAAAGCGCCGCATTTGCGCACGCGGCAAAGCCTGAAAGTAACCCATTCCAGTACTTCTGGGTTTTCCGTGGTCCACAACCCCAAAACACGTAACCTGAAGCGTCTGTAACATGAGGTATGACTGTAATCAATTACATGTGGAGTGGGAGAATCCTTTTTATTTTGCTGCCCCATAGATATGAAAAGGGATGCTCCCACAATTCTGGTGTAAGGTGTAAACAGATGATTCCCCCCCCCCCCCCGGGAATTATGAACCGGCCGGACACTGAGGAAAGGGAAGAGGATCCCGGCGAAGGTTGTAGTTCCTCCGGAGTGTGATTGGCACACTCCGGAGCAAGCTGAAGATGGGGAAGGGGAGGTTGGGGACTTAGGAGGTACTCATGGGACACCAGAGGACATTGAGGGGGCAGCTGACAATTCATGGGAGCCAGGCAAGGGGGACACATTACCAGAACCAGAGGTACTCCTGTCACTGAGGCGTCACGAACAGTAGGAATCGGAAGGGCACTCCAGGAAATTGAGGCAGGCAAGGGTACACAGCCTGGCTCCCTAGATGACCAGGTGGGAATCATGGGGCTTGGTAGGTCTGGGAGGAGGTTTGTGGTCACTTAGCTCAGGGCAGGTGAGGATCACATGTATCGTCAAATGGAGCAGCTGGAGCAAACCCATATGTGTCAATCAAGATTGGAAGGATAAAAGGGAAGCAAAGCAGAGACTCTGTGTCTGCTCAACTTTCCACGTTGATGGACCACGGCTAGACTGCTTCGGGAATACCACTGGGCTGTGACTTTGGGACTGACTCTAGGTGTTCCAGCCCGGCATCTTCTGCAGAGGTGGGAACAGGGCTTTGCTGTTGAACTTTGGATTTTGCTTTTTGTATTGGACCTGGACCAGTATTTGACTTTTTGGGTTGTCTGACTACTCTTTAGCTTTGCCGTTGGAACTGTGTGCACCAGCAGGACTTACCTCCAGGTATGCCAGGGTTCAGGACAGAACTTTGGGGAAAAGAGAAATCATACAGGAGAGTGAGTTTAGGTGAGACATTAGAACTGTTTAAGATTTTGAATTGCATAATATAGCCCTATTGAACTGTAAGACTGGAGTGGGAGTGCAAATAACACACCAGTATACATCCCTTCATGCAGAAAGCTAGAAAGAGAGATTGAGAAAAACATCCCCACACATTGAAATACAGTGGTACCTCGGGTTAATAACTTAATTCGTTCTGGAGGTCTGTTCTTAACCTGAAACTGTTCTTAACCTGAAGCACCACTTTAGCTAATGGGGCCTCCTGCTGCCACTGCGCCGCTGCTGCACGATTTCTGTTGTCATCCTGAAGCAAAGTTCTTAACCCAAGGTAATATTTCTGGGTTAGCGGAGTCTGTAACCTGAAGTGTATGTAACCAAAGGTACCACTGTAATGTGTGGAGGGGGCTGTGTAGCTATGTAGCCCCATGACTTGCACCACCACTTTCCCTGACCTATATAATGTACATTGTTTATGAGTCATTTAAACTAAATAAATATAGGTCTCTCCTCATGAAGAAGCTCTACCTGTGTTAATCTGTACACAGGCAGATCTCATCCCAATGTCTGTATGATTCACAGATGATGGAGCATTATCAGAGCAGCATGTGACAGTGCTGAGTGGGACTAGGCCTCATGGTTTCAGTAGTCAGAGGGGCTAGATTATGTGGTCCCTTCTGTGCATTTTTTTGTTTTAAATTCACAGAGGATTTGTGTGAGATACCCTCCCCCTTGCTGTTGTTCTTGTCTGTGGCATATTGTTTTTCAAGGGCATCTTTATCATTATGTTAAAAATAGAGTATTTTTTTTTAAAAGAATTCACATTTTTAAAAATCCCAACTATGTTGCCCGGTTAATTGCTTGTATCCTTACAGTTTATTAAAATAGCTTTTTATCAATTTATCTAAGCAACTGTTTGATTGAAGGCTGCACCCCTAAGAACGAGCAGGACATCTCTGTAGTGCTGCATTTACAGTGTGTACAAAAACCTGTAAGATGAAATGAGAAGGTCCCGGCAGTTACCCTTATCCACACCTCATGAAACAGAAATAAAAGCCGCATGGAACTAACTGATGCACGGTGCTGAATAGAAACAAGAATCACTCACAATCGCTGTTTCTGCTGCTGAACCATGTCTAACATCCAAGCATTCTTGTTTTTATTAGCTGAGAAATGTATTAAATACTTGGTGTTTGGCTTTGTTTTCCCATCTTTATTTGAAAATGTAAGCAAAACATTTGGCGAGATCACTGAGCTGTTGCTGCGACATGCCTTGAGGGAACCTGAGGCTGCTTCCAATGGATGAATGAGTCAAAGTGCTTAAAAGTAAAATAAAATGATAGATAAAAGAGACAGTTGGGGGGGGGGTGAACACGTGTATCAGGTTAGAGTTAGCAGTGAAGGCAAAGACAACATTGCTACTAGTGTCCACAGCAGAATAAGCAAAAGGGGAGTTTTGACCAGCTACACCTGTGATAACAATGTATTTCCAAACATAGATCATCCCTTCAGCATTTGCAACCTGCGGCTTGTCTGTTAAAAGATGGCGGAGCAGTCTCATCCTTTCTCCTGGTTGATTCCCAAGTCTACAGTGAGGCAGACTTAAAAAGATTAAGATAACTTTGCTTTTCCCTTACCTGAAGATTACTTGAGTGAATAGGGGTCGGAGTGTGATTCTCTCCATGTTTAATCAAAGGTTAGTCCCACTGTGATTAATGGGGCTTGCCATGCACACTTACCTAGGAGCAAGCACCACTGAACAGAGTGGGGTTTACATCTGAGAAAATATATCTCACTTACATCCTGGCTTGCCTCCAAGCAGTTGTTCATGGTAACCTTCTGACCACATTTTATCTTCACTGCCCACAACTCTTACGGGGCAGGTTAGGCTGAGAGAGTAGCTGCCTTAAGGCCACCCACTGAGTTTCATGGCTGAACATATATTTGAACCTAGCTCTCTCTCCAGTCCTAGTCTGGCACTTGAGCCACCGCAGCACACTCTAAAATGTGGGCATTACAGGCTTACAAAGCAGCTTACAAAGTAACAAGGAGCATAAATGTTTTCTTTAAGTTTCAATAAAATGGATAGACAACTGCTTAGAAGAAGTTGTAACTACTTCTTCTCTGTTCCTGTCAATGCAAGATGGTCCCTGTGGTGGCAAGCTGGAGAGGGAAGGGCCGTCACCTTGGGTTCCCCGGTGGCAGCTCACCAGGCTGTTTGTTTTACAGTGGTACCTCGGGTTAAGTACTTAATTCGTACCGGAGGTCCGTTCTTAACCTGAAACTGTTCTTAACCTGAAGCACCACTTTAGCTAATGGGGCCTCCTGCTGCCGCTGTGCCACCGGAGCACGATTTCTGTTCTTATCCTGAAGCAAAGTTCTTAACCTGAAGCACTATTTCTGGGTTAGCGGAGTCTGTAACCTGAAGCGTATGTAACCTGAAGTGTATGTAACCCGAGGTACCACTGTATTAGCCGAGAGTAGGAATTCAACACAGTGTACATTATATATATATATATGTGTGTGTGTGTGTGTGTGTGTGTGTGTGTGTGTGTGCTGGCTTTTCAATCTATCCCAGTTTGTTCCAGTTCAAAGTTCTTGGCTTTGCAGCTGTTTGTGTTCTTCAGAATATTTTTTTGTGGGATTAGAGTTGCCATATTTCAAAATGTAAAACTCCTCACATCTGGATTCATTTTTTTGCTGATTCAGCAAAATTCCCCCCGGCACCATTTTTATACCCGAAAACCAGGACATGTCAGGAATTTTCCTGATGTATGGCAAGCCTTTGTGGAATCAGCTCCTAGCTCTCTGTCTCATCAGCACTGTAGGAGCTTTGTGGTATTCAAGAGTCAATATATCCAGGCTCTTCCTGAAGGTCTCCTCATGCTTCACCCCCACCAATGCCACAGAGGCCTCGGGTGTCTTCGAGGGCTGGCCTCTTCTCTTCTCTCTGAACTACTTACAATTTCTGCATCCTGGCAGTAGCCCTGCTGGGCTTCCTGCCTTCCTGCTCCTCCTCTGTGTTGGGATGTGAATAGGTGCTAGAAGACATTATTAGACATGATCCTTCCTTCCTCACATTTGTGAGTTCAGCAGAGTGCTTCCCTTTGCACCTTAAAAGGGAAGCTTAGAACAGCTAGTATTAACCTTTTATTTCAAGTAATCCAGGACGCTTTAAGGTAGACTGGATTCTTCTGGTATACAGTATCCCCCTTTTCTCCCCCTTAAAACAATCTCACAAACAGCCTTTTAAAAGGTAAAAGAACATTTACTTACGTGCTGATGGGTGAGGACATGCTGAAGAGTAGCAGATACAGCAACTTTGTTCAAATAGGCTTAATGTGGGAGTTCAGTTACAAAGACATGCTTAAGTCTAGCTTAAAATATAGTCTGAACACGGAGCTCAGACTTAGCAGATGTTGTTACATTGCTGGCAGAGCAGAAAGAGCAGGAAAGAATAAGAGTGGGTGCCTAGGCAGGTAGGAGAATATATATAATTGCACCCTGCCCCTGTCAGGGCACAGTGGGAGGAGTGTCTCTCACAGAGTCCTCTCTATCAAATTTACAGGGAAAACTGAGCTTCAGCTCCTGTCATGTGCCTATCTAGCAAAATATGAATTGTTTGTTTGACTGCATTTTAAATATCCTAGACTTTGAGATGATGAGACTCCTACACCACTAAGTCCTGGGTGATATTTTTAATGGTTCAACTTACAAGACCCTCCCTGTGCAGGGGAAATCTGGTCTGTTCATGAAGGTGCCATTAAAAGAAGAAAAAGAAGTTTGCTTTTTGCGGACTTCACTGCCATCCTTCGCTGAGAATATTGTGACATTTCAAAACATGGGGGATAAGAGAGGCCAATCATTATTAAACCCCTGAACCTGTTTTGTAGCTTGGCATTACTGATTCAGCCTCATGTTTGAAAAACTATTGCCCCACAGTGACAGCATCAAAAATATGATATTTTAATATCACAGCATAAAAGTTGCATTTATTTCTGAGGCTTTAGAGACAATCTGATGGCCATCACTGTAAATCTATACATCTGTGTGAAAGAGAAACCTAAAATATATACCTGGGATTTAGGGATGATGCTCCATAGAAAACAAGCTACTGAGCTGGGGACTTTCTTTTCAATTTCCTGTAAGCTTCTCTATTTCAATATAAATGAAGAATGTAGGTGTCCTCCTTCTGTTCTAGTGCAGAATATTAACCTGAATGATTAAGAGCACCATAAGTGCACAAAGACCAAGGTGTTTATTCATTCATGCAATCCTTTTAGTAAATTAATCTGCAACCACATAGTCTTTAGTACACTTCAGATGCATGTTGTTGCTCTGTTATATTAAGTGACTTTGCCTCTACAGGGAAGCACAAGTAAGAACTGGTTTATACAGCTGATATTAAAAGGGATTGTGGGGCTTTCTCTGCAACACTTGGGGAGGGGGAGGAAAAATATGGATCAGAATGTGCTTAGGGTTTACTGAACCACTATCATATTTTTTTTCAGAAGCATTAGACTAAAATATTTAATGTTTAAAAGCATCACATCCAAATCCACATTTACATGGTTTGAAAAAAAAAGCGTACATTGTAATTATAAATGATAGCAATAATGGATGGGCTGTTTAAAATAACACAACCATCGGCATACTGAACTGAAAGCACCATACCACTGCTTGGTTTTTCAAAGTCCAAATAATACCTGGTTTAAATGTTTTTGATATATGCTTTGTAGGATGATTAAGGGTAGTTGGGGAACCATCAGATTAAACAGTTTTTCTCTAGTGCAGGGGCCATTGCTGCTGCTAACATACGAAAACCGCCCGTTGTAAGCCATGTAGAATAGCAGTGATCACACATTTCCCTAACTGAATATGGGCTTCAGTTTGCAACCATTTCCCCATAGTAGAGCATAAGACTCTGCCTTAGGCTGTGTACACACCCATCTGTAGCATGTAGTAGATTTTTTCTCAATACAAAAATCATGCATATTTGTCCTCAACTTGCTGCTTTTGAGCTAAATTGACTCTAGAACCAGCCACCTACAAGAGTGGGTGTGGATAAATCATACACTCAATAGCGGCTGGTGAGGCAGCATGGGTGTTCTCCCAGCTTCCCAACATAGCAGGTCACTGGCACTTACTGAAAAGGAGGGGTGAGGGGTGAGGGATGTCGGGATCTCAGCTCGGCCAAGCTAATAAGGCTCATCTTCCTCCGGCCGAGTCCTTCGGAATCACCTCCGACGAATAATTAACGACCTAAGCCTTTGATGAGGCCTCAGGCACGTTCCTGTTCAGCAGAGAATCAAAGCAGCATAAGTGATGAGATTTATGGCTACATCGCTATGCTTTATTTCTTACTATGCAGAGAGCAAAGAAATATACATCCTCTCTCTATGAAAGGAACAAAGGAAAGGAACAAATATACATCCTCTCTCTATGAAAGGAACAAAGGAACAGGAAACCAGTAACGTCACATCCGTCTCCCGTCTCCCATGAGACTTCCAACAGTATGGGGTGTGTGGAATGTAAACAGAGCCTTGTGACTCTAAGCAGCTGCTCAGTGGCAAACAGAAACTAACAAGGGATGGGGAGCTTATCCTAGTGTGGCATGTGGTGTCAAGAGTGTTGGAGAGCAATGGTGCCCCATCTCATTGGATGATACTGCACATGTTTGAAATGCTCCCCCTTGCCTAGGTTATCCATGCCCAGTTGAACTCACTGGCCCCCAAAAGCAATCGTTTTATTTTCTTTTTTTGCTGTGCTGAATATGCGATAACTGCTCAACTACTCATACTGTCATTTGCAGCTGGTGAACATGGCAGCCCAATGATTTCAAATGGTTTAGCATCACAACCATCCTGATCTATGGGCAAACTGACCAAGAAGAATTAGGACATTATATAGTTTTTTTGCAAACAAGCAAGCAAAACAATCCAATCTGAATTAAAAAGAGAAAATATGCTTGGTTCTCTGAGTTATGGAAGAGTTTCCTGTTTAAGTAGGAAAAATTAACACAACATAAGCAGTTCTGCAGGGAAACATTTTCTTCCTTTCTTTTTAAATAAATATTCTGGGAGCAAGGCCTATGCATTTTGCCAGCTCCGATTCCTCCACACCATAAATCATCAGTATTCCTTATGGCACTGGTACAACCTGAACTGTAGACCCACTGAGGAGGAAAAAACTTTATATTGTTTTCCAGCATTCTTTTCCCTTATCCCCATAATTTATAAATCACACTGTCAAGCTGATAAGATCTATTTATGAATTTTCAAGTGGTGTGTCTACAGACAATCAGTTTTTTCTTTAAAAAAGGCCTTCGTCTCTAAAATATTTTTCTATGCTTCCTTATGAAAATGCTTCATATGCAGGCCACTCCTTCAAAATTGGAAGTTCAAACATCATAAGTAAACACACCAAACAGTTTTCCTTGCTGAACAAGCATGGTTTTATTCCATTTATAGATCACTTCTCACGAAACCACCTGAAGTGATTAACACTAAAAACCTGATCAGTCAAGAGAGAGACTTGAAGTCCCACAACAATATCATTATTCAGCAGCCTGAGAAGTCAGTGGTGCATAATCTTCCCATCTGATCTACAGGCATTTGTTGTCCACTCAAACCACAGTCATGACCTCCAAGGAAATGCACTCCCTCTGAAGGAATGGGTTGGTAGTTTGTGAATACTTGTGGATTCCAATTTCTCACTTAAGTCTCAAGTGACTTTTGAGGCCAGGCGTGTCTTGGAGCAGCTTCAGCTGATTTGCTAGCTACAGCTGTTCCTGGACCAGGATCGCCTGGCCTTGGCTGTCCATGATCTGGTAGCCTCCCACTTGGACTACTGTAATGCAGTCTGTTTGGGGCAGCACTTGAAGATAGCCTGGAGGCTGCAGCTAGTGCCAAATACAGCTGCTAGATTTGTAAATGAGACAGCCGGATGAGACCATGCGCCACCAGTCCTGAAAGCACTCTACTGGCCAGCACTATAGGGCCCAATTTAAGATGTTAGTACTGGTACACCAAGTGCTAAATGGGGGTTGGGACCCAAGTACCGCAAATAATGCTTTCCCCATTATCAATAATCTCAGACCCTGTGACTGGCAGCTGAAGCCTTGTTGGTGGTTCTGACATGAGACCAGTGGCGTAGCGTGGGGGGTGCAGGGGGTGCCAGCCGCACCGGGCGCAACATTTTGGGGGGCGCACTCGCAGCTCTCTGCCCCTACCTGGTTCACACACTCTCTCTCACAGTGCTGGCTGTGCGAATCCGAGCTGCCAGGTCGCCGCCCACTGTGCGGAGCGGAGAGAGAGCGAGGGAGGGACTATCTGGGGGAGGGACAGTGCAGCAAGCTTCGGGCCACGCAGGGCTCTTCCGACGGCGCCGAGCCCTTTGCGGAGGCTGCGTCGCCCGTACTTCAGAAAGCGGTGCGTGAAGTTTCCCCGCAGCGGCCAGCCGGCCCCGGAGCACGTGCAGAGCGCCGATTCCCCCTGGGCGATCCCGGCCGGCAGTCCAGTCGGCGACAGCGCCGGCGCCGCGCTCCTTCCTCCCTGCGAGCGCCCCGTCGAGGGAGGCTGGTCCTCCGTGCCAGGCGCGGCCGAGCGCGCCTGCCCGCCTCCTCCCGGCCATCGGGGGAGCCACCCCGGGCGGAGGCGGAGTCGCGCAGGGGAAAGGCCGCCCGCGCTCTCCGCGGCCCTCTGCACATGCTTGAGGGCGCCGCGGCCTCACTCCTCCAACGAAAACCAGATCCAGGGAAGGAAGCCCCACGCAGCTGAGAAAGAGGCTCCGCGAGCATGTGCAGAGCGCCCGCCTGCCCGCCGGGACTGCGAGAGAGAGCCAACGGGCAGCCGGGGGGGGGGCAAGAGTCGCCCGGGCTCCCCGCTTCCTTCTGGAGGGGAGATGGCGCTTGCCCAACCCAAAGCAAAGTGGAGGAAGAAAGTCTCTTCCCGGCTTCGTCCCCTTCCCAATATTCGATTTTTGAAACCTATGTCTAGGGCGGGTATAGCAGCGAAGAGCTTGGCCGCTCCTTCAAGGGGGCCCGAATCTGGAGACTGCAGGCGAAGCCTCCCCAATGCCCAAAGGGCGAGGCTGATTTTAGTACTATAAAAATCCAAGGCTCCTAGCCCACCCACCGCCAGTGGCGTAGCGTGGGGGGGGGGTGCAGGGGGGGCCGGCCGCAACCTCTGGGGGTTAGGGTTAGGGGGCGCAAATCCACGTGTTAGGGGGCGCAAATCCACGGGTTAGGGGGCGCGAATTACTTGCCTTGCCCCGGGTGCTGACAACCCACGCTACGCCACTGCATGAGACTGCCCGGCTGGAGTTATCTTGTGACAGGGCATTCTCAGTGGTGGTTCCCTGTTTGTAGACTGCCCTTCCTGGTGAAATGTTTCTGTCTTCCACATTATCAACTTTCAATAGGAACTTGAAATCATTCTTGTTCCTGACAACCTTAAAATCATAAACTGTGAGGGTATCCGACTGGTTTGTAAATAATATTTATTTATTTATTTATTTATTCATACATACATACATACATACATACATACATACATACCCCGCCCATCTGGCTGGGTTTCCCTAGCCACTCTGGGCAGCTTCCAACAAAATATTAAAATACAATAGTACGTCAAACATTAAAAGCTTCCCTAAACAGGGCTGCCTTCAGATGTCTTCTAAAAGTCTGGTAGTTGTTTTCCTCTTTGACATCTAGTGGGAGGGTGTTCCACAGGACAGGTACCACTACCGAGAAGGCACTCTGCTTGGTTCCCTGTAACTTGGCTTCTCGCAACAAGGGAACTGCCAGAAGGCCCTCAGCACTGGACCTCAGTGTCCGGGCAGAATGATGAGGGTGGAGATGCTCCTTCAGGTATACTGGACCGAGGCTGTTTAGGGCTTTAAAGGTCAGCACCAACACTTTGAATTGTGCTCGGAAATGTACTGGGAGCCAATGTAGGTCTTTCATGACCAGTGTTATGTGGTCTCAGCAGCCGCTCCCAGTCCCAATGATTTCAGAGCGTTTGAAATGTTTTTCATATGTTTTCATCTGATTTCTAATTAACATTTTGGTGTTTGCTGTGCTGGGCTCCTTTGTGAGGAAGGACAGAATAGACTAATAATAAATAAGTATTACTAACAATAACAACAACTTCAGGAACATCTTCAAGCTGGTTTTAGCCAATGGTTCCTGAATGTAGGTGTGGACCCTTTATGGGACAAGCCTCACATGACTGGCTTGCCAGGATGCCAGTCTAAAGGTGCCAAGAAGCTAATTGTTAGAAGAGATTAGCTTCCTGCATCAGACATGTTGAGTGAAATTAGATTCAGCAATAATCTAATCACTGGTAAGGGTCTATCATATGTCATATGGTCTCTGGAGAGATGTTGCAGTGGGGAAGCAGATCCTAGTTGCCTGGTTGGAAAAAATAGAGTATGTATAATTATTAATTATTAAGTATAATTATATATAATTTATTATTATATAAAATTTGACTCAACACACTGCTTCTGGGAAATCACTCATGAACCCCATAACCTTGCCACAATGATCTTCAAAGTTGTTTTCAGCGGAAACATTACAAAGTGTAATTAAAATAACAAAATCCTTCCAAGTATTGCCTTGTTTACTAAATCTAATGGCTGTGGTACTTGTTGAGCCTCGGGGAGCTGAAAATAATTGCATGGTCAAAACAGTTATGATCTGGGATAAGCTGTTAATTTATTATGGTGAGTTAATTTATCAAACACTTTAGCAGTTGTGTAATGACCTGCCTGAGGAAGAAGGATGTAGGCAATATTGCATCAAAATATTAATAAAACCTATGTACGGAAGGGATTTGATATTACTGTTGAATCCTTTCTGTTAGGCGTATATTGTTTTCTTTTTCTCTTTGTAGTAGCCGTAATAGTTTTTATTATTATTTGACAAGAAGATGAGTAAGTCAGAAATTTATGGAGTAGATTTTCTGTATTTAGGTAATGAGTTTCGTAATTATGTATCAGAGAGTGGAATGTTTCAACACTAATTCCAGTTAATAAAGAACAGGGCAGAGCCAAAACTGCAACCTACTTTCACCTTTATTTTTGTGAATGTCAAAAAGTGCCCCCACATGTTTAGCGCTTTCCCTGTACCTGTTTCAGATACATATACATTTACTTGATGTTTCTGTAAAAAAATTCCTTCCAGTAGCACCTTAAAGACCAACTAAGTTAGTTCTTGGTATGAGCTTTCGTGTGCATGCACACTTCTTCAGATACACAGGTGTATCTGAAGAAGTGTGCTTGCACACGAAAGCTCATACCAAGAACTAACTTAGTTGGTCTTTAAGGTGCTACTGGAAGGAATTTTTTTATTTTGACTATGGCAGACCAACACGGCTACCTATCTACTACTTGATGTTTCTGGTCATTCCGGTTACCAGAGAGAGGATCTGAACTGCATTGCTCACCCCCAAACTTTTGAGGTCAGTGTGATGTGGCAGCTAAGCTTAGTGTGGTGCCTGAACCTGGGACTCTGGTTGTCTCTCCTCCTTCACCACAATTCATAGCTAAGGTTTGTCTTATGGTTACAGGTTAAGGAGGAGAGATCTTAGCTATGACTCTAAGTTTGGATGGCCAGCTAAGCCCAACTTTGGCTTAGCTGCTGTCCCATGCTCAGCTAAACAGGTGCAAGCTCCCTACCAGGAGACAACATGTTTGTGGGTCATAGAGAGTCACAGTTTGGCTTACTGTGATGTTCAAACCACATCCGTGTAACCCAAGGCAACCCCCCACCATGATGGCAAACTTTCCCTATACAGTTAAACCCTGCATAATGATTTTATAATCACTTTGTAACAACTGGCATTCACTCATTCAAATCACCCATTTCTTTGATGTGAGGTTATTGTTCCATTAAGCTGCAGATCACTGCATCTTTCAACTCTTTCCTCTAAACTTGCAAATCAAATAAAGCTCAGCAATGCACATATGTCAAAAATGTTCTTAGCCCATTGGCATTCCCGGTAGTAGTTTTACTCTTGAAACTCATTTCTCAGCTAAGTTCGAATATGTTCTACAAACCATGAAAACATCATTGAGAAGTGCTTTGTGTGCATCAATAAAAAAAGAGAAGGGTGGCGATGTCGGAGGCGGGAGAGAATGGGAGAGGTTATCATAATGGATACCTGCTAGTTGTAAGCTTTTCATGCAGTGGAATTGAGATGGTCATAAAAATAAAAATCAGATTGCATGCACATGCTATGGTTTCTAAATACCACCACTTTATGAAGAAAATAATGCCAAGATACTATTTCTTGTGATGTATCAGTGAGCAGAATAGTAATTGAGTGTAGCCTATTGAGATGCTGTGTGTGTTGTTGTTTTTTGGTAGTATAAAGAAATTACTACTACAGATCTTTAAGGAATGTAGCCAATTAGGCAATTTATCTTTAGTAGTAAATATTTTCATGTCTGGCAGTTTGTTGATAATAAAAAGATGGCATCCCAGTTTACATTTTATACAGGCTCGATCTGTATACAGGGTGTTTTTTTTAATGTCTCTCCATAAAGAACAGTCCACACAGTGGGGAGGCATGAGATAGCCTCCAACCTCCTATAAACATGCCGGAGTTTAATGGACTGGAAAGCAGGTGAACAATTTTAGAAGACCTCCTCCTGAGTAAATTCCTTTAACAGTACTCAGGAATTATGCCTATATTTGACTCCCAGTATGATTTTAGCCTCAGAGGTTCAATGAGGGCAAAATTAAATGAAATTCTTTTTTGTGAGTACAAAGAGGTGAATTACTGAGAATCCTAGCAAATCTGCTATCGCACACAATGCAGTGCAACATCCCTATTTCTTCATTTCTCCCTGCCTCCCTCACAGCTGTCTCTGACTGTCTTTCCCCCCCCAATCCCAGCAAATGTGCTTTGTGAATTAAAGTGAGGTTAACTTTACAGCCATGTAACCAAGGACTAACAATATAAGGGGTTCTTCCTGAAAGCATTTCAGGTTCTTAACTGTGATATTTCATCCCAGGCACAGCTGAAACTCAAAGCCTTACAAATGTGCTCATTGGAGACAAAGGGTTGTGTACTGCTTTCAAAAAGAATAAACCCAAGAATATAAGAAGAGTCTGTCAGGATCAGACTCATCTGCCCAAACATTTTGTTTTCACAGTGGCCAACAAGAGGACATGAGCACAGCAGAAGATCAAGACAGGGTCTGTCAGAGTTCTTCCATAAGACACCACAGCTTACCTTACACCTGTTGACCTGTGTTTTAGCATGCACAGTAGTGAATGCCATAGAAAAAAAGCCTGTCAGAGCCTCTGGTTCTATTTATCTGGACGTTAGTCTACCAGGAAAGGCTGCCTCTTATTATATGAACAGACCTGGGCCCTGAAATCATCATCTAAGGGCCTTCTTCATGTGCCTTCTCCATGAGAGGTCTGGAGAGCAGCAATGCAAGAAGGAGGCCTTTCTACAGTGATTCTCTGCTTGTGAAATGCTGTCCCCAGGCAGGCTCACCTGGCACCTTCATTACCTATCTTTAGGTGCCAGGGAAGACAGTCCTCTTCTTCTGGGCCTTTGGCTAATTAAATAATCTACAGCCTTTTAAACCATCTGTGTGGGTGTTATTTTGTTATTATGGTATGTATTTTTGTGTTTTTATATTGTAAACTGCTCTGTGATCTCCAGTTGAAGGCTGGTATTGAAATTTAAGTAATTATTAAATAACAATAATAAATAATAACAGTTTGATGAGCCATTTGCCTACTAGTTGATCTGCACAGCTGAAGTGCATAAAGGGAAAGAAGTGCTGGCAATGAAAGACAATCAGATGAGGCAGCCCCTCCCCTGATACGGATTGAATCCCTCAACCACCAGTTGCCCGTCCCAAGTTTAAGAATATTTTGCTTACCTGTCCATATAGTTAAAGCTATGGTTTTCCCAGTAGTGATGTATGGAAGTGAGAGCTGGACCATAAAGAAGGCTGATCGCCGAAGAATTGATGCTTTTGAATTATGGTGCTGGAGGAGACTCTTGAGAGTCCCATGGACTGCAAGAAGATCAAACCTATCCATTCTTAAGGAAATCAGCCCTAAGTGCTCACTGGAAGGACAGATCCTGAAGCTGAGACTCTAATACTTTGGCCACCTCATGAGAAGAGAAGACTCCCTGGAAAAGACCCTGATGTTGGGAAAGATGGAGGGCACAAGGAGAAGGGGACAACAGAGGGCAAGATGGTTGGATAGTGTTCTCGAAGCTACCAGCATGAGTTTGACCAGACTGCGGGAGGCAGTGGAAGACAGAAGTGCCTGGCGTGCTCTGGTCCATGGGGTCACGAAGAGTCGGACACGACTAAACGACTAAACAACAACAAATGTCATGTACTTATGCACACTATAATGCTGCTGTAGTTCATTTGAGCTGAATTGTAGGTTGGGCTCAGGGCTCATGTTAAAGCAATACACAAGCAAAGCCTCAAAACGGTTTTCATTACTGGCGGCTAGGGTACAAATAGCCAAAAATTGGAAGGGTAATTATATACCAACTAAAGAAGAATGGCTACCAAAGTTAAGCGAGTACTTGGAACTTGCTAAGCTAACCAAAGCCTTAAGGAATAAGTCTAACAAAACTATACAGAAGGAATGGGAATGCCTAAATACTTATTTATCAAATCAAAGTTCAACAACCAGGATTTGTCTGTGTTTAGAATAAACCAGCAAGTGAGAATATGACTCCTCATACCAAGATGAGGAATATAATGAAATACGGAGAAACTGTTTTAGGCACAGGAAATGAACAGCAGTGTGATTGACGGAAGTCAAAACCAAAAAATAAGCAAATGGAATCCATCCCAGAAAAGCCAGTACCTCAGCAGAGAAATGTCTGTCTTAGTTATTTACTGTTTGTATTCTTAGAATTTGTTCCATTTTTGTTTCGTATTTATTTTTGTACCTGTTTTGTTTTGTTTGTATGTAGGTGTGTGTGTGTGTGTGTGTGTGCTTCTTTTCTTTTTCTTTTTTGTCTTTATTTTTGCCAGACGTATGTATGCTTTGCCTCTGTTTTGTATTTGCATAATAAATAAAACAAAAACAAAAAGCAAACAAAACCCCCCAGAAAGGTTTTCATTACATTCAAACACATGTGTGTTATTTGTTTTCAAATGATGCATAGGTAATCAGAATCTAATGGCCTTCCATATTTGCTTCAACTATAGGAATATATATTTTAGTGAGTAGTAAGGAAGCAAGAAAATAAGATAGTGGGTACATTTTATTTAGTGGCATGAGTTATTTGCAATTTGTCAGTGAAGGTACTGCAAATTTTCCATTGTATATGCAAATGTGCAAATGTGCTTCAATGGGAGAAAAATAAATAAGGTGCAATATTAGCTATACAATTTATTGCGCTTGCAGTTTTATTTTTTGGCTGCGTTAACATTAGTCAATAGTCCAGTTAAATAGTAATGAGCTAATTCAATTAATTTTAATCTAGGTGTTTTATATGCATATAGTAAATGATAAAAACCAATGCACGAGGACTGAATTCAGCCGTGGCAGTAGGGCAATATAAGTGTTGTTCCTTGTTCCCACTTGTCTGAGCAGTGAGGCATTCTTGTGGCAATGCTACAGAGTTTAGTTTTCTTTGGATGTGACACTACTGCAAAATCACAAAAAAGGTAAAGGGACCCCTGACCATTAGGTCCAGCCGTGACCGACTCTGGGGTTGCGGCGCTCATCTCCTTTATTGGCTGAGGGAGCTGGCGTACAGCTTACATGGCCAGCATGAATAAGCCACTTCTGGCAAACCAGAGCAGCACACGGAAATGCCATTTACCTTCCTGCTGGAGCGGTACCTATTTATCTACTTGCACTTTGACATGCTTTCGAACTGCTAGGTTGGCAGGAGCAGGGACCGAGCAACAGGAGCTCACCCCATCGTGGGGATTTGAACCGCTGACCTTCTGATCGGCAAGTCCTAGGCTCTGTGGTTTAACCCACAGTGCCACCTGCAAAATCATGGTGTCCCACTAATACTTGATTTATAAACAAAATCCTGTATACAGGCAGAACATTCCTTAATGGCAAAGCAGATACCCAGAAGCCTTGGGATACTTTGCCTTCAACTATCAGCACTCTTTGTATCTTTCTTTCCAAAATTCAAACTGCTTCTTTACACACACACACACACACACACACACACACACTCCCACTTCCTGCTGAAGTGAAAAGGCCTGGTCTGAAACCCCTACAGGTAGTTGGCCCATTTGGAAGAATGCCTGCTTGCATCATTAAAAGAACATTAAGCTTCTTTGTAAAATCCCTGACTCCAACTCATAGGCCAAACCTTAATGGCAGAGTTACAAATGTTAAAGATCTGGTTACTGTAACTCTGTAAGAAATCCTCTATGGCTGAACATACAGTCATACCTTGGATCCCAAACACCTTGGTACTCGGACGTTTTGGCTCCCGAACACCGCAAACCCGGAAGTGAGTGTTCTGGTTTGCAAACGTTCTTTGGAACCCAAATGTCTGATGGGGCTTCCGCTGCTTCCGATTGGCTGCAGCAGCTTCCTGCAGCCAATCAGAAGCCACACTTTGGTTTCCGAACGTTTTGGAAGTCGAACAGACTTCCGGAATAGATTCCATTTGGCTTCCAAGGTACGATTGTATTTGCTGCAACTCATAGCTACCATTTGTTACTGTATAAGGATGTCAAAGTTGCAAAATAGTAAGGATAACCATATTCTACTTTCAGTGTGAAAATCTCTCCTTATATCAAGGTCCTCAGTCTTGATCCAAGTCCCACCTTTTTCTTGATCACATGCTTGATCCCCTATCAGAGACGGGTAGATGATCAAGCATGTGTTTGTGTGTGCTATAAACAAGAGCTAGCTGTGTGTGAAAAGTTTGACTTACAGTACATTATAGGTTTCCTCACATTATGCTTGGTACTATAGTGTGCTGTTTTATTAAATAGAATAATGTTGTGGTTGGTGGGTTGATTTCAAGCAAGGATCACAGGAGATCAATAGCGATGCAAGTAGTAAAGAACTCCAAAATGGCATATAGACAAGCAATATTAGCTTAAAGGGGCTGCCAAATGTCAGTGGGTACATTTATTGGAAGCCAGAGGCAACACTCTCATTGATTTTAATGAAACTGCATTGCACCTAGTGCAGAATGTACCAATAGATGAATATATCTGTTATCTCCCAAAGATGCAAATGATCGATCTGAACTCTCAATTAAGCTTCCATATGCAAATGGATTCCTATTCTCCTGCTGCCACTTTGATGCCTCAAATTTGTTTTAGTAGCTGAGAAATGATTTGGGAATTGTATGGTAATCAAAGTCAAAAATTAAATGTATGAGCTTCTGCAAATCATACAATTATTTACAGAGTTTCATATATCATAGTAGCTGCTTGGAGTGAATTTGAGAAGACACACTACAGGTGGTGATTTGCCTCCAGTGTTTCTTTTCATTTTTGCCAGAAACAGCTGGAGTTTGGAGATTGCTTGTCTTTAATCCACTTGCTTGTTGAGTTGATGTATTTGACAGAATATGGTGGCTGATGTATGCGAAAGTTCAGTTCAGTAGTAAGACTGAGGGTGCAGACAAGAGGGGATTAGTATATCTTAGATGTGCTCCATAAATATTTGAGTAACAGACACATCCATGTTCTTAGAAAACGAAAACTTGAAGTTAGCTTACCTAAATTGATGTTCCTATTAGCTGATGTACAGAGCTTACTATCAAAAAGTTTGTTGAAGATCCAATATTCAACATTATTTCTGAAAAGGTTCACTTGAACCCAATCCTGCACGACAACCTAATCTATCCTGACTATGTAGATACTAGCTGTACCTCTGATGTTGCTTCAGCCTGAAGCAGGGCCTGCACTGATGCCCACAGTGGCTGTGCAAGATTGAACTGGACTCAGTAACAAACTGGGAAGTGGTACAGATTGAACAAAATTGGAGTTACATGGTTTGAATCCATCAGAATCCTGTCTCCAGCATTCTGCATCAGTGCAATTTCCAAACACTATTCAAAGTCTGGTCTCATAGAGTGTATTGCAGAACTTGGATGTAACAAAAGCGTGTCTGGTAGTGGCTTCACCAGGAAGCAGCGTAAGTGGAATACCTGGCTACATCTCCAGTTGTCGAGGAACACAACAGGGTCCAGGAACACTCTCCAGCAATTCTTCCAGGAGAGTGTAATCCTGGCCAATGGATTTGCCAAGGGCTGTGCAGTCTGATCCAATACATCCTTATCCAAAGCAGCCTGTATACCTGATGCAAGAGACCAAAAGCACCGATTCCTTGCATATAGTAGGAATGGACCATCCCTTAGGAATCAGTATAGGTCTTCTCCCCCCTTCTAGATTTGCTCAAAAAGGTTGCTGCTGCACTGCTAAGCATAGAATCTCATCCTCGCCACTCATTCCAAGATAAGGTTTGCGTTCTTCTACTTCAACTCTAAATATTTAAAAATATTAATCACAGGTAGGAATGGGTTTTGGTTTCTCTCAATTTCTCATTTTTCACATCAGTTTTAAAAAGTCCTGTGAAAATTCCTTAGCGTTTTAGTGCAAATGTCTCCCAGTATGCACATGTTTGCATGCAGTTTTGCCTACTATACACGTTTGCAAAGCAATTTCTCCTGTTATAATGCATTGTTTATATTATTTTCACGATGGTATGCATTTTAATGCATACTTTACCCCTGTATAGGCATTTTTGCAAAATTTGAAGAAGCCTGAATTTTGAAGGATAGCTGTGTTTTGGTTCTCAAAATCTTTTGCAAATTGAGTAGATTCACCTTTAAATGCTAACTGAATAGCATCTCTTTGCCATCCTTAATCACTAGCTCCTGGCACACTAGCATGCTTCTCCTGGGAAATGCTGTGTGAATATGAGGTCCAGGGGAGAGCTAGCTGCTGAATGGTCTTTCCTAGGGATCATATAGAAGGACCTAATCATGGAGTTCAATTGAGGCTTCCACAGCCTGGATCAGGGATGGTCTGGTAAAGGAGAAGAGCAGGAAGGGAGTGGAGAGCCACACTGGTTCCAGCGAGCTGCTTTGCACATTGCTCAACATCTTGGAAATTGAGGAGGACAGCACCCTTAGGAAACAGCTTTGGCAGTTTAATGCTTAACATCAGATGGTAAGAGCTTGGGCACAAGGAAGCCTAACAGTTCTGCAGTATGTATGGTAAATGGGAACACAACATAATAAGTGTTAAGATCCGAGGGGCAGAGCCACCTACTTAAGCATGCAAGGAAAGTATCTATTCAACATAATTAGGCACTTAATTGAGCACCACGACTTAGCTGATGTATTTTTGTGTGCAAGGGTTATGATTTATTTATAAGCACTCACCGTTCCTTGGCATGCCTACTTTGTGGAAATCAAATTATCACGTATATCTGATTTTGAAATCACTGCTTTTAAAACTAATCTTGTTATGAAAATGTTTGGGTAGTATGGTATTCAGCTTCTTCGTTCCATCAGCTCAATGATTTCTGCTTCTGCAGCTGCTCTTTCTTTCCCTCTTCTCTCACCACATGTGCCCTCGTGAAATTTGCTCTGAAGGGCTGGGGGAATCCCCAATACACTTAAAGGTCATGGGGCAAGAGAGGGGAATTCCATTGCACAGGGGGAAATCCTTGCAGTGATGGAAGGCGGGAGTTAGTGCTATATTGGAATCCACCATCTCTCTCTATTCATCTGTCCATCTACGTTACATTTTAATTTTTCAGCTTTTCTATAACTGGAATAAGATGTTAGATATATCTATCTATACATTGTACAAACTTAGTGCTTTCAGCTCTCCTACTGATCATTTCCTGAATCCAGTTTGCAAGATTCTTGTTTTCCCACAGAAAGAACCCTTGGCCAGACTATAGAAATATATTGGCTTAAAGATTTCAAAGCTGACCTCAGCACCATAGGTGTTCAGTGTTCGAAATAACAGCCTTTATGAGGCCCTGGTGAAAGTTTACTCTTTCCATCTTTAGAGACTATGTGTGGATATTTCTCTTCTTTGTGGCTCCTAGCATCTTTCCTCTTTTAACTAGAGGTTTGAAAGGTTATGTTCCAACCCAGATAAGGCCAGGGAGGCAAGGCACATGCCTTTGAAAAATAGCTTGTCCTCACATTTCCTTGTATCACTTGCCAAGTTTCCTCCAAGTGAAAGCTGCACGGGAAACTTTGACGAACTTAATTTCTTTGCAGATGTTCTCTGCTTTTATTTTGGCCACTCGAGGTTGCAAAGGGAGTCATAATCCTTCACAAAGATGTCTATGGAATATTCAGTATCGGTATCTATCCATCAGCTCAACCACAGAAGGAGTTTGAAACACGTGAGGTGCTACAATTGACCCAAAATAGAAATTGCATAGCTAATGCACTGTAGCATGAACAGAATTTTGCTGAACTTTTCCAATTACAGTTGTGTCAATTTTATCTGCTATGTTGCCTGGGTTTAAAAATTAGCATCTTCTCTGCCTTACTGTTTCGGGTCATGCTAATGTCTCAAGAATATATCAAGCTTCGAGTGCATTTCTCATCCATTCAAAAACTTAATTACAATGAATACTTGTTATTGACCTGACCTTAGGCAAATCAGCTTGACGGAAAGCCTGGCAACAGTTAATCATTCCAATGTTGGATAGTTCTACACTAAACCTCTTCTCATTCATTCATTCATTCCAGTAATCCCAAGAATCCATCCCAAACCACTTAATTTCTGCATTTCCTCTGTTGCTGCCCCATTGTTTCCAAGTGCTAGCCTTTTGCTATTATTTTTAGCTTCCAATGCAACCGAAGCACAGACCAGTGCTGTTGTGTCACTTTTTTTGGAACTGTAGTTTTGACATTGTTGGGAATGGACTTTACAAGGGGATTAGACAAATTCATCGAAGGTAGGGTGATCAATGGTTATAGTCAGAATGGCTATATCCCCTCTTCAGGATCAGAGGCATGTTGCTAGAGAACAATACAGGGGAGGGCTTGGGCTTTTATTTCTTTGTCAAACACCTTTGGGCCTCAGGAAGCAGCTTGCATATCATGAAAACACAATACAATTTAAAAGCAATACTAAGCAATGTAAATGACAGCAATATAAATTTATTGTTTTAAAAGGCATAGACCACTTCAGCATAAATAAAACAGCAGCATAGATTCCAGCCACTAAAATATCTATACATTCTAAAAGCAGCTCTCTAATTTTAAATTCCAGAGCTTCCCACAGACATCAGGTTGGCCACTCCAGGAAACAGGTTGTTGACCTCTGCAGACCATTCAGCAGGGCTCTTCTTGTCTCCTTATAGTATGGAAGCTTGCCAGTGAAGTGCAGTGGGCGTCGGACTAGGACCTGGGAGACCAGGGTTCAAATCCCCACTCGGCCATGAAGGAAGTTCACTGGGTGACCCTGGGCCAGTCACTACCTCTCAGCCTAACCCACCTCACAAGGTTGTTGTGGGGATTATATGGGAAGGGGAGAACCATGTGTGCCACCTTAAACTCCTAGCGGAAAAAACAGTGGAATGTAGATGCAAACAACAACAACTCTCTCACCTGCCTGTCCCATAGTAATTAACATCATCTCCTCTCACTTTTGCAGTGAAACTTACAAGGTGGTAGGCATTTTTTTAAACATATGTGCTATGTTTTATGTAAACCACTTAGATGATTAAGTAGTATACAAATGTTAAAGAAAAGAAAGGAAAAGACTTTTAGAGTCATTAAAACTATGACTTGGGTACTGGTGCTGACCCTTTAACCCTGCCTCTTCCTTTCTGAGACCATAAATAAACTGAAACATAGCCATATCTCAAAACTGCATCTTCTCCGAATTTTGCAATACAGTTCTCCAGCTAAGAAATGTGCACAAAGATGGGTATGCTAGGGTAAAGTGTGCATATACTGCTGAAAATGACATGAAAAAAATCCATTAATTAGGGAATACTGCCTTGCAAAGATTTGAAAATATGGCAAACGATGATTAAAATGGGAATATTAGGAGAAATTCACATTAAAATGCTGATAGATTTTCATGAAGACCTTCCCCCTTAAAAATAATAATTGCAAAGCAATGTGGAAATGTGGAAAACCAAATTTGAGATTGGGAAATGAGAAACTGAGGGGGAACTGAAACAGACAGATTCACCCATCTCTAGTCCTTACTACAAAATGTTGTTGGGTGAGAGCAATCTGCTTTCATCTTGCTGCGGTGGAGCTTCCCACAGTGGCCATGGGGAAGCCTGAAAGAAGGACTTGTGTGCAACAGCATGCTGTCTACTTTTGATTGCCACTGACCAGCATTCAGAGACATATTGCCTTCAAGAGTGGAAGCGGAACATATTTTTTAGTTCATCAGTGCTAGAGTGACAGTCTGAACACTTTTTCTGAAGTTTAATATTTGCCTGAAATTCAAACCCTTGTAGTTTGCTAAATAATCACTTCAGAAAGTTTAGGAAGATCTTCTAGGCATTATAACCCCATCACGTACACATATTTAATAAGAATTCTTTTTGCTACTAATCTCATCTCAGCAGACTTAAGTCTGTGCCTTGTTGCAATTATTACTCACAGGCAATTATAATTTGACAACTTTAGTCTTACACTGCGTTGTAACTCTATGGGTGTTTAACAATTATAAGGTCTTGCAACATTAACTTCATTTCGTGAACAAGAAATGCAGCCAGTCAGTTCCACATATCCTTAATCTGTATGTTTACAAATGTCCAAAATGAACCTAGCATCATATTGCACCTTTAGGTCATAATTGTTCATTTGCAGCACCTGGATTAGTTGCCCCGAGTTATTTGTATTTGCCAGTTTAAATGATGCTTTAATTATAGTTGGCTTCTGTGTCTTCATTAACCTGGTGAAAGCCACAAGGAGAGTGAATAAACATTTGTTAAAAGGTACTTTTTGGATCAGGGGCTTCCAGTTGTTTTCAGGATCTCTGACAATGTTGTTGTTGCTGAATAATGCAGTTCCACTTGTCCTGTGCTTGAAGGTGCGTTACTAACCCCACTGTCTATGCCACCGTTATCCAAGGATCTTTTAACAGCCCATACTAATCCATTGTGTGTGAGAAAAGATATGAGATTTGGATTGAAAATTTCTCCCAGGTGAGATTGCTGCAGCTGGTATACAAAGAAGGATGGCACACACTGCAGAGAACCCACAGCTGGAAGGAGCTACTGGATCTATGTGCTTGCATGCCTGCTGCCTCCAACATCAAGAATCATGTCTTTCACAATCAGAGGCAACATGGTTCTCAATACCAGTTGCTAGAACCCACGGGAAAGAAGGGTCCCAAAGAAAGAAGAACCCACAGGAAAGAAGGCACTTGGGTCCTGCTTCTGGTCTTCCCATAGGTGTCTGGTCAACCACTGTGAAAACAGGATGCTGGACTAGATGGGACATTGGCCTAATCCAGCAGGCGTATCTTATTTTCCCATCTTCTTATGCGATAATTCTTTTTCAAAACACTCAAAGCCTAGGTTTGTAGAAAGGGCCAGAAAGTTAATAAAGTTAAGTCTACATGCAGTTACATTACAGTGCTGATCTTAAACAGAAATTCTATAAAATCAGGAAACTGCATCTTTCTCTTCCAGTTCCAATTATACATATATATTGTTTCCTAAGAAAAACACTAAAATCAGGTGGCTATTGATTTTTTTTTAAAAAAAACCTGGGCACTATCTTTTCTTGAAAGAGATGTAAAGCTGAACAAAAAAAAGCCCAAATCAAACATGTGACTCATATTAAAATAAATAAGTTCTTGTTAACTCATCACCATGATAGTACTAAGTGATGGGTTAACATTCATATTTCTCTTTATATTTTTAAGAATTAGTGTTCCTTTCCCCCCTTCTAACAAGCACTAGCCAAGGGAAATGCAATGCATAAATGAATATTAAGAATTTTTATTGTTCTCATTATCATGCTTTTATTTGGGGTTCACTGTGCTTCCCATATTTCCCACTGAGGTATTCATTTCCCAGCTAATTTATATTTTTAACATAAAAAAGAATAGTCCTTTTCACCACTGATCCCCCCCCCATCCAGTAATTCCATTCTTCAGAAAAATCTTCTAAATTCATAAAGAAACTATGTTTTGGTGAACATAGGCATCTGGTTGGCTACTGTGAGAGCAGAATAATGGACTAGATGGGCCCTTGGCCTGATCCAGTAGGGCTCTTCTCATGTTCTTACACTGTTATGACAACTTTTTATTGTCATAGCACTGATGTCACAGTGCTAACCTGTTCTTCTTTACACAATACCCCAGTGAGGATTTTAAAGGAAAAAGTAAGGCACCTTTATTCTTCAGTAAATCAAGCAAGTATAAACTGGAGAGGAAGCAATTAACCAATTTGATGTTATAAGCAACTATTTCTTCCTCATTATCTCCAACTTCCATGATTTCTAGGGAATAGCAGTGATTTATTAGTGATTTATTTTTACTCTGCTGTAATGGAGGGTCTGTCAACTAAGCTGAAACTTTAATCCTGTTCATAATTTATGTGCAATGCATTGGTCTTATATCATGACTGTTAAATATGCACAACTGTTTACCCCAACGATGGCAGTGGCTAAGCTTAGCCCTGAAATTGTTCACAGTCAACATATGCAATTGTTTGTCTATTTGCAATGCTTGTGGAACCTCTTAAGAGATGGTTCCTGAGATGGGGCTGGTTTAGTCTATGTGCGCATACCATTGGATGCCATTCTGAATCAAGATGGTGGACTGAATGTTTTGAAACTGCACTGATTTTTATTTCAAAACTGCATTGATTTCTTGTTTCTTAGAGCAACACCAGATACCTGGCTGCACATTTAAGACAATCACCGTGCCATGCCATTTTGTTTGCTTCAATGGCTAGTCTATTCTTTGAGCACATTCCTGCTGTATGTTGCACTCTTGCATGTTACACACTGTTTCCATATGAAAAATCCTAGAAATCAACTGAAGTGCCTTCAAACCATTTCTATAATTACAAATAAACATAAGTGATAAAAAAGTTCAGCCTCAATAATATGGATTCAAAAGACCAGATTTATCAATAATAATTACACTGAATAAAAACCAAAAACCTTTCCAAGTGGATGTGTTTACATTCTTACATGAAATAAAGCAGAAGTCAGACTTTAACATGTGTTTGGAGCTTCCTGTATCTTTTAAAATGTCTTCTGTCATCCTGCATTACCCATGAAAAGTGCGAATAAGTCAAATCACTGGAGAATTTAAACCATCTAAGAGCTTTGTCAAGTACTGCATAAAGTGAATATTCTTAAGTATACACCATTAAGACGCTCTACTGGGGAAAAAGAGGTGGGGGGTGAGGAAAAGAAAGGATAATTTTCTGCAATATTCATTTCATTTGGTGATGGCATTTCTCTGGAGAACGTAAGAATGACAGAGATTTAATGATCCATATATTCAGATCTGATAATCTTTCAGCCTGTCAAAATTAATTAACAGGAAAGCAAATTCATGATTTATAAGTCCTCTCATTATGGTGGGCAAGGGAAGAAGTTGGTTATGGAGGGTCACACTCAGACAGTCTCATTCTGCTTTCTTTCAGAAAACTTCATGTTCTGAAGTAAACTTAGTCAGTTGGGATGAAATCCACCCCACCTTTGCTCCAGGATGTAGTTGGTGTGTGAGAGAGTTGGGTTGGGCAGAGGTCCTGCCAGCTTCCACTGGTCTCCACCTGCTGAGTTCCCTGTTCTGTGGCAGCTCTCAGAAAACCCCCAAATGGGCCATTCTAGGGGTAGGGAAAGGCTGATCTAGCCTTGAATCCAGTGGATTCCAAGTCAGTTCCACTGCCATAAGCTCCAGGCTGCCAGAATGATTTACCTGCCCCCCTGCCTTCCACCCTAGCCATCAAGAGAGATGGAACTATGGACACAGTGGAAGTTTCACCATTGCCAGGGTTTAGATTATCCTGTTAATTAATCTTATTGCAATGCCATCTCAATCCCAGCAGTTAAGGCAAAATCAAACTGGTTAGCTTAAAAAGAACAATTTAGCAAAATCCATGCCTTCCAAATACCATAGTTCTCATTATATACATAAAAAGGCATTTTCACACTTTATTTATACTCTCTCTTTCTTTTTCTCTGTGTGAGTCACTTTTCATTTTGCAGGATAAAATATAATATAAAATAAAATAATTGTGTAACTAAATTCCTCTCTCTCCCCCATTTTGGCCCACAATTCCCTGACAGTTCTGAGGAATGGAGTGTGTGTGGGGGGAGGCTACCTCCTCAATATCATGGCACCTTCTCCCATACAGTGGTGCCCCGCAAGACGAATGCCTCGCAAGACGGAAAACTCGCTAGACGAAAGGGTTTTCCGTTTTTGAGCTGCTTCGCAAGACGAATTTCCCTATGGGCTTGCTTCGCAAGACGAAAACGTCTTGCAAGTTTGTTTCCTTTTTCTTAACACCGTTAATACAGTTGCGACTTGACTTCGAGGAGCAAATCATAGAACGCAGTGTACATAGTAGCCTTTTTTGAGGTTTTTAAAGACTTTGGTGATTTTTGAAACTTTTCCAAAACTTCTTTTGCAGCCATTTGGTAAGTTAAGCTTTTAAAACTTTTTTGGGGGGGTTGGATTTTAGGTTGGGGTGTTTGGAATTCAAGGACTTGGTGTTGGGAAGGGGTTTGCAAGAATCTGGAAGCTTGTGTGTTTTTTTCTGCATTTTTATGATTTTCTGTGACCATTGGGCCACTCTGCTGTTTTTTTTAAAAAAAATTCTGGATTTGAATTTCTGTTTGCTGGGTGGCTGGGGGAACAGTTGGGGAGGGGTTTGCAAGAATCTGGAAGCTTGTCCCCCCCCCCTGCATTTTTATGATTTTCTGTGACCATTGGGCCACACTGCTGTTTTTTTTAAAAAAATTCTGGGTTTGAATTTTGAAATGCTCTTTACAGTATGTGTGACTTTAAAGAGCACTTAATAAACTCTTGTTGTACCAAATTTGGCTTTGTTTGGACTTTTTTTGACCATAGGAACACATTAATTGATTTTCAATGCATTCCTATGGGAAACCGTGCTTCGCAAGACGAAAAAATCGCTAGACGAAAAAATTCATGGAACGAATTAATTTCGTCTTGTGAGGCACCACTGTACTCATGTCCACAGTGCTATGAGGCATGGAGAAAAACCAAGTTCATGGGCAGAGGTTTGCTCGGTCCCCTCCCTCAAAGTATAGTATAGTATAGTATAGTATAGTATAGTATAGTATAGTATAGTATAGTATAGTATAGTATAGTATAGTGTAAAGGTAAAGGGACCCTTGACCATTAAGTCCAGTCATGACCAACTGTGGGGTTGCGGCGCTCATCTCACATTATTGGCCGAGGGAGCCAGCGTACAGCTTCCGGGTCATGTGGCCTTCCTGCCGGAGCAGTACCTGTTTATCTACTTGCACTTTGTGCTTTTGAACTGCTAGGTTGGCAGGAGCAGGGACCGAGGAACGGGAGCTCACCCCATCACGGGGATTCGAATCGCCAACCTTCTGATCGGCAAGTCTGTATACAGTGGTGCCTCGCAAGACGAAATTAATCCGTTCCACGAGTCTCTTCGCCTAGCGTTTTTTTCGTCTTGTGAAGCAACCCTATTAGCGGCTTAGCGGCTTAGCGCTATTAGCGGTTTAGCGGCTATTAAAGGCTTAGCGGCTATTAAAGGATTAGCGGATTAGCGGCTAAAATGCTATTAGCGGCTTAGCAGCTTAGAAAAAGGGGGGGGGAAAGCGGAAAAAATCGGAACACTCGCAAGACGTTTTCGTCTTGCAAAGCAAGCCCATAGGGAAAATTGTCTTGCGAAGCAGCTCAAAAACGGAAAACCCTTTCGTCTAGCGGGTTTTCCGTCTTGCGAGGCATTCGTCTTGCGGGGCACCACTGTAGTATAGTATTATTAATTGCATTAATAATTGTATTGTATGAATAATTATTGGAGTACTAGACAGGTGTCAAGGCTGGCACCAGCATCTAAATAAGAAGAATAGAGGTGAAGAGGCAGCTGTATTCAGGAGCAGATTTATCAACACATCACCTTGGGCCGTGCTGGACTGAGAATGTAAGCCTTCCTCAGACTCAGGGGCCCAGTCCCCAATAATATCATCATTCCTTCTGCAGGACAGAAGTTAGCACCTCCCAGGGCCCTTCACCTCAGCATGGCTAGCATCTCAAGGAATTGGGGCCAAACACAGTATGTGCCTTGCTAGTATAAGACTTCAGACGGCACTCTGCTGACAAAAAGTTTGTCCAGCAGAGCCATTAGGAGCTGCCCAGGGTCCTGATCTGCTTAGAGACATGTGAATTTTGATTGAGCTTGCCTTGGTTTGTTTTCACTTCCACTATGGGCTTCAAGCGCCGGCAAAACAGGATACATGAGGCGTCTGCTCCCATCTAAAATCATACTGTGCTTTGGAGGTCTGCATATGTATTATAGTGCCTACTAAAATGATACAAAAGTAGCACTTTGGGCTTGAAATGTGGCATACTTGCCAGAAAGGGCTGGACACAAATGCTCTGAACTAGAGATACATTGGTACCTCAGTTTAAGAACAGCCTTGTTTACGAACTATTCCGTATAAGAATTCCACAAAACCGGAAGTAGTGTCCCAGTTTGTGAACTTTACCTTGGTCTAAGAACAGAATCCGAAAGGTGGAAAGGCACCGGTGGCGGGAGGCCTCATTAGGGAAAGCATGCCTTGGTTTAAGAACGGTTTCGGTTTAAGAATGGACTTCTGGAACGGATTAAGTTTGTAAACTGAGGTACCACTGTATTTGGGTGCCATTTAACTAAGTTTTTTTTTTAGAGTAGACCCATTGAAACTAATGGGCATGTCTAAGTTTGGCCCATTCATTTCAATAGGTCTACTCTGAGTAAAATTTAGCCAACTATCACCCTTTGTTCTTGCCCTGTAAAGTCACTTGTGCACATTACATACCTAATACTGACTCTCCACGGATGCCCACTTGTACCTGCCTAGATGCCCTGCATCAAATTTCAGAGAGTAACATGCAGGTGCCTCATGGATGACCTGGTTTTGCTGATTTCTGTAGTTTTGCAAGTTTCTAGAATTGTTATTTCCAAACTGAGGCAGCCTGTTTATGTTTTTTAAATTACTACCCTCGTCCTAACATTTCCCCCTCTTTTTCTTTCATTGCTAGAAGATGAACTCCTCATAATAATCTCCTCTTCAATAGAAGCCATTAAGATCACATTGTAAAAAATGTACCTTGATTATGAATGTACGCATTTTCCACATTGCTAATATAAAATAAATGTCATGTATTTTTTTTTCATTTTCATCTTTTGCCAAAGTAGTTGATATTAAGGGGCCATTAAGAAAACCTGAGTCCCAGATCATTATTCATTCAACAGTCAAAAAAAGCATCTGTGCATTAGATGCTATTAACACACGCAGAATGCCAAATATAATGATCCCATTAAATCAGACATGATTAATAGTTCATGAAGACTGAACTGATGTTATTTCTGGAAGTGCTCTTTATATTATTATTCACTCAAATTATTTTTGGAAATGTTGTCCAGTTGAGAACAGCCTGAAGGTCCTCCTGTGGATGATATGTGCTCTACCATTCACTTCAGGTCTGGGTGGTTCTGGTGCTGCTACTTAAATAATGAGATTTAAAAGCTCATTATGCAGAGACAACTACCAAGTACAAGACAGAATAAATTACACCTCCCATTTTATGCTAGCTTTTAATTCGTGCTCTTAAAATGTCACTCAAGATAGATCCCCTGCTTTCAGGGCAAGTTTCCAAGGAGACAGACAGAATCCTGACCCTATCTTCTTAAAAGTCTCCTGGTACAGATGTTTGTATATCCTTTCTTAATAATAATAATAATAAACCCTTCAGATACAGTGTATTGACAGATATCAGGATATGCTGGCTTTTCCCCCACAGGATGAAAAAGTTTGACAGTATCATCCAACACATTGCCATTAAAAAGAAAGAATGTGTGGTTTGTGTTGGGGGAAAAAAATCTCCAGTTATAACTTAAACTGACACCATCTGACCTTTTATACTTACGTGTGGAATGCTCTCACATGAATGCAAGTACCGGGCATATCAGTCACCATCCTTGGATGCTATAGGGACAATGACATTTGCATATTAATCACTTGTTTGAAACAACATGCATATATGCAGAGTTCATGTGTCCAACAAAATCTAACTACTGCAGTGTCCAGTGATGCATGTGTGATACATGTGTGAATCTGTGACACAAGCAATGGAAGAATTGTCAAGACAGTAATTGAATCATGTATAGACAGTATCAGCCAGTGGTTCAGATCGTAGTGCTAGCATAAGGAGAGTTACTCCTTTGGTTCTTGTGACAGGATGAGGACTCTTACAGCTGATTTTATGAGTCAGAGGAGAAGGATGCTAGTCTATGCACCACACACAGAGATGCATAACTCGATTTACCTGTACACAGTAGCTGTTGACAGATTGCACCTCTTGTCAGCAGTGTTGCTGCTGGTTACCAAAAAGTAGAGGGGCAAAGTAGTGCTGTATAGGAATATTGGCAGAGCCAATCTAGTGTTCCCAACAGTATGCCCACACATCACCAACTTTGTCCTGCCTTAGCCCTCTCATTCCTTGCAAGCAACAGCAGCAAAAGAGGCTGTATGCAAAAGAGGCTGTATGACACACACAGAACAGTCATCCAGTAGAGAGAAATACCACACCCCATTATATGCTACCTGAAGCAGCTATGAGAGTATGGTAGGCCAAGCTTTGATGCCCAGTCCTGTTGCCAACTCCAATATAGGAGTGTGCCAGTAATTTCTTGTTGCTTATTTAGTATTTTTCTCCAACTTTGAATAGCATACCAGGAGTTCATATTTTCATACCTCAGAAGAACTGTATACAGAAAACCCAACAGGACTTTTTCTGCATTTCTAAAAGTGTTAATTCCAGTTGCTGATATTTTCATGAGGGGTGTTTTTTGTTTGTCTCCTGAAAATAATATCTAGATTGCTAAGAACTCTGAGATTTTGTGGGGAAAGAAAGATCATTTATGGAGCAGGGCCAGTCATGAGCATAAGATCAGCTGTTTCAGGAAACAACATATATCCCTTGCTGTTTTAAGTACAAGACCTTTGGGGAGAACACTTATTTATAGCCACTGAACCACAAAATGAAAGTACCATGGAAGAAATCCAGACATGCAACAATGCCAAGCTATGTATCATGTGATTAAAGAAAAAAGTTTCAAAAAGGTTGGATTTACACATAGGTATTACAGACAGAATAAATGACAAATCTGTGGTCTAAGAAAGGAAACACAATTTTAGTTACCAGCACTTTTTTTACAGCTGTAAAGCTTTTAATGGGAGCAGAGGGAATTTGCTCTCAGAGAAGTAGATCAGTGAAATGATAATTTGTCTTTGAATGGAGTACTTTTATCCCATTAATTTCTGCCATTATGGTGTGAGATGAGATGTAAGCCTACGAGCAACCCCAAAAGGCAAGGAAACAAAAGAATAGCTTTATTCTGTGTTGCGTCAAATAAAGGCATATATATATATATATATATATATATATATATATATATATATATATGCTTTCGTAGATTTTCACGGGTACAGGAATGCAGGTTTTGGTGTCTTCGGGTGTCTTCCCGTGTAAGAGTTGGGGTGTCTAGGCGACGTTTCGACGAGGTCTCACTCGTCATCTTCAGGCTGGTGCTTTCGGCTTCTTGTTACTGGAACAGAGCAGGATCTCAGTGTTTGAGTTCCTATAAATACTGTTGAGGGGGTGTGGTGTATAGCCTCCAACGTTCTGGGCAGAGAGGAAGTTCCCAGGTTAGTGTGCCTTTTCTTCTTTTGTTCCTTAATTACTTGAGAGATATCTTGAGTGATTTCTTGAGTGATATTCTGAGTACCACTTAGGTGGGTCATTAAGTGTGGATTAGTTGCTAAAGCTTTCGTGTCTTGACCTCTTGAGCTTGTGAAGAGTTTTTCTGAGAAGATGGCTGTACTGCACTTAGTTGTGCTCTGGCTTGGCTTCGTGTATAGGGGCGAGCTGTGGTTTTGTGCCCTGTGCCAGCCAGATCTGTGTAGGGATTGCAGGGGGGTGCAGCATCCGGAGGTGCCACTATGGTTTGGCTACTGGATGGTGTCTGTAATTTATCTGTGGAGAGGGTCTGGGTTTGGGTCTGGTGTGGTTGATTGGTGATGGCGTTCTGTGTGCCTCTGGTTCTGGTGTCGGTTTTTGTGGGGAGGGCTAATTTCCAGATGTCTGGCAGGCGGGACGTGTCGTCACGCTTGTTCATGTTGTGAGGGTGTTTCTCTATCTCGATGGCTTCCATGATTATTCTCTTGTGGTGATGTTCCATGTTAAAGAGCAATTTGGAATCTGCAAAATTAATTTCGTGTCCTGTTTCTTTCTTTCATTTCACCAATCAACCACACCAGACCCAAACCCAGACCCTCTCCACAGATAAATTACAGACACCATCCAGTAGCCAAACCATAGTGGCACCTCCGGATGCTGCACCCCCCTGCAATCCCTACACAGATCTGGCTGGCACAGGGCACAAAACCACAGCTCGCCCCTATACACGAAGCCAAGCCAGAGCACAACTAAGTGCAGTACAGCCATCTTCTCAGAAAAACTCTTCACAAGCTCAAGAGGTCAAGACACGAAAGCTTTAGCAACTAATCCACACTTAAGGACCCACCTAAGTGGTACTCAGAATATCACTCAAGAAATCACTCAAGATATCTCTCAAGTAATTAAGGAACAAAAGAAGAAAAGGCACACTAACCTGGGAACTTCCTCTCTGCCCAGAACGTTGGAGGCTATACACCACACCCCCTCAACAGTATTTATAGGAACTCAAACACTGAGATCCTGCTCTGTTCCAGTAACAAGAAGCCGAAAGCACCAGCCTGAAGATGACGAGTGAGACCTCGTCGAAACGTCGCCTAGACACCCCAACTCTTACACGGGAAGACACCCGAAGACACCAAAACCTGCATATATATATATATATATATATATATATATATATATATATATCGCCTCCAATTGCAGACAATATTGATTCTGTGGATTATACACTTAATTTAGTATTGTTTATTTATAAAAATATTTATGTAATGGACATGATCCTGAAGATACGATCAGAACCACCATAATGCAGTGGCTCCAATATCCACCCCACTAAGTTGGTCCAAGAGGATACCATGGTCAATGGTATCAAAAGCCACTGAGAAGTAATAGGCTCACACGCCTCCTATCTCTGAAACAATAAATAAAGATAATCCATTATGACACCCATTTGTAGTAATGTCAAGAGTAAGCACCCTGAAGTGGAGATAGTACAGAGGTGAATGTGTAAAGGTGAAAGAAGAGCTGCTGTGTGACAGAAACAGCATCCCGCTAGCTACTAGCTTTTTATGGAACATTAACCTAACAGCACATGCTACGTCTTACTCTGTTGCATAGAAAAAATAATCAGCGCCCGTTTTGTACATATTTGTTCATAATGAGATAGTAAATAAAACAACAGAACATTGCTACTTTACCTCAAAAGCCTGAGGCAATGGTTTTCAGGCACAGACGCTCCTACAGGAAGATTAGGAATAGGGAGACAGAGTAGGGTGGGGTAATGGGCAGGTTCCTTTGCCAGACTAGACCACAGTTCTGTTCTATTTTTGTGTGTCGTGTGCCACTTGTTTCCTGGCAATGTTCTGGAGCAGGAACACTTTTTTGGGGGGTGGGGGGAAGGTTTCAGTTAAAGTGACTTTTTAGGGGTGGGAACATGAGATGCTGTTTTATATTGCGTGAAACCTTTGGTTTTATTGTCTACATTGTCCAGCAACAGCTATCCCAGATTTCAGGCCTCTCTACACTAGGGATTAATTCTGACACCTTCTGCATGAAAAGCCGTTCTCTCTCGCTGAGCTACAATCCTTCCCCAAGAGTTAAGGAAGTTGCTATTATTCAGACGCCTGATTTCTTCTCTCCCCACTGAAATTTTAGTTTACTCAATTTTTGTCTCAAAAAATCTATCTGCCTGTCTTTAGGCATCAAAGTAAAATGTCAAGAAATTCAAGTGATAACAGTTGGTGTGCTGCAGTTTCACGCAGAGCACAAATTAATATACAGGCCACACTATCCCCATGAGTCCCTGCCTATGAGCTTCACAGGACATCATCTAGTCATGGTTAAGGACAGAAACTGGATCTTTTGATGTGCTCCAGAAAGCCGATTTTTATGTTTTTATTATTTTAACATACAGTGACTGCAATCTTATACATTTATCACAGGAATGGGAGACAAAGGATGAGATGATAAAGGTGACTATGGAACATAAGACGATAGACATTGACCATAATATAGAAATGGAAGTGTGGCAGAGACTCTGAACTTCTCGGCATGCCAAGCTCTAAAATAAATCTGCAAAAAATGATTTATAGATTGTATTTCACCCCTAGCAAATTAGTGAAAATGTACAAAAAGGGATCTAAATTATGTTGGAAATGCCAAGAGACATTCATATGTGGTGGTCCTGTAAACAGGCCAAAGAATTATGGGAAATGATCTACACAGAATTTAAAAAGATGCTAAGGTTGACCTTCCCAAAAAACCATGAGGCTTTTTTTTAAAACTAAGCAGAACTAATGAAGATGTCCCTAAGAAGATACTTCACTTCTTCCTTTACACAACTGCAGAGGCCAGGATATTATAGGCTCAAAAATGGAAGGACAAAAAAAAAAAAATCCAATGAAAGAAGAATGGCAATGTAAATTGATCGAATATGTGGAACTTGCAACTATGATAACAAGGATAAGAGTCCTAGATAAGAGAAGGATATGGGAAGACTGGGGACTTTTTGGCGAGTATGTAAAGAGATACAACAAACAAATAAATTTCCAAGTCGGGTTAGAAATATGAGCAGCAGTTAAAAACAGTTGGTGAATGTATAGAAGATTTGGGTGCTATTAAAAGGATATGCAGCAATAAATGAACAAATAAGGAACAATAGAGGGGTGGATGTGGAAGTCGTTTGGTAAGAGATTAACAAAAGAAATTGTAAAATGTACATATTAAGTATGTGAAAATGCATAAATAAACAAAAAAAACCCACCATTTAACATAAGGGAGGTTACTTCTGAGTTGACATGCACAGAGATGCACTGCAAATTGTTGAGAATGCTTTCCATGCTTGGGCATTGTGGTATTCTGGGATTGGGGGAAGTATGATTGTGAATGGGGGGTAGAGTTGCTTGTGGGCTTACTGTAGGCATCTGGTGAGCTACTGTGAGCACAGAATGTTGGACTAGATGGGTCTTTGCCAGCAGAGGTTGTCTTAGGATCTTCTCCTTACGAATAATCTAGAAATCTCCGCCCCCCCCACTCCAATGCAATTCTGTCTGCCACAGGAGAAGACCTTCTGCTTAGCCTTTCAGTGAAGTGATTCATTGCCCATCTGATGCTTAAACAGAAAATATTTATTCTGTAGTACTGAGGTATTTGTGGGAGGGGCGGTGCTGAACAAACCCTATTAAATAAAGCTCAGAGACTACTGTATAAACACTTGGAAATTATTCAGCTCTCAGTACAGTGGGTTAAGTACTTAATTCGTTCCGGAGGTCTGTTCTTAACCTGAAACTGTTCTTAACCTGAAGTACCACTTTAGCTAATGGGGCCTCCTGCTGCTGCCATGCCGCCGGAGCATGATTTCTGTTCTCATCCTGAAGGAAAGTTCTTAACCTGAGGTACTATTTCTGGGTTAGCGGAGTCTGTAACCTGAAGTGTATGTAACCCGTGGTACCACTGCACTTCAAAAGGATATTCAGAGAAATAATTTTTTAGAACAGTTATTTAGAAACAATGGCTCAAGTGACACCCCTGGAGTCCCCCACATTCAACAACTCCAAAAGGAAAGTAGTACAACTTCAGAGGGCCAACAATGCCTTTTGCTTTCTAGTCTTGGGATTGGTGTGCGGTCCTTTGGGACACTCAATTTTCTGCTCCATTCATAGGGGATGAGCAGTTGTTTTGGGCAAACTAATGATGATACCAAAAAAAAAAAAGATTCTTTCCCAAAGAGGCTAGGAAAGAATAAGCTACAAAACCATACCATGCTATGCTTATATGAACACATCAGAATTCAGTGAGCCTTCATAGACAGTGGGGCTGTGATGCATGAAGTGTTATTGTGTGTTAAAATTATCCCTCCTTAGTCTTATACAGAATTGCTTTATCCTGCTCTTGAAATTGATTTTAGTAATTTGAAATGCTTCTATCGCAGTTTGAACAGTTCCTATTGCAACAGGAATGGTTGTATTGTGCATTACTACTACTAGTAGTGCATTATTACTACTAGTAGTATTATTACGAGTAGTAATGCACTAGTAGTACTAGTATTTTTTGTATTTTTGTAAGCTTATTTGAATTTATTATATAAATAGAAGTCAGACATAATGTTCTATAAATAAATAATATAAATAGATAATATAATATACCCTTGTTCTAGAGATGTGCATTTACATTTGGTTTGGAGCCCAATTTGGTGCTTTGGAAAACATCCATTCTCAGCCCATGCAAGCCCACCTATTGGCTTCCTGGTTCTGATTAGAGTCCATTCAAGTTTGCTTTATGCCTAACCAGCCCCCCCCTTACACAATCCTGCTCCTTCTCCCCCAGCTGCTATTGTAAAAGCTTGTTTTCTGCTGCATTAGCAGTGACAGCATGGAACTGCTTGGCTGTCCTGGGCTGTCTCACCCCATAATGCTTCACTCTGATAAATATTTTGCAACATAACGACTTTCCTCCAAGAAGGCATTGCAAGTTAGGTGACCCTGGAGAACACCTGTGGCTGTCATATCACTTCGCTTCACTTTAAGAAGTAAGGGCTGCCTGCTGCTATATTTTAAAGTGGTCACAGCTCAGACAAACCCTCTAAGAAGATGATGCCTTCTAGGAACAGCAGAAAGCTGCAGAAAGCCTCTCCTCCTCCCGGAGGGGAGGGGTTGCGATCTGGAGCCGTTCCCGTGCTTCGCAGGGGGCGTTCCAGCCCCTGCTTGCCGTCATTGCTGCCGCGCCACGCTCCCCGGTCAGTCTTCCAATCGGAGAGAAGCTTGGGGCGGGGTTTAGCCGCTCAAATGCGGCGGCAGCAGCTCTTTCCCCTCATGGCGCTGCCGGGTTTCAACGGGTCACCCACCCACCCTTCCCTTTAGTTCATCACTGCGTGCTTGACCTTGCTATGGACCTGTGGTTGGTTGCCTTGGTTGCCCAAGGGGCCTGGTAGGAGTTTTTACCCAATTGGCAAAAACTTGGTTTTTTGCCTACCTCGTAGCAAATCATCACAACTTTCTGGTATTGGCGGTTAGGCACTGGAATATGTTGTTGGTGTATGGAAGGGCAAGGTGTGGCCATCGCCTACCCCTTCACTTTATGGGTATTCCGTTAAAGGAATCTGGTGGTCGTGATCCTGTCTGATGCCCTGCTGGTGGCCATGGCATGAGCCCGGTGACATCAGGGGAGAGCTTACAGTTGTATTTGCATCAACAGACTCCCCCTACTGGTGGTTAACCCTTGTTAGACTCACCCCTCCCTGAGGGGGTGGAGTCAAGCTCTGCTGTTTATCCAGTGCCTAAGCCAATACCTCTCACATGCTGTAATCAATAAAGTTGTGGCCTTTTCTAGCCCATTAACCTAATATACTGTCCTTGTGTCTTTCTTATCCCCAAGCGGGGGGGGGGGGGGGATCCTTGAATCACAACACTCCACCATAGAAAAGGGACAGAGGCATCCTAGAGTCATTGGCAACAGTTACTGCTGGCCCCACTGCAAGCCTGAGGAAGATTGTTCAGCAGAATGTAGGCAGGCCTGATAGTGGTTAGTTGCAGCAGGGGAACAAACTGGCAGACAACAGATTTACTGGTGCTGGGTGGAGGATGCAAATTTACTCCTCTCCCAGTCTGCTGCTTGAGGCAAGAGGTTCATTTTGGCTTATGACAAGTCTGGCCCTTTCCCCCTTCATCTCCACTTGTATCCACTTCACTTCAGTCCTTTGCATTTACCTCTGTTAAGCCTCACTGAACACAATGGAATGTTCTTCTCGTTAAACATACACAGTTTTGTGCTGCATGAGTAGTTTTGATTCTTTCTCATCCATAGCCTTTCACAATTTTTTTCTTCATTAGGCTCCGAGAGGTGAATAACATTTGTAGAGTTGGTAAGCATGTAATTGATACAATGAATGTTGTTGAATCTGCAAATGGGACTATCATGGAAGATTCCCACCCCACCCCCACAATTAGAGAAATTGTAATATTTACCTTGACACTATGTGTATTTCAATTTACACTGACATTTTTAAAAAGCGTTCTGAATGAAAATATAACTACTTTTCATTATCACCAAAAGAAAGATGAAATGAAATATCTCTCTGCAGAAGCAGAAAGCAATGATTATGAAATGTTTGGGGAAAGCTACCAAGAAAACATGTTGAACCATGTGTCTTATAGCAAGAAGGATGCTTCTGCTGGGAAAGAATATTATCAAATATTCCTGTCTGCTTGTTTTTCCATCTCCTCCAGGAGCCCAACTCCCATCCATTATTTATAATCCTGTCATCTCTCCTGGCACTGGCCTTTCCATCTAAACCCACAGATTCAGTCCTCAGCTTAGAATCTTATCTACAGTGAATAAGAATCTGCTCAGTGTATGCAGTGATAACGTCAACTCCCCCACCCCCCCAAAAAACACCCTGAAATATATGTGCTAACTAATCCAACTTAATGTTCATGTCTATCTTTAGCCAAGGTACAGTTTCCTCTAGTGATGCTGTTGAAGTTTGTAATTACCTGGTGCAGAATATAAATTTGGCTGGCTTGGGTGTATTGAGAATATAGCATCCTTTCCCCAAGAAGTCACTTACTGCTGCTAGGAATGTAAACTCTGTGGTTCTGCATAGACGTGGCCATCCAAACAGACCAACATCCAAAGCCAGCTGCCTTGAAAGCGCATGTGCAAAAGTTCTTCAGTAACATTAACAAAAGAAACAAAAAGTGCAGATATGCAGTGTAGGTGCCTGATATTGCAGAAAAGGCAGAAGAGAGATATTAAAGATTGACCAAAGTAGGAAAAAGTTGGTGGCAGGGTTGAGAGATTCAGTTAAGGCATGAGGAGAGGTGGGATAGGTGTGGATGGGCCTTGCAACACAGTTGTACTGTAATATAGGCAGGGGTGGGGAACATGTGCCCCTCCAGATTTTGCTGGACTATATTATCCCTGATCATGAATTATGCTGGCTGTAGCTGATGGGCATTGAGAGTCTAACACCTGGAGGCCACAGGACCCCCACCTCTGATCAATAGTTTGTTAGGGTGTGAAACCTAAGACGCTGGCAAGTTAGCAATGTCATGTAACTTTAAGTAGTCAAGCTCGTTAAGTTGTTAAGTTGCTCAGTATATAAAGAGTGTTTGTTTTCTCTGCGTGGTGTGTGGGGCGTGAAGCAAAAATGTCCGAAAGCTCCGGAGGTGTTTCTGTTATCTTTCTGCAATAAACCTGTCTTTGGAAAGACAGGCTTCCCTGTGTCGTTATTTCTTTGCTGCTGAGACTCTGAAGCTTGTACTGCAACAAGAATCTCTGCACTGGACTTAATTAATGCTCTGCAAAGAGAGCTGTTGCTGGTGGCGCAGCGGAAGCGTTTACTGGACCAGTACACAAACTCTGCTTTGGGCTCCAGAATTCTTATGGTCATTTTAAATATGACTCATCAGAAGGTGATCTCAGGGCATAGGAATAACATGAAAGAGTGATGAGCAGTTGATATAAGATTCTTGGCCAAAATATTTCCTGCTACCTCATTTTCTTCCTCAGCTTTCAGTCTCAGTATATTTGTGGTCGATGTGTTCAGCAAAATTGTTTCTCTCTTAATAATGTTATATGCCACCCCTTCATTGCATTATTTCCCCCACCCCTGGAAGGTCACAGTCTCGTCACTGATTATGGCTTTTAGGTACACACCATGTGCAGCTTAAAATGCAAAGCGGTAACATGACAAGGATGTGCTTCATACAAATGTACCCAACATTGGCTGGAACTCTTTGTTGAGCATGTATCCAGGGGCAAACGTGGGTTATTCCTTGCTTAATGTGTGAAATGGTACTCAGAAAGAAGTGGAGGAGCCAGGTGACTTGATTGAGATAAAAATGGTAAAATACTTGGTACACTAAAATATGATTTAGAAATTATGGTGGTAATGTGATAATGAAGATGACAAGGTAAAGGTAAAGGTACCCCTGCCCGTACGGGCCAGTCGTGTCCAACTCTAGGGTTGTGCGCCCATCTCACTTAAGAGGCCGGGGGCCAGCGCTGTCCGGAGACACTTCCGGGTCACGTGGCCAGCGTGACGATGATGACAAAAGATGATGATGACGAAGATGACAAAAGTTACAATAAATTAAGAGTTCTCATGTGTGTTAGGTCCTAATATAGGGATCTAGTCAATAGATAATTTTCACCAGTGTAAATTACCTTTTGAAAATTAGCTCTCTCTGTAGTCTACCATATATTTCACACTAGAATATTTAGCCACTTGAAGAAACCCTTTGCTATTGATCATTGGTTTCCAAGTGGTCCCCCCCCCTATTGAACTGCTAGGGAACTACTGCATATTGTTTCAACTGAATTGCTTTCTGTATCTTTTATGAAAGATTGAAAATGTGTGTTTGATGGGCATGGTGATTTTAAATGGGATTTCATAGTCTGCAAGTGATAACATTTCAAAAATTCTCTTTCTTTCTTTCTTTCTTTCTTTCTTTCTTTCTTTCTTTCTTTCTTTCTTTTTTTCTTTCTTTCCTGAAGTTAATGTGAAATTATGATGGCCTCTTCCAATAGCAACAACTGCCACCACCAAACAGGGGAGTGGGAAGTATTAATTCAGCTCTGACAGTGAAAAATTGTTCAAAGTGGGATATAATATGTACTTCTGGGCCCAGCCAGCTATTGCTTGCTACTTCATATTTCCTGATGGGAACAGGTTCTTCTAAATCTTTAAGATAATTTCAAATGTTATACATTATCCAGTTAAAATCATTAGGCAGCAGTGAAAGGAAAGCATTCATTCAGTCCTAACAGTGAACAATTGTTCAAACTTGGATACAATATGTCCTCCTGGGCCTAGCCATCTATCACTTGCTATTTCACACTTTCTGATAGGAACAAGTTCTTCTACGTATTTGGGGCACATCAAAAATTATACATTTATTATCCAGTTAAAAGCATCTGGTAGCAGCAGATGTGAAAATCTAGGTCTGAGAGTAGAGCCTTCATCCACCTTTGATCAGGCCATGACTCGATAGCTGGTCCTAAATCATGGGTCAGCAAACTAAGGCCCATGGGCCAGATTAGGCCCAATTGCCTTCTAAATCGGGCCTGTGGATGCTCCGGGAATTGCCGCGTGGATTGCCAGCGCATGGATCGCCAGTGCGTGCGTTCTTTCCCTCTCCCTCACATGGTGGTGCTGGCAGCGCCTGCTCCCTTCCTCCTCCTGGCTTCTCCCTGCCCTGCCTAGAGGAGGAAGGGGGCTGGGCTTTGTTGCTGCCAGCTCCTCTCTGGAGCCCTTTCGCTCGCCGCTCATCATCCCTCCGCCACCATTCATCCCCCCCCAATTTTTTTAATCTGGTCCCCCACAAGGTCTGAGGGACAGAGGACTGGCCTCCTGTTGAAAAAGTTTGAGGACCCCTGCCCTAAACCATTAGTTGAAGACCTGATCATGCAAGCAGAATTTGAGCACAAGAGCAGTAACCAGAATTCCGAAGCATTATTGCCTCCAGAGCCATCATGGCTTGATTTTCTGCTAGTGGATTTTATGTCATGTGAAAGGTCACATAAAATGTGAAGATTAACTGGTTAGGAAGTGTAGGAAGGATGGGACTCAAGTGCTGTATGAATGCAGTCCAAAAAAGTAGCTCCTTTAGAAGTGAGGCCTCAGAGGGGTTAAGGTGAGCAGGCAACAACTGAATGCTGCAGTGTACATCTGGTCATGCTATGCTTCTTAAAAAGGTTCTGTATCACTTAAAGAACATGATACATTTCGATGTCCCAGAGCCAAAACGTAGCAATATTTCATTTGGTTCCCCCCTCTGCAATCCTTTGTTTCTTCAGTATCCTTTCCCCCCTCGAAATTAGTAGACCGGTGTTTGTTCTGATTTAGGCTATAAATTATGGTGTTTGTTTTTTAAATGTAATAACTTAATTTCATCTGCTCTAACACCAAGATCTTATATTATAAACCACATTCAGGAAAACTATGGAAGATATATATTACTTTTAAATTACTTCCTATCTATCTATCTATCTATCTATCTATCTATCTATCTATCTGTCTATCTATATGACAGATTTGTCATGAAATTGTAAAAAGAGGGAGGATGTTTAAAAAATAAATACTAATATGATTGAAGAAATTTTTATTACCTCACAGTGGATCCAAGAACAATTCTTGTGTACTGATAATCATTTTCACATTCATGTTTCCTCCAGGATTTTTACTTTTTTTAATGACCACTCTAAGGATTATTGTCAATCATATATTTCACCTCATGCCGTATTTCAAAGTTTCTGTTATGTTCTCAAGAGCTCTGCAAGATTGAGTCCAGTTATGTCCTAGCAGTCTCTGAATTTTTAATGCATTTTTGCAACAGTTTGCTTACTACAGCTCTTTATTTGTCCAGAACTTTACAAAAACTGTATGCCTTATATTATGCTCAGTAATAATGGCAGCACTATGAGTATAGCTTTGGCCTATTTTTCAGATTCCTCTCCATGTTGGAAGGAATTTAATTACCCCAGGAATCAGAAACATAGTCAAGACTATTCAGTTTGCAAGTTTCCTGGTTCCTATTTGTGTCGTCTCATGCCAGAGTTTCCCCAAGCACAATTAATGGGCATCAATAGGTAATTGCACTCTTTATTGTGCAAGAGGAAGAAAAAAGACAAGATAAGCCATAACATTAGTCCTGCTCACATAACACACATGCACAGGGATTGGGATGGAGAACAGTTGGTCCCATGGGCTCTTCTCCTGACTGCATGCATGTATTCAAAGGTATGAATAGAGCCAACATGTGAAATTCAACATTGTTCAGCTAGCAGAGGAACATACACTGTACATTTCCAAACACAATTCAAAGTGTTGGTGCTGATCTATAAAGCCCTAAACGGCCTCGGTCCAGTTTACCTGAAGGAGCATCTCCACCCCCATTGTTCAACCCGGACACTGAGGTCCAGCGCCAAGGGCCTTCTGGCGGTTCCCTCCCTGCGAGAAGCGGAGTTACAGGGAACCAGGCAGGGAACCAGAAGCCCTCCCATTCAGATAACAAAGAAATAAACAACTATCTGATGTTTAGAAGACATCTGAAGGCAGGGAAGTTTTTAATGACCGATGTTCTAGTGTATTTTTAATCTTTTGTTGGTAGCCACCCAGAGTGGCTGGGGAAACCCAGCCAGACCAGCAGGGTAGAAATAAATTATTATTATTATTATTATTATTATTATTATTATTATTATTATTGGCATAAAATATCTCCCCATGTACTTCTAAATCTGCTCTTGAGAGGGCCTTTCAGAGCATATTTCATGGGAGGATAGGTGAGTGCAAATGGGAGAAGAGGAACTTGCAGGGTTCCCGATCACGTGGGGGGGGGAGCCTTCACATGTAAAGAGTTACACATGTAGGATAGATCATGCTCTTCCTCTGAAGGTCAAGGTGTAAGCACATATTCCCTGTGCACGTCATGCAGTGGGAACAGGGCTAATATGCACATGAATGCACGTTTCATGGATATATGCCTTCCCTTAGTCATTCAATATCTTTTGGTAGGCACAGAGGCTGAATTTCTTAACAGAGATGAGAAATGGAAAATGTTTCACAAGGTTACTTCTTTCCACTGATTTCTTTTGGGTGCTCTAGCTAATTTCTTCACCAGCAGGTGATATTCACTCAGAAAGAGCTCTGTTGTCCTCTATCTCTGGTTCCAGCTTAAACTGTCTCCCTCCCCTGGTATTCTCTAAGTGCGCAAATCTAATTTCCTCCCCAGAGGGTGATCACAGTGGTGTGTGTGTGTGTGTGTGTGTGTGTGTGTGTGTGTGCGCGCGCGCGTGTTTAAAGCCTTCTGTTCTTATCTTCTAGCAATATTCACACTTTCTGTTTTGCAGTTGAGCCCTAGTCATCTGAAAAAGTGGAGGTGGGTTCTCGACAGACATGCACTGAAAGTAGCTGATTCTAAAATTTGAGAAGGTTGGGGGGGAGAAACACTCCATGGCAGTTTGGTGTTTTCATTTCTGATAGTTTATCCAATATCTAAATTGGTAGCAGCAGGTATCTGATCTGAAAATAAATTGTTTTCCCCCGTTACACCTCAACCTTAGTATCGTAGAATTGCCAGCTGCCTGCCTCTCTAGTTGCTTTAAAGACAATCCTATTGAAGAAAGGAGTCTGAATTAAGATACTGAAATATTTTGCCTGTTTCTTGAATGGGAGGGATAGCAATTGTTGAAATAAATATTTCAGGAAGGCTATTTTTCTTCTTTATGAATATCCATTTATAGGCTCTGTTATATATCTTAAAAATAGGGCTAATTCACATATAACAAAGGAATGTTTTATATAAAAATACTGAACATGGGGGAACAGGAGTCCCAAACAGAGAAAACTATTATGATGATGCAAGATTTCAACAATGGCAGGTTTGGTTACATGAGCTGAAAATCATGTCTTGAAAGAAACATGAAAACAATGTTATGGTTTCAGGAAGAAAATGGTGTACAAAATAGCGATAAAGTATCATCTGTTTATACTGAATTAATAATTTGGAATAAGTTGAAGTATAACCCAGACAATTTCCTGGACATGGGAAACTCAGCCTAGCTCAGGGGTAGGCAGCCTAAGGCCCATGAGCCACAAGCCTCCCATGGGGGTTGTTTAACCGGCCCATGAGCCACCCCCGAACTGAGCTACTTGCTTGGTAAGTCCCCATGTGCTGTACTAAACTGGGGCAGTGCAGCAAGAGGACTCGCTTCCGTGGTGCTGGAAATTGCATCTGCGCATGCGCAGATGCTGGAAATCATGTCTGCGCAGACACAGATGCAGGAAAGTGCGTCTGCGCAGATGCCAAAAATTGCAGGCACGCGCGCTCACGCGCATGCGCAATCCGGCCCACAGAGGGATCTCCACTGGAGTGAACCGGCCCAGGCAAGGTAAACCTTGCCGACCCCTGGCCTAGCTTAATTAGCTTTTGACACTCACTGATTCCAATGGATCAGAAGTGTCTAGTACATGACTTAATGCACACTGTTCTGGCCCCAGTTTTAACACACCGAGCCTTGATTAAATTCTAAGACTTACTGGCTACAGGAATTTAGAAGTGTCCATCACCCACTATCTCATAACAATACATAACAAAGTAACAAACAAAAACAATGCCCACCCCAAGTTTAAAAGGCCATAGATTGCTTAATTATCCAAAGGCCTGGGAATGTTTTTTCCTGGTGCTTTAAGATAGGCACTGTATTTTTTGCTCCATAAGACGCACCTGACCATAAGACGCACCTAGTTTTTAGAGGAGGGAAACAAGAAAAAAATAAGATTCTGAACGAAACAGTGGATGTATGATTTTTGTGGTTCATGCTGTGGCCACAGACATGCTATGTGATCTGATGGTGAATTTGGGGTGACCCAATGCAAAAATCCTGAGGAACCATGTGCTTTTGCCTCCCTCTCCCAGGCAGCCTCCTCTATCTCTAGAGTCCCTTATCTCCCTCCCGATCCCTTATTGATCAGCTGCTCAGTGGCTTTGTTTCAACACCCCCTTCCCTCTTTCTAAAAAAAGAGCACTATCTGCTTTTTGCCCCTGGGCAATTCGGCTCCAGGGACCATGCATTCACTCCATAAGACGCACAGACATTTCCCCTTACAGTGGTGCCCTGCAAGACGAAAAACTCGCTAGACGAAAAGGTTTTGCGGTTTTTGAGCTGCTTCGCAAGACGAATTTCCCCATGGGCTTGCTTCGCAAGACGAAAATGTATTGCGTTTTTTGCAAGTTTGTTTCCTTTTTCTTAACACCGTTAATACAGTTGTGACTTGACTTCGAGGAGCAACTCATAGAACACGGTGTGGTAGCCTTTTTTGAGGTTTTTGGTGATTTTTGAAGCTTTTCCAAAACTTTTCCGACACCGTGCTTTGCAAGACGAAAAATTCGCTAGACGAAAAAACTCACGGAACGAATTAATTTCGTCTTGCGAGGCACCACTGTACTTTTTAGGAGGAAAAAAGTGCGTCTTATGGAGTGAAAAATACGGTAGGTCAGCCTCTCTGGGGAGAGCATTCCACAAGCAGGGAGCCACCCACTGGACCTCTCACAGAAGAGAAACATGAAGAAGGGCCTCAAATGATGGTCTAAGTCGGTTCACAGGGAGAGAGGCAGTCCTTGAGGTATTGCCATCCTGAGCCATTTAATGCTTTACAGGTCAAAACTAGCACTTCGAATGGGGCCTGGAAAATAACTGGTGCCAGCGCAGTCAGACCATGATTAGTGTAATGTGCTCAAACCATCTTGTCCCAGTGAGCAACCTGGCCACCTCATTCTGCACCAGCTGAAGTTTCCGAACCCTCTTCAGACACAGCCCTACATATAATGCATTGCAATAATCTAACCTAGAGGTTACCAGAACATAGACAACAGTAGTTAGGCTATCCCTGTCCAGATAGGGGCGTAGCTGGACCACCAACTGAAGGTGATGGAAGGCACTTTGTGCCACTGAGAGCACCTGAGCCTTCATTTGACAGCAAAGGATCCAGAGGGACCCTCAAGCTACTCCTTCAGAGGGAGGAGAGCCCCCATCAAGAGCAGGCAACCTCTCATTCATCTGGTTTAGGGCCCAGATAAGTTGCTGTGTGGGACCTCTGTTATAAGCTTTCTTCTATCTGACTGCACGAGAGGAAAGCTTCAAAAGCACTGAAGGGCTGTAGCAAGAGACACACAGAATTGTTGCTCATAACTGAATCATACTTTCAGTGTTGTGATGTAAACCACGGGAAGCAATCCAGCCAAACTGAGCACTTCTTGGACCCACAAATTTCATGCTTAACTCTTTTCCCATTGAGATTGCTTAACTTTGGCTGGATTGTTCCTTTGTCTTCACAGTGGCAGCTAAATGGCATGTTTTAGGAATCACGCTTTTTTTTGGCAGATAAGTGCTCAAGAGATGTTGGTGCAGCTAAAACAAGTGTTCACTTGTCACAAATTCACATGACATTCATTACTGCAATGTTAGTCATGATGATGCACTAATGTAGCTGTAATATGAATGCAATTTCATTTTAAGAAATCCTACAACATCCTCCATCTCTTGTCTTGACTTAGTCAAGGATGTCTGCCTGTGCCTGTCTGGATTTGGCTGCCTTCTAGTATCTTTGATGTACATGGTAGAAAGAGACTTGGTAAGTAGATACAAGTGTTTAGGGATGAGCAGAGCTGCCCTTCAGCCACTTAATTCAGATGTCTTTTATTTGGTTCAGGTTCAGTTCCTTAGTTTCGTTTAATGTGCCCTTCATCCACTGCATGTATTTAAATTTAATTAGGTTCAATCTTATTAGGCTCAGAGAGGGATTGTTCGCACCTCACCAATAAAATAAAATAAATTCAGCTCTTTGATATTTTAGTTTTAAAATGCCAGAAACATTTTTCGCTCCTTTTATACGGCCTAGGACCCTCGTACCTACGGGACCGCCTCTCCTGGTATGCCCCACAGAGAAACTTACGGTCTTCAAATAAAAACATCTTGAAGGTCCCAGGCCACAGAGAAGTTAGGCTGGCCTCAACTAGAGCCAGGGCTTTTTCGGCTGTGGCTCCGATCTGGTGGAACACTCTGTCACAAGAGACCAGGGCCCTGCGGGACTTGACATCTTTCCGCAGGGCCTGCAAGACAGAGTTGTTCCGCCAGGCCTTTGGCCAGGGCACAGCCTGACTCCCTCCCTCGGCAATCTTCGCGGAGCTCTGGCCCAATGGTTGCCAGTGGCCTGAATTAATTAATTTTACAATGAATGATTTTAGAGTGTTGTTTATGTTATACTTTTATACTGTTTTATTGTTGTTAGCCGCCCTGAGCCCGGCTTCGGCTGGGGAGGGCGGGATATAAATAAAATTTATTATTATTATTATTATTATTTTGATAGTTCTCAAAAGGTAGATTTTTATCTTAAAGTATGCTTTTGCCAGCTCTGAAGCTCCCTGCCAAGCATGTAGGATGTGTCAAAGCCTGATCTCATATTAAAGCAAAAACAACCTTCAAGGGTCTACATCTTGTGAAGTCACATTAACTGCACATGCAGATAAAGTGCTCTGCCATTTACTGGCTGCCAGTCTACAAAGACAGCATGGATACTATTTTGAAGCTGGGCTGATAGTTTTGGATTCACATTCCTATTCAGGAAGCTGAGGGGGTCAAGTAACTCTCCAGGGCCGGCTCTACCACTAGGCTCTACCACTCAGGCAGCAGATGCAGCAGCAACTTCCTGCTGTTCCTCCCAAGGACACCTGGCCATTCCCCTCTGTTGGAGGATGAAGTTAGGTATGACAATCCTGCTGCCTCAGCTGTTATGAGGGACACTAGCCCACCACCGTGATGTGTAGCGTAAAATTGATAATGCAGAGTTTTAAAGAATAAAAGCTTTACTGAGTTAAAATAAACTTCTTCAAAAACAACATGGTTCCAAACAGTTTGACTGAGATTCCATACTGACTCTGCTCACAACTGAAGCAGACTGACTCTGACTGAAAAACTTCAGAGAGCACAAAAGAGAAACTGGCTGCTAAGTCACATGCCAGAGTGACTCAACAGTTAGCAGTTAGTCCTGAATAACTTTTGTAGGCCCAAATTATTGTGCAGTCCCAACACTTCCCAGCCTGCTTCTGCTCTCATGTGTCTTTGCCACATGACACACCGGTGTTGAACTGAAATTCAACCACCAGTTCAGGCAGTTTCTGTAGGTAGAAAGAGGAAGGCTTCTTATGTTGCTGTGCATGAACCTGATGTTTTGCAAGATGGCAGTATATATAAATAAAGTTGTGGCATTTCCCCCTTCACCTCAGGCCAGCATGCATGGAGATGGGACTTGCTTGTATACCCATGCCCCCTCCACACTAGTGCTCCCATAGCACCACAGAATCATGGAACTGTGGAGTTGCAAGGGACTGCAGGGGTAATTGAGTCCAACCCCATGCAATGCAGGAATCCTTTGCCCAACACAGGGCTTGAACTCACAACCCTGAGAGTAAGAGTCTCATGTTCTACCGACGGAACTATCCAGGTCATGTTCACACTGAATGTCTGAAAAGGTCTGTGATAGGAACAAAATGAGGGAGTGAAGTAAATTAGGGGGCCAATTTTGAAGAAGACACACCAACACATTACATGTTCCTGTACCCTAGCAGGATGTGGAGCAGGAGAGGTGATGACACAGAGTAATGCTAGAATGAGATAATGTCAAGTGTTCCAACAGGTTAAACCTGACCCATGCAATATACCGTATTTTTCGCTCTATAAAACACACCAGACCACAAGACGCACCTAGTTTTTGGAGGAGGAAAACAATAAAAAAATATTCTGAATCTCAGAAGCCAGAACAGCAAGAGGGATCGCTGCGCAGTGAAAGCATCAATCCCTCTTGCTGTTCTGGCTTCTGGGATAGCTGCGCAGCCTGCATTCGCTCCATAAGACGCACACACATTTCCCTTACTTTTTAGGAGGGAAAAAGTGAGTCTTATAGAGCAAAAAATACGGTACATTGTTCATTCCAAATAGGCATGCCAAAAATACAGATATGCATGCTAATGCATGAGGATAACACTCTCATATCTCTTAAGAGTTATGAAAATCCAGCAGTTTGCATTGCACCAGCCCCAAGGCCAGTGAAAAGTTGTAGATCCCTGTCTCTTTAAAAAAACAAACAGAGAAAGAGAGAGCGATAGTGGTAAATGTGACATTCCTGAATACTTTCTGTATGGTAAGGTTTCCTGAACCACTTCAAAACATACTTCCCTGTGTGGTCTGTGGAAGTAGCTTACCTTTGGCTGGTTTAAAGTTGACCCTGAATTTTGCTTTTTGCTTGTTAATTGTCTGAGCACTGTTCACAATCAATTGTCGGGAAAAGGTACTCAAGCCTGAGGCTGAAAAGGAGCAGCAGGAAATGGTGATGCTGGAGTTCAGGTTTGTTTTTGCTCCCTCTTGTGAGGCTGCTGGCAATTCTTCTGTAAGTCAGTGTTTGTACTCCCTCTACCAAGGCCTGAAGCCATCATAGTGGGATGCTGCAGCAGAGCAACAGGAAGGCTTTATTGGATTTGATCGATTAGCTGCTGTTTTTGAGGCAACCTGCCTTGTGAGGCTCACCAAAGAACCAGATGAGACAATCTGACTTGTGGGTGTAACTCAGTAAAACCTATTTGCAATGCCAACGTTTGCAGAGGTTCAGATGGGCAACAGCGACAAATAAAAGCTTACAATGAAACAAATAAAACTTACTTTTTTTAATCAATAGAAAGGACCTAATTTTGCCTTACTGAAGGCACTAGAAAGCTTCAGTCCTTATAGGATTATCCCCTGGTATGGGGATAGTCTAACATGCAGTTGCAGCTGGGCACTGCATGCTGGGAGGTAGCAAGCTGCAGAGAGAGATTGACCTGGCTGAGCAGTGGTTGACAGGCCATAACAGAGCAGGTGTGTGGTTACTGAGAGGAAAGAGGGGTGGCCAAGTGAGAACCGCCCTCTGTTTGAAGGGCTTTCAGAGGACCAGCTTCTTTTTTGAAATACAATGGTACCTTGGTTCTCGAACTTAATCCATTCTGGGAGTCAGTTTGACTCCCGAAACAGTTCAAAAACCAAGGTGCGGCTTCCGATTGGCTGCAGGAACTTCCTGCAGTCAAGCAGAAGCTGCGTTGGACCTTCAGCTTCCAAAAAATGTTTGCAAACTGGAACTTCTGGTTTTGTGGCGTTCGGGAGCCAAGCCGTTTGAGAACCAAGGTACCACTGTAGTCCTCCATCTCAAGGGCTGGTTTAAAGAGAAATAACCACAAGGAAGGAGAATAGGGACCCTAAATTTGCCCATAAGCAGTTAGCAGCTTAACAGTAGACTGAGCAGATACACAGGCAACCAGGTCACAGCCTTCCCAACTATGGTAATATGTGTTCTATTTCTATTTAAATTATTCTATTAAATTCTATTTAAATTATTCTATTAAATTATCCACCCACCCACCCACCCACCCATCCATCCGCACACATAGAAAGCAACATTTGTGCCTTTTATGCCTATCTTTGTACTCTTGCTCTGCTCCAGGTGATTCTGGTAGATGATTCTGGTAGATATTGTTGGTTCTGGTCATACCAGGTCAAGGTAAGGCAAGAAATATTTAAGCCATTACTAGATTTGCAAATAAGACTCACACAAAAGCGAGTACTCTTATGTATCCTTTGGTCAGCCAATGGTCTCGTTAACTCAGTTTTCCTGTTAATCCAAATTACTAGAGATAAGATACTTTATGGCCCACAGAGACCTGGGAAAGCTTTAGTTGACAGTTGTTAATTAGCTGTACCATGAATCTACACACATCATAAAAGGTTATATTCTAGCAGAGTGGACACCAACCGGCTGTTGGGAAGTTCTTCCTAGGAGGCTGCACTTATTGCTGAACATCTGGTGCCAGGGTCAGTCAGAGGTGGAGAGGGGGCAGGAGGGCCATTTGGTCTCTGCCCCGAGCTCAAAGGGGGGCTCATATTTAGACACTTGTTGATTTTGGGGGCATTTGATAAGTTTTGAAAATTGTTCTTATGTGATTCAAATCACACACGCGCACACACACACACACACACACACACTCCGCTTAGAGCTGCAAATTGAACCAAATAAGAGAAGTGATTTGGTGTATCTATATATCTCAATATCTGCTAACTGATATAGATTTTGTCATACTGAGGAGATAAAAAATGGTCTCATTTGGTTTCATGTGTCATCATTATTAAATTTTTGTTATGGCTAGGGACCTGAAAAGCTGGAAGTGGCCCAGCCCCCTCAGCGCCTCTGAGAGAGCCTGTCAGGTAGTAAGAGCTTGTAAAACCAAGAACAATGCCAGCAATTCTACTGTCACCCAAAGCTTCGGGAGAAAGGGGACAGAAATCTGGATTCTAAGGAGTGGGTTGATAGTACTAGAATACACGTCTTACAAGCATTTGAAAGAAAATCTTCCATTAATTATTGCAATTCTATCCATTACACACCCACACCCACCTCTGTTTCTTGCTTTTTGCCAAGATGGAGAGTGGAGCTACCTCTAGTGAGCAGTGGATCCAGGCTCTAAAACTGCCAAAGGCCCCCCTGACTAATAACAGAGCAGCTGTCACTTTCCAAGGCATGCCCAAACTGGTCATAAGTGACCTTAAATTGCTGTTCCATGTCCTGCCTCTTCCGGATTATGGGAGAACTCCTAGGATTTATTTCCGAAAGATCTTTAGAACTCAGGATGTTGAAGTAAACCCCCATGGAACCAAATTTCTATTTAACATTATCCAAAAAGTTATCCTTGACAGAGAGCTGTAGTAGATTACTGTACAGATATGAGAGAGAAGTATATTTGACACAGCAGGACATCGACATCTATTGTTATGCTGTCAAAACTCCCATAGGGAATTTAACTGTAGCTCTCATTATTGTTATGCATTTCTCTATTTTCTCCAGTTAGACCCCTTTGAATCCATCCAGCCTACCCATAACATGACTAATGAGAATGGGTAGCTGATAATGTTTCATGTTGCCACATTCCCATATATATTGTTTCCACTTGTGTGCGCAGTTCTAGTGGTTACACTTTGATAAAGATTTAAAAAACGTACAAATCTAATTTCTACATACAAAATCCTAGAGACTGGTGATATATCATGATGAGCAAAATTACTCTTTGCCAGTACAGTGAACTAGTTTATTGTACCAGACTACATTTATTTAATGCCTGTCATGCAGTGCTTCAACAAAGTGCTTAATGCATTCTACAAATAATTCTAATCTGCTCTAAGATAATGTCATACTTTATGTTTAAGGTGCAAGTTTCATTCTACAGCCAAATCTAAGATGCCATTTAACAAGCAGGCATGAACCATCAGGGTTCCCAATTCTGGGGATGCCGTTGTGCATGCAACTATATGCGCAGAAGCCCCGGCTGTAGACCTCTGTGTTCTGGAGAGGGGAAGAGTCCATGATGTTGGGGCAGGGCTGCTCAACACGGTCCCATTCCTTGCTCCTGTATTGCTCAACACAGGCACAAAGAACACCTAAACAGGAGTATATAGGACTCATGGGTGTCCATGTTGATGGTGGGCAAGGGGGTGTATGTATTTATTTTGCAGTACACACACACAGACACCCATCCAGTTGATCAACAAGAGGCCTGGAGAGATCTCTGAGACCACTACTATTGAGAGTAGCCACCAGACTTGAACTCTGCATTTTTCTGGAGGAGAGCTTCCCTGGATTAGCAGGCAGCTCAGATGAATGCTTCTTTTTCTGATCTAATGCTTCTGCTTCTGCAAATGTTAAAAAAAACCCTGAAACCCTAGAAATACAACAATAATATAAACACAGGAATTGTGGTGCTTTTTGTGATCAGGTGCTGAACAGGTTGGAGGTGCTGCTTGACTTAGCCCTGCTTTTAGAGGGGCAGGTAGGAACCCTGACAAAGAACAGAATAAAAAATAGTCCAGCAGGAAAAGAAGGTGGGGGTTAAGCACAAAGCAAGGCAATCTATCCCCAGGTAACCAATGTTCATTGCTCATTCCGCAGATGTAATCTCACTGTAAGTGACCTGAACAGAATTAAGTAATGTGTTGGCTCAATTAAAGCAATCACAAACATTTTCTGTGAAAGCATCCGAAGATATTATGTAATACCCAATATACCAATACTAAGTGAAACATGGTGGACTAAACAATTCAGAGTATCTGAGAGTTCACAGAAAATTATTGTGAATATTGTCTTACAACTCAAGCAGTTTGCAAGATCAAGCAACACCAAGAAATAACTTGAGGTCAATGCCACTTGATCTCTCAACATATGAGGACTTGCATTGAATATCTGAAGCATCACATTTTGGTTTTGGATCTTTCTTCATCTGGTATCCTTCTGTGTCCTTCTATCTCAGACATGGCCAACGTGGTGAATTACAACTTCTGTCAGCCCTAGCCAACATGCTTCATTGGTCAGAGATGATGGGCACTGCAGTACAGAAACTTACCTGTTGGCTCCCCGTCAGTGCACCACACCATTGCAAAGTCTCTAGGCGTAATCACTTCAAAGAGCGGAGTCTCAAGCATGCTCAAGTCTGCAGTATAAAAAATGTAGTGTGTATACCTTAGAAGCTGTAACACACGAGGGCTCATCAGAAACAGCTGAGTAATAGATCAATGATAAATGTAGGCTGTTGCTCTTTGTAGCATCACATACAGTTCACACAAAGAGTCCCACTGCAATAGAAAAAGCAGTAAGTCTTTAAGTTATGTCTGGTTTAGACTTGGGATGCTCTGTGATGACCTTCAGATGGAGGTCAACTTTTAATAGGTTCTTCCTGCCAAAGATGCTGAGCCCTCCCCTCAGGCAGCAGCACAGGTATTCAGACAGCTGAACTTTCGATACAGGCTCTTAGTAAGCAACATCAGGGGGCAGAAATACAAGCTAGAGGGAAAACGCAATGAAAGAAAGAGCAGCACCTTTAACATGCCTATAGAAGGAATGGATTTCCTTGCAGGACGTGCTTAATGGAGCTACAGGAATAGCATGGTGGAAGAGAAGAGCAGCAATATCATGGGCAGAAGGGATCACACAACATGTGGATAGCTCGGTCAATAGAGCATGAGACTCTTATTCTCAGGGTCGTGGGTTTGAGCCCCACGCTGGGCAAAAGTTTCCTGCACTGGGTTAGATGACCCTTGTGATCCCTTTTAACTGTTCTGTTCTGTTCTTCAGCCACCTTTGTTTCTGTGAAACATGTGAAATATTTAAGAAAACTAACTCTGCTTTTCTTTCACTTGGTTGAAGGAGTAGAGCTAGTACTTCATGCAGCCCTTGGCCCAGTTTCAAAAGCTTCTGCAAGTTTATTGGTCTGATCTCTGGCAATAGAGATCTGCCTCTCCTTCCCTTCTGCAGCCTGCTGGCTGGAACTGTGTGCTACCTTACATTACCCAGAACTTGATGTAGGCTAGGAATCCAGAGCAGGTGAGAATAAGCTGTTTATAGCATTTGTACCCTGCTTTTTAGTCAACCTATGGTAACCAACTGGTACAACTCAGGGGCAGGAGGTACCTGATGGAACTGATCAAGGCTGATGAAATGATACGTGCTTCCCATCTCTTTCACTGAGGCAGCCTGATGGAATGGCTGCCCCCAAATGACAGTTGAGGGAGAGGAAGGCTGATGGAGCTGGCCTGCCAAAACGAAGTTGATGAAGCGAGCTGTGGTTCGCAACTTTCCCACTGTGATCATCTGGAAAGTGTTCAGAGCAGGAAGGGTAAAGAAGTAAAACTCATTGTATCTGAAAGTGAACTTTTCATCATGACCATCACTGCCACTTCCCCACCTGCTTTCAAAAAGATGCTACCTTATATCAAGATAAACAGCATTCCAGGCTTCTCTTGGTTTGTATCCATACCCTTTGGAGTAGCCTGACAAAGTCTTGCACTGTATCCCTGCAATAAATCTCTCCAGATATCAGATTCAGGTAATGTGTATGTTGCAAGCGTGAACGTGTAAAATCATACGTCTATTTCACCATCTGCGGTGCGTTCTTTGAACTTCACAAACCTGTCTTGGCCTTCCCATCGCCCAATTATTTCATTTGAAAGTACTACTGCAATACTAATTTTGAGTCAATTTCCAAAGATGTGTGAGGATAAGTGGAAATTATGTTATGTGACTCAAATGAGAAGTTTTGCATCAGATAAGTTGATTGAAAATTGAATTAATGGAACCAGTGCACGTTCCCATGGCCTGCAAATGAATAAATAGGGAAAAGGGAAGTATAAGAGAAATAGACTGGTTTCACAACCTTTAGATATTGCACTAAATTAAAAGGGCAGATATCTTCTCTTATATTGTGGTAATTATATGCTGCTAAAGGGATTAATAAATTACTAAACATGTGTTTTACTGCCCATCAAGACAAATGGAAACTACACAGGCACAAGGTCAGAATGATCTGCACCTTAATGAAATATGAGTCAGAGCTTCAGAAATAAATGCTGGAGAAATCCTAAGCTAACAGTTCCTCAGGAACTACCTTAGCTATGTTTGAACCCTTCATGAACTATATTTGATTCTTATACAAAGGGTTGAGTATTCTGATTGGAACAATTCATACAAAATGGAACTTCCTAATGGCTGTGTTACTTTGCACATAATTGGTTCTGTTGCAATATCATAATTTTACTTACATCCATATATAAATGGTATACATAAGCCCTACTCAGAGTAAGGCTTAAAGCAGGGACATGGACCACCTGCAGAAGGACAATTATTAGTGGGTAAACTAACTATAACATATCAGGAAAAGCCTACTGTCAACAGGGCAACATACCCTGCCAGTGGAAAAGAGGGTACAACTGTAGCACCTCCCTCCTTACCCTGGCCACACCCCAAGGGTGAGCAAGGAGGCCTTCCTGTATCACCACCCCAGTAGAAAACAAATAAACTACAAATTAAAAATAGTATTAAATCATTTAAATTCAAACAATTTCCCCCAGAGAATTCTGAATACTGTAGCTCTGCAAAGACGGTCTATAGATCCCCAAGGGAAACAAACTCTCAGCCCTATTATTATTATTATTATTATTATTATTATTTGTATACCACCATTCGTTTGTAGATCTCAGAGCACTTCACAAACTGCACATGAAAGCTCATACCAATAACAAACTTAGTTGGTCTCTAAGGTGCTACTGGAAGGAATTTTTTTTATTTTGTTTTGACTATGGCAGACCAGCACAGCTACCTACCTGTAACTAAAACTAAAACCTGCAAGTGTTACTAATCACATTTAAAACCAATTCATGAACCAAGAACCTGTACATTGACCACTAATGAAACATATGTTGTAGATAATTCCCCACATTTCTTATGCTATTTTTGTGCTATACAAATGAAATGAGAAAACTTGGTATACTTGTGTGTATATCATTATTCTTGTTTATAAAACCAGAAAACCCAACCCCCCCAAAAAAAACCCAAAAACCATGTGCAGTACATCTTCCTAGGGTTCCCAACTCTCCTGTTTGCTCAGCTGAGTTTTGTTGGCTTACCTCTCCCCATAGTTAAGGTCATCCTCACTGATTAGAATGCCACTTAATGTCTGCAGAGAATTTGCTCTATGCAAATAATTGACAGCCATCTGGAATATAGACGGTCGATGCATGAAGGTGCATCAACCACCACGTCCGCTGTTGGCTCAGAGATGGAAAGCATCAATTAATAGTATATATTTAAATTGTTGGTAAATGTTTCAGCCTTGCTCTTGTGCAAATCAGACCCAACCGGTACATTGTAGTGGAGCTTGAAGCAACATAAGAAATGCAGTAATGATAACAGCTGTTCCTTTCAGTCAAGGCAGCAAGGTTGCAACGTAAAACAATTAAGCCTGGTATTTTAACAACTGGCTTGCTTGGGACAAGGAAGCACAGACAATACTTTGAGTACGTTGTTGACCTTTTCTGTGGATCTGATGAATGGAAGCCTGCAAAGTGAAATATTTATTGCATGATGATTATTTTTTTTCCCCGAGGCTGGTTATCTTTTCCACTGTCAAGTACATCTTATTTGCTAACTATCCACCAGGCATTTAGACTGTACTGTTCAGCTGCAGTAATAAAAGTCAGAAATGAGATGGTGATTTATTCTCGGGCGAATTTCAGCGTGTATGGACAATATATCTGAATCAGTGTCAGAGCAGTACATTCTCTGTTAATTAGTCAAAATGGCTGGGCATTAATTTCCAAGGCCATCTTCAGGTAACTACTGCTTTTCATTGTCTTATGGAGAAACAGGGCGGGTATAATAAATCTACTCTCCCCTTTTCCTATTTTAGCTCTTCAAAGGCCAGGTATGCCATTTGAACATACTCTGTCCTGGCAAAGCATCACAGTGTTTGGACAAAAAGAAAATGGCACCTAAGGCTCCCCATTTGATAGAAGTGCAGCAATGTGGTTTCATCAAATGTTACTCCTTCGCAGATAACGTTAAAAATGATTGTCCTTGTTTGCTCCTGGGGGAATGTTACTTTCTTTTAATTTCCTTCAAATCCCTACAGAGTTATCCCCTCCCCTTATCATGCCTTACGTTTGAGTATATGCAACATATTGAGAGACAGCTCTCTGAATTTTAAATTGACTGGGGTGGTGGTGGGAGGGAGTGATTTTGGGTTTTCTTGATCCAGTTAGATAAAGTGAGCAGGAGTAGAAACAAAGACATGAAATAGGAAATAAGATTCTCCCAGCTTTATGTCCATCATAGAGTGCTTAGTTGCCATAGGGAGCATTTTGGATAAACAAAGGCATGCCCAGACATATGGCTGGCACTGTATGGTTTGCTGGCCAATATTAGTAAAGAGGTGTTATTCCTAATCAGAACAGACACTGGTATCTTTCTCATGCAAATTGTAACTTCTAACCAGCACTTCCCGAGTCATTACAATCCCAGTGATGAATTCTCCCTGACAATATGGAGTTGCTAGGCAACCCCCATTGGTCAGCTAGTTCTTACTAACAGAGCAGTCTTTTAAAGCAGGGTGGTGATTTCTTTCCTTTTCTATTTCCTTTTCTCTTCCTTTTTAGAAGCAAGCTGTCATTTCAAATGTGATTATGAATTTGTTAGGATGAGGATTTAGATGAACCGAAAACAATTGGGCACACTAGTTCCCGCAATAAAATCCCCGTCCTTTCCACATTGGGACCCATTCCCCCCCACCCACCCTACAGCAACTGTGGCATGCCTGAGCATCTGAGGACATTAATTAGCATGTTGTTAGGATGTAAGGGATTTTAATGGCATAACTGGAAGGTCGCCCACATATCCCTAGAAAATTATAAGCAGAGATTCTCTAGCTAAAATTGATAACCAGATGGATAAGTATGAAGCTAATGTTCTTTCTTCGGGGGCCAGAATGTCAAAGTGAATATCTAATTAGGTTTTTCTTTCTCCTGAGTGGCTTTCCTGAACCACAGAGAGCAAAAATAAATCAAGTATCAGTTTAAAAAATGCCTCCAAAAGAAAAAAAGGGGGGAAACAAGCAAGCATAAAAGTCATTTAAATTTATATTAGAAAAACAGGGTGAAGAGCCGAAGCTCTGCTATTATAAGAGATAAGAGTAAATAAGGTCCCTGCCTCATTTTAATGCAGTCTGAAATATAATAAAGCGTGATTTACATAGGAAATCAGAATGCACAGTGAAGTTCTGATCAATGTCCAAACTTCTGGGATGTCTGAGTGAAAAGCTTTATGGTTATGCCACACAGTAAAGAAGGTGAGCTGGCAGTTGACAGCATGAGAGCTAGAGCAGGATTTACATCCACCTCAGAGGTGGGTATAAGTTCTAAGACTTTCAGACCCGAGTTTCCCTTTGTAAACTGGGAATAAGGCTTCATAAGCTTTCACCCATCTAAAGTTAGCTGCATGGGAATCCCATTGAAATCAATGGGCTTTAATTTTGTTATTTCCTACACTAGAGCCAGTGTGGTGTAGTGGTTAAGAGCGGTAGTCTCGTAATCTGGGGAACCGGGTTAATGTCTCTGCTCCTCCACATGCAGCTGCTGGGTGACCTTGAGCCAGTCACACTTCTCTGAAGTCTCTCAGCCCCACTCACCTCACAGAGTGTTTGTTGTGGGGGAGGAAGGGAAAGGAGAATGTTAGCCGCTTTGAGACTCCTGAAGGGGAGTGAAAGGCGGGATATCGAATCCAAACTCTTCTTCTTCTTCTTAGTTTAGTTGAATAGGACCCGTGGTGTTATTGTGAAAAGAAGCGCAATGGAAGGTTAGGTATTTCTGAGCAGGAGTTGCCAACCTTGTTGGGCCCTTGGGCACATTTGCACACCAGAGAAACTGTTGTGGACACCACACACACTGTGACCAAGTGTACAGCTAACCTATTCTATTGGCTAAAACAAAATGTTTCTTCCGAGCCTCATTTCAGAAAGATGAGGATACCGTGTGTGTTTGTATGTGCCCACAGGCCACCCCTGTTTTACAATCTTGCCATGAGCAGCACAGACAGCATGGGTTTAAGCTTGAGTCTGAAAAGAACTCTGGGCTCACCTGTGGCATCGGGTTGGGCTTACAGTCTTGCCTGCCTGTATGGCATAGTGTCATGAATTGGCTGGATGTGGAGGAGTGGTGGGAGGCACCAGCTGGGGAGCCCCAAGGGAACCTCCAGGGAAAGAAGACTCAGAGCCTAGGGATTGGTGGTGGATGACGATGTGTGGTCAGAGGGAGAAGGAGGAGCAGATTGGTAGGAGGAGCTGTCAGAAGCTGAAGAAACAACAGGGTTTAGTGAGCAGGAAGAGGTTGGGGCAGAGGGCAGTTCAGACTCCAAGGCAGAGGTGGAGGCTGGACAAGGGGAGGAGATGAGGCTGGCTGCTGAAGAATCTGGGGAGTCTCCCCTGCTGTTGCAACCAGCTCCACTCCCCCCCCCCCCGGTCTCCCAGAACAAGCAGAGAAATGAAAAGAGCAGAGCAGAGGTTGGTTGTGTGCAGATGCAGTCTCTGACTGCTTTGAAAAAATCATGGAGAGTAGGGGACTGTGGGAAGGCAGGGACCTTCAGTCCTCACAACTGACTCTACAACTCCCACTACTGAGAAGAGTTGCTGAGATGAATAGGCCATGCACGGTTTTGGTTTCTTTTATTCAAACTTCACTGACACTGGTGTTTGTTTTTTTAATTGCTGACCTTTACCTGACTCCATCTCCTGACACATAACTAATGGGAAAGGAGTGTTTGAATATGTATTGCAGTAGCATGCTCCAAAAGGGCTCTATTTCACCTGCTCTGAAGCGTCTTAAATAGAAACAGCATTTTTCTGATGCATGTAAACAGGTAAACAGTGAATTGTACACGCATGCACACAGTTTGTTTAGATGCCCACTTGTGTGATCCCAATTAATAGACCCATTCCTTGATAAAAAACAGTAACAAATAAGTCAACCTGTACACTGAAGATTTGAGGGTTTTGATATAGCTCTGTGAGTACAATGAATAAATGAAGCCTTTTGTTGATGGCAGAGAATCGGAGGAGCATGTACACAATTTGGGCCTTATACCAGATTGAATGTCATAATAAGTAATGCCAATTAATGCATAGGTAGTGACCATGTAGTTTGCCCCTGCAGACAAGATGTGCTGAACTGCTTCTCCGGAGCATAATGTAGGACATTAAAGCTGCTTGATTGATGGATGGAGTGTTGGCAAGGACAACTCGCCTGACACTCTTTCAGTACTACTGGGGGGCTTTTAATATCCATCTGTCTATCCAGACAAGCAGATGTGGCTAAGCAATAATTTGACTTTAGGCACTGAACATTTAAAGGGCAGAAGCTACAACAGTGCAACGCCCTACTACTGTGGCGCTGTTAACTTAGCAAAAATTTAATGTAAAGGGTTAATGACTTTGGAAAAAAGCGAGGGATCTGTAAAAGGTATTTCAGCCTCTCAGAGATTCAGCATACTCAGGTTATGAAACATCCTTTGTCGTTTCTAGCCACAGCAGGCTTTAAATCCTCTCATATTTCTCTTCAAAATATAAATGGGCTATATACCCTTGTCTCACCAATTTGATGCACATGGGAAGCTCACAAATGGTCAGCAGCCAGTGATTCCCAGAAAATGGCATATTCAATGGCATACTGACCCCCTCAAAGGGAAGGTAAAAGGTGGGCACAGTGACTGGTAGTCTTAACCTTCACAAATTTGTCTAATAATCTCTTAAGGCTCCCAAGTTGGTGGCCATTGCTATGTTTCATGGGAGCGAATTTCATAGTTTTAACTAAGCACTATAATTAAACTGTGGAATTAACTGGAAGGAGAAAGAGACAAAGGTTAAGAAAAGAGATGGATAATCTTAGGCTGAGGAACAAGGTTGGTTCCTAGAACAACAATAATGAGGAGACGCATATGGCGGAAGAAGAGAAGATAAATATAGAGGAGCAAGATCATGGAGACATTTGGAAGTAAGTACAAGAAGTTTAAAGATAGAAAACCCAGTGAAGAGAACCGTATAAAGAAATAACGAACATGCAGAAAATATCCAACGAGCAATGACATTTAGGACAGAGTGAAGAGGCCAAAGGGGAGAAGCAGGAAGACCAGCAAGAAGGAAGTTCTAATAGTCAATGATATATGTAGAAAAGCAAGAACAAATTTTAGATATATTCAGCAGTTGACAATGACAGGGCTGGAGCTTGGTGGGGAATGCCAAGTTTCCAAGCTTAAAAAGAAGAACAAGTGATCAAATTATCAAGAGGGAGAGAGAAGCAACATTGGCTGCTGGCTGGTTTTTAATTGCCTGAGTGTGTCCTTTTTTGGCCACCTCCCTTTTGACTATTGTTCCCTTTTAAAATACTATTCCTGCTACATGGGGGCTGCTTAAATCCAGTGCAGTTAGAATAATACCTAAGTGATCCAGTTAGGAATTTAGGGCGGATCGTGTGCATCTTTCACATAGAATTTGTATCTGCTCCCCATCAGTCTGCTAATTTTAATGGGAACAATCCATGCAATGAGATCTGCCCATGTAGCACAGGGGTGGGGAACCAACTGTGATACTCCAGATCTCCATCTGGACCTCAGGCCGCTCCTCAGACCAGATCCCTTACCAGGCCACATCCCTTACTAGTCTTGCTCTCTGCCCTCATAAGGTGCCTTTCCTTACCTGGACTATGTCCTTAATTATAATAATGCCTTTTGCGTAGCTGAATAAAGAGGGGTGTGTCTGTGTGTGTGCGTGTGTTTCTTGTAGCCAATCCTTGCTTTAGGATATTCTGGTATAAAGCTAACTATTACCTTTTGACAATGATGTATCAAGACAGTTGATCATTCAGGAAAGAGATATTTCACTACTGACCACTCCCTTCTCCCATTCATGTAACGAGCAAGCAGCAATGTATCACAACAGGTCTAATGCTTTAATTTGTATTGTGAAGGCAGTGGGAAGGATATTTTCATGGTGTTTGCTAACTGGTGAATTTTCATTCTCTTTGGTTCTGCCTACTGGGGAGGACTATTATGTCGTCTACAACGGCTTTTAACAATGGAACTACAAGGTGTTAATGCTAAACAAAATGTAATAATGGTAGATCTATAAATCTGAATCAATGCTGCCAGGGCAACCCGTATTTTCTATTAGTTTTGGATTCCATCGAGCCTTCTCTTTTCCGAGCTTGTGATTATACTGGAACTTAGTTCCGATGTAAAACTCATATTTGGTGCAATTTATCCATTATTGGGAACTTTATTCACTAATATAACTAAAGTTATAATCATATAATCATAGTGTTGGATGGGACCATGAGGATTATCTAGGCCAACCCCCTGCAATGCAGGAATCTTTAGCCCAATGTGGGGCTCAAACCACATGGCCCTGAGATTTAGAGTCTCATGCTCTTCCAACTGAGCTACCATTCAAGTTTGGGTCCTTTGATGTCATTGGGCTACAGCTTCCATCACCCTTGGCTATTGGCTAAGCTGACTGACCAATGTCTAAGTCCCGAGAGCCAGAAAGATTGCTCTGGATGGCCACATTTGGCTCCTGGGCTTGAAGTTTCACACCCCTGTTCTAACTGGGCTGGTTAATAGAAAATGGATTTTGACAAATAATGGATCCCAAAGCAGTACTTTTGAAATGGAATTTAATTTACATTTTTGTTGAAAGGCTGCATGCTGTTAAGAGCTTGCTTGGCTCACGCTGTCTGCAAACTTGGGCTCCTGATGCTGATTCGTAACATGAAATTGTCCTGTTCTGCAAAATAATTTAAGCAAACTATGTGGATCCTGCTGTTAATGTGACACCAGCCTACAGCTGCGTGTGAAGTTACATATGCATCAGTTTTTATTTTGCTGGAAGCTGTGTCTTTTATTTATTTTATGATTTGGGTTTTTTTTTTTAGTCCTTAAAAGCAGTAACTTTTTACTCTGGATTTGATCTGTGATATTATGTCTACGAAGTCTGCTGTTTGTTCCAGGTTAAAATAAAACCTAAGTTACATCCAAGCCAGACTTAGCAGTAAAGAAAGCAGCAGCCTGAATTATTTTATTTATCTACCATATTTATAGTCTTCACACAAAGGTAAAAGTACATCACCAAAGTTCAAAATAAACCTGAAATTAAAAGGATAAATGTGTCGATCTCCCACACATTTTAACTTGGCTGAACTTGTGACAATTTTTACAGGACCAGGCTGACATTTGGCACATTCATAGACCACATCACATAGACAGCATATACAAAGAGAAATCTCTATGTGGGACAAGAAGCTACAGTTAGAACTGGATATGGAACAACTGATTGGTTCAAAGTTGGAAAAGAAGTACAACAAGGATGTATATTGTCTCCCTGCTTATTTAACTTATTGCAGAATTCATCATGCGAAAGGCTGGACTGGATGAATCCCAAACCGGAATTAAGATTGCCGGAAGAAATATCAACAACCTCAGATATGCAGATGACACAACCTTGATGGCAGAAAGTGAGGAGGACTTAAAGAACCTTTTAATGAGGGTGCAAGAAGAGAGCACAAAATATTGTCTGAAGCTCAGCATCAAAAAAACGAAGATCATGGCCACTGGTCCCATCACCTCCTGGCAAATTGAAGGGAAAGAAATGGAGGCAGTGAGACATTTTACTTTCTTGGGTTCCATGATCACTGCAGATGGTGACAGCAGTCATGAAATTAAAAGATGCCTGCTTCTTGGGAGAAAGGCGATGACAAACCTGGACAGCATCTTAAAAAGCAGAGACATCACCTTGTTGACAAAGGTCCGTATAGTTAAAGCTATGGTTTTCCCAGTAGTGATGTATGGAAGTGAAAGAATTGATGCTTTTGAATTATGGTGCTGGAGGAGACTCTTGAGAGTCCCATGGACTGCAAGAAGATCAAACCTATCCATTCTGAAGGAAATCAGCCCGGAGTGCTCACTGGAAGGACAGATTGTGAAGCTGAGGCTCCAATACTTTGGCCACCTCATGAGAAGAGAAGACTCCCTGGAAAAGACCCTGATGTTGGGAAAGATGGAGGGCACAAGGAGAAGGGGATGACAGAGGATGAGATGGTTGGACAGTGTTCTCAAAGCTACCAGCATGAGTTTGACCAAACTGCGGGAGGCAGTAGAAGACAGGAGTGAGAGAGTCGGACATGACTAAATGACTAAACGCTTTACAGATAACATTTTTATCAAATTCTGAGTTTTGCAATGGTGGAAGCTTTAACACCCCCACCCCCGCGCTTTGCTAAAGGGACAATCCTGTGCCCCTTTTAAAGAAAACACTGATGAGATGGTTTTGACATACAACAGAAGGAGTGAAAAGTGCAAAACACGCAGTTTTCCTTCATTTTTCTAAAAACAACAGTTGTCATCTTTCTGTGCAAACTGGTGGTTCATTAATTTATGACTACTATGCCAATTATTATGATTACAGAGCAAGTTAGAGAGACCAAATTTTAATAGTGTTAATTGGAAACTAGTGCTTGTGCTCTTGTATGAGATTTTCAGTCCAGGTTTTTGTTTTTGTTTTTAGCAATTAAATAGGCTGGGATATTTTTTTTAAAAAATCTTTCTAATTTTTTCACAATGGATATTGTTTCAGTGCCACATTGCCGTTAGTAAAATTGTCAGAAACACAGTGGATGAGATCCACATCAAACTGAAGTCAGACACGGACTCCCACAGTTTTAATGACACTGGATTACACCCAGTTTCATCACTGTGAAGCATTAGTAGAATAACAGGTCTGGTTTCTTATTTCAGTAGCCACATGATGCTACTTGCTCCTTTTCATGCAGCAACCCATGCCTCAGTTTTGCATAAATGAACTGATGTGTATAACTATACAATCCTTATAAATATGTTGATGATTTTAAAATTTCTTTTGAAATTCATTCTTTTCCAAATTTTGAAGTGATGTTCTCCAGTCAAGTAATGTGTAGAAGAATGCATATATTAGGTTAAAATGCATATATTAGTGTATTGTACTGTATTTGGGGAAGTTATCTTGCAAAAATATGCCTATTAGGTGAAATTGCACGAACATGGAGAAATTCATAGTAAGATGCTGATGAATTTTCGTGAGGTCTTCATAAAGGGGAAAAATAATTATATGGAAATGCGAATAAACAAATTTAGGGCTGGAAAAATGAGAACCTGAAATTCAGAGCTCCTCTATTCCTAATCTATACACAAATCTCCAGTATTGTAACTACTGTAATTATTGCATATTATTGCTATCTCCATAGGTTAATATGAATAGAGAATGATGTCTCTATCAGGAAGTTTCATCCTGCATTATTTAAACGCAAGTGACCTTAAGCCAATTGGGACTTGTTACATTTAATAACAGTGAGGATTGGTTTTCATCAGTTTGGGCAAAAATGCAGTACATGGAGCAGCTTCCCACAGATTTCATGGATGCATCCCTGTATTGCACTGATGTAGAAGACTGCAGATCTCATGGCCCACAGGATGTTTGGCTTGTGTGACAAGGCACCCCTCTCTACTCTTTGGTCCTTCCCAATATCAAGAATAAGAGACATGACAACCAATATTAGGCCACAACTTTACTGGGTTTGGCCTAGGCACTGGGTGGACCTCACCCCTTCTGACCCACCTGCTGGAAGAATTTGCATTTTGGGATCCACTGGGAATGAGGGAGTCCCTGACTTACATCAAGGGGTAATTCCCCCACTGGATTGCACCTGTTGAGTGCTGTGGCCCCCTGCCCCTGCCTGGGTGTCCAGACAGAAGCATCTCCCCTGGGTTCTTTTAACGGGATACCCCATTTTGGAGGGGCCTACAGAATATTTGGCTTATTGGATGAAGCAGACAAAGGTGACTTTAATGCAGGCATTCTGGCTTGATAGCTAGTGGTCTGTTGCCAGCTATTAAAAAGTTAATATTATAGTGCTATAGTAGAAAAAGCATAGGAAGGCAGTAAATGAAGCAGGATGCTTACAGGGGCACAGAACTATGTATATTGATCCCAGAATTGGTGTAGTGGTTAAGAGTGGTAGACTCGTAATCTGGTGAATCGGGTTCGCGTCTCTGCTCCTCCACATGCAGCTGCTGGGTGACTTTGGGTTAGTCACACTTGCCTGAAGTCTCTCAGCCCCACTCACCTCACAGAGTGTTTGTTGTGGGGGAGGAAGGGAAAGGAGAATGTTAGCCGCTTTGAGACTCCCCAGGGTAGTGATAAAGTAGGATATCAAATCCAAACTCTCCTTCTCCTTCTTCTTCTATTATTATTATTATTAAATGTTCCTGGAAAAGGAACTATAGGCAAAATGCATTTACCAGGGCTGAATAAACTTATGGCACTTAAACAAGACTTCTTGCTCCTTCTCCTTTATGGTAACCGCAATATCTATCTGTATCTATATGAGCATGTAAGTCATTATCTATCTGTCTGTCTAGCTATCTATAATCTATCTATCTATCTATCTATCTATCTATCTATCTATCATCTATCTATCTATCATCTATCTATCTAAGTGAGCTTGTGCAATATGCACCTTTGCCACCTGAGACATGATGGAGAAAGGCTGAAAATAATTTTTGCTGTACATTTTTGCTGTACATGACATTTGCTGTACTTCTATATGTTTTAAGTCCTGCAACAATTTTATCACACCATTTTCATATGCAGGGCGACTTTGCTCAGACTGAAGGTCATACTAGTTCATTTAAAAAAAGAAATACCGATTTTTGTTGTCATAGAATCATAGAATCATAGAGTTGGAAGAGACCACAAGGGTCATCGAGTCCAACCCCCTGCCAAGCATGTATCACAGAACAAGGGAATGAAAAAGAAAACATTAGTAGCAAACTTTTAGCAGCGTAGGTTAGCTTTTCTTTAAATCTCATTTTCTTTAATACCTGCAAAACCTATCTTCTGTAGTATGCAGATTTACATTCAATTTATTTATTGGCTGGGCTGCAATCCTATATACACTGTCCTGGGAGTCAGTCCCATTTAACTCAGTGGAGCTTACTTCTGAGTAGTCTGGTATAGCATTGCACTGCAAACTACAGATAAATTGTTGAATATATTTTCTTCTCAGTGCACACTGCTCTCCTCCCTACTGCTGCATTGCCTGAGGCAATGTTTGTTCATATTTACTCAGAGGAAGGAAGCTGAGAGTGAGCCCTAATGCAGAGAAAGTGCTGGTTTTAGCCTAAATGTTCTAATAGGAAACAGATGCTCTCATGGCTAAAACCTAAGAGTAGTACAAGCACAAGATACCAAGGCAGTATCTTAAATATGAGAAGTGAGATAAAGCCTTGTGGCTCTGCTCAATTGTTGAGGAAAATATTTGGGTCCATTATTTTAGATGTGCTATACAAATCTACAGGTGTGCCCTTTTCAGAGCTCTAGCATTGCTGTCAGTCAGCCCCACTAAATCACATGTCATGCATTAATATCACACTGTCTTTCCACTACTCCATATGGATGAGTGTAGCTCTGTCTATCAGACAAGTGCTCTGTTTCAGCCCTCAGCTGCTGGAAGAAGAACTTGAACTTCCAGTTCAATTTGTGCCAAGGTCTTTAATCCATAAATCAGAGTGATACATAAGCAAGACACAGGTCACGAGGGGCAGCAGAGGTACACATACATGCTTAGGCACAAACTAAGACGTTGATCCAACAAGCCACAAGCCGCTCTGCACAACACTTAGTGCCTCAGGCCTCAGGAAAGCACAACACTTAGTGCCATAACTGGCCAGTCACGGAACTAGACAAGCCAACTCAGAATCAGGAGTTCAATTTGTTTGTAGGCCTCTTCTGGACTTTGTGTTATCTTAAAAGCAGGATCAAAGGGTTTCTTCTTGACAGTAGAAAAACGTTGCATTGGCATTGCATCGTAGCAAGTAAAACAAGAGAAACAAAGGAGTTTATCAAAAACATGTAATCATCCTAGCAATTAATTTTGCATTTAATTTGCTTTCCTCAAGTGTAGCTCAGGATCACTCTGAAGGGGGGAAAAAACCACACTCATTAGAAATTACTATGCCATTTCAATTTATCATGGTTTTTAGCTTAGAGCTGCTCCAAGCTGAGAGCGTTTCTCTCTCCCCTTTTAGTTATGAATATTTAGATTTTCTGAGCCATAAGAGCTGGAAGAAATGCTGCTGCCACACAAGAGAAGGTGGGAGACAAGATATCTGTAAACACTTATTTTATGCAGCAGTCATTTCTCAAAAAATAAAAATAAAATCCTACTAGAATACTCCCCCCCCCGACCATGCTGCTACTTTATTCTCTAGCAAAATGCTCTTTCCTTTAAGTAGTAATTGTATCAATTATCCTAACTGTGTAATACAGAGCACACAGCCTCCAACATGATGTGCTCTAAAATCCATCCATCTCACTTTTCTCTGGTTTGTCTCTGTCATTTGTTCCACTCATGTATACATCTGGATTGCCGGATTTTGCCTTCTGATTAACTTTCCCACTGTATTTTGTATTGTAGGGAATAAAAGATCACAGTTTTCTCCTCAGCAAGGAAACTGAAGAAGTTCCAGGAGGGGTTGGCTTGAAGGCAATAATTCTGTGTTGACTGTAATAATCCAGAGTTGAAACACAAGAGCTGCAGGTAAATTTTTTGATCCACAGCATTGTGTTCCCCAGTGATCAATTGCCTGTCTAAATCTGCACTGTGCTTATTATTTGTATGGAAATGTTCTTGCTCTGGTTGTTTGTCGTTATTTTCAGTATCACTTTGCCTTCACGCCTTGAAATGCAACCCCACTTTCCTGAGGTTTTCCATTGCAATCTGCAACACGATCACTTTGGTTCAGAGGCTGAAAACACAGACTTTGGTCTAAATATATGCACAAGCAACAGTGCAGCTATGATTATATACTCTAAAAACCTGCCAAGTACTGTAGCTGTTTGTTGGTGACAGTAATACTCAGGGCAACTAAATCTAGCATCCACTTTCCCCTTATAAACAGCTGATTCACAGTATCTAACTTGGACTACATTGCATGTGCTCATGACTTCCTGCTCGCCACACAGCAAAATATGCACACAGTAGCCATGGAACACAGGATTTCCATTCTGGCTTAGGATATATATTTAAAGCATAACTCATCCATTCAAATTTCTACCCAACTATTTGAGATAAAGTGACATTCAAATCAGAACACACAAAAATGCATGTTGAAATCTTTTCTGTGTATGCATGTGAGATACTTTGTGTTTTTGGGGGTATAAAAAGAGGGGCCAGTAATCATATCTTGAAGTAAGAGCCATGGGTGCCAGCAGAACTCTCTCTCTCTCTCTCCATGGCCGGCTCTGTCATCAGGCAGAATGAGGCAACCACCTCAGGTGGAAGATTCTTCTGATTCCCCTGGCCATAACATTATTTTGAAAGACACAGCAGTGTGTGCCATGCAGCCTGTCCTCTATCCCCATAACTAGCCTGCTACTTTCAGGCACAGTGGAGGACACTAGCCTGTTGCTAGTATTGAAGCAAGATTCAACTGCTAGTTCCAGTTGGCTTCTATTTGTTGAATGGGTGCACCATCTTGTCCACCTCACACAGCAAAATGTGTTGGGCTGGCCCTGCATAAGGCACCCAGAAGAATTGAGGCAGCAGATGACTTTCACAAGGGGGCTTCCTTACTAATTCCAGTGGAAGGAACTGGATTTTTTCACTGGGAAGACTGGAGAAAATGTTCCAGGCAAGGGATTTCTATAACAGCTCTCTTGATCAAGGGAAATGGCTTCTGGAAGGGTAGTATTATTTTTTTGCAGGTGGAATCAGAGATATGTAACTGCAACAATCATACTGGAAAATGACCCATGTTTCAGTATTCTTAGGACGAGGTGAGAGCCTCAGTAAGCATTCCATGCAGAATGCAAACAGACATTATGCAGTAAAGTATGCAGAAAATAAACACGTACAATTGCAAATAGCGTAATGCCGCCCAATAACGGATAACCTGAGATTTATAGTATGCTGGCTCAGTCTAAAAAGGCCCATACTCATGAATCTGAAATGAATGGAACATTACCTAAATGAAGGATTTAACACATTGTTCTACCCTTACTGCTGCTTTCTCTTTGTCAGTCAATTTTTCATTTTGCTTAAATTTACCACACTTAAAACACCGCACAAACAATTTCAGATCTGGTTAAAAGCATACAGCCTGAGCTTATGAACATTGGTTGGAGATGTTGCCACCAATTATACATGAAGCTAATAATTTCTGAAGTTATCTTGGGTTACCACCATATGATAGCTTTGTCTTCATTTACTAGTTGCCCAGTTGTAGCAGAATTAGCATTCATATTATACAGATATAACACAACCTCCTGTTAGAACACCCTAGTCAACAAATTCCTTTCACATTACATATCAGAAACTAGAGGGAGCCCCTGGATCAAATCTGGCTTTCTGAAGGGTGCCACCAGAATCTAAAATAAAGATGGAAAACTCATGGCCGTCCAGATACTGTTGGACTCTCAACTCCCAACACTACTCAAAATTGACCAGGCTGAATGAGGTGGAAAGCAGTTGGAGTCCAACAACACCTGCAGGGCCACAGGTTCCCTTTCCAAGGTGTGAAATCACTGATCTCACTGGGATTAAGGCAATGCAAATTCCTCTGTCGAATCTGAAAGCCTGTAGTTCATGCAACTACATTCAAACTGTGATGCTACAACGAAGATTACAATTGAAGAGCAGGCATACTATGCAGCTTTTCTTATACAATATGCATCAGTTTGCAACCTATTGTGCAAAAAAAAAAAAAAAAAAAAAAGAAAGAAAGAAAGAAAGAAAAGAAAAGAAAAGAAAAAAGGGGGGGGGAGACAACAATTGAACATAAATGTCCATAGACCTTCTTTTTTAGCTTACTGCTAAAGGGAGTTACAATTTTATTGAAACTGCAAACTTCGTCCACACACACCCCTGCCTTTTCCTGTGTATTTCCTTCCACCTTATTTCTTCTCCAAAGATCAGGAGGATAGACTTGTTGTGGCTGATAGGCATCCATCTAGCCCCAGGTTCCTTCTTCAACAAGGCCAGTGAGATGCCTGTAAAAAATAATAATCACAAGTGATGCATGCTGGAGAGAGCAACTACCTGTCTCTGATTTGCAGGTTCTGAGGAATCAGCAAGAGAAGACTAGATTACCTGTCTATTGCCACACTGGTTCAGGTAACTTATTGCAAGCATTGTTGCTTTACCCTCAACAGCCTATAACACTGGTTCTGATTTTGGTTCTTCAGCTATTGTTTCTTGCTTTAAATGAAGTGGGTCTCTGTAGCTTGCTCAGCCTGCCTGGGAAAAGTGTTCGTTCCACTTTTCAGCTAGACTATGGGCAGGGCATAAGAAGGTCAACTCAGACCTTGTGCAACCTGCGTTCTCCCACACGGCTAAATTCAACAACAATGGTTGTTGTTGTTGTTGTTGTTGTTATTATTATTATTATTATTATTATTATTATTAATATCCTGCCCATCTTGCTGGGTTTCCCCAGCCACTCTAGGAAGCTTACAACATATCTAAAAACACAACAAAGCATCAAACATTAAAAAACAAAATATCCTATATGAGCAACAAATAAACCAATAAATCAATAGAAACCAATAATAACAATAACAAAAACAGCTTACAGTTATACCCATATTAAAATAACCACCAATCCCAACATCAACTCAACAAAAACAAAACAGAAGAACCAAAATTAGAAGCATTTAAAACATTTTAAAACATTTTAGCCAGTTGCCCCAACCCAAGAGTTGTTCCAGCAATGTGCCTCTGGTCTCCCAGGAGCCTCTTTTGGGAAGGACACAAAGTGGCTTCAAATCAGTGTTAAGGTAAGTATAAAATATGCATCCATGAATACAAGGGAATAATACAAAAATGAAATTAAAACAACAATGACAATGTAAATTAAAAAAATGTACTGTGTATTTTGGGTCTATGGACTGCAATAAAGGTGTGTGTGTGTGTGTGTGTGTAAATAAAACAACAACAGCAATACAGTGCCATGCACTTCAGATTGTAGCATAATAGGATGGTGGACTTTTACTGTGGCCCTTATTGCTAACATAAAAAAATAAAGTGAGTGCCAAGTCAAAACAAATTTATCTGATTTTTTCAATACCATGAAGAAATATTATTTTGGGTCACTATTTTCATGAGGGCAAAATATCACACCTGTAGTCCAATGGCACACATTATAAGTGTCTCCAGTGTTTGGGCAATGTCAATCTGACTGCAATGAAGTAGTGGCCAATTAATTGTTTAGCTTTTATTTTTGATAGGAATTTGCTTAGGGTATTTTCTAATTGATCATAAAAATGGAAAAGGTTACTATCCTGCTCTGTCCATGAGTGGTAAGCAGGGTTGTGCATAGGCCCTTTGAACTGATTGAGGGTATTGCATAGATGCTGTGGGAGCTGTGGGAAGAGGCATGCCTCTCCTTCTTCCTGCCCCCCAACTGTATCTTAAGTAGATATGGGTCAGGAAGGCAGAAGGAGATGCATGTGGGCTGCCTGTGTGTCTCCCCCTCCCCCCACAACAGAGTGCCCCCCTTTGACAGCACTGGATTGCTCTTGATGGATCAAATTCAACCTGCACCTGCCCCAACCCAATCTGTCCGAATCCCACATTAACCTGAATTGGCCCAATTGAATTCTAGGATTCAGCTATATTAAGAAATCTCTCACAGGGTTCCAGCCCTTTTCTCTCTCTTTTTTCACCAGATGTACTGCTGCAGTGCTACATTCCAGCAAGCTGTTCATTGCTGCTCCCAAGTCTCCCATGCATTGGGTCCTGAAGGGGAGGAGCTGGCTGAGAGCTGTTCCGGAGTGAGGCATTTGAGACACACTGCAGCTGGCTCAGCACAGCAGTGGCACAGAGATGGCATGCCAGGAGGAGGGACATTGTTGTCAGGAGCTTGTCCTACACTCGAGTAGGACCCTGGTAGAGACACATGCCCGACTGGCATCTTCCCCCCCTCCCTCCTGGTTGATCGTTTGGGAGCTTCAAAAGCTTTCTTCAGCCCAAACATCACAGCGACCGATGCCAACAGTCATCAGCACACTTAGGGATCCGCAGAGTCTACGTAGCTTGCATGACAGACCTCAGCAACTCAGCATTTTGGCTAATCTACTTTATTTACATATAAATACACGCGGAGCACTGCAACATGGCTCCCTCTCTCTTTAGCATCAGACAGCAAAGAGAGAGAACAAAGGACAATAGTCCCACTTCACAGAACACAGTAACACAAACATCCTGTCTCTGTCACTTCCCACTCTGTGGAGTCAAAACATAAACCGTCATGTGATAGACAACAATCCCATGACTGCAATCACGGAGCAGGAATTCTAACAGTTTTATTACGCCCTATAAAGAGCTGAGCAAGAGTGAGTAGGATTGTGACCAAATCAGGATCATAACCATGGCCAAAGAGCAAAAACAACCCTTCATAAGCACCATTCTCTTTTAAACATCTTTTGTGTATCTCCAGTTATAACGATAATGGATTCTCTGTTAGATTAGCAAACAGGAGAATAGGAAGAAGCTGCCATACCTTTGGTCACCTACTGTAGCTCAGTGCTCCCTACACGAATTGGCAGCAGCTCCAAAGATTCAAAAAGATGTTTTACACTCAGCTTCACTTTTGCTGGTTGTGGCTTTCCTCACCCATTAACTTTCTTCATTTTCTACCATTAACTGCTATTACAGAGACCTGTATTTTCATTTTCATTTAAAGCACAGGTTGTTCTGCTTTTTATTTGTTAGCTTTGTTTTCTTACTTTTTAATTTGGGAGCAGCTTCCGTCACATCCTGGCTTTGTGCTTCTCTTTTGTTACATTATGTTCTGCAAGTCGGCTGCAACTAAAAAACAGCCACCGCCACACATCACACCGAAATCAGCTTCCATTAAATCGAGGAGACTTATATTGAGTAAACATCCACATGATCGGCTTAAAAGTATATCTTCGCCACATATAAAGCAAATGTTTCCTGCTTACATTACATTACTTGTCAATTTAATGACATTCATCTATGAAAAAAGACAAGTGTTCTCTCTTTCTCTTTTAAAATTTATTTTTCCGTAGGCTCCAGTTCTTTTGGTTGCATCAGATAAGGGGCTGAATACAGTAAAAATAATGAACAAAAAGGAATTTGCTTCATATTGGAAGTATATGAGGGTAAGATGCTCTTGAAAGTCAGTCAGCTATTTGATGTGGTATTTGAATCTCCAATTGCTTCTAAAATTGGAGATATTGGATTAAACCTAGCTTGTACGATGTTCCGTTATTTGTTTTTAATACAAGCTCTTAGGCTCCTAAATTTCTTCTGATTTTAGCCTGAATGAATTGTTGGGGGGTGGCAGGGGAGAGCCACACACAGAATAAGATGTCTTAGAACATCAAAGTTCACCATTACATACGCACTGTAATCATTCCTTGAGGTCCACTGAGTGGAGCTCATCCCTGCAGAATATTCAGTTCTTAACAGCCTCATCTGCCAATATCAGAAATGCCTGTAATGCGAAAGGAAGTCCATCCTTCACAGTGTGTGAACTTAGATGTGATATTCAAGATCTATAAAAGATTGCAAAAAAGACTAGAGTGGCATGGGGGATTTTGGAGAACTCCGATGCCAACAGAAATACAGCAGAACCTCGGTTTTCGAGCATCTCGGAAGCTGAATGTTTCAGAAGCCGAACGTAATTGCTTCTGTTTTTGAACGCACCTTGGAAGTTGAACAGCTTCCAAGGCGTGTTTTTCAATTTTTCCCATTGAAATTGCTGACACCCTTTGTGCCTCAGTTGGCGAACGTTTCGGAACTTGAACAGTCTTCTGGAATGGATTACGTTCAACAACCGAGGTTCCAGTGTATGAGCAAATATTTGTCATATGTCCAGCACAGAAATCAGTTCAGCAAATATGATCAGTGTTTGCTGTTGTTGCTTTCATTCCACAAATGATACGTAATGATTACTTTCTCCCATGTAATATAATGACATTTTTTACATAATGGCATCAATTACATAATTATATACATCGTGTACCAGTAAGTTCTGTAATTTTGTCACAGTTAAGACAAACAATGAAATTTTTGACAGAAGATGAACTGCAGTAGGAAAAAAACAGTGTTCCATGGTGGAATGGAAAACAATGCCTTCTTGAGAGATGGATGTTGACCTTACAGCTCCCATTGGCCATGAAGAACTAGTTATGCATTGGGAACATTGCATCTTTGTTGTGAAAAACCTATTTGATTAGATTTCTAAATAGTTAAGTAAGATTCTGTTTAGTTCCAGAAGTTCCAAGCAGAATTGCATCAGGACTTGCTATTCCTACTCTTCTGTTTCAGATGGGTGGTGAACCAAATCAGGAAGGCAAGTGTACCACATGTACCAATGAACTGCACACTGCTCTGTTTTAAAGCCTTTCCAAATTCATATTTGGATACCTCTTACTCCCTTGTTATGCTGGAAATGTAATACTGGTACAAGGTCACTTTGCACTACAGAAATATGTTGTTTCAGGTGAGTGGGAGCAATAGATGAGCTGATAATGTGTGCATATCTTTGTGGTGATCACTGTAAAATAGTAAAGTCTAAGGCAATTGCTGAAGCTTTGTGTTCAAGGTTATCTGATGAGTAAAATCAATTTCTTATCCCATTCTGCCTTGATTGTTCTCTGGCAGATTAAGCAGAACACCTGGCTAAATTAGTTCCTCTACCTGCTTGAAACCAAAACAACCTACTTAATTTCTCATGTGTAGGGTGCTGTGGCCACTCATCTTTGTCTATGATGCCTCAGCAATAACCCACTATCTCTTACTAAAATCCTTCACAAAGTTAATATAATTCCAAACACTGGAGTAAAATTCTGATTTCACTTGCTCTGATTTTAAGCATGTGGTATCTCAGCTGAAACCAAATGAATTAATCCATGTGTATACCTGAGAAAATGAGATAGAATTTGGCTTCCTTGAAATACAAATGGCAAATCATCCATTTGCAAATTAACTTTATGGGTAATGATTTTTAAAAATCCCTTATTTAAGATGTATGCTGCATATCAAAGTAAGCAGAGAGCTTCGATATATAGATCAGTAAGAAGCAAATTAAAGGGGGAAATAAATAAAAGGGAATATTTAGAAATGTTGCCAGACCCGAGGCCCAGAATAAAGTGGCTGTCAAGTTTTATTTCAGCTTCTGCATATGTGAAACATGTATAGACAAGCTAATTGACAAGAGGTGTACAAATACTGTAATCGGTTGAGAGACAAAATGAAAACAAAAGATCTAGGCCTCAGTGATATTAATGCCTCTGCCAAGCTTGGTTTCTGAATGTAATATTTATGCATTATTCCAATGTTAGAAGCTGTATTTCCAAGGCAGTGCACAGGAGTTAGCAAATAATAAGATTTGTTCACAAGAGTCCTGAAAAAGCGCTTTGGACTATTACCTTATCAAGTGCATTTGATGATGGCTCTAAATTTACATACAGTTAGCATTGTCTTTTGAATAAATATGAGTATTTGGGCATTTTGAAACACCGGGTATGGGTTTCGATGCTCAGCAATTGGCTGTGTGAGTAAATTATCATATAAAAGGACCTTGGAGGAGTTGGGACAGAATATTTTGCTTGGTTTGGTTTCAGTTGTCAGCTTTAGCATATTTTGGCATACACCAAACTAATGTGCAAAAAGAAGTATATTGTTTTTTAAATCGAACGATTGCACATTTTTCTATATTAATTATTTTGTGGCTTTGTTAGAGTAATGTAGATCAGATACAAGAGAATTGCAACTGAGAGCCAGAGTAGTGGAACGGACGGTGGTTTTGCTGTGGGGAGATCTGGCTGTGAAGATGTTGAGTGGCTGGGGAAGAGAGTCAGTCAGATCCTCTCAGCTAAACCTTGTTTCTTTGGAGGTTCAAAATGTATATTGTCCTGAACTGGTTGGAGGAAGAGTAGGATAAAAATATAATTTCACCAGGCAGGTGCGTTTTGTGGTAAGGATGGTAAAAAAAACCAGAGACAAGACAGCAGTGTTGAGTTGTTGAATAGCTTCTCTAAAGAAAGACACTTGGTCTCACTCAATGCTACCCACTTTCAGAAAGGTGGTAAAGATAGCATCATTTCAACAAGCCTTTTAGATGTTTAGAAAGATCTGCTCTGTAAATTATCTCTTCTAGTAGGCCACATTTCTGTCACCTACATTGGCTTTAGTAGGTATTATTTCTTTTTTAATTTCTTTTTTTTTTAAAAAAAGGAAGGGTGGGGCATGAACTAGTAAGAGAGACGAGCTTTTCGAGCAGCGCCATTCTGGTTATGGAATGGCCTTTCCAGAGAAGGTTGCATGATACCATCTTTATTGGTGTTTTTTTTAGGTTTCAGGTAAAGACCCTTCTATTCACCAGAGCCCTTTAAACAATCTGTATTTCACAGTCTGAGCAACTCACTTTTACAATGTGTTTGAACAGTGTTTCAGTTTTGAATTTTTAGTTTTCCCTACTCCTTTTTAATGTTTTAATTTTTGCTTTGTGATCTGCCTGGTGAACTTCTCTTCTGGGCCAGTTATAAAAATGTTCTTAGAAAGGAACTGAAACAGATCATGTCTAAGCTCACATTCCCTATCCAGCAGAATAAAGCCACTCCATTCTATAAGAAACGGAGTACCTTTGATGATATTCCCTTACCAGCAGCAGAATTTGGTAGTGCTAATGGACTCTTTCCTAGTACTTTATGAACTGCACATCCAAAGTGGTTTCTGATCCCAAATAAATAACAGACAGCACAAATTGTGAAGGCTCATAGCCAAAAAATATGATTTCATCAACACATTGCAGCATATTGCTTTAGAATATCCCCCAGAAAAGAAGTATATCCCAAGATGATATGCTGTGCTGTAGCACAAAACATCTAGTTGTGTCAATCACATCTAATGGAAGGTAATAAGATGTGACCGCTCTAATGTGATGAGTTGCCGTCTTGCGCCAGGGGAACTTTAACCAAAAAAAGAAATGTGATTTCTTGGAAACGGAGCTTAAATAAAAGCATTTTCAATCAAACCTCACATTCAGGCAATGGAGCAAAACAATGATTTGGCATTTTAGCAGCAGCTGCTAAAACACCCTGCCAGAATCACAGCTGCATCCAATAAGTCCTAGCACAGATCAGATGGTGGGGCTCAAAAGATGGGGGTGCTTGCGAGAAAAGAGCTTCAAAACAGAACGTTCCTACTTTCAAGTCTCTTTCACTACAATTAATCTCATATTCATTCAGTGAGACCTCTGAAAAACATAGCTTTAGCCTTCTAGTGAATGAGATCTTTCCCATTTTTAAAAGTACAAAAACCTTTTTGAAAAGAAAGCTGTTACCTACTTATCTCTCAACCTTTTGTGTGTGGCAGATCTGAATATATATGCTTTCAGTCTAGATGAAATAAAAGAAATTTGCCAATACTTGAAGGAAACTAAAATTACAAATTACAGGTTAGGATATGAAGTTGCTCATGGACACATGCAAGAGTGTTCTCCCTCCTTCCCCACACGCACACACCATCAATACGTCCTCTGTCTTCTTGTGTTGCTTCTGATCTCAAAGATCTTAGAAGTTTATAAAGTAGAATGGTGGATGTGGCAGTGTACCAGATTTTAGTGAGAGGTGGGACTCTTTCAAGGTTTGATGTAGAAATGGAAACCCTACATGCTGTGTACATTGATGAACCCAGAAAGTATATAGACAGCACTAGTAAGTCATGTCCTGATGGCTTCTGTTGTTGCTATAAAATTATTTTGCTGAGCTCTCACCCAAGCATTGTAGCTTCCTTCTTTGCCAACTTTGGAGCACTGTCTCTGGAGCACTGTCACTGTCTCTTAATGACTGTATTTACCTACATCAAACAATTTCTCCATTTCCTTAAATCTAATCATTGAGAAGCCCCCCTTCATATTCAACCCAGTCGACAACTGAAACTTAAGATGGTTGATGTCAAGCATCACTGTCACTAGAACTATATGAAGCTGAATGTTGGAAGATTCTGGACAGATTTTAAAAAATGCTTATCTATGCAGCACATAGTTAAAGAACTCTGGGACTTGCTCACACAAGAGACAGTGATGGCCACTAACATATATGGTTTTAAAGGAGGATTAGACAATCAGACAAATTCATGAAGGACAAGGGTATCAATGGCAACTAGCCACAACGGCTATGTTCCACTATCACTATAAGAGACATTGTGACTTGGAATACCATTTGCTATGAATCACAGGTGGACAGAGTGCTGTCACATTTATGTCCAGCTTGCAGGATTTCCCCACAGGCCACTGTACACAGGATGCTCGACTAGATGGGTCATTGGCCTGATCCTGCAGGTCTCTTCTTATGTTCTGTCAGTTGATAGCCATAACCTTGGTTGTGATGAAACATGGATACATAGGAGATACTTCCCACAGTTTCTTTTCAGAGATACCAGCATCCTAGCTGTAGTGATTGTTAAATCTGTTCTATGGAACCAATTACATGTTAACACATTTGAGATTGAAAGGATACACTGATGAGGTAGATCCCTTGACTCAGGAGGAAGGAAAAAGGGTAATAACTGGGGATCATGAAATGGGTGAAATATTCTCGTGTGACAGTAAATAGATGTGGGGGAAAATTCATATACCTACATTTATCGATCTCTTTAACAATTGGTGGCAGATTTAGGAGCTAGTATCTAGTATTAGTGATTTATTATTCCTTGCAGGTCTGTCAAACAAACAGAAGCAGAGCACACTTTGACGACCTGAAAGCAAAAGTATTCAGTGCTATGAACAATAGTTGCTATGCATGGCCCTGCTATTATCCTTCCATATGCTTCATCGGGTGAATCCAGCCAGAAGGCTCAGGAAAGTGCCAAACTCTCCCATTTCAAATATCCATGCGGGAAGTTTGCCAATTTTTGTCCTCACGAGAGAAACAAAAATTGTTTGAGCTTTTGCAAGTTTTGCAAGTTTATAAAACAAGGCAAACTTGGATGATAATGTTCCTTCTTGTCTTAAACCTCTACATGGAAAGAAACAGGGTAACATGCCTATAGCTTCTAAAGCCATATCTCTAGACCTAAATTTCAAGACCAAAAAGTGTGAGGGCTGTAATATATGTAACTGCTCAACATTGGAAGGTGAAGTCACCACTTTGACCTTGGTTCAATCAGGTTACACACACACACACACACACACACTGTGTGCGTGCGCACACACACAAAATGAGCTTTTGCTTCCTCCAGCAACTGCAATGCCTCTTTAAAGCAGACTTCAACATTATAATTAATGACCAGGAGGAAGCTGGAGAGAGCAGCTCTCTCCTTCCCTTCTTTATCCAGCTTAACTTTTGATTTATTTGAAAGAGAGGAGATGTATAACAGGTTGGTTTCCCACAGTCTGGCTTAGAACCCAGAGATTAGAAGGTCGTCAAAAAGATACCAGAAAATATGTTTCAGGGTTATTCTATATTTAAAAACTGTAGGGCATCTTTTCCTGAAAGCTTTTAAAGGCAGGTGCAGCTAGATACAAATCAACCACAAAGGGAATTTGTCATACATATTAACTTGAATGAGTGATGATTTCTTAGTACTTCTGTTGCTGTTTTTATTTCTGTTTTTATTATTTAATGCATCAGCTCAGTATGAGAAGCAGACATCCATCCTCTGGTTTAAAGCTGATAGGCAATAAATCTATTTAATGTCTTGCTGAGATGTAGGCTTCTAGCTGAGAAATTTGCCAACACAAATGATGCTCTGGATATATCCTCTGTTTACTCATACTCTGACTCACTTACAGCTGATATTTCAACAGCAGCCATCTTTCTTCATACACAACCATGTGGAAAAGCAGAGATTGAAGAATAGAACATCTATTCTATAACTCTATCTATGTACTAATCAGGCCTGTTGTCTTGATGCTTTCACTTTGAGAAACTGATAATGTTGTACCACAATATTTCTTTGACATGTTGCTCTGTACACTGCCTTGACTTGTTGTTTACCTTCTCCCTAACCAAAAGCATGTTATTGCTGTGTTGTTGAGTTTTTCAATACTATGGTCTCTTTCTCAAACTCAGACCCACCAAGTCTGCAATTTGGCAGAGAAACCCTGCAATGCACATGTGGTGCACATTCTTATTATGTTCTTTCTGTAAGCACCACAATGCTAAGTTCTTTATTAATTTTGTGTCTGAAGTCCTCAGCAGACAAAACCAAAAATCCAATATATGCAATAGTGCAATTTCCTCTGCATAACAGAATCACACATAGGACCTGATATAAGGGTCATAAAATACAACCTGGTGTCCTCCAAGTTGGAAGTGCAACAAGGGTCATTCAAATTGTAACCCAAGACTTACGGTAATTCTGTTAGTGTTGAAATCAACTAGCCAATAGGGGGATGGGTGGAGATGTTGCTTAGCAACCAAATAGGGTAGAATGATATTCATTGAGCTAGCACAGGTGCCCTGATTGGCTATGTGTTATTCTGAAGAAGTTTTTCTCTGTATCTTTGGTTGAATGTCTTCCCTGCTTTGTTTGAACTAAGGAAGATGAAACCTTTGTGTTTATGACTCCTCAGATTATGCAGTTTTGTTGAATAATGTCTATCAGGACTTCTCTCTGGACTCCATCAGCATTATTTAAATGACTTTGCTAATACTCTAGACTAAACACAGGCTACCAGCTACATATTATGGCTTCTTAGATGCTGACTACCATGCCTGGGCTGGCAGTAGAAGTCCATGATGGTCTGCCAGACATCCTTGATGGAAAGTGTTCATCTTGGTGTTACAACCTGTGCAGGTATGCCCATTGCCTACTACAGTGAATCACTCTTGAGCATTGTTGCCTGAGCCTGCCCCCAGCCTGGCATGTCAGCTGCCACTGGCTTTTCTGAACCATTATGGAAAATATCTGAGCAATACAAAAGACTTAATGGAACTGGGGAGGAAGGAAGGATCAGCAACTAGCAGCTAGTTGTGCAGCATCCAACGTTTAAGGTAGCAGCCCTTTACTCCCAAACATCAGTATATGACAAGGTTTCTCACTTAAAATCCTATCTGATACAATTCCCTTCATTAAAAAGTTTGTTCCCTTCAGAATAAGTTTTAGAATATTCAGGGAGTGTTATTTTAAATTCATCTTGGTAAAGATAACATAGTAGGACATACTTTACAAATATAATTCACATTGTAGATAATGGAAAACAGTGATTCATTCCTCAAGTACCTAGAAATTTGTTGGCGATGGCATTTCATAAGCCCTAATGGTTACATAATTTTGAGCATCAGTCTTTAAAATAGTCATGACAGATGGTTACTGGAGATAATGTGCTTTCTTACTGGCACTTGAGACACATAATTTGGGCTTTAACTGCGACTTTCAGATAATTCTCGCATCTACTGATTTTTAGCATCTTCCCTGTCTAGCTCATGTCACCTCTTGGTTCTTTGAGATACAGAAGACATTAGAACTTAGATCTTAAGATTTCAATTTGAACAGCTGCAACTGTTGTAAACTCTGTCAGACTAAGTGGAAAATAGAAACCTACATTGTATGTAAAAACAGAAGTGTAGAAGCACAGGTGGGATGCATACTTACGCCTCTCATTTTCTGTGACTGCCTCTCCACAGAAGCTCATATGAATCCTGCCATTCAGAGCCCATCACTTTACATTTGCCAGAGAGCAATAATCAAGATAAAACTTATAATGAATGGAATGAAACTATGAGCTGAAGAATTGTGACATTGACTCAAAAATTGTACACTGAACCTATGCTAGTTTGCATATCAACACATTCTTCCACCTGACATTTTTCAGAAGCAGATTTCACAGAGCATGGAGTGGATGTGTGTGATGAGATTGGGCTTGTGCCATTGCTCCCATAGGTCAAGCCAATTAAAAGATAACCATGAGAAGCAATATTCTAAAAAATGTGGCATATGGTGCTGTGGTATGAAAACACACAAGAAAAGCTTATTGGCTGAGGTGATTAGTTTGAAGTGAATATGGATGTCAAACTTGCTTGATTGTGTGTATTTGATGAAATGTTCTGATGCCTCCTAAAATTTTATATTTATATAGAGGTTTCTATTTAGGGAAACAGTATGTTTCGTAGGGTAAGAATACTGTCCAAACATTTTGCTTGGGTGTGCGCCAATGATTTAGAAAAATAATTTTGTATATATACCCTAACCCTAATCAGGCTCCTTTCTTACCTGCTAGATTGTCATATCTGTTTCCAGAACTGGTGGTAACAAGTCACCTAACACACCCATGGAAAGAGAAAACAAAAGCCCAAACATCAACATATGTAATTGTGCAGCACAGGGGCTCCCACTAGGACAATGAGGCTTCACCTCTGCATGCCCCCATGCCCCCACATTGGCTCTTGGGAGGGGGTTGGTAGAACCCCATACCAACATGTAGGTGGGGGAAGAAGGGAAGTTGTTAAACTGGGCAAGCAGAAGTGATTGTGCTGGTGGAATATTTGTTTTAGCATGATATTGAATTCCTCCCCAGGTAGAAAAACTTCAATTCCATTTCGGAAATGTGGAAAATGTAATTTCAGAATTAAAAACAAACAGATCTTGGTATGTGTTTGTGTGTGTACCCATGTTCTAAGTTTGTCTGGGCCCCAAAGTGATTCTTGTGCCTTGCTGTAGAAAACAAGCAACAGCTGCATAAACATCTGGTGGATCCAACCCAATTACACTTCCAATTGTCCATTTTGTGAGGGTACTCGAAGTGTGCAGCTGCGGCTTTATGCATTCCATGCCTGACATTATTAATATTTGGTGACTAACAGGTGGCTGTTTGGGTTGCCAACAAGATGGGGAAACCTACTACTTCAGCCAAGGGTCTTTTTTTGCAGTGGGGTGGGTAAGAGGAAAGAGTGGAAAGTTTGACACTGGCCAGAGATGAGCTCTTCAGCCTCCTGCTGATAGGCCAGATAGCAGGATGGGCTTTCTGTTGCATCAGTAATGCACATATAGGTTAGAAAAAGTATGTACAATTTGTGATCCATCACACCTAATGCAGAAAGCTGCCTTATACTAGGGCACATTCTCTGTCCATCTAGTTCAGTATTGCCCACTCTGACAGACAGCAGCTCTCTAGGGTCACTGTAAAAGACAGCGATCTTCCCTGACACCTGTTACCTGATTCTTTGAACTGCAGCTGCTAATGATTAGCCTGATACCCTCTGCATGAAAGTAGCATGTGCTGAGCTACAGTCTCTCCCTGCCATAGCTAACAACCATGTATGGTGGGGTCTACATGAGGTCTGAGAAGCTTCCAACATTTACTGCCAGCCTGATATTCCAAGAGTGGTAGAATTTTAAAGAACCGAACAGGCCATAAACATGGGAAACAATCTGCTGTACTGAGCTTGGTGGGTCACAGAGTTGTGTAGGCCTAAGATGAGAATGGTTTAACAGTGGTTCTATTTAGGCACGGTTTTATTTGTGCCAATGCTTTGCCCCACGCCACATTTTCAACAAGCAGAGGCCAAATGGGGTTCACAAGGGAGAGGATATGCAACGAATAATGAGTGCTAAATAGAAATGTAACTGATGCATACATATGTCTGGTTGTGTAACAGATTAACATGGCAGCCATCTTGCTCCGTTACCAGACACATTAATTTGTGCTTCCTTTGTTTTTAGATTTCCAAGGTAAATAATTATGACAGAAGATCCCGGTACACAATATATCAGGTACAACTAGTTTTCCAGTCAACTATGGCTTGTAACTTACTTTACTGACATCAGATGTACAGCTGTCTTTTCAATGTCATTTTCTTTACCTAGCCTCATAGCAATATATAAATAAAAAACTGGCTTATGGGTACAGTTTGTGTTAAAAAAATGACAGAGTTCCTGTCAAGCTCTTCATCAGCTGCTAGCTGGCATTGAAATAATCATCCTTCACTGGGCTGTCTTCCTTTATGATATCAATTAGCAAACAATCTGTTTTCCTGGCACATAGCACAATTAGGATGCAAAACAGAGGCCTGTGAAGCAAAGCAGATTTCAGGTGGAATGCCTGTTTCCCCCCAAGAAAAGAGGAAATTGATTTCACCTTGCCAAAGCTGGCATGTAAGAGAAAAACATCAAAGGGACAACACCAGGCATATTTACACCAGTGGCTCTCATTTTATGGGAGCTGACATATTTCACTTTTAAATGATTTTAAAAAGCATCTCTCTGACTCGAGCCGTCTTCTGTTTCATCATTTTCTCTGCATTACCACTTCAAAAGCCCTCTTCAAATAAGTCTCCATGCACACTAGAGGGCACAAGTGGGCTGTTTTCTATTTTCCTGGCACGATTTGCATTGTAAGAAGCTCTTCAAGGATACCTTAAGTTTACACATTTGGCAGTTAGATAGTGAAAGGAAATATGCAGGCCTTCTAGATACTTGTTTACTTGTATACATTGCTGCCTGTTTAGAATGTTCGGGGTTTATTAAATGCCCCACACTAACAGATATTGTTTGCAGTGGTTATTGTATGCCCCAAACACAATTCCTGCTTACGTGATGACTAAACAAATGGGATTTATAAAGGAGAGTTGTCAGCAATAGTATTCCCTTCCTTTCTTTCTGATAGAGCAAGGCTAGCCCAAGTCCCCTCACCCTCCCCTGCTTGGGGATGAATTAACACTCCACACAATGTCTTATGTGCAGGGCTGCAACATGATTAACGAAAAAAAATATTAGGCATCATATTAGAACAGACTTTCCCACTGTGTATGAGAGGAGGGGAAATGCCATTTTAAAGATTATGCTTCTTAATCTGCAGTTGTATAAACTGCAGTTTTGTAACTGTTTATAAGCACTTGTTAAGAAAGAAAGAAAGAAAGAAAGAAAGAAAGAAAGAAAGAAAGAAAGAAAGAAAGAAAAAGAAAGATGATGCCCAAATAATTGGAGGCATGGCTTATTTGCTTTAAAGTTTTTAGATCTGTTAATTAATTAAATGTAACAGTCCTAATACCCTGAATAGCATAACAGACAGTAGCAACTGGCTCTCCCTCCTGGTAAGCAGCAGTGATGCACAATGCTGGGAGGTTAGTGAGCAAGTCAGCCTCATGAATGTTTTATGTAGATTTTTAGTTTCATTGTTCTGTATGGGACAATGACAATAAAGATATTGTATATCGTATATATATCGTATATCGTATATCTGCACTGCTCTGCCAGCCACTAAGGGTAATAGAAATGCACTAAATGAACCAGAGTTGACTGGAACAGTGCCTTTTTGTCATGCCTTTACTGCTTTCTCCTCACAACTGCACCTATGCCCAGACGAGTTGACAGAGATAAGAAGGCTCTTGATTAGAATGATGGGATATTACCTGACAATGATCCAATACTCTGTGGCATGCCTCCAAAAGTATGGTCAGATACCTCTGGAACTTTGGAGCTCTACATGGTTGATAGTTGGACTCCATGATTCAGTCAGTTCTTCTCCCATGTTTCTGCAATAGTCAGAATCTCTGGCCCTCAGGTTCCCCTAGAACAGCAGATCTCAACCTGTGGGTCCCCAGATGTTGTTGGACTACAACTCCCATCATCCCTGAGCTCTGGCCTTGCTAGCTAGGGGTGATGGGAGTTGTTGTTCAACAACTTCTGAGGACCCACAGGTTGAGAAAGGCTGCTCTAGAAGGAGGCAATCCAACATTAGTTGTGGGAATGATTCAGGAGGTATTGTCCATATACTTTCAACTATTTTTTGTTTGAAGATCTAGACACATTTCTCTTTATTAGGTTAGTTAATTAACTCTGCCCAATCATCACCTTAAAAGACTTCCAGTAAAACTAATTAAGAAACAAAATTACTTAATGCATGGTTATGGACTTGTCATCTTCTAGTGTTTACCAGCTAAATCTACAGAAAGGCAAATATTCAACATTGGACTCTCCCAATCATTCCATCTGCACAAACATTTCAGTTTGCTAGATGGAATAGTTTCCTCCTCTCCTCCCCCAATGCACAGTTGTGGGAGTTCTCCTGACCCTCCACCTCAATTCTGGGGGTGTATGGGGAGCAAGGAAGGAAAGTCCCATTGTGCAAGTGGAAATACTTGCACAAGACTTCCACTGACAGGGCTCGCCTAAAAGAGTTCTGGTTTGTTTAGATTTCTAATGTATCCCCACTCTTAATTTAATCTGAAATGTCAAAATGAACAGAAAATGTCAAAATTTTCATAGGATTCCAGAAACTCTTGATCTCACTGACATTGGGGCTCCATCTAATGCCAAAATTTGCATATCTCTCAAAAATGCTTCCCAACACTGCCAGACACATTTCATATGGACTTGTCAATGCCCAATATTTTGCCACATACATCTCACCCAGCCTTCTCAACATTTATGACTGACCAACCATCTTGGACAAGGGATGTTACGTAATACCTTCACTCACCCACAAGAAATATCATTGCTGCAGGGAGAGACTGTGTGGAGAATGAGATTTGACTCTGCCCTATCCTCATGGCTTGGGTTCCTATAAAGAGCTGCATCCTGTAAGGTTAGGTGACTGCCTAAGGGATTCATTGGCTCAATTTTGTTGTTGTTTAGTCGTGTACGACTCTTCGTGACCCCATGGACCAGAGCACACCAGGCACTCCTGTCTTCCACTGCTTCCCGCAGTTTGGTCTTTGACTTAACTCTCCAGGATGTCTGGCTCAAGGTCAGCAACCACACTACCTGGGGTGTACGAGACATCCATTTCTTTCTGGTATAGTTCCTCTGTGTATTCTTGCCACCTCTTCTTGATGTCTTCTGCTTCTGTTAGGTCCTTTCCACTTTTGTCTCAATTGGCTCAATAATCTGACTCAAAAGCTTGCTGACTATTCAGTATACATATACATATCCACTTCAAAGTAAGGCCCATTAAGTTCACTGGTACTTACCCCCTGGAAAATGTGTCTAGGATTGCAGACAGGATGACCAGTTTAGCACCAGTAGCAGTAGTGCCTTGAGCAAGTGCATTATAAAGGCTGGTTGACCTTGTGGGACTTCTAGCACAGTAAGTGGAAAGGAGGCAATGTTGATACCAAGCCCAACAAAGTTAGGAAATTCAAAGTCATGTTTTCTACGACAACTGTAAATCAGCTCGCTTGTAAAAAGCAAAAAGGGAAAGGGAAGGCAGATGGAGGCAACAGATTATTTTCCATGGATCCTAAACTATTCTTCATTTTAAACAGCTTGTTAACCCTAGCGGTGAGCTTCCCCTCTGATAGAGAACAATAACCTCAAGTAAGTAATCGACGGCAGGAGAAAAAGACAAAGATAAATGCTGAATATAAGGTCCTTGCTGAGGAGCCAAATGTAGCCTGGGGGTGAGGGAGAGACAACTTCAAGCTCACCACAGCAGCATGTCATTGTGAGGAATGACCCTTACTGTTCTGATTAAGAGCATGGCACTCGAGTCAGTGGAAAGTTCAAATAGCTTCAGTCCCACCAAGTCCTTTAATGTGTAGAGTAGTCCTTGTAACAGAGGCTGTAATGTGTTGTCTTACTGACGCAATTATTTATTGTTCAGCACACAGTACAATGCAAATTGATACAGAAGAATGAGAGCATGTTTCTGTTGTTTTAATAGCATTGCTGTGTAAACTACCTTGGGATCTCGTTGATGAAGGGTGGCTTAGAAATCGCATGAATAATTACCATGTCTAATAGCTCTATTCCTTTGTCCAGCCAGCCTCCCCCAAGCTGCTGCCCTCTAGATGCTTTGGGCTACAACTCCCATAATCCCTGCAAACATAACTGAGAAGAGAGAGAAGGCCCAGCTTCCATTCATTTAACTTCTGTAGTTTATGTGGTAACCATTTCCCCATGGTGCCTAAGGAATGATGAAAAGGATTAGATGATGTAGATCTGTAAAAATTCAAAACCAAATATATTTGAAGATATAAATATGTTAGCTGCTGAATCTTATGTATTGCGATAGGTTGTGGGTGTTAGGATTTGTGGGTGAAAGTTACCTGTAGTTCTTAGAATTAGGTTTGATTAAGGGTGTCAAACACAGAAATTCCTGGGTTTGGTTTATGCTAATGAGTCAGCTGAGCCTGGCAGGGCTAACTGAGAGTAAGCCATTAAGGCACAAAGACCAGTGATGGCCCATCAAGGAAACCATCAAGAGAGACTGAACACTGCCAGACAAGGAGGGGACAGCCCCTTCTCAAGCTGTGCGTTGGTGGGCAGTGACCAGTATAGGATTTCAGGGTGGATGATGCTAGCAAACAGGGGAAAATGTCAGTTTTGCAAGGGGCTTGGCAAACAGAAAACCTGGTGTGGACTGGCTGGGAGAAGCTGTAAGAGAGACATAGAGGATGGCTTTTTGTTGTTCTTGGAATCCAAGAATGGGATGTGAATGCTCTGCAACCTCTCCCTCTAGGTTCAGGTTGTACATATGTGTAAATAAATCAAATATCATAAAGACACCACAGTCTCTGTTGTGCCTCACTGTCCCCAGTGTGAACACAGACCTTGGTCAATGCCCCCAATGAGTTCAAAGGAACTTAATCTCCAGCAAATATGCAGCTGAAATCACAAGCAGTGATTTAAAATTGTCTCAGGTTTGTATAAACATGCTGGATTTTTGAAGTTTCTACATGCTGAGTTAGAAGTAAGGACCATGGCATTTGATGGGGCTTAAAGGGTTTTTCAGATTGTAGCCTTATGGTGCAATGCTACACATATTACTCAAAAGTAGGGATAGGTGAAATTTGACAGTGTCTGTTTCTCTCCTTTCTCATTTTTCCAGTCTCAATTTTAGTTCTCTAAATTTCCACCTCAGTTTGTGATTTATTTCTTCTTTTTAAAAAAAGACCTCATGAAAATTCAACAGCATTTTAGTGTGAATTTCTCCTAAAATACAGATTTTGGTATGCAGTTATTCATAATGCACACATTTTGGAAAAGCAATATCCACACACACACACACACACACACACACACACACAGTCATGCTGCTGACAGATAAGGAATGTAGATAATTAACACTTTATTGTCAAAAGCATGCTTAAGACAAGGCATGTCTATTAGTCCTATGTCTCTCAGCTACTCCTGGGTGTGCACCCAATGAGGCAGTTGCAGCAACAGAGTGGCCCCGCCCCAGACCTTAGGTTATGTATCTCTCCCACTCAAGCTGCATGCAAGCCAGCACACACTATACCTGCAAGCTTCCACCTGCATGTAACCTTTTGCTCCTCCTACTTTGATCTTCTTCTGGTCCAGGGAGACAGTGTGGGCAGCAGAAGGAGGTAGAAGCTCTTTGCACCAGCCTGACCTATCTCTTCCTCCTCCCACACCTGTTCTTTACTCTCCAATCCTGCAGCTTCTCCTGCCTCTGTCTCTCATCTCCCGGCGGTTACAGGTTCCCCCGATTCACCAATCCCTGCTTCCAAGGCAGTCTCCAACCCCTCTTCTCCCGGTGCCCACTCCTCAGTGTCCAGCCAGTCCCTGGCCCATATATTGCATTTTTGTATGTTATTTTCACTGAAATATGGATAGAGTGGTACCTTGGGTTACAGACATGCTTCAAGTTACAGACTCCATTAACTCAGCAATAGTACCTCATGTTAAGAACTTTGCTTCAGGATGAGAACAGAAATCGCGTGGCAGTGGAGCGGTGCCAGCAGCAGGAGGCCCCATTAGCTAAAGTGGTGCTTCAGGTTAAGAACAGTTTCAGGTTAAGAACGGACCTCCAGAACAAATTAAGTTCTTAACCCGAGGTACCACTGCATATGAACACTTTCCCTAAGAAAGGCATCTTTGTACACATTATTTGGCTGAAGAACTGCATTGCAAAATTAACAACAGTTCAAATTTTGAAGGATGGTTGTGTTTCAGTTCTCATATTGTTCCTGAAATTGCAAATTAGGTAGGTTCACCTTTAAATGTGAACCAAATCAAAATTCTCTCCCATCTCAGAGGCTCCCAATGAATTCATTGGAGCCTTTTCCTAGGTCAGTAGGTTTGCAGCCTATGCAGCATAGATTTGAATATTAGTAATTAAATGCAACATAGTTTTAGATGATCACATTTTGCATTTTCTAATGATTTATAATTGGTACTACCTGTATATTTCAGTGACACTGGGTTTTTACAGTGTGTTGTCAAAATGATGAAAATTCTTATGAGTTACAAATTTATTTCTACTTTGGCATGACAGTATCTTATTTCTTTAACTAACCTTGGCAGTTGTAATTATTCTTTTCCACTTTACTTCTGGGACATGTTCTTTTTTCCATCAGTAGACTTCCTACAGCAGCAGAACCCCTTAGCAGTGTATTCTTTTCCTTAAAAAACAAAATAAAATAACAGATAATTGCAAAATGTTTTAATAAACGGCTTCTGACTTCAGTAAGGAACATTTTCAAATTATTTCCTTTGTGACTTGAAAACAAGTGTTTATTTAGAAAGTGCCTTCAGCAAGGATTCACTGGGGGATTTATTTTATGTCACAGATTAAATTATTTCTTGTTTATTCTCCTCACTTGAAATGCATAATTAATATTTCACAGCATGCTCAGATTAGTAGTTACATTTGCTTCTTTGCTTAATTTTTAAAAGTCACTTACAGTGCTCTTACTGAGACTTAGCCTTAGTGCTCTCACAGTGCAATCTATAAATCAGGTTAAATATTTGAGTAAGTGAGCTGTAAACCATTTTAGAAAATAAAAAACGCTCCCTTACCATGTTGTCTTCAAAGGGCACATCCAAACAGATCTAATTTTGGGCACTAGATATATTGCTTGCTTCTGATACCTAGTGTGCAATGGAGATTTGGGCATGAGGGCACAGCTGAGGGGCCTTGCTGTAAGCATCGATCTTATTTATTCCTCTATCTAGCAAAATGTATATACCACTTGATTGTAAATAGAACTTCTAAGCAGTTCATCCATCCCATTACTTCCTTCAAGCTCTGAGTAGGCACCTGCACAGCTCCACTCGATTCCAATCAAAAGGAGAGATAAGACTGGGTGTCAGCAGTGTAGCATGGGAGGGGCCACAGGGGTGGCTGTCCTGGATGCCAAATTCTTAGGGCTGCAAAAATTCACAAGAAAAAAGTCGTAAGAATAATAATAATAAAAATAGTGCACCCTCACCCTCACACAGAAAATCTCTGAATGTTTGCATGGGCATGTTGAGGAGCAGATTTGGGCAACAGCTGGTTGCTATGGTGCCTTCTGCATGAGCTTTAGAAAGTTACCTGCTCCTGAAGTGGAAGAGAGTTGGGGCAACTTACAACAGCTAGGAGCAATGCTTCAACACCTTCTACATGCACTACATCAGGAAGATTTTGGGCGTCGCCTGGCAGGAGTCTCAAACCAAGACGTGCTCTCCCAAGACCACATTCCCAGCATATTTGCACTCCTGTCTCAGGAATACCTACGCTAGCTTGGTCATGTCCACAAAACAGAAGATGTTTGGATCCCCAAGTACGTGCTCTATTGGGAGCTGGCTTCTGCCACTAGGCCTGTTGGAAGACCAACTCTGAGTTACAAAGATGTCTGCAAATGAGACATGAAGGCTGGTTGCAACCATCCTGCCATGGTCATCCCTGACCATAGTGTCTGGAGACAGACAGGTTGCGTATCCACAGCAGTCTGTTCTCTTGTCAAATTTGACCCATGTCGGAGGCAACTATTCTGTTTTTGGCCGCTAGGTGGAAACAAACATGAACATTGCAATATAAATCAACGTGCTTGTGAAAAGGGGGCTAATGCGGTTAATCAGAGTCCAGCACAATGCCTTGAATATATATAGCATATTTTGTTTAAAAGGTTTTCTTGTGCACGCTGGGAACTATAATGTTTAATAATTTCTTCAAGACCTTAAATCAAATTTTCATCTGGTAGTAAACCACTAGACCAAACCAAGTAATCAATACATAAAAATAAATGCCTTAGCCTTCATTTCTTTGCAACAGAATTGCTCCCTTAAGTGCACTTTATACATATACATGCGCACAAAACTGGCTACTTTCTTGGCAATTTTTCATCAGCTTCAATTGACATTTCACTTTTTTTGTCTCAGGACAAATAGGTGCAAATAAAATTTTGCTTTTAGAGAGGCACTTGCATATCTAATACACATTTTTCCAAAGTGGAAATAAAACAGAAGGCTGTTCATATCTAAAGTAACAGATCAACTGAGAAATATAATCCTATTACAGCTCCTCCATTTAGACATCTGCAGGATTGTATTCAAAGTCATTAGAAAAGTAGCACATTTATACTTGCCTGGTTTCAAATCAGATCATTTGAAATGGCATAAAATTAATCAAAGACATGTTTCTCTAAAATCCATAAAACCGATGAGTTCCCACAATATTTATCTTGGCTGCTAAGAGGATTATAAAGGTTAAAGTGAGAAAAGATAAATGCATCATTTCACAAAAAGGGAAATATGTGAAACAGCTGATGAATGGCTAATTTCAGAAGGCTACCAAAGTTTTGAGAAGTGCACAAATTTATTTGTAAACCACTATCGGTTTTATTCAGCTGGACTCCAACAGGCCCAGCAGTATCTTATTTGTTACTGCATTGCATTTCATGTGAATACATTAGGGAGGCATTTTAACCGTACATTAAATCATGGTTTTGATGAAATTAATGAAATAAAAGGTAAGTTTGAAATAACTTTGTGATACATTAAAAAAACATCCCTTTTAAACACTCCAGCAGAAAGCAGATTTGGTGTACTAGTTCCAAAAATAAAAATAATCTTGTGCCCTTAATTCTTCACTATTTTAATATAGAAACTTAAGGTTGCAACCATCTAACTTATACATATTGAAATTAATGGATCCAAATTAGTCATATTCATCAATGTTGATATTTCTCCTCTGAGTAGGAGTGAATTGGCTGCAACTTTTGTTTTCAATGTAGTTTTGTTTCAGATCAAGGAATTTGAATGCTATTATACTCAAGAGTTTGTGATAAGAAAAGCTGTTAATTAACATCACCTCATGTCAGCTATGACTAGGTCTATGTGCAGAAAGGAAATTTGAAGGGTGGAAAGGGATGAACTTCTTGGGCGTTACAATCTGATGCTTGCACTTGTATCACTTGTAGCCTTTAGAGACCTAAACTTTGGTCCTGGACTCCTGCTCATGTGATAGTTTCAATAAGAGGTAAGAACAGGGCCTATAAAGTTCTGATTCTCCCTTCCTCCCAACCTGATAGTCAATTGGGGTTGGTAGGAAGTATGGGAGAAGCACAGGGAGAGATGGAGCACATTCAGGAGATGGCTTTCATCAACCTCAATTTGCACTGGTAATCTACTCTCTCCCCCGCCCCCACTACAGAGCATAGGAAAACTATTTCTTCCTTGTCTCTTAGAATATAAGAAACCTGTTGAATGCCATTGGTTGGGTTTTTGGGAAGGTGGGTTGGAAAACAGCACCACTGTCTTGATGAGAAAGAGCAGCCTTTTTTAAAAAAACTGTAGCAGTGAAGTTTGTGAATTCTCCTCTTCCCAACTTCTCAAAGAAAATCTGGGTGGAAGCCCCAAAGCCATGGTAGCTGAGCCTCCACCATGTTGGAGAGCTCACAGTATGCAGGCGCACCGCCGTGCACCCACAACCCTGCATATATGGCATGCCTGGCAATATGCATGATCCTCTCTATTTTCTTTTTATCCACCAGTCCCTGCTTCACCCGGAGCGGCGTGTGGTATTCTAATAGCCTGGCCTATGAATCTGGCCTAAGTGGTGAATTTGACCTGCTTTGAATCTTCAGAAACAGTATAAGATTGTCGAGTAGTATCTCAACTATTCAGAGAGTAATTCCGTGGGAAAGTATTGTCATTCCCATTGATTCAGAAATCAGAGATGCAGTTGACTTTACTGCAGGAAAGGTAGTACCTGTGGGGACTCCCATCAGCCACACCAGTAATGGTGAATAATCAGGGATTATGGGGTTTGTAACGCAACAACAACTGGAGGGCTACTGGTTCTCTGATCCTGTTCTAGGGATTGGGCAGGGATGTAATCAAAAGAGATACTTTTGGATAAGTGTAACGTGTGCACCAAATACCATTAAGAGATACTTTTGCATTATTTTAAGGCCCACAAAATATGCTCATGGCCTTTTTTATATATAAATTGGACATAAGAAATTGCTATCATTGTTTCTTATGTTTTTTAGACATATGGTGGATTTGCATAAGTCCTAAATCATTCTGGATAATGTTTATTGGGCTAAGTCTAGAATTACTAAACATAACGATTGTCATTGGGCCCATTGGTTGTCTTCTGGATTCTGTGAAACGTATAGTTCTGATAAGACCAAAACAACAACAGCAAACAAGCTCCCTTAATCTGTAAGCTACCCCAGTGATGTGGAGAATATGGATGTCAGAGAATTTTGACAAAAAACAGAAATGGGGTAGAAATTGCCAATGTTTGCTTATTAATGTCATATCCAGAACAGAAATAAACCCAGCAAATACAGTCAGTCTTCACTGCCATTGTTGCTTTCAATCTGCAAGCAACACACAAGAGATTTCATGCCCCTCCAAACAATTTGCTTTATTTTCCTTTGTGTTGCAATGAATGAGGTGGAATAATGAAGTGACAATGTAAGTTACGTAATTTACCTAATTACTTAATTAATTACTTAAACTATGTAGGTTTCATGATTTCACCACAGCAGGTGAAATCTACCTACCATGCAGGGTTTCTTTTTGCACGTGCATGCCTATTTATTTTCAATCACTGGTCGCTTTAAAGTGTGCACCAGGGACATTTATCATCCCCCCGCCCAATGCACAGAGTTTTAGCTGCATAGCTCCTATCAAAAGTAATAAGGCCCCCATCGCTTAATCCCTTACACTCCTTGGAAAAGCTTGCCTCCAATATAATTCTACTAAAACTCAATCCATTTAGGTTGTCTAATGATGAAAAGAATGACCCACCAAGGAATTCTGCAAACATAATAATTGAAACTCTAATTTGCTTTTTTCCTTGAACTGATAAATCACTCCCTATTTATACATGCAACCAGGTTCTAGAAATTTGTCCTTTTAATGCTTCTTTCTGAATTATTTAGCATTTATCTTGCAGCACTGAAATTAACATTCAAATCCTTTATAATAGTATTAGATTGATATGGTTTCCTAGGGATGACTATTTGTTTTCAGATCCATGGGAGGAAATAAAGCAAATATTCTCACTCTGATTCTGATTCCCTCTGTTATGCAGATTTAAACAGAAGTCTGAAAAATTCCCAGGTCCACATTTGGAAGGTGTGAAACAAAGAAAACAAATGAAAAGTGTTGTCAAGGACCTGTGAATATACTGCACTGTACAAATGGCTCAAACAATCAAGTACCCATACCTATCAAAGGACTGACAACTTGCCTATTTAGGCCAGTGTGGTGACATGGTGATATGAGAAGGCATTGCACTGTTGTAATAGACCTGTCTCATTTCCCTTGCACAACATAGTTATTTTCTGCAAAGGATTATCTGGTGCAGAAGAGTATCTGCGCCAGATGGTCTGGTTAAGAACTGGTGATGACCCCATAAAAGCTATTCATCAGCCATGAAGTAAGAACGCTCTACCACTTTTCCAAGGAACTAGTTCTTTCCACCTGCATACTCCTCACAATGGTTGGGTGATTAATGAATAGTAGCTGAATGGCATCTACTGAAAAGCTGAGTGTTTACTTGAAGCTGCATTAGTTGACCTGTGAGGGCTCATTCTAATATACATGTCAACACTTGAACCTCATGCTTTCTATACAATGCATATGAACATCAAATTTGTACTTCCCTGGCTGCTCCATTCATGTCCTTCCAACGTTGACTGGAAAGTTCTGAAGGGCTTCTAAGGGAATTCAGCTGAAGATGCTTCAAAGTCTTCCTATGATCAGGAACCCCGTATTATCATATTTCCTAATTGCAGGGAGACTTCTGAGTACATTGAGCTGAATGTTGGATACTCAATGCTGCTCAGACTTTTCTGATTGATGCGGGACATTTAGGGGTGTAGAGGGCACTCTTGGCTCTTGCAGTGACATCGGGGGCTAACCCCCGCTCCACATTTTATGCCCACAAGCTACAGGCATCATGTAACCATCATGAATATGTCATCCAGTAGTGAGAATGATGAAGTGAAAAGTATAGGCCACAGCTTTGGCTTTATGTGGTTGAAATAATTGCTTGTACAAAACTCAACAGACAGAGAACACTGCTTGTGCATGCATTACAGAAGACAGCAGATTTGAAACTAGTCTTGGTAACACTCACTGCTTGCTCCTTAACATGCAGATCACTCATCTGTGGTTGAACTTGAAAATGGACAGGTCAGCCTATTTGCAACCCATGCAAGTTTTGCCTGTATTCATTCATAAGTGTGTTCAGTCCTGCTTCCAGATTACTCTGAGAATTATTATTATTTTTTAAACACACACACAGATGAAAGTCCTAATCTGAGCCAGGACTCCATTGTTTTCAAGCATTAGAGTTCATGCCAACTCTGAATTAATCTATTAAGCAAAATAACAGCCTGATAGCTGGGATCCTAAGCATGAATGCAATGCAGCTGCTGTAAATTATTTTTCAACTTTGCATTGTTGAATATTTTACCCTCAGCTTTTGTTTAGAATAATAAACCCCAGGTTTTGCAGAAAAATCCCCCTTAAGCAGCTGAAGGCTTCTAAGATTATTAGAAAGCCCGGACCAAACATGACATTTACGCAGGTTTAACTAAAAGGCTTTAACTGAAAGGCACCACTGAAAGAAAGAAAGAAAGAAAGAAAGAAAGAAAGAAAGAAAGAAGGAAGGAAAGATTGCTTTTAAAATTAGTCTGCTTAATCAGAAAAGCTCACTAGATTAGCTTTATTTGTAATTGCCATGAAATCCAGTGTTGTTCTGCTCACTCCACCGCATTTGAGATATTAAGCAGATTCAGAAATGTTTTGCGCATCTCCTGCTACTGGCTTTGGGCTGGATCCAGCCTATGTCAAATGCCCTTAGTTCCCATTGAACTGAATGGGATTTGCCATGATTAACTCCTCGCACTGATTTCAATGGGACCTAAGTTCAGATAACTTGGTCTGGATCCAAGTCATTGTCTTTACAGAAATGAGCATGCACATCTACCAAGAAGGAACCAACAGCTGTCAGTTCACCAAGGCATCAAAGTTACTTTTATCTTGACTGGATCTGGCTGTGAAGAGAAGGGGGGAACCTATTTGTGCTACAGCTGTGCCTGCTAGCCTAGTTTCATTGTAAAATGAAAATTAATGGTTTAACAGACTTTAATTGAAAGGGCATTCCTTAGGGGGGGAATTAAAAAATGGAGACAAACAGGGCACTGTTGTTTGGAAATGAAAGGATTTTACTTAAGGAGAACTGGAATAATTATGTTTTTATTACATTTTAAAATCAGGTCAATGCAGTATTTCAACCACTAATGAATGACACTTCAATTTAAATATGGATAATAGAGGAAAGTCTGCTAAACCATAATTATGTGACTGTTTTGAATAGCAAACTAAACCTCTTTCCTTGATAACATTCCACTCCGTGCTGCTAGACCTTTCCTAGTATTTCATATGTGTAAAATGTATTTTTAATTGTGTAATTATATGCTTGCTTACTTCTGCAAAGCTATTTTAAATAGAATAATCTTAGCAGCAATGTAATAAAATAAAATCTGTCAATAAAAATAATTGGTGTGATTTTCATAGCGGGAGATTTTTATGGAGAGGAACAGGGTTGGAAAGGATTCGAAACAGAAAGCACTCCTGTCTCCAGTTTCTGAACTGATTTGGAAGTGATCTCAGAATCCAGTAAATTACAACCTCTGCATGCTCCTGCAGAGTATCTAAGGGGCTTTGGTTAAGAAAGCATCCACTGATTGTGTATTTGCACAAGGCAGGGGGTCCACAGCTATTTGAAATCAAGTCAGATTTTCAAATACAAGTTTTTTTTAAAATGTGAATTTTGAAACTTATTTTGTGAGATATTTTAAAATGTCCAAATCTTAAGCTGCTAGAGAAATTTGAAGGTGGTGGGGATAATGATGCCCAGCTGTACATTACATTTACTGTGTGATGTAAGCCAGTCTCTGCAGAGAATTCTCAAAGCCTCCATAGAGACTGTCGGAGAATGAAGACTTTGATGAATGGACCACAGACCCACTGGGAGCCTCTTTCCATCTGTTTTCTTTTAATTATTGTTATTCCCATTTATTGTCTCTCTGTATAGCTGAAATTGTCTGTAGGCCTTTTATCTTCCCACCCAATAGGGCCGCTCCAGAATTGTCATAATTTTTCAAGAGGTTCAATCACATATCAGAACTTTAGGTTTGTACATTTACAGTAGATTAAAGTGCTCTGTCCCTTTAGCTCGATGGCACTGGCAAGCCTGAGCAGAAAAGCGTGGAGAGATCTTGGGCAAATTAGTTACCTGGATATTTAATTTATGCTGGGGTGATTCTGCAGAAGGAATCCCACTGTGTCCTCGCACTTTCTCAGTATTTGGATTTGATATACAGTGGTACCTCAGGTTAAGTACTCAATTCATTCCGGAGGTCCGTTCTTAACCTGAAACTGTTCTTAACCTGAAGCACCACTTTAGCTAATGGGGCCTCCTGCTGCCACTGCACCGCCGGAGCACGATTTCTGTTCTCATCCTGAAGCAAAGTTCTTAACCTGAAACACTATTTCTGGGTTAGCGGAGTCTGTAACCTGAAGCGTATGTAACCTGAAGCGTATGTAACCTGAGGTACCACTGTACAGGGCTCATTTGGAGTATGTAGCAGAGGCATTTCGGGCTTAGGACAAATCTTTTTGCAAATGGGTGGCAACTGACCCTTCTTTACCCTAGGATAAGAAAGCTGCAGATCTCTGGCTTCATTTCATATCACATTCCTACCTTGTATCTGAACATGAATTACAAAGCAGTTTGAAGGTCCTGATAGCCCAAATGTGGTATCTACAGAACTCTTATCTGCCACAAATTATTTGTGTACCATAGTCTACATGTCTATAAAGAAATAAACCACAAAATATATCAGTCCAAGTCCTTCTGCTTCAATCTGACTTCTGGATTGGTCTGCCTAGTATTTCGTGGCTAGAAAAAAATTACAACCCCCCCCCCCGCCACTCCTTTACTATTCTATCCAGTAACAAAAGCAGCTTGGTCTCTAAGTTGCACTTGACAATGGCATTGCCATTTACAGAAAATATATAACGCCATGTGGCAGAGGTGACCCGGCAAATTTGTCACCGTTGAAAAATTTACAAGTTGGCTTGAAAAGTGCTCTTGATTGCTTCTGCAGTCCTGGAGAGTTTGTAAGTGGCTATTCACAATGTGTAATTGTCACATGTTGAGCCCTCTGTAGTTTTTAGCTGTGAAGGTTTTCAGATTGATTTGCAGCTGACGGATGCACTCACAAACCGCTGATTGTGAGCTCCCCTTCAGCGGACAAGATAAATACTTAGAGCACCTGCATTGCTTTCATAGCATTTACCAACCCGATGGGTTGGGTGCTTTGCTCTCCTGCGTTCTGAGGTAAGAATATTTATGACTCGCGGGGCACTTTGTCAAGGTGATGAGTCAAAGCGATGATGATTTTACTTAGCTAGAGTGGATCCAATCCCTTCCTCGGCGTACCTCTTCCTGCAATGCCTACTTCCTCTGTTTCAGTAGATGGAGGCAAACCACACGTGTCCACTCACATAAGCTGCTTTCACCGATAAGCAGGGCAGTTTGTGATCACAGGAAGCTGTGTTTGTGTATTGCATTCCTGCAGAACAATAGGAGGGGCTTGCCCAGTGGAGCAGAGCTGCAGTGGTAGTGCAATGGCTTCCTGGAAGGGGTATCATTTGCTGTCACATCCTGGGAAGGGAAGGGGCAAAAGGCAGTGTTGAGGTTGGACACATCAGCAGAGCCAATCCTGAACTCCTGCTGGGGCGGCCACACAGCCCCAACCTCAAGCTCTCCATGAAGGAGAACACGCTTAACCAAAACTAGATGTATACTTGTGCCCAAAATTCACAAATGGTGATATTGGGGTGGGGGAATGTTTTTGCTCTGAGACATTTTGTGCTATAAAAAATATTATCCAGTGGATGTCTAAGATTCTCCAACAATGCAGAGGGATCGCTACACATACACCCCACAAGTGTCTTTTCAGTGTTACTGTCTCAGGCCCAGTTTTAAACTCTGGAGAATTTAAAATGGATTTTGGTGGACACAGAAAGAAGGCTAATTCATGCCCATACACCTTAAGATCCGGGTAAATGGCCTATACCTCCGGGTATAGGGCGGCATATAAATTCAAATAATAATAATAGGTACAATTGCCAGCAAACCTTTCTAGATCTAAATGCAGCTTCAGAGGTGTTTTCTCTCTTCAGGAGTTGCCACTGAGCCACCCGTGGCTACAGGGGTGTACTTGAGGTTTTTCTCAAAGTGTCTCAGATCCTCATCCACTGCCCCCTTGATATTGAGGTGGGGAGAGAAAGTGCTTAGAACTGAAGGAGGAAATTGGAAGAGTGACACTCTTTCCCACTTCCTCATACAACTCTATGCGCTTTTCAAGGCTCAGATTCATTATTTTACCCAGATCCCTTGGAAAAGCAAAATGTGTTTGTTTATACGTTCTCTCTGTCCCTCTCTGGTGGTGGCAACGGGGAGCTGATCCAGGTGAGTGATGAGGAAAGAATTGTGTGCTGCTTTCAGCACTCAATGAAATAAAGTGGTACCTCCGGCTACGAACTTAATAAAGTGGTACCTCCGGTTACGAACTTAATTCGTTCCGGAGGTCTGTTCTTAAGGCAAAACCATTCTTAACATGAGGTGCGCTTTCACTAATGGAGCCTCTTGCTGCCACCATGCCGCTGGTGTGTGACTTCTGCTTGCATCCCGGGCAAAGTTCACAACCAGGAGCATCTACTTCCGGGTTAGCGGAACTTGTTACCCGAAGCATTCGTAAGGAGGACGGTACGTAACCCGAGGTTCCACTGTATCATAATAATGAGTTCATAGGGCTAAAAGGGTTCTCAACTCCTCTTCTACTTGACAACTTTCAGAGAACTCCCATTCCTGTAGATGGCATATGTAAGAAGTAGGTACTCTACAAAAACACAGGCTGAAATTTGACCAAGGACATCCTTCTATATACCATACCAGCAAAAGAGGTCAGTAAAATTGGAAGCTAAACTGGATTACTCTGATGCCTACTTCATCACTGTTTCTATTATCCACATGGCAGGGAGAAAGGTCACCATAAGTGAAATGAAGTTGTGAATCCCACTGTTGTGCAGTGAAATCCAATCCTTGTCTACTCAGAAGTAAGCACAGCTGAATTCAACAAGGGCTTACTTTCAGGTAACTGGGGATAAGATAGCAGCCGTAATGCTTTATCCGCTTTAGACATTAACACTGCATTAATCAAAGACCTTTTCTTGCACCAGAGATCTGTAGCATGTTTAGTTAATTTCAAGGCACGCAGGGGTCATTAATAACTAAGTTCCTACCATTATGATGGTTTATTATTTTTAATAGTCTCTGTAATGTGTGCTGAATGGAAAACATCTCCCCAAACACATACAGCAATTAATATGTTTTCAAAATGGTTCTTACACTGAAAAGACTTTGTGTGGTGGGTTGCTGACATGTCCTCCCATTAGATTTTAGTCAAAACATATGTGAGTTGACACACGCAGTTGCTCACTGAAGTGTGCTTCGCAAGAAAGTGCTTGACATTTGCGGTGTGTAAGTCTATTATTTAAATGTGAATGGGACTTGTTTGCTCCTTAATTTGTCAGCATGAGGTGTGCAATTATGGCTTGGAAAACAACATTTGAGGAGTTGCAATCTTGCTCCATGTTGTTTAACTAGAATAAAAGAAATTGCTCATTTTTCTTTCCTCGCCGTTCAGAACACTGGGTGCTACTGTTTTCATCAGGCAGTATGAACCTGTTACTTCTAAGATGCCATACAAGGATGACCCTGAGGTTTACATTTGGGCACTTGGACTGGTGGGTAGAGTCACAGAGGTAAAGTCTGCCCCGTCCTCTCACCGAAATATTTTCCCTATCTTTGAATAACACTTATTCATGTGGCAGATAGTTCAGCTGGGGAATTCACTCCCCACAGGTGGCAGTGATGATCACTGACTTGGATAGCTTTAAAAGAGGATTAGACAAGTTGTTGTTATTGTCATTACCCCATCTTTTCCCCAGAACCAAGACCCAAGGCAGCTCACAAAAATTAAAACAAATACAAATAAAACAAAAAATGAGGTTAAAAAGTAATAAAACTATCTACGGATTTAAAACAAATATATATACATGATACAGTGGTGCCTCGCAAGACAAAAAGAATCCGTTCTGTGATTCTCTTCGTCTAGCGGTTTTTTTGTCTTGCGAAGCAAGCCCATTGAAGGATTAGCGGATTAGCGCTATTAGCGGCTATTAGCGGCTTATCTGCTGATCGGATCAGCTGATAAGCGGCTTAGCGGCTTAGAAAAAGGGGGGGGAAGGAAAAAAACCAGCAGGAAGTCACAAGACATTGTCGTCTTGCGAAGCAAGCCCATAGGAAATTCGTTTTGCGAAGCACCTCCAAAACGGAAAACACTTTCGTCTAGCGAGTTTTCCGTCTTGCGAGGCATTCGTCTTGCGGGGCACCACTGTAGGTACTATCAAGAGCCCCTTACTTGAAAGAAGTCACATGCTGGAATAAAACATTTTGCGTATGCAGGCAGAAGAAAAACAAGGAAGGAGCCAGTCTAGCCTATTAAGGGAGGAAATTCTAAAGCAGTCACCTAGAAGGCCCTTTCCCATGTTCCCACCAAGCATGCCTGTAAGGGTGGCAGGACCGAGAAAAGGGCCTCCTTCAAAGATCTCAGAGCCTGGGTAGGTTTGGATGGAAATTTCAGTTCCCACCAGCTGCGAGCAGGCAGCTACATTGCTGACATCATGTGATGTCTCTGAGTGTGAGACAGGAAGTCTCTGCTAGTTCTCAGTGTAACCGGGTGGAGTTACTGAGTGTTTTTTCCCCTTTCGCTTCTGAGCAGAAGCTGAGTTGAGTCGGAGACTCTCGTGTTATGCTGCTCAGAGAGCAGTCATGATTTTACAGTCTTAATAAAGTAGCTGGATAGACTGCGGACTGTCTCTTTCTTCTGTGATGAGACACCAGGAGAAAGTGAGTGTGCTCCTCTCAGAAGGGAGGGGTCACTTATTACCGGTCTCTCTGGACTGAAGGAGAATTCCAGCCAGAGAGTGACCACCGGAGAGAAGCCCTGGCATCTTGGGAAGCTTGGCACCTTTCCCCGGGGGCCTTTTTCCAACAGAATATGGTCATTCAGACAGCTTGAACCTAAGCAGTATTGGACTTTGAATGGAGGATAAGGCTACCAACAATTACTGGCCATGATGACCATATTCAACCTCCACTGTCAAATGCATTATGCCTCTGAATGCTAGTTGTTTGGAATCGCAGGAAGGCAGAATGCTGTTGTGGTCAGGTGATGCTCCAGAGGCATCTGATTGGCCACCATTTGGACAGGATGCTAAACTTGATGCGCTATTGGCTTGATCCAGCAGGACTCTTCTTATGCTATTATGAAGGTGGTGGTGAAAGGAGAAAGCAGTGGAGTGGTCAGCAGCAGAGCATGAAAATGGCAGCGGCGGGGGGGGGGAGCAATGGTGCAAGTATGCTTGGAGGCGGGGGGGGGGAGCAATGGAGGCAGCAGCTAGGGCAGCAGTGGAAGCCCACTCAAACCTGGCAGCACTTCTATATTGAACCCTGCTTTAATACAGGTTTATTACTTCCAACATTTGGTAGCATGTGCATATAGGAACCTGATACATCAAGAATCGTCACATGTGCAGTATGTGCAATATGTTTTGTTAATCTATTCATTGAAAACTTCATGTATTTCATCACTGATTTGTGAAAAGCACTTTTGTTTCATTATCCATTCACTAAACTCACATTCGTTTTTGTTGCTCACATTCATCAGGTCTCTTTTTTTGAAAACTTTTTATTTGTTTATTTTTGCCCTGGACCTCGCCAACAATAACAGTGGAGTTGATTTGTGTCAGTACCTTCTGGCAGTCACCACTGTTTATTTATTTTATTTTATTTTATCTGATTACTCCACTGAAGGCTGGAATTTTTCTCCTTCAAATGTCCTGGGATAATGCATCCAAAGCATTCTGTGGGGGGAGCAGATAATAGGAAGCACCCAACAAAATTGGTGACAAGTAAACCTGCCCCCTCCAATGGCTGATGACTGGCTATGAATGGGAAAACAAAAGGTGAACCAATTAATACTGAATTCATCAAGTAACAAATGATATTTGAACCAAATGGACTCAGTTTGAAATGTATGCACACCCTTATCCTGGAGTGGGACATTTGTCTGCTCGCTTTATCACTATTATATATCCCCATGTCAGAAAGTAGCTAAAGATGGATCATTATCACTCAGCATTATTCTCTATTTGTAGGGGCTATTGTGTATGTATGTATGTATGTGTCTGTCTGTCTGTCTGTCTATCTATCTATCTATCTATCTATCTATCTATCTATCTATCTATCATCTATCTATCTATCTATCTATCTATCTATCTATCATCTACCTATCTATCTATAATGTGTATGTCCAACATTTCTGTGCTTGCATGATGTCCACTGTTCATTTCACAGATAGTCTGAGTTTTTGCTATAAACTTTGGTACATTACTAAAGTGACAAATGTTCAGTGTGGGTTCTTAAAAAAAATATTTTAGTCTGATTCATAAAGCTTAAGTATCCCTATATTTCAAACTCTCCTCTTAACTGTGTTTTATGCTTTTACATAAATTATATTTCAAATAAAAGTGAAGAATGGACATAAGTGTTATAAATGAGCAATCGGAATATGCAAATAATGTTTGGGATGGAATAACAGATTATGGAAGCACATTATATTTAACAGTCACATAATTTATAATAATGTGCAAGCTTCATGGGAAGGATAATGATTGCAGGGTTTCCCCCCTAACTCTTATATTAGTGCTCATACTGCCTTTATAGTCTAGATTTTGAAGGGAGAAAGGTAGCACCCTGATGATAAATTTATGTGCAAGTGCAGCCTCATAGATTTCAATGTGTGTTTTGGATAGTTCTTCAATAATTTCATACAAAGACAATGCATTGTTAAACTTCCGCCTCCCAATTTTTCTTAGCAATTCCCCTGCCCTCAACAATCACAAAGAAACTCAGCTGCTCTTGGCTTCATGCATGTAAATCTCTGCTCACATTATTATTTATCCATACTTTATCCAGCCATGTGCATAAATTAGGGTTGCCATATGTCCGGGAATCCCAGGACATGTCCTCTTTTGGGGGTCTTACATGCCTATCCAGGGGGAATTTTACATTTTAAAGCAAGGGTTGGCAAGACTTACCAGGCATGGGCCAGATCACTCCCGCCAAGATCCTCCGTGGGCAGGACCAGCGCTGCACAACGCCGGAAATTGCGTCTGAGCATGTTCACAGCGCCAGAAATTGTCTAGAAGGGAATATGTCCCGTAGGCCAGAAAAAAAATCTGAAAGGATCCATGGAGGGAGTACTGTGGAATATCCTAGGTTTCAGTTCTCCCCCCCCAAAGGTTTTCAAAAATGAAATTACTGTGTTTATCTTTTCCTGAATGAATGCATCACATACTATGAAGAGCTCGATTCATTTTAGATTGCTGCAGATAATGCAATAATGCACAACAGGCAATAGTTTTCGGTTACCTTTACCTTTTTTCTAGTAGGAGACATTTTTATGAGAGACAGGTCATATATTACCATTAAACTCCTCCTCATCCAGGCTGCTGACACAACAGGGACATTGTGATTTTTACATACTTCTACTTCCTCTGGACTAATGAAGAGGAATTACAAGACTGTTATATCCCTAAAGCAATTCTTCAGCAACAGAATGGCTAAAACGGGCAGCCATCTTAATGAGAAAAAATGAGAGGCCATCACCAAGGAATTCATCTCATTATCAGCCTTTACTATGGAGATAAATGAGAGATTCCAAGAGTAAGAAGATGAAGAGGAGGAAGACAAGAGTATAAGATAAGCACACATTTCCTCTTCTTGCCCAACTCTGATTGCAATTTTGAATACAGCAAAGCCAACCCAATTGTCTTAGGGAGTCAGGAACTCAGTGACAGTGTTCAAGATTGCCATGAAATCTATATTAATCCACATTTTAACGTCTGGTTAATTTTCACTTTGTGCATTGTGTTTGAGTGGAAGAAAGAAAAGAAGTATGTGTGAATATCTAGACATGCTTTAACTACTTATAGCTCAATTAAAGGTAAAAGGTAAAGGTACCCCTGCCCGTACGGGCCAGTCGTGTCCGACTCTAGGGTTGTGCGCCCATCTCACTTAAGAGGCCGGGGGCCAGCGCTGTCCGAGGACACTTCCGGGTCACGTGGCCAGCATGACGAAGCTGCTCAGGCGAGCTGGCACCAGCGCAGCACACGGAAACGCCATTTACCTTCCCACTATAAAGCGGTACCTATTTATCTACTTGCACTTAAGAGTGCTTTCGAACTGCTAGGTGGGCAGGAGCTGGGACTGAAGACGGGAGCTCACCCCGCCGTGGGGATTCGAACCGCCGACCATATGATCGGCAAGTCCTAGGCACTGAGGTTTTACCCACAGCGCCACCCGCGTCCAATAGCTCAATTAGGAACAGACAAATCTGTCAGTTTTGTTTTCTCCAAGTTTCTCATTTTCCTAATTTCAAATTCAGCTCTCCACATTCCCACAACAGTTCATGATTTTTTAAATAAAAAAAATCTCCATGAAAATTCATGAGTTAATTTTTCCTAATATACACATTTAGTATGCACTTTTGCCATATAAATGGAAAACAAACCAAAATTTCCTGATACAATGCATTCTTGGGTAATATTTACAACAAGCTTTGCATTTTTATTCACACTTTAGTATATGCATTTTTTTTAACCTATTCCTTGGCTGGAGAGATGCCTTCAAAATTCAAAGTGGTGAACATTTCAAAGGGTGGCTGTGTTTTGGTTTGTATATTGTTTCAGAAAATGCAGATTAGTTAAGTTTGCCTTGAAATGCAATTGAATGCTTCAACCATTCCTAATGTGTAACCCTTATTCTTATCTACAAACAGTATTTCCTGAAGTCAATGGCATTTGACCTATGACCTGCCTAACATTCGAACCCATGCCTGCCTAACAAGCTCTTGATTACTGGGAACATTCCTAACAGCCTGCTTGCTGTTATCTGCTATTTCTGGACACCTCTCTGCTGTCTGTTTGATCAGTAACCACCAGTGAAATAGCCCAGTGGGTAAATAATGCCTTCAGGGCATTTCATGTCAGTTATGCTGCTTCAATTTCTCTGCCCCACTGCTTTCCTCCCTCCCTCTACGATGCATATTGGATGTCATCACTTGTCAGAAGATGAAATGGAAATGGATCCACTGGAAATAATGACTTGCAGAATCATACCCTGTCACTGCTTCTTCCAGGAAAGCGCTCCCGATTTCACAACAGGTGTAAAATTAATCTGCCATCACTTTAAAGATAGTTTTCCAGTTAGATGTGCACTCGGTAGTTTTCAGCAAATTCTCTCCAACAATATATGGGAAATTTAGTCGTGGTCCTCTTACACCTGGGCATATTTTGGCTTCTGAGGTGCATATCCTACACCAAGTATTTCCTGGAGATTTATGAATTGCAACAGCAGCACTTTTAAAAATTAAAGAAAAAACATGAAGGAGGTAGCAAATGAATGAGACACTCATTTATGCTACTGCACATTTTTCATATGCTTTGCTTTAAAAAATCGGGTAGGAGCTTATTATGCTTGAGAGGTTGCCATTTAGTCAGTTATGTCAAGTTTCCCTCCATTTGTAGCTCTTTTAAGTGCTTATCATTTATTTTATTTTGTAGTTCAACAATATGCCAAGGCTTGCATTTCCACATGCTAAATAGAGACATATACAATTTGTAGCTGTGGGAGGAAGTTGCATTTTCGTACAGTAACTTTGGTATTTCAAACTGTATGTAATCTTAATAAGTCAAGCATGACTGAACTCTGCAGGCCCGTAACTAATCTTAAACTAACTGATTTGAATTAGCATTCTTATGATAACCTTTACAGTGGTACCTCTGGTTACAAACTTAATTCATTCCGGAGGTCCATTCTTAACCTGAAACCGTTCTTAACCTGAGGTACCACTTTAGCTAATGGGGCCTCCCGTTGCTGCCACGCTGCCAGAGCACAATTTCTGTTCTCATCCTGAGGTAAGTTCTTAACCCGAGGTACTACTTCTGGGTTAACGGAGTCTGTAACCAAAAGTGTTTGTAACCCGAGGTGTTTGTAACCCAAGGTACCACTGTATTTTATTTTTGCAGGTATATTAGAGAAAAAAGAAATAAATCTCATCAGTTGACATTAACAATGCACATATTAACATCTATCCTTTACACATATACAGTGGTACCTCAGGTTAAGTACTTAATTCGTTCCGGAGGTCCGTTTTTAACCTGAAACTGTTCTTAACCTGAAGCACCACTTTAGTTAATGGGGCCTCCTACTGCTGCCGCACCGCCCGAGCACGATTTCTGTTCTTATCCTGAAGCAAAGTTCTTAACCTGAAGCACTATTTCTGGGTTAGTGGAGTCTGTAACCTGAAGTGTATGTAACCTGAAGTGTATGTACCCCGGGGTACCACTGTAAATTATTGTAGCCAGTCCATATTTCCAAATAGGTACCCATATGAGACTGTAGGAGTTATGCATTCAAATGCAGAAAGGGTAATGAGATCTTCAGATCACTGAGTAGTAGCTAGTGTATGTTTATCCTTCCAGTCTTGCAGAACATATAAGTCTCTTTGCAACCATCAGGGCTCGCTTTTGTTATTCACCTGTTAGTCACCACACCACACTACAGGTATATAATTTTAGAATACATGAACTTCATGGTTGCCCCCAAAAAACAACCTTATATGAACAATAATTTGGGTCCATTTTTTAGATAGGACCTTAGCTCTGTGGTAGTTCTTCTGCCTTGAATGCAGAAGGTTCAAGGTTCAATTCCTGGTGATTTCAGGTAGGACTGGGGAACTCTCCTGCCTGAAACCCTTGAGAAATGCTATCATTAAGTGTATATATATATATGTATAATGTGGGTGGCGCTGTGGTCTAAACCACAGAACCTAGAGCGACAGGGTGAGCTCCCGTTGCTCGGTCCCTGCTCCTGCCAACCTAGCAGTTTGAAAGCGCCAGTAGATAAATAGGTACTGCTCTGGTGGGAAGGTAAACGGCATTTCTGTGTGCTGCTCTGGTTCGCCAGAAGCGGCTTAGTCATGCTGGCCACATGACCCAGAAGCTGTATGCCGGTTCCCTCGGCCAATAAAGTGAGATGAGCACCGTAACCCCAGAGTCGGTCACGACTGGACATAATGGTCAGGGGTCCCTTTACCTTTACACTATATATATATGTATATGTAGTATATGTATATGTATATGTATATGTATATGTATATGTATATGTATATGTATATGTATATGTATATATGAGCTTACAAGCTTGAAAGCTGGAGCTGCCTGAAGTTACTCAGTCCCACCACCTGTTCTGTCTCATTTGCACATCACTAGCACAGCTTAAAAGGAAAAAAAAAATCACCCAGGAGTCCCATTGGTAAAGAAAAAAGGTTCCTTACTTACATTTCATTCATGTGCACAAGGATGACCTTGGCTTCCACGCCAGATGACTGGAGCTGCCTTCATGGAATCCTCTTGCAAGAAAAAGGGAGAGACAGAGAGTGAGCAGGAGAAAGGGTGGCGCTTAGGTGTTTAGGAGAAAACCACAAAATGTATTTTCCCTTATTGTTTTACTCTCAACCATTGCCCTCTACTGATTGGAGGCATGCAAGGATGCTTATACCCAATGGAAGCCTCCTATGTTCCTTGCACAATGGTGGGCCCAATATTTATCCCACTCCCATTAGTTGTTATACTGCTATCTGAGCCGGGATGGTAATATCAACCGCCAGTTGAACTGCCTGATCAGGGGATTCTTGCCCCATGTTGTACCAAACTCTGATCTGTAACCAGTAAAAGTAGTTGACTGTTGATAGCACACTCCAGCCAGTTTGTGGTCCCGTATTGCACCCTTGTCCAACAAAACACTACTGGTGCGATACATGCATCTGTTTCAGCATTTTCATTGTTGCAATATTTCAGAGTTCCTTGGTTCTGGACTATGAGGATGCCTCCTCCAGTTCGGAAAGCATAAATGCAGGCATACTATCATAACTTGCAGCTAGTGATAGTAAGTATCTCTCACAAGTTAAGCAGGGATTGGAACCCAGATCTGCCTCTCTAGTCAAGGGCAGCATTCTATCCACTACACGAAAGACCTTTGCTCCATTAATCTCAAAGTGTGTGTTTCCTGCAGCAGCCTTGTGACACCTGAGGTGCTTTTGTTAGCTTCTAGAGTACTTCTCTTAAACTTTCTACATGCTGACACTTTAGCCAATCTTTCTTCTTTCCTGACAGCATTTCTTCAGCCTTATCTGCTCCTTATCCTACTGAGTTTCTGATACAATGCCTACTTTCTGTTCCAGGTATCCATTTCCCCCTGTTTTCCTCCCATCCTGTACTGTGCAGGAGCACTTATCTTGTTTTAGCAGGTTTAAAAATAATTATAAATAAAATAAAATATACTCCCCAGAGTCTAAACACTGTTTAAGTTTTTTCTTTAAAAAAGCTGAGTAAAATCCAACACAGTTAAGAGTTATGGCATGTAATTGAGGATCTTATTTTGAGTGTTTACGTTTCGAGTCAAACTACAACCCATAGAATGATTCCTGCTACTCCCCAGAGGCGGAGGAGACGAGTGGTGGTGACACGTGACAGAGGCAGTAGTATGTGGAGGAAACAGGGTGTCATGGGAGGTGTGCTGTCTTCTGGGTGCAAAGATCATAGTATGAAGGAGAAGTTGCCAAGTCTTATTAAAGCCCATTGACTACTACCCCTTCTCTCTGATTCATGTGGGTACAAATAATACTGCCACACATAGCCTGCAACACATGGTAAGGGACTATGAGACACTGGGCAGGGAGCTGAAGGGATTTGGGGCACAGGTAGCCTTTTCATCACTCCTTCCTGCTGAAGGTTGTGGTCCAAGAAGAGAGAAGAAAATGCTTGAGGTAAACCACTGGCTGCACAGGTGGTGTCGTTAGGAAGGATGTGGCTTCTTGGATCACAGTTTCCACCTTCTTGAGGTATGACTCCTGGTGAGAGATGGGCTGCACCTCACAGCATTGGCAAGAATGTGTTTGCCAAGAGTCTTGAGAATCTGATCAGGAGAGCTTTAAACTAGATCTTGAGGAGGAGGGAGAAAACAATACAAATGACAAAAGAGCACCTGGCACTGGGGATAATACCTTCATTGATGCACAGGAAACTGAGGTGGTGCTCCAGAAACCTGATAAAGGGTAAGAAACTTTAGGAAGGAAGCAGCTGCTGCAGGGGAACAACTCAGTTGTTTCAGTTGTCTCTACACAAATGCACAGAGTATGGGAAACAAACAAGATGAACTGGATGGCAAATACGACCTGGTAGGCATTACTGAAACCTACTGGGATGAGACTCATGACTAGAATGTAGGAATTGAGGGGTATAACCTGTGGAAAAGAATGGACTAAACAGGAAAGGAAGAGGAATAGCATTATATATAAAGGATGTGTACACTTGTGAAGAAATTCATGACCTGGAGCATGAAGAGCAGATAGAGAGTATATGGGTAAAAATTGTAGGTGGGTGTTATCAGCACCAAATACTTTTTAAAGATCAGTAATTTTGAACCTCAGTCTTAAAGAAGCAGAACATGGGAGGGTACTGATATATATTTGAGATCCACAAACCATTTAAGCCACAATACTAATGTGATTATTAAATAAGCAGATTTACAGAGTAATTGTATACTCCAATTCAGTGTCACTACACCACCAGAATGGCCCTATATATTAGGCATTGTCAACATGGCACCCATTAGTGCACATGTACCAGTAAAGGCAATTCCTGGTGCCCACAGGGTACCCCACTTAACTATCATCCTGCTGAAATTAGGCTTGAAACAGGAACTCTAAGCCAACAAACCAGGTTGCAATATGTGCTTGGTTGCAGTCTAATGTGGAATTCCTCTGGGAAATCCCTACTCTGCCCCTTCTAACAGGTGACTAGAAAAATCCCACACTGCATATAGGGAGGACAGGTGGACACAGAAAAAACACAAAGACAAAGAACTCAAAGAAGAAAGAGGTAGATAAATCCATGGACTGCCACCCTTCCAATTGGCCATTAGGTGCCTACATGGTCCTTCCCTAACCCTCTTCCTTCAGGAGTCAGTCTCCCAAGTCTTATTTGAGGAAATGGAATTGGGACAAGCACGTCTCTGCTACAGGAGCAGGAACTATATTGTCTAGGATACTGTAACAGATTAAACCAAACTTGATCTTTTCAACTAATAATATCTGCAAATGAATGGTGAATGTTTCACTAGGTTCCAGCAGAGTTTATTTTAAATGATGCCTGATGCTATTGTGAACCAATTTCTCTTTGAAATAGCAATTTTCTTTAGAAAAGAGCCTGAAGTATTTTTCCCTTCTGAAAAGAAAACTTTTGTTGAGGTAGAAATTGATAATTTTTATTCGCTTTTCTTTTTCCAAGTCTCTGAAAATTCAGTTTTGATTGAGACCCAGCATGCTTTTCATAAGTGTACAATGCCTCGCTAAGGTTCCTTGGGTTCATTAAAAAGCAACATAAAGGAATGAGAAATGAAACACTACTTTAAATTAGAGGACGTTACCAGCTACACTTCCAAGCCTGTTTTAGCTCATTCCATAAAAACTCGCATTGCACTTTATCACTCAAAGACATTTTAAATTCACTTGAAATAGTGCTGTTCCTGCAATACCTCATTGCGTGCATAATTTTCAGCTGAATGTATAGGAATGGGAGGAGTCAATGCCTCTTCAAAAACAGCCCTATGTGGCAACGTATGATCAGAGCTGTTTCGCCGAAAGTTAGAGAAACATCAGGGAGTGTTTACTATTTTGAGGAAATTTCTGCGTGGGTTCAGTTTAGTACCTATTTTGTGACCTTGCATTGCACTTTATCACTCAAAGACATTTTAAATTCACTTGAAATAGTGCTGTTCCTGCAATACCTCATTGCGTGCATAATTTTCAGCTGAATGTATAGGAATGGGAGGAGTCAATGCCTCTTCAAAAACAGCCCTATGTGGCAACGTATGATCAGAGCTGTTTCGCCGAAAGTTAGAGAAACATCAGGGAGTGTTTACTATTTTGAGGAAATTTCTGCGTGGGTTCAGTTTAGTACCTATTTTGTGACCTTGCTAGAGAGAGTTCTATGCGTCTTTTTATCCTTTTTAGCTACAGTATTAACTCTTCTGTGGTAACTCGGTCTGGGTAACTGGCTCCATGAGCAGTTGCTCCCAAACTGTTTGGATTGTTTAGACTGTGCATTGCAGTCATAACTAGAAAGGAAACTTGGAAGATGTTGTTTTTAATCAGCAGGCATTTTATTTTAGAAAACTTTTAATAATTATACTTTATTTAAATATAGGGGGGAATGCATGTTTCCCAATGTTGTGCATCAGCAGACAGTTGATTTAGGTAAAAAAAACCAAAAACATAGATATGCCAATATTTTCTAGTTCCTATTTAAACTGGGGGCTCATCCAAATTCCCACTTCCCCTGGGAAAACCTTCTGTGTACTGCTGAATTGTGAATTGGGTTTTCTCTGGGCTGATGTTTGCTCTGATTAAGTGGTAGACAGCAGGTGTTCTGGGGATAAGTGGTGGGACAAAGGCAAAGCCACTCAGATTCATGCCTAGAAAATAATGGGACAAGTGGAAAATCATTTAAACCCAGGCTTTCTGGGCACAGCAACAAGTGGAAGTGTGGACAAGCCCATAGTTTATCAAGGTTTGTTGTTGTTGTTTAGTCGTTTAGTCGTGTCCAACTCTTCATGACCCCATCGACCAGAGCACGCCAGGCACTCCTGTCTTCCACTGCCTCCCGCAGTTTGGTCAAACTCATGCTGGTAGCTTCGAGAACACTATCCAACCATATCATCCTCTGTCATCCCTTTCTCCTTGTGCCCTCCATTGTTCCCAACATCAGGGTCTTTTCCAGGGAGTCTTCTCTTCTCATGAGGTGGCCAAAGTACTGGAGCCTCAGCTTCAGGATCTGTTCTTCCAGTGAGCACTCAGGGCTGATTTCCTTCAGAATGGATAGGTTTGATTTTCTTGCAGTCCGTGGGACTCTCCTTCAGCAATATTATTAAAATTACAACTCTTAAATCTCAAGAGTCTCCTCCAGCACCATAATTCAAAAGCATCAATTCTTCAGTGATCAGCCTTCTTGATGGTCCAGCTCTCACTTCCATACATCACTACTGGGAAAACCATAGCTTTAACTATACGGACCTTTGTTGGCAAGGTGATGTCTCTGCTTTTTAAGATGCCGTCTAGGTTTGTCATTGCTTTCCTCCCAAGAAGCAGGCGTCTTTTAATTTCGTGACTGCTGTCACCATCTGCAGTGATCATGGAGCCCAAGAAAGTAAAATCTCTCACTCCCTCTATTTCTTCCCCTTCTATTTGGCAGGAGGTGATGGGACCAGTGGTCATGATCTTCGTTTTTTTTGATGCTGAGCTTCAGGCCATATTTTGCGCTCTCCTCTTTCACCCTCATTAAAAGGTTCTTTAATTCCTCCTCACTTTCTGCCATCAAGGTTGTGTCATCTGCATATCTGAGTTTTGTGATATTTCTTCTGGCAATCTTAATTCCAGCTAGGGATTCATCCAGCCCAGCCTTTCGCATGATGAATTCTGCATATAAGTTAAATAAGCAGGGAGACAATATACAGCCTTGTTGTACTCCCTTCCCAATTTTGAACCAATCAGTTGTTCCATATCCAGTTCTAATTGTAGCTTCTTGTCCCACATAGAGATTTCTCAGGAGACAGATGAGGTGATTAGGCACTCCCATTTCTTTAAGAACTTGCCATAGTTTGCTGTGGTCGACACAGTCAAGGGCTTTTGCATAGTCAATGAAGCAGAAGTAGATGTCTTTCTGGAACTCTCTAGCTTTCTCCATAATCCAGCGCATGTTTGCAATTTGGTCTCTGGTTCCTCTGCCTTTTCTAAATCCAGCTTGCACTTCTGGGAGTTCTCGGTCCACAGACTGCTTAAGCCTGTCTTGTAGAATTTTAAGCATAACCTTGCTAGCGTGTGAAATGAGTGAAATTGTGCGGTAGTTGGAGCATTCTTTGGCACTGCCCTTCTTTGGGATTGGGATGTAGACTGATCTTCTCCAATCCTCTGGCCACTGCTGAGTTTTCCAAACTTGCTGGCATATTGAGTGTAGCACCTTAACAGCACCATCTTTTTAAATTTTAAATAGTTCAGCTGGAATGCCATCACTTCCACTAGCCTTGTTATTAGCAGTGCTTTCTAAGGCCCATTTGACTTCACTCTCCAGGATGTCTGGCTCAAGGTCAGCAACCACACTAAATGTTCCAAATTAATGCTAATGTTTCAGTGTGTACTGAACATGTTTCTTAGGTTGAAATCCCATACCCAGAATCCCATACCTATGAATAAGTCTGAATGAACTCAATGGGCGTTATTTTTGAGGAAATATGTATAGGATTGCAGTACTGATAGGGAAAGTTTTAACAAGTATATCTGAATCCTATAGCTCTTGTTGAGAAGGCTAACATGCTGAGTATACTGAAGGAAGATTAGCAGTAAAGTAGCACTGGGAACCACAAAGCAGTTAAAATAAGCCTATGGGCTAATAAGCAAGGCAACTACAAAAGTAGCAGATAGAAATCTGCTGATCTGCAAGCTCCCCCTGCCCCTGAATATGGTGGGACACTGAATGTGTGGTATTAATTTGAAAGGCTATTGAGCTGAGGTCACACAAAACGAACAACAAATGTATGAAATATTTGAGCTTTCAAGGTGCCAAGCACTGTGCACCTACTTCTACCTTAAGCTAGATTTGAGAGCACACACACACATCTTAAAGATACAACATGTTTGTAGATTTGGTTTCAGAAGGAAGCAGAGTGCACATTTTTTTCTAAGTTTGCACATTTTCTAACTAGCAGGTAGAATTTACTTTGTAAATTCCCTCACTTACTGCCCCAAAAAGAACATTAAAAGAAAACTCAATGACTGACATCCAGAACAGAGTGAGGCCCATTTGATCAGCCACTGACACACTAAAGGGAGGGGGCACTGATTGTGTGTTATGGATTCAGGCTATATGAGGTGATCATGTGACTAAGATCATACTATATGGAAAATCTAAGCATGGAACTACATTTTATAAGGAAAACGTGGATTTCCCCACTCCATGTTTTTATCATAACACAAATACAAGTCATGGAGACACTTGTAGAGAAGAATTTACAGGTTGGCCTGAGCTGTTTAATTCTTCTTCGTCCACTGATTCACTTCAACAAATGCATGACGGTGTAGCCAATTATTTTCTTCTAAGGCCTTCAACATCTTGGATTATTTTTTATAAAAAAATGTAATCAAACATGAGTTTGGAAACACATGTGAGACAAGATAACATGTATTTTTGCCCACAGTTTTCATTTTGAATGCTGATAGGACAATTAATGGTCAGAATGCTTCTGAAAGGTCATAGTTCATAGTCACTGTGCTTTTATGCGTGCTTTGACATTAGGGGAAATTATATGTGGTAGGAGTTGGACGTATTATAGTCCTTTTAAAAACATAAAAACAAAATTGGTATTAAATAAACTATAATGTATTCCATTAAGTATAATTCAGTAATCATGCAAACACTGGGGAGATGACTTAGCTTTGCCTTCAGTGTTCTTGTTGCTATGGTTATAGCTTTAACTACCACTCTAAATTACTGCTGTGCCACTTAAAATGTTCACTTTTCATTTGGTTTTATTAAAATATCAGCAGCAGTATCTGACTTTTTAATTGGTATTTAGAGGCAAGGTGAAATTTGTTTGCATTTTAAACATTCAATCCACTTAATATGAAATCTATATTTAAATGTGCTGTCAATATAGGAAAGACTCATAACCTTCATTTTTAAAATATAATTTTGTATGGAGAAATGCCTATATTCTAAGACACAATTCCTATTTACAGAGGGTAAAATCCCATTTTAACAAAGAAGATTTATCTAAGTATATCTTAGGGCAACAGTCAGTGCAACTGAGAGAGCGGGGACTTTGAGGAGAGTCTTCAAATTTCAGCTTTCCACATGAAAAAGTAGATAGTGAACTTTATTTTTTATGATTGTAGATTGGCTTAACAAAATATGTGAAAATCATGTTTGATTCACTTAAATTGGCAAGTAGGATAAAGGATACTCTGGTTCTGTCACCTGAAATACTCCTGTTATACATAGTCATAGTTTGCTTACATACAATGCCCAGAAAATGGTTTCCATTTTTTAGATACACAGTTTAAATACACAGTTACTCACAATGTTTGTCTTAACTTTAGCCTCTGTGCATGTATGCACATGCTCAGTGTCTGGGACTGCAGTCTGAGAAACCAACACAGAGGTCTATAAAATCAGTTTCCAATTTGATGATGTATCAATGGTCTTTTCTCCTGCAACTCTAGGAATGGCCCTACCATTAGGCAGAAGTAGACAATTGCATTAGGTGGCAGATGCTGGCAGGCTGCTGTGGCAGCCTCTGAACTATTGTTCTTTAACACCTTCCCCCATCACTAGAAGCAAATCCCACAAAACAAAGTACTATTGATCAACAGCCAGGGTAAAGAAGTGCATTTCCAGCCAAAGTTATACAACAAAGATGCTAGGGGGGAAAGTTCCACAGTTTAGGGGTTTGCCACAGAGAAAGCCTTCTCCTGGACTACCCTACCCTGTGTTCCTCAGGTTGGTGGAGCTACCAAGAGGGACCCTTTGCTAATCTCCCCTGCCCCAGACAAATATATGCATTACGTTTTTTATGCAGTTATCCACATGGAATCAAACCAAGCTTATCTATGTCCAGTGCTATTTTTCTGGAAAAAGAGGTGCCACTACTCACTGTAAATGCCTCCCTCTTTCTCTTAGAATGGCAATGGCACCCACCTTAGAGGTGCCAGAGCTCCCCTGAGAGGTTCTGGAACCCACCAGAGATGTTCTAGAACTGAGTCCGAATGAGACCCCCCCCCCAAGCCCTGCCTTTGTCAATATCAACATCTGAGAGGGTCTGAGAGGGTGTTTCAGATATTTGGTGCCTAAGCCGTTTGGCCTTCTGCACATGGAAATGGGAAGTGCTCTTCTATTCATAATCCCAGGCAGCATAATTTATTGGGTTCGCCCCACCAGACTCTCACGCTGCATGCCTGCAATCCATTATTGTAGTTCTTCATGCTCATTTTCTTTGTATCACACCCAATAGGTCTACTACATCTAACAGCTGCCTTAGTCCTATGGGTAGCATATATCCTGCTGCCAGCAATCACCCTTTATACCTTGAAGCATATGGAAAAGTGCCATATGCAGTCTTTGAGCATGCTCTATGATGAAAGGAATTAACAGGGTCAAGAGAGAAAGTGCAATGGCTAATTTTTTAAAAGAGTCCTTTATATAGTTATACAACATCTTTCATTTTTCATCAAACAAGTTAAAGTCACTGAGAGTTAGCTGGCTTATAGTGCATAGGAAAAAAGCTCAAGTACAATATGTGTGGTATATTTGAACATTAAAGAACGCAGAAACATGATAAAACACTATAAAAAAACTTTCCTTCAAGTAGTAGTATATAGATTTTTTAAAAAAATCGTTTAAAATAGAGTAGGTCATTAACAGGTGGCTATCCCACCCCCATCCCCAGACAACTTTCTTCCCTATTGCAATGTGGCAGGTCTTTTATAGAAATTATGATCCTAATTAGGATGCATTCCATGCAAGTCATGTCCTTTACCATGTAAGAGGGGGGTGATTTTGCTATGGATTGCAGCTCAAATTGTTCTCCTACTGACGAAATAACGACCCATTTCCAACATCCATTGTGCTGAGCAAGTAGTTAATGTGATTCTAGTGCGTGCTTCATCATAGTCACAAGAGGACAAGTTGTCCTTTTGCACCATTGAAACCCAGCTACTGCAAAGAAGAAACTAACATCAATACTCGGCATGGTCCATCTGTATCAGTGGTGGTGCTGGGGAGAACCATTTTCAATCTTAACATCCAGATTCCTTTTTGGAGAACCTCCTGGAGGCTGCATGCCAGAGTGGGTGGGGCCAGAGGCAAAAGTGGGTGAAACAATACACAAAACTCTTTCAGTAGGCCACATTCCAGTCACATAAGAATCAGAGCTCTTACTATGTACACAACTCTCTACCCTCCATCCAAACAAGCAGCTATCAGCATTCAAGCACACTTTCCAACCAAGTAAAAGTCCTTGAGCAGGGAACAGAGCAGATTCATTGGGGTGCAGTCTGGGAAGAAGGGGTGCAGCTTGTGGAAGGAGGAAAGTCTTCAGGGTCTGAGGAGGAGACAAGGCCTTCAGGACCACATTCAGCCCATGGACTGAGGTTCCCTATCCCTAATCCATAGCATACAAATGTCTTGTTCCAATTGGATATAATGAATGCATGAAGGAAGTGAAAGGGGGATGATGGAGGAAGTCCAAACCCTGACTTCTCCATGCCGAGAAGTTCTTTTGCATAGAGGCCATAAGACATGTAAATGAGTAGGTTCTGTGATGAAGAACTGTGAAGATGGGAGGTGGAGGTGGTGCCTGATATGGCTATTCTACCACCTCACCTTCTAGTATGCACAATTGGTGATGTGGAGAGAGCTATGGTGCAGAATATAGCTCCACCATATTCTGTGAGCTCTCATGGGCCTTGGAAACAGGAAGGGTCATGCCACACAACCCTTTATTCTCCTCCAGTAATGAGAAAATATCTGAGTGCCACCAAGCATATGCATATATATTCTAAAAATCCTCAAGTTATTATTTTCTTAATGGAATGCCTTCTCATTTGAACTATTAGTTTCCCTTCCAGCCTTTCTTCTTTCCCTTAGGAAAAACAACAACAACCCTCCAATCCAGCTGAAAGAGCTGAGGTTAGATTATTTTTTCCTCTCCTGTTAGATGCAAAGCCAGCAGAACACACTCCTGCAGAGGGCTGATAAGTGCTTTTAAATTTTTTGTCTATGGTAGGACTCATGGCCTTTCCCCTTCAGACTTGATAAGGGTTGGGATTTTACAAATGCGGTATCCGTATTTTGTGTGATTAGATTGTCCTTGGGCAAGCACATCTAATAATTTCCTAGGCAGGTCAATCATCAGTATTACATAGTGGCGGTGGGGGGGGGGGGAATGAAGAAGAACAAAACTAGTAAACATTCATAATTCATAGTGACGAGGCATTTTAAAGTGCTTTTGAGAGATCTGAGAGTACGACAGGGTTATTCAGTGGCATTTGTACTGAAGTTGGCTTTTTATATGCAATGCATTATCATACACTTAAAAGGAAAATATTAATTCCCTCCCATTTTGCATGCACACTCTGAAGTTAACATCTTAGGCAATTGCTTAAGAAGGAAAAGATTTTGTTCTGATAGGGAAACAGTCTAGAAGGTAAGGCAACACTCAGAGAGATAAACCAAACTGACCACAGATGTTGTATTTGAGTTTAACATTAAAATGTGAGATGCTTTCTGGAAAACCTCTCTGAAAACAGCATATTTTTCATTCCCTAAACAAACATTTACAGTATTCAATCATAAGACTGAAAAGACTGGTCCCCACCCCAGCAATATTTATATTGTTTAAAAATTAACCTAATGTGCTTAGGGCTGCTGCTTTAGGAACTACCTAGACCTAGTTGTTGAGGTCCCCAAGACACCCCTACCCCAATAACACATACATCACACAGAATTTTTCTTTAAGGTTTTTGGCATAATTTTGGCCACAACTTTATTAACATACATGGATGTGAGTGGTTGCTTAGGCATTGGTTAGGACTATCTGTCTCCCTGCCTGGGGACAGAACTGACTTCTGGATTCCAGCGAAAGTCACTGAGGGGAAACAATATTGGGGAGAACTGGAGTTGTGACACAGGCCCTCAGGTTCTCCCCGCATGCTCCCAGGGGCTTACGCGGCCCAAACCCGATTCCAGGGGTTTGGACAAAAGGATGGCAAGCCCCTGAATTCCTTTAACGGAATTCCCTTGCAGCAGCAGCATTGGAGGGGCAGGCCCAGCCAATCCTTACCCCTCCTCCAACCAATTTTAACCAATGCCTAACCGCAACCTTACAAGTTGTGACGATTTGCTACACAGTAGGCAAAAACCAAATGACATCAGCCAAATGGACAAAATTCCTACCAGGCCCCTGCCCCAATGGCAAACGGCCCCATGACAGGCATAGCAAGGTCAACGCATAAGACCCAAATTAAGGGAGGGAGGGCGGGTGATCCGGTGCACACAGCGAAAGAGAAAGCAGATCGCTGCATGCACTGCTTAAAAAAACCCCTGTTCCCACCCCCAAATTGGCAACATCAAAATTACCCCAGCAACTCAGGCTACCAATCCCTGCCAGGGCCATCCATCCCAAACTGCCTGGGGTGTCTTGTCTGGCACCCACCGCAACACCTGCTCTCTTTTAATGAGAACACGCTTTATGGGGCAGGGAAACTATTACAGAACCAAAGAGCCATGTATGGGTCAACATGGTGTACATCTTGTTTAAACTGGGTTGCTTCTATTTAGGCATGATGGATTACTGTGACACTACTACCCCATACTCCTGCGCCATAGATCCCTGGCATCTTGCACATGTAAAAATAACACCTGGTTGAGTTGCCAATTATGGTGATTTCCACATGACCATGTTTTCAATATGGAGTTTTATTCTGAAAAGAAGTTGAAAATGCAGGCAAGTAAAAGGGAAGAACATCACATAATAATACAGCAAGATCAGTAATTAAAAGAAAAGGAGAAAAAGAAACTCATTCACTACAACCCCTAATGTATCTGTGGGTAACACAGTCTGAACACATCTCAAACTATACTGGAAGAGTTTAGTATTTATGTATGTAACTTAGTCAGAAAATATATATGCAGTGTAACATTTCATCCATCAGGGGATATATCCCACGGATATCAAAGGTTACAGATCCTATTTACTGTGTTTATTAGAATTTCTAGAATACCCTTCCACCTAGAATACCCTTTGAAGCATGTGAAGAGGCTTCAGAAAGCTTCTTTACAAAATGCATATTTATATATACATATGAATGAAAACCCACACAAATAATTAAAACACTCAAATACACCAGTAACAAAACTGTGACCAATGTGTGGATGGACAGCTATCACATTGGCAGGAAGTGCATTATGCCTTGCTTTGTGTGTGCCTCCATGTGAGGTGACTTTGCCCAGTGGCTTGAGGGCTTGGGGAGTGGCAGGGAGGTGGGACTTAACTTCTCTGCTGTGTTCTCTTGGATCGTTTGAGGATCATTTGCCTTAAGAGCTTCCTACCCATCTCTACCTTTGTCAGCTAGTGGGATCCTGGATGCTTGGCTTGCACCATGCCAGGAATCAACACTGGCCTAGTCCCATGGGAGGGAGTGGTCACTTTCCAACCCAAGCAGAATGCCATTCCATCAGCAAAGGGCTGAACGGAATGCAGAAGTGAACCTCACCCTAGTGCCATGCCACCCCTGCTTGCCTGCTGTTCAGCCAATGAAAGTTGTCACCTGTTTTCAACCAAAACTAGTGTCCAGCAGGGCCAGTCCACCTATGAGGCAAGGTAAGGTGACAGCCTCAAGTGGCAGGATCCACATGGGCAGCAGATCCAGCCTCTAAGGAATAAATCTGCTCTCTAAGGCTGGATCTGCCATCTCTTGCTTCCCAAGTCAGGTGGGAGGTCACCATTTTGTGGTTCACCTCAGGTGCCAAAATGTCTTGGGTCAACCCTGGTGCCCAGTCTGATCATAACTGATCCCTTTCCATACCTTCACATACTTGCTTCAATTTAGTTATTTCCACTGCACACATGCGCCACAAATACACACCTGCTTGGGCAAGTGAGGGAATTCCTTCCTCTGCCTCTGCATATACCCTAGCAAATTTCTGTGCATGCTATAGCGGAAATTAATACACAGAAACTGCTTTACATTTTCTAAACCAGTGCAGTTATTTCAGTAGGTTTTACTTTCATGTAAGGCAAGAGAAAATAATCTAATGACAACCATTGACTTCAGTGGACCCAGGATAAGTGCTGATGAAGTCAATCCTCTAAGCAACTGTTGGAGAGAATCATTTTGGTGCTGCTGCACAGATAATAGACTCTGTCTTGCAATTACCACCAGTTTCTCTATTTTCTGATTATTTGCAAAACAATAAACATTTGGGCAGAAGTTAATTGTTTGCGTTCAAACATTTGACACATTCTTCATTACTTTTAGTGCATGCAAGTCTTTCACCAAGGTACAGTTATAATTAAGACTGATGAAATCATTAGACTTGCTGTAAACATTACGTTTATCTAAATAGAGTTTGGCAATGTTTTAAAGGTCTTCTGTCAGGTTCATTCAATGTTTAATTATTTGTTGTTGATGCAGAGTTCCAGTATGATTGTTGTCATTTGTCATTACGTTCTATTGTAGGTACATCGACTAATTTTGCATTTATGGTTGGTGGTCCCAAGAAAGCTCCATATAAATGTGTAGTGGTGATGATAATGTATCGAAAAAGTTTTAAAATTGCCTTTTGGAATGAGCCAGCTCTGCTTTTTCATGATTCTTGATGCATGGCAAAGAATAATAGAAATACTATACGAGTACTGCACATGGAAAGCCATAGAACTATCTCAGCTTTTATTTAAGTTCACATCAAGTTAAATTGGGGCAGGACAAAGAAAGAAAGAAAGAAAGAAAGAAAGAAAGAAAGAAAGAAAGAAAGAAAGAAAGAAGAGGAGTTTGGATTTGATATCCCGCTTTATCACTACCCTAAAGAGTCTCAAAGCGGCTAACATTCTCCTTTCCCTTCTTCCCCCACAACAAACACTCTGTGAGGTGAGTGGGGCTGAGAGACTTCAAAGAAGTGTGACTGGCCCAAGGTCACCCAGCAGCTGCATGTGGAGGAGTGGAGACACGAACCCAGTTCCCCACATTACAAGACTACCGCTCTTTACCACTACACTACGCTACACCCACATTTTGGAGAGCTCTGGGCCAAATGCCAAGTTCAAACTGAGTGGCATATACCACAATGTCCTTATTTCCATTGACCTTCAACTTCACATTTTACCACACAGTCAAAGAAATTGGGATATATAATGCACGAGATTCTCAGTTTTATATAAAAATAAGTTTAGAAGAATGTGATTGTATAATACTTAACAGGCATACTGGCCTTACAGAACCAATCCAAAATTTCACCAGCCTGAGCAGCCAAATGGCCTTGGGATTCCTTGAAAGCAGTTTCACCAGTGGTGGCTGGTATACACTGGAGGTGGTGCAGTGGAAAGTAGGAGGCCCCAACAGCAGGGGGAGCCAATCACAGGCAGAGCCAAATAATTCTAGTTTTGTTGCCAGCCACCTCTCAGCTGAGTTCTACATGGGCAACACTGAAACCAAGGAGGAAGAAGCAGACAGACCGTGTCACCCCTTGGACAGATTGTAAGTAACAAGGCTGGTAGCTGATGGCAAGAGGGCTGATAGGGCAGTGTCCTGGGTGCCTTAATGGACCAGCCTACACTAGGTCTCACCTCCATAATACATCAAAACAAATTTTGGGAGAGGGGAGACTGCTCGCTGGGGAGCGGTCAGGCAGGCGAGGCCCCCTAGATTTAAAGGCCCTAGGCTTCAGCCTACTTAGCCTATACATAAATCCGGTACTGGGTCAAGGTGGCGGCCACCCCTCTGCCACTGCCATAGCTGCAGCATCAATGTCCCGAATGTGTACTGTAGTATTTATTTATTTATTTATTTATTTAGCCACGCCCCCCCCAGCCGACCAGATTGGTCGACCCAAGGAGTGACACAACCAGGGACTCCCTAATGGTGCAGGGGCTAGCCACACCCCCCCATGCAGAAGGGAAAACCTCGTGATGAGCCCGCAAAAAGGAAATGGCCTTGGTGGGCAGGTGCTCAGGGGCGGCGGCAAGAGATTGCTTTTTCAAAATGGCCTGGGGGGCCGTTTGAAACCAGCCCGGGATTTCTGTGTGTTATGTGTGTACAACTTGCACATGCATCAACTGTGCAGCCAGAGTCTTTGAATGGGTGGAGGAAACATAAGAGTAGAACAAACTTTTTGCGAATACTTTTGATATTTGTTCCAGAAAGAAGCCCTAACAATTGGGGTGGTGGAGGTGTTTCTACCTAGCTTTTAGACTTACCTCTAGATTGAAATGAAAAGATTTTGACAAAAGCTCAGACTCCATCTGTCTGTAATGCACCAGCCAGCTAAACTGACTCAAGGGAAATACTTGCTTTAATGGATGCAGGTGAATACACTGTCTTTTTATTTTTATTTTGATAAAAAGGGAAGCTGGGAAAGAAAGAGAGAATTATCTTTTGAACCACTGATAATATTTTCTCATAACTCGTCTGCATGTAATTGCTACATAATGACCCTTCAATGGCAGAATACAAGATTGCGACATAACTGCGGTCAGCCTGGGCATGCCATTTAATCTCCCTTCTCAACACTCTTTCATATTTACCTTGGATATTAATATTTGCCTGGCATTTCTATCTTTGGGTTCAAGCCACTTTAGGAGCACAAAGGTTTGCCTTTGTCATTGTCTTATGAACCAGGCATAGGATTAACCAATTCATATTGATCTATTAACATCAAAAGATCATTGCCTTCAGGAATTAGATAGATCTCTCAGATTATCCTCTCTTGTTCATTGCCATTGCTTACTAGGAAGACGAGAGAGAAAAGAACGTGATTGCTTGCAGGGCGGGAGAAAAGAAAACATCAAGCTGTATCTCTTTAGCACCTGCTGTTTCTCTTGGCAGTGTTTGACACTGTTGACCAAGGAATTTTCCATAATTTGATTCACTCCCTTCCACTCTGCTTTGAGTCTAATTTATCTTGATGTGCAGTAAGCTTACATTCTCAGACAGCAGACTCAGAAGCCCATCCCTTTTCAGCTCCTGCCATTAAGGCGTATATTTTCACCAACATATTCTGGCATTCACAGCCAAATGCAATTAGCACCTCCATACAATCAACAGAACACAGTTTCCCACCTAAACAATAGCCCCTATAATACATAATTCTTAGGATGTTACAGACAGTTATGCCACAGAAATATGTCTGCTGTCTCTAGTGAGTTACACCAATTCAGCCCTTTCACGAACCCCAAAGCCTGTCAGCTATGGCTTCCTGAAATTTTTATCTCCCAATTTTCTGTTATGGTGTTATATACTTCCATCTTTTCATAGACCTCCATTGAAAATCCCCTGATGACACTGAGAAGTATTAACTCATTGGAAAACCCCACGCGCTGCGAATTTGGACTCATACTCTGCTTTGACCTTCTGTTTCAATCTGTCTTTACGGAATTGGCTTGTTTGGTCTGTGACTGCTAACAATTTGCAATCTTTTGCACCCATCATAACCTATAGTTTCCCATCCCAAGCCTCAGATTCCCAGCATGGATCTTGCCTTCGACCTGCAGCTTAACTTCGGAAGGAATCATTTACCACTATGTCTTTTTGTGATGGTGCATTCCATTTGATTTCAATGGAAGTTTGAAATGTCTTACGGAAAATGAAGACTGCTGGTCTACATTTTCTTTTCATTTGGCCAGGCTGCCTCAATCACTCTGTGTGGTAATGAACTTTTGCAACAGAGAGAAGATAAAAAAGCTGACCTTTCGGTTTCCACAACATATGCATGGGAAGCATGTCATCCAGAGGAACTACCTTGCCACCAGTCTGCTTGTAGTAACTCGGTCTCATACATTAGGGTGCGAAGGGTCCCAGTTATGAAGTGGAAATCCATTCTTCGACACAAGAGATGGAAAAACACAGGAGAAAGTCCTGTTGTTGCCCAAGACTGGTAAGATGACGAACAATTTATCCATGACATGAAGAAATCAGTCCCTCCAATGCCATTTTTCAAAACTGTAAAATGTAATATCATACAATCTCTTGCTAACCTTACATGAATTTGTCCAATCCTCTTTTAGAGCCAAGCATACTGGTGGCCATGTTATGGGTGCCACGGTGTGCACCAGAAATTCTTCTGTTCCAGTGGAAATTGTCCAATATAATGTGCTTGAATTTAGTAATGATAAAGACGAGAAGCATGTTATTATTATGTTAATAATTTTGAGAGGGGAAAATAACAGTTGGAACAGTTGGGGGAACACCAACACAATTCCTCATGAGCTGAGCATCAATGGGAGGTAGGTTGGTCACTGAAAAAGTGCCTACGAAAGTTTTCCAAGTCTACTTTTGCTAGTCTCCATGCCCATACTACATGACCCCCCAAAGAGACAATTAGTTGAATAAAATATCACTGAACCTAAAATGTAAAGAGCTCTGTGTACAGTGGTACCTTGGGCTACAGACGCTTCAGGTTTACAGACTCCGCTAACCCAGAAATAGTACTTGGTGTTAAGAACTTTGCTTCAGAATGAGAACAGAAATCGCACGGTGGCAGTGGGAGGCCCCATTAGCTAAAGTGGCACCTCAGGTTAAGAACAGTTTCAGGTTAAGAACGGACCTCCAGAACGAATTAAGTTCTTAACCTGAGGTACCACTATAATAGATGAAAGAACATGATCCAGTAACCACCCCTGGCTGCCTCTTAGTGCAGACTCAGGTCATTGAGCCTGAGTTTCTACAGCTGCCACCTCTATGGACCACCACTGGCAGCGCTGGCAGCAACAGTAGCAAATGTATTCTATGCTAATAGTGATATTTTATTTTCTTGTTAATTGTGTTGTTTTAAATGTGCATCTTATATTTGACTTCCTTTAGTAATGTTTCCTTCTGAAATGTTAATATTTCTTTTTTTGTAAACTTTGCTGCATTAAATGTCCATCTGTAGTTGACCTCATTAGTAATGTTTCATTCTGAAATATTTATGATAATATTTTAGTTTCTTGTTAATTATGCTGCTTTGAATGTATATTTTATATCTGACTTTCTTCTGTAATGTTTTATTCTGGATTGTTTTATTTAATAATTTAATGTAGGTTGTAAACTGCTTTGAGATTTTCTTCTTTAAAATATAAAGTGGTATACAAATGAAATTAAACAACAACAACAACAAATCATTATCATCACTCAAAGTGTCTAGGATGTCATACTGGTCCAAAGAGGGTGCGTTGGGGACATCACTGTCTGTATAAAGAGTTATGCTAAGCCCCTTTTAATTGGTTAGGCTAGCCAGTGAAGTCTCATCCCTCACATCCTTTCTGGAGGGAAGCCTTGCAAGCATCCTCTGTTCATGGGGTGGGGCAAATCCATTCCCTTTCCAAGGAGTGGGGAATGAATATTCACCATTCTCAGGGGGTTTCCAACACCGATATTCTTAAAAGGCTCCAACATTATGAGAAGGAAGGTAACAATTCCTATGGTGTCTACCAATGTTGTCACTGCTTGTCAATGATGGCATGAGTGCTCTGCAATTCTCAGTTCCTTATGGTACATAGTAACCATATGTGTGGTGCGCTGGAAGAATACCCAGGTGTAGCCCCACCTCTAAATCTAACAGATGCTCAGATGAAGCAGTGATCAGATCCAGCTAAGCTGCTCACTTTTTTAAACACTTTATTGGGTTGCCATATGCCCTCTTTTTCCAGGACATGTCCTTTTTTTCATGTCATCATAGTGATCCATATTTAAAGGTAGAAGGTGGCAAATGTGTCCTCTTTTTTGCTCTTCAAAATATGACCACCCTTTGGGGAACATATAACTTTATCCCTCAATTCTTACTGGATGCCTTTTGGAGAATCATATTATGGTGAATGGCGTGAGAGGTCAAGAAGAAGGAAGAAGGTAGCATTTCCCCTTCACTTCTTCAAATATATTGGTCAGCCATCAAAGCAATTCCAACTTTTATGGGCAAATCCAAGCTGCAGACCAGACTGAAACGAATCATTTGGGAAATGTTTTCAAGGTGATCCTGAAGAAGTCCATTCACTTATCATCCAAATGAAAGTGTGTGTAATGGTCATTTGTTTGCTTATTCATTACCTATCAACTGTCTTTTGTACAAGGCACTCAATAAAGTTACCTCCTAATGGATTGTGTTAAATATTTAAAGCAAGGAGGTGCACTCTTTTCTTTTCTAATTGCATTTATTGAATTTTTAAAAGGTAAATAATGCCCTAAATTAGATTGTTTTAGCATTAATGACGATAGGTCTTGGATTTTGCCTTTACTTCTGGTACATATATAAGTCTTAGAACCAACAATGTAGAGGGGAAGATCGTTTTTTTTTATTCTTCTTTTTGGAATAGATTTTGCTGGGGTGATCAATTGTTCTTCAATTTTTATATTTTAAAAAAACCCTTATTTTAAATAGATTTTATACTGGATCAGATAAGTCTGATGCTCCCTGTACTTTGAAATTTTCCCATCTCATTTCTTTTGTCTCTTTTGCCCTTTCCTTTCTTAAGTAAAATCTAGTTCCCATGGCTTTGGTCAACACTTTCTCATTTCAGTACAAAGTGCTGATTACCTTTACTATGTAATACCATTCACATTACTGATTACGTTTCTCCATTTACAATTGCTCCTTGTTCATCAATCCTTCCTTGCTTCCTAAAAACATATTGATGATCCTGAAGTCTCCAAGTGCAGTCAAAAGTTTAAGTGGCCATGAACGATCTCCAGACTTTAAAGTTCATTATGCTTTCTACAAACAGTATCAGCACCTTTGTCTAAATGGAGGTTGGGCAAGCTTCCTAATATTCACGGTTAATAGCAGCTGGAAAAAGCAACTCAGGTTTCCCATTGAAAGTTACTGATATTAGTCTTTGTACACTTGTAAATAAACTTTCTATCTGTAATCTTACCTAATCAACATTGGTGTGGTAAAAAATGATCTGATTCGCTGAAAGAATTCTAATATAAGTATTATAATTAATATAAGTAATTTTTTTTTTTACATCTGCTACACAAGTCTTTCCTACACAAATTTAGGTTTATATGTCTTCGGAATACATTTTCTAGTAGAATACATTTTTCTAGCAAGGATTTAACTATGTACATAAGTTTTGGAAGCAGGATGTAACAGATATTAGTATCACACTGCATCCTAAATTGTGTCTTTTATCTATTTTTGATGGTGCCAATGCCAATCTTATTAATGTAATGTTAAAACAATTTTATAGCTATTAATGATAAATTGACACGTGCCATTAAGGTAAGAAATGTAGGATACATGATTTTGAGGAGATATGGAGGGCGTTTGTACTGTTAAAGTGGAAAGGGGTCAAACCATCACAAGAGGTGTTGGAATTTTGGGAGGTTGGATAGTCACAATGGAATGGTCTCAGTGGTGGGGTGCACATTTTTATTTTTATTTATTTATGATTATTACTTTGTCAAAATAAAATAAAATAAACAGTTTTATAGCAGCTGGTCCCTACTTATTTAGTGATTTCTCAAGGATAGAAGGATGTATCTTGCTACCCTTTGGACTCATGGTTCAAAAAAGCCATGTTTATGTCCATCTCTGAAAAAGTGACCTCGAGGAGTGATGCGGATCCCTCAGACTTTGTATCTGTTTGGTGGTTGCTCATGATTTATATGATCAAACAATCTCATTATTAGTACACGCCTATTAAAAATGATTTTATCCTGCAAAGTGTATGAATCCCCTCTGCTAGTGTTGCCACATCTTGAAGAGCAAAAAAAGAGGACAACCTGAGCCACGGCTAGCCTAAGCTGGGCTGGCAGTGGCTGTGTATGCAGAGCAGCCCACACCAAGCCTGAGCCATAAACAAACAAACAAACAAATCCCCCCCCCAAAGCCCCTGGATGGGCATGTTGGCCCCTCAAAAGAAGGCATGTCCAGGATTTCCCAGAAAACCAAAACAGGGTCAGAGGGGGAGGAGTTAGAATGCTTGTCCCTGCTGTGCCCTTCACACAGTACCATCCTTGTTTTTTAAACAGGGCTAAAGATATGCCCATTCTCCAAAGCTGAAATCTCAGGAGCAAAGTCCTTGTTTCCATTGTCTGTTTTCAAAATGGTGCAAGAAGAATGCTTCCAAAAGTGAGAGGCAGGAAAACAATAGTAAAATGTTCGTCTTCACTTTAATTCATTGTAGGTAATTTTCTCTTAGGAACAGAACAAAAGGAAATGCAGTTGGGAAATGCAGTCTGGAGGTTTTTCGAATAGCATCTACTGATTGACTCAACTGGTGAAGACTGTGTGAAGTGGCATGTAATGAAGAAATAATAATTTCCCAACATTTTGTGTGCTGTCAAGTAATTCCTGCTTACAAACTACAATGCTCAGGCAACTGTAATTTTTAATTGAAATTGTTTATATGGCTCTTCCCTAACAGAGCATTTGAATGGTGCAATTTACATAATAATATCATAATTTGCATATTTATTAGTTTCATTTAATCTGCTGCAAAGCAACTTAATGTGGGTTGAGGGTGATCTTTAACCACATACTTTGATTGTTCTCAGTGTGAATATAATCCAAGCAGTTGCTAACGTATAGATGGCATACCACATTTACTATGAAGATATCAATTTATATGTGTTCATTTATGTGTTCATTTTATATATCAAATAACTGTTTGCACTGGAATTATCTGTACTTTTTAAAAAGTGCACATTTATTTCCCCCAGTTCTTTGACCCATGAGAGGATCGTGAACTTGGCGGATTCTACCACTGCACAGAAGCAAACAAATAAAATTATTTCATAATTTAAATATTTTGAGCCTAGGAGTAATTACATGGGTTCTGATTTAAAATATTCTATAATCAATGTAATGCTAGCAGTCAGATAACTACCACCAAGTTCTTCTCCATGGAAAATAATGGCAATGGGACAAAGACTTTCACATTCCACCAAGTACAAGAGAAATCTACCCCTCAGTTTTGTCCCAGGTTTTTGAAAGACATTGGCGATACAATTCTAACATGTCTTCTCAGAAGCAAGTCCCACTGCATTCATGTGAATTTCAGCTGCAGTAGTGGCATCAGAAGAATCATATGGTGAGATCTAGACTTTGCCTTCCATGGGCAGAAGGGCAGCTTGCATCCACAGACAGATTTTGATCCCAGAGGATACTACAGGCGGAGCCAGTATGATGCCGCTGGTAGACCCCAGCACTGCCTGCCACACTGGAGGCTCCCACAATACTCTGGAACAATGTGAGAAGTAATACTGGGGGTTGCAAAGGGAGGGGAATTGGCAAAAGTTGCCTCCCCTCCCCTTGCCATTAGGAGCAAAGTCTGGATACAACCCACAGAATTCCGTGGACGTGTGTGTTCCATTTCCCACTACTGTATAGGGATCAGCAAACCTGTATGTCGAGATCTATCTAAGAAAAGATTCTCAAAACATTTGAAGACAAGAGGCGAAATAATCCATTTGGCTAGGATATGCAGATGTATTCTGAGCATCCTTGTGGATTTTTTCAAAGAAAGAAATATCTTCATATATAAATTAATCATAAGTGTTCAGAAACTAAATTAATGTCACGGCAAGGGCTTCAGATGTCAGGATTTTGCAAAGGAAATTATTTTAGCTTCAACCGAGAAATCAAAGGTTATGATGGGGGATGACACATCCTTGAAGATTAAAAGTGGATTCACATAAGAATGGTTTCTGAACCAAAGTGCAAATTTTCTAATGAAATGACAATGACGTGGGGGTTTTTTTTGTCGGAAGGTATTCTTGACAAAGTTCTGCAGACAAGGTTAATGGCATTGGCTTACTTGTGGGAATTGCTTGATAAATGAAAAGTTTGCTCAGGAAACTGTAGCCATGGAAAGGAACACCTACTACGAATACCCAGAGCCGAATCCATAAGCAAATTGGCACCCCAAGAGTGAGAGGTGAGTGGGTATACAGTGGTGCCCCGCAAGACGAATGCCTCGCAAGACGAAAAACTCGCTAGACGAAAGGGTTTTTCAGTTTTTGCGTTGCTTCGCTAGGCGAATTTCCCTATGGGCTTGCTTCGCAAGACGAAAACGTCTTGCGAGTTTGTTCGCTTTTTTCTTAAAGCCTCTTGAAGAGGCGCAGTTGCGATGGACCGTGCTTCGCAAGACGAAAAACATCGCAAGACGAAAAGACTTGCGGAACGAATTAATTTTGTCTTGCGAGGCACCACTGTATTTAGGGTTTGACTGTGATGAAATGGAAAGGGGAAGGGCTGTAGCCTCTGTGACAGCTGATTGTCTGTTCTCAAGACTTCCGAAGCAGCCACAGAAGATCCTCAACTGAAGAGCTTTAAAAATAATTCTCAATGTGTGTATGGTTAGGGGTCTCACAAAATGTTGCAGTGTATTCCCTGGTGCATATGTGTTACCTGAACAAAAACAAAAAACAAAAGCTAGCATCAAAGGCAGGCCTCTCTGCTCTAACTTGGATGCTTCTTCATGTGCAAAATTTATTTTGTTGGTTGTATTTGCTATTAAACATTTAGAAGTGAAGCCAGTCTGCATGCAAGTCAATGGAGCATGAGGCATCTGCATGCAAATGTGCTGGATTTCATCTGGGAAATGAAGGGACATATTGAGTAGATTAAAGCTTTGCTGCAACAAAAGATGTATGAGAGATTTTTGATAGGGAATCCAAACCACCCATAGCACCAACTCTGACCTGCAATTCACAGTGGACTATATTGCAGGGCTTCTGGAAGGTCCTCTCTCTCAGCACACACACACACACATTTCTGTAAAAGAGGCATACGAACAACACTATAGGGTTGCTGTCTCAGCCAGTGGCAGACCTACATTCTGAGGAGCCCTGAATCTTGAAGTGCTATTTGGGCTCCTTCACCACCAGCAATGAGGTCTGAGTAAACCACTGTTATCTCCTTCAATGGGGTCATTATGTGCTACTGAGTCTCAAACTTTGAGATCGTTGAAATATATACAACAAAAAATTAATCAGTTTGAGTAGTGTGACTCAGATTGGCTCTGCTAAATGCAAAAAGGTTAAGCAAGGTTGACTAAGTCACTTCTGCCCCCCCCCCCCGGGATTTGGGTCCCGGAAGCTTAAGCTTCATTCAGCCCAATTTACAATGTGTGAATAAAAATACTGAATAACATTGCCAATTCGTAAGCTTCTCTCTCAGCTTCACCCCAATCCTCAACCTGCATGTGGTGTGTGTGTAGAGCTAATACATCTGGTTAATATTATATGTTGTTGTAAATCACTCAGAGGCTGACCTCCATTATTCAGTGTGAATTATACTGCAGGGCTGCCATAAGACACTCTTTGCTAACCTGCAGTAGCTTTTTATATTGGCATGCCTTTGTTGTCTTTTTGGGGTGGGTGGTCGGGGAGAGAAAAGGAGATAAGTGAAGCAAAGGACAAAGCAGGGGCACAAAGGCCACTTCCAGACTATTTTACTGGGGGAATTCAATGGCAGATTCAGATTGCTTAATTAAAGTGGTTTTTGTGCTCTTGCACAATGAACCCACGACTCTCTCTCCCTCTCTCTGACTTTATTCAGTAAAATTAATGGAGAAAGGCATTGGAAACTGGAAAATGCTTCATGCAATGTTGTATAACCTCCCCGCCATCAAATCAGAATGAATGCTCAGTGTACAGTGGATGTTGCAGAACTTCACCACAAACTTTGCACAAACCACTCAGGACGAATGCTCAATAAATTGGTCATCTGGAAGCAACCATAGGAATAACTCCCCACCTTCTCTTTGTCTTTCCAGCTAGGCTTGCTTGGCAACTAATCAGGGGCATGCTGACATTTCCTGAGCAGCTGCCATGGCCAGACCCATCCTTCAAGCCAGCAAGCTGGCTCCATATCCCCCCTTTATAAGCTTAATAACATTTGGAATATTACTTTACTACTACTGGCCGAGAACCAGTTTTGACTGTTCGAAACCCCAAACCAGATTGGATGAGAGACTCATATTGTAGTGACTGAGCAGCAAATGCTCAAGCTGCAGTTTTTCAGCATATCTGTGTTCCCAGACCATATTTGCTTCCTCTTTATCCCAGCCCACCAGCTTGGCCTTTTTGCATCCTAGGATTAATATTATGTTTGGGGAAAAGTTCAATTGCTATATATTTTCCATGAGGCTTGAAAGCTGCTCATTGAGAACTAGCTCTTATCACTAATGAAGCGGGGGACGCTGTAAGGGAATTTCAACTCCATTTCGAAGCACTAGAGTGCAATGGTTTATAATGTTACCTTGACAGATTCAGGGGTCTTAATGGAGAAAGAGAAGTCCTGCCAACCAATATGGAGAAAGTGATCATGAATTGTCAGACATTAACAGCTTTAGCCACAATCCAGTTGCACCAGTAGGCCAGGATTTAGGAGGAAATATATAAGGACATTTCAGACTTAACCTTAATGTGAATTAATGACTGTATCAATAGCAATGGCCTTTTGGGTTGTGTGTACAGTATCAATTTCAAGAGGACAAGACTCCAAATTCAACAAGAACACACATTGTAATTTTGGCATTCATTGTCATTTCACGGCACTAGCATGAAAAGGAGCATTATATTCTGGGCTTACATGATAAACTAGCGGGTAGAGTTGGCACAGATTGGCTCCACTGCTGTTCCCACGTGGCACTGAGCTCCCCGTACCTCCCCTCTCAGTTACTGGCAGTGACATTTGGTGTTGGGAAGTCATGTGAGCAGTGCCACTCCACTTGTACCACCCTGCTGACCACTGCTGATTGAATGCAGAGCTCGAAATTATTTCTAAAGTGTCTGTAGACTGATAAGAAATGAACCCCAAGAAGTTTTATTTAAATAGTAATAAGTAGACTTATTGACTTAAAGTTCCTCGCTCCTCAACTGTTACATACAGTATGCCCTCATTGAACTTCCCATAATGTCATTTACATTTGAGGAAACATATGAGCATATTTAATAAGGAGTCATGGTGTGCCATCCTGTCCTTATAGAATCCATATACCTTTTCACTCTAACAGACCATTGGAAAGATGTTGTCTCTCACAGGGATGTCAGTGTAGCTCTGCAACAATGGAACGTTAGGACATCTCTGACTTTTCAATGGATTGTCTTGGCTCCAGCAGGGAGAGCTCAAATGCGCTGGCACAGGTTTGCTTGACAGAGTATCACTTTATGGTGCAATGAAAGAGGCTTCTTTCTGTCAGCATAATCTGCCCACAGTTCTTCATTTCCATTACATTCTGCTACATGCTGATTGTCGCCATGGTGCTGCCTTAACCAAGGAATGAAATGTCAGGCAGCAAGGAAAAAAATATTCCTATCTGCCTGCCTGCATGCATTTGTATTGTTGTGCCGTGTGTTCTCAATCATCCAGTGTGTGATGCCACTGCTCAGGGTAACAAATACACAAAGAGCAAGTCAGAGTTCTTAGAATGTATCCTGGACTTTGCCTACTGATTCTCACCTCAACATTTCCTTTATGGCGTCTTCAGCGTTTCCTAGTTTGGAGACGAGTCCTAAAAGCTTACCTTCTACATGCAGTATGAGGGCAGCTCCATACCATACATTTAAAACACAACCAACACACTTTCCCTCCTAAGAATCTTGAGAACTGTCCCCTCTCCCAGGGAACAGGCAGGCTGGAGGGAGAGAGGAAGGAAGGGGATGATGGTGAGGAGAAGAAGGAGGGAAGCCTGATGTGTGAAGTGGCCAGCAAAGTCTCCTGGGAAGATAAACAAGAAGAAGCAGTGGCAGAAGAGGCCAAGGAGGGGCCAAAAGAGGTGGTGGCAGTACAGGCCTAGGAGGAAGAGGGAAGTGGGGGAACCACTACTCTGGGAAGGGGAGTTGGAGATTGTGAGTACAGGGGAGCTGTTTCCAAAGACCTCCCTGGAGCTTTTTGCCTCCCTGTAGGGGAGATCACCTGAGGGAACAGGGAGAAATCACATGCCTAGCGAAGAGATGGAGCCAAGGTGGTGGTGGTAGCTGCAGACTCACCTAGGGAGGTAGCGTTGGGGAAGGAGCAAGAGCAACAACAGACTGAGAAGCCAGGGGTTCCAGGAATGAAAGCAGCAGCCAAAGTCAAATGCTTCAACCAACTTTGGTCAAAAGGAATGCTCCTAAGTCTAAGCGGTGGATTCTGTGCAGGAAGCAGATAGGGAAAATAGAGGGGAGTGTGAACAGGAGGTCAGAGTGGAGGAAGGGGCTAGTAGGAGTCACCATAATAAGAGTGAGAGATATGGGGATGAAGGCAGGTTTAGGAAAGGAAGGCCCTCATTTCAGGTGCAGACTGTTGGTACCCACAGTCATCCAGCTGAAGTTCAAGAAGCCATGGGCTGCCTCTCTCCCCCGCAGGAGGGATGGGTGGTGGTCCACCAGCTGCTCAATTCTAGGCAGCTGTAGCCTTCAGAATTCAGATCAGTGGTCCATTTCATAGACTGTCAGGAGTGTGACATGAACTTTCAGAGTAAGGACATTATGAGACAGTTCTGGGAATGCTATGAGGTGGTGAGGCAAGAAAACCAGGAGGACTCTGGGGATTTCAAGACTGTGCTTCTGTTTACCACCCAGATCCAGACCATCACTGTGTGTTTCAGATTGGATTTGATCCTGGCAGAGGACTTGTCTGAGTGTTTGGGGCACCATACCAAGTACATACCCACCAGCACCTTAGGAGGTGAAAGACTCATTGGGAGCGAGGATCGGGCAGTTATGCACACAGGTTAAGTTGGCCCAGGCAGAATGAGGTAAGGTTCAGCACTTGCCTCAGGTATTCTATTTTGGTAATGAAAGAGGCTGCATCAGGTATATGGGGCAGCCATGAATGTGTTTCCAATGTGGTCACTGGAACACATGAACATGGGCTGCAATGCTTGGTGATGTATCTGATGTTAAGTGCATGGTCATGTTGTCAACCAGACTCTGAGCAGCATCACCTGCAACATTGAGGGGACCAAGCTCACACCTACTGCATGTGCCTCAAGTCCCTACTGGTCAATGAACCAAGGAGCTCTGAAGGTATGCTGGTGGGCTGCAGAAGAAGGGGAGGGAGAAGGTGGCAGGAGGGGAAGGGGGTGGCAGTAGTCATACCATGGGTGGAGCAGAAATGTCACTTCTCCTAGGAAGTAACAAGAAGCCACTCTTTCACCCTCCTCCCTGGAACTTTCTGGTCTCCTCTGATAACTAGGAAGAACCAGAACTCTATGATCATCCCACAGGAAAGAAACATGAGTAAAGTGTTCCATAACTCATAAAAGGGAGAGCACATAATGGATGCCTTTTTTTTATTTATCACAAATATTATTAGAACAAAGCCTCTTTAAATCTTAGTTTAATTTGGATTCAGAAAGTATATATAATAATAATAATAATAAAATTGGAACACTGTGATATCAAATTTGGTTTCCACAATAGTTACATATCAAAGCTGCTTGTTGCCAAAATAATTCCAATTGCCTTTGGAAGAACAATTTCTGTTCACTACCAGTCATCTCATTCCTAGGCAGTTTGTCTCACTTGCTTCTTGAATGTTGAAAATGAACAAATGCATTTTTATCTTTTTTTGATTACCTTTGTCAATCATGTCATTTCAGGCTAAGCTGAACCTTCTATGAGTGGTAGATTAAACAGCAAGGAACAAAAGTGCCAGGTAACCAACTTTCTCATTGCCTCTTATTGCCATCCATCATAATCATTCCGAAGAAGATATTCATCCCACGCAGCCACAGTTACGAAAACACAATTGTCAATCTTGTTCGTGTTGCCAGTCAGAGTTGAAGGTAGAAGCCTCTGAACTAATCAAATAATTAAAACAGTTTTAAGTTTTAAATTTTAAAGACTGATTTCTTTCTCTGCTGTCTTTCTTTACTGAGTGGACAGAAGAACAAAATGACATCTTAAAGTACATTTTAAAGGACTGTAAAAGAAATAAGATGATTCTCCTAAAAACACAGGACTTCTGATCTAGCTAAATTGAGTCATGACTAAGTCTCATTGAAAGCCATGACATTTAAGGGTACTTCCAAATGGAGGCTTAATATAGTACATGGGTTATTTAGATATCACAAACAGGTCATTGACAATGGATTCCTTATTTTTATTTTGTAATTTATAGATTTTTCACTGAAAGGGTGAGTCCAAATTAAAGCAGGGAAGGGGATAGAAGCTGGCATCTTAATACTAAAAACATCATGTGGGCAATGTAAAAAATATGCATGCATGAGGAGTACTGATCCTGTAACCAACACCTATCTGGAAGCACCCTAAATTAGCCATAATTTACCGTATATTGATTCCAGTTATGATTAATTACCCATTAAGGGTGACATTTATCCTTGTCCATATGCCAGTATAAAAGGCACCATTTGCAGAAAGATTCACCCTCTCCTATTCCGCCCCTTACACACTCCCCAAATTTGCTGTGGAGCATTGAAGATCAATGGATGTTAATGATTCTTTGACAATGAGCCCCTTGAAGGTATGCGGTCAGAACAAATCAGCAAACTGGAGGTGACAGCAAGATCCTTTAAGTGGTCAATTTGCAGGCCAATTCAAACTACCTAAACATCCCTTCAGAATAGATCTATTTTTATGTAGTTGCCTAATGGCCAGTGCCTTTTTCTGGGGGGACCCAGGGGGACACATACCCCTAAACATTTTGTGAATCTTTGTACTTTTGTCCATTTACTGTATTTATTTTTCTTGATTTGAACTATAAAATGGAGATTTTCTTGAGTCAAAATGAGAGAACCCCTAAACATTTTTAAAGAAAAAAAACACTGCTTATGGGTATATGAATCTCTAAAACAAAGCCTGAGGCAAAATGTATAGTAGAAAAGCCTATATACATGATTGAGTCTGATATTTTACCTGCCAATATATTCCACAGCAGGCGTGACAAGGGGAGAAAATGGATTTTAAACTACCATGTTGTAGTTTGGGGGAGTTACTGTAGTGATCTGTCTTGGCAAAATTTGATAGTGTCAGACAATATTGATTATCAGAGAACACCTAACTTCAAAGACATTGATGATTAATGTAAGATTCCAGTACACATAACCAAGGCTGGAATTTGAATAAGAAATTTCAGTTCAGGAGATCAAGCTTCATCACTATAAACCCGTTATACTAAATTCTTTTACAGTACAAATCGTCAATTATATTTTACACAATGTTAAAGGGACTCCATGAGCCACGTGGGACTAAGGTAACCTTTTTTGTTTAAAAGGAATAATAATTCACACATTCTCTTTCATGAATATGTTAACAAAATTTTAACAACTGCCAAATCTTTTTTATAATGTCATGTTTAAATCAGTTGGGTATTAAACCCTTATTACAATAGATGTCATCCTCTTAGTGAAAGGCCACAGTTCATCCCCAGTGTACCACTTGCCCTTATAAATACATTACAGGCTGTAGGTTTAACTGCAAACCAGGAAAATGTAGGTACTTTCTATACCACTAACCAAGTTTATGAATATTTACCAGGTATAGTACAGCCCTAATGTGAAAGTGAAAAAGATAAGTGAGAGGCAACATGAACTACTATCTGCTTTGCAATTTAAGCCCGACATCTTTAAAAAATATATTAAAATTTGTTGTTGTTGTTTAGTCATTTAGTCGTGTCCGACTCTTCATGACCCCATGGACCAGAGCACGCCAGGCACTCCTGTCTTCCACTGCCTCCCGCAGTTTGGTCAAACTCATGCTGGTAGCTTCGAGAACACTGTCCAACCAACTTGTCCTCTGCCGTCCCCTTCTCCTTGTGCCCTCCATCTTTCCCAACCTCAGGGTCTTTTCCAGGGAGTCTTCTCTTCTCTTCTCATGAGGTGGCCAAAGTATTGGAGCCTCAGCTTCACGATCTGTCCTTCCAGTGAGCACTCAGGGCTAATTTCCTTAAGATGGATGTGTTTGATCTTCTTGCAGTCCATGGGACTCTCAAGAGTCTCCTCCAGCAATATTATTAAAATTACAACTCTTAAATCTCAACTTTGAAGTTTATTTCTGTTTTTGGACATCCTTACCATAAAGGCTCAGGTGGACAACACTGAAAAACTTTGGATGTTATAGGATGTGCTATGATGGGGAAAACACCACAGAATTGGGAGCGGGGATGATACAACAACCAACCGTTAGAGATAGAGGACCTAGAGTCAGGGCACAGCTTGGTCACCCAGGCCCCAGTGATGCTCCTTTTGCTGAGAACAGATGCATCCTCTCCGACACAGTGTGCACCTGCCTGCTCAACGGTCTCAAAAGTGAAAATGCCTTGCTCCATCGTTAAAAGCATGTAAGGGGGACGTGCCAACCTGTTGCTTCACAGCAACTCCTTACTCTGATCTTGGGTTGCTGCTTCTAGCTTGGCTGGATTTGCCTTTCCTGTCATCTAGCTTGAGCATAGCAGCTGCTGGGACTCAATTACCTGTTGCTGAGTCTGCTTCCTTTTTATGCCTCAACAAAGATTTCTTCCTCTGTCGGCATGGTCTGGGTGGGAGCAGGGGCGTACGAAGTGGGAGACGGGCCTCCCTGGGTGCCACTCTGGGTGTGTGTGTGACAAGATGGCCCCTGCCTCCCCCCAGCTGTAGAGTGGCCAAGGGCACACGCAGTCAATATGGGTGCCGCTTGTGCAGCATCTGTACAGGCTGCTGCACTCTCTCGCCATCCGTACGGGTTGCCTCTCACATGGCGACCGTACGTGATGCCGCACATGCGCAGTCCGTACAGGATGCTGTACATGCACAGTCCATACGGACATCATGTGTGTGTCACCAGGTGGTTAGTCCCGCCCCGGGTGCCAGATAGGGTTCCTCTGCCACTGGGTGGGAACCAGGAGACCTTTGTTCTTAACTTTGGAACTGAAGCGCTGTGTGCCATCTTTTAGGGAGGTAGTTCATCCATGTATAATGGGACGCGGGTGGCGCTGTGGGTTAAACCACAGAGCCTAGGACCTGCCGATCGAAAGGTCGGCGGTTCGAATCCCCGCAGTGGGGTGAGCTCCCGTCGTTCGGTCCCAGCTCCTGCCTACCTAGCAGTTCGCAAGCACCCCTAAGTGCAAGTAGATAAATAGGGACTGCTTTCTAGCGGGAAGGTAAATGGCGTTTCCGTGTGCGGTGCTGGTGCTGGCTCGCCAGATGCAGCTTAGTCACGCTGGCCATGTGACCCGGAAGTGTCTTCGGACAGCGCCGGCTCCCGGCCTCTTGAGCGAGATGAGCGCGCAACCCTAGAGTCGGTCATGACTGGCCCTGATGGGCAGGGGTACCTTTACCTTTACCTTCATCCATGTATGGAGAAGGAAGTCTTTAGCAGCCTGAAAGGAGAGCTCAGCAATGCATCTCACTAAGTCTTGCTAAAGAATGAAGGCCACACTTCAAAAATATTTCCAGTCCAGACTCTTTGAAGTTACCTTTGATCCTTCTCTTTCCTGTTTCCAAAGTGTAGCAGTGAGTGCAGATCCTTATCTAGACAAAACAGGACTATATATTTTTGGCCATCTAGCCATCTATCTATATCATAAACCTGTCAATCCTGGGAATGGAAGGTTAGAGCACATGCTTTGGGTATGCAAAAGGTTCTGTGTTCAGTTTCTGGCATCTTCAGGATAGGTGTGGAAACACTCCCATCTGATGCTCTGGGAGAGCACCTGCTAATCTGTACAGATAGTACTGAGTAATGGAACAATGTTATGATTCTGTATAAAGCAGTTTTTAGGTTCTTAAGAGACAAACTATGTCAGAGGTCGGGATCTTGTAGCTAGCTGCTGAGTTGCCGCTGGACTCCCAATTCTCATAATCCTTGGCCACTGGTTGGGGCTGATAGGAGTTGGGAGTCCAGCAACACCTAGAGCTCCATAGGTTTCACCATGACAAAATTGCTCTTCTTCGAAGCAAAGAGAATTTAACTTGGGTACAGTTCCCAAGTGCTAGATTTATTGTAAGCAATATTTTAAAAAAATAACATTTGCCCTCTTTAATTAGACTAGAACTTAAACCCTTTAATATGAATGGGTGAAATATTGGTTGCTTCTTTTGTGATTATTTAAAGCAAAAACAATAAAACAACTCAAATATGAACAGGCTTTAGAATCCCTGAGACTGAATAGAAGATATCCCCTGAATATAGTAAATAAAAAAGTAGCCTTTCAATAGATTTCTCTTATTTATGGACAAAAAACAGCTAATACCATCAGAGAAAAATATTTTGCTTCTAAAAAGAGTCACCTCAACATTTTGTGGTGGTTTAGGTGCAGTTTAATGAAGAGAGGGCCTTTTTTTTACTTTAATATTTACAGCTAACACATCGATAAATCATAAACAGGAAATTCTAAATTGCCGCCAGTTATTAATGTGAGTTCCATTACAGCCACACTGCAGGCAATGATGCTCTACAAAGATTGTGCTGATGCTGATGTTATAAACCAGAAGAACAAAGTTTAAATGGTCTGTAAATGTCAGCAGAATCCCAATAGTAAATTATGACCTTGCTATCGACTCCTGAGTACCTTTCGTTACATTTTATGCATTTCACATAATGAAAGCGTAATGCTATTCAGATGACATAAACAAAAGGGGACTGCTGCCGGCCACCTTTATGAACCAGGAATGAATGTTAGTTATTTATCAGTAATTCAGCAAAGTTATTTAGAGAAGTGAAGGCTCTCTTGCAGATATATACAATATTCAGAAAATAGCATTGCACATAATATTGGTGCCTGTGTGCTTTAGGGAATTAGATTCCCCCCCCCCCTGCAACGATTTAATATACACTTCTCACAGATATAGGACATTAAATTACATTTTCATTCCTAACTGGAAAGGTAGACTTTTCAGCCATCGTTATTTATTGTGCCCCAACACCTCTCAGGAGTGTTTATATCCAAGATACACTGAAACATCCGCAAGCGCTAGCAAACTCTAGTGCTGGAGGACAAAACACTAACGCCTGTCATGGGCAAGATTGCTTAAATAGCCACTTAAGAATTCCTATGGATGTTGTACAACCACTCAACTCTGATCACTCTTAGATCTTGGACTCTGCAGCATTGGTGTGAGACCGTCCCACCGAGGCACTGAGGTTGTGGAAGTGTTATGTATTATTTTCTGCTCAGTTCAAAAAGAGTGTTCTTCCCAAACACTCTGTGGTGTCTTCTCTTACACTTATTCTAAGAATGACATTCGGTGCTACATTTCTGCACTTGTACATGATGAAAAAGAAAGAAAGGGATGCTATGCACACACACAGCCACAGCCACCACAGATATCCATAAATGCAGCATGAAATTGGGCAGGTAAAAGGCAGAGGCAACCACACTCCCTAGTCCAGGGGTCAGCAAACTTTTTCAGCAGGGGGCCGGTCCACTGTCCCTCAGACCTTGTGGGGGGCCGGACTATATTTTTTTGGGGAAAATGAACAAATTCCTATGCCCCACAAATAATCCAGAGATGCATTTTAAATAAAAGGACACCTTCTCATGTAAAAACACACTGATTCCCGGACCGTCCGTTGGTCGGATTTAGAAGGCGATTGGGCCGGATCCAGCCCCTGGGCCTTAGTTTGTCTACCCATGCCCTAGTCCATACTTCCGCCATCTTCCTGATCCTAAAATTAGTGGTAGAGTCTGCATATCCTGAAGCTTGGGAAATAAATGACTTCACTGTCACTCCATCTTGGCACCCTGCAGATATATGGGTGTTGGGAGTGTGGTTCTGCTCCATCACGCCTCCCATTTTTAATAAAAGAATGAAAACATTTAGAGAATTACCTAAAAACAATTGATCTCTTCATTTGTAAAAGGGGATCTAGGATATATTTCGACTACAAAGAGTATATTCCCACAGAGTCTATCAATGCTGCTTCAACATACATATTCAAATTGTTCAATGAGTATACCATCCAGAAGCAAAATAGAATAAAATACTTTTTTAAAAAGAAAAAAAAATGCTTTGAGGTAATAAAGAAAGCAATTCCTTGCCATGACTCTTGAGCAAAGAAAGGAATCTTTGAAGAGAAAAATGCCTTTGTAATCAAGTAGGGAATGTTAGAAATTCTCTCATACTCGAAAACATTTCTGCACACTGGTGAGAAGGAAGATTAAAACCCATCTGTAGGCCACACACTCAATTGGAGGCGAGATCTCCTGCAGCGAAGGCACACACGTAGCAAAGAGAGTGGCAGCAGGTATTCTTGTCTGTGAGAGTAGATGAGAATTCTCTGAGATGTCAGGAGCTGGAATGGAAGCAACAGGAAACAGCAACGTTTTCATGCAAGTTTTTGCAAGAGCATTTACAGTTCTATATTTTTAAGAATGACAAGGTGTATTAGGCTGGTAGCATAGGGGATCCTGTCTGCTCATTCGGTTTGGGACACACACAGCCGCTTAAGGTATCCTTACAAGGGTGTTTGAGAGTGACCAGAAAGGGGTGGGGAAGAAATTCCATTAAGTTTGCTTTTAAAGGCATATCTTACCTAATTCACACTTTCTGAAATAGCATGTGAACTGAAACACAGTCATATTTCAAAATTCACGATTCTCTGAATTTTGTAGAGAAGTCCTCCAGCCAAGTAATGTGAACAAAAATGGGTATACTGGGTGTATATATTAGTGAAAATAAGAAGAAAACATGCTAAATATTAGGGTGAATCAAGCAAAACTGCATACCGAAAAAATTCAGTATTAGGAGAAATTTTCACTAAAGCTGTTGAATTTTCATGAGGAGTTGATTTAAAAAATAAAAGCGCAAACTGATGCAGAAATGTAGAGAACTGAACTTAAGTGGAAAAATGAGAATCTGAAAACCCCCAAACTGAATGGTTCATCTATCTCTAAGTCCAGTGGGATTTATGTTTTCTCTTCAGATTTTCTCCCTGCACCCCAAGTAACAACTTTTGAAAGTATTTTCCCATTTAAATATACTTTGAGGGGCATTATGGGGGGGGGACACTTCTGTTTGAAAACCGTTACTAATGAATGCAGATGACACCAAACTGGGAGGGGTGGCTAGCACCCAAGAGGACAGGATCACACTTCAAAACGACCTTGACAGATTAGAGAACTGGGCAAAAACAAACAAGATGAATTTTAACAGGGAGAAATGTAAAGTATTGCACTTGGGCAAAAAAAAAAAAAAAAAAAAAAGAGAGAGAGAGAGAGAGAGAGAGAGAGAGAGAGAGAGAGAGAGAGGCACAAATACAAGATGGGTGACACCTGGCTTGAGAGCAGTACAGTTCAAGAAGGACACTGACAAACTGGAACGTGTCCAGAGGAGGGCAACCAAAATGGTCAAAGGCCTGGAAACGATGCCTTATGAGGAACGGCTAAGGGAGCTGGGCATGTTTAGCCTGGAGAAGAGGAGGTTAAGGGGTGATATGATAGCCATGTTCAAATATATAAAAGGATGTCACATAGAGGAGGGAGAAAGGTTGTTTTCTGCTGCTCCAGAGAAGCGGACACGGAGCAATGGATCCAAACTACAAGAAAGAAGATTCCACCTAAACATTAGGAAGAACTTCCTGACAGTAAGAGCTGTTTGACAGTGGAATTTGTTGCCAAGGAGTGTGGTGGAGTCTCCTACTTTGGAGGTCTTTAAGCAGAGGCTTGACAACCATATGTCAGGAGTGCTCTGATGGTGTTTCCTGCTTGGCAGGGGGTTGGACTCGATGGCCCTTGTGGTCTCTTCCAACTCTATGATTCTATGAATGATCAGGGCATTTGTGCAATATTAATCCCTAAATCAGTGATTGGAAAATATATTTCCCTCCCTTTCAGATCCAAGCAGTGTGTCCCCAAGACCCATTCCCTTTTGCTATATGATCTGGCTCTATTTCCTGACAGATTTGGGATTTCTAAACAAGTAAACTAAACTAAAACAACACTACAGGGTCATCCTGCAGGCCTCTCTGACATTCTTTTCTTCCTGGTTCTTTATATTCCAGATAGTTGTAAGATATGTTTGTTTACAGTATGGTCCAAGAGGGTTTACTACGGGGCAATTTCATTCCATGGCAATTTAAAAGGAATTAAGGAACAATTCACCAAAGACTAACAAACAAACAAACAGCCAGGTCTACTTCAGATGTGTCTCTTGAAGAATATGTTGGTGAGTCAGTCAGTCAGTCAGTCAGTCAGTCAGTCAGTCATCAAGGAGTCAGATGGATATCATTTTTTTCCTGTTTGTCAGGAACTGCAGGCCTTGGTCTGGGATCTCTGACAACTAGGTTCTAGTATATAACTCACTGTAAAGAACAAACCACTTCCTGACCGTAGTGTCATGACAAGGCACAACTATTAACTATTAACCTCTGAAGTGGGGAGCTTGCTCTATACCCCATACGATTGAGAACACTGGAAAATCATGGATCTAAAATGCATAGAGAGCCTGTTAAAGATAGATGCATTGTGTTTGGAAACTTATGTAGGCAAGAGAGGTTTGTTTCTAGCAAATGCAGCAAGAAAAGGCTGGGTGTTTCTGTTTCAGTCTTTAGGCTAATCGATGATTCACTGATGGAAACCCAAGTGATCTCTCACAGCAGGAAGGTTAGGTCTGAGAATTCAGCATCTTTGTCAGCGATTGGAGACGGTAGCAGCACTAGAAGCTCAGTTCAGCCCAGAAATAGGGCTGCTTGCACAGGATCTTTCTCTGGGATCAGAGAGAGGAAAGGTATTGGAATCTGCATAAGGTCCAGATCAGGGATTCCATTTGCAGCAACTCTAACAGAGCCTACGGAAGTAAAAAGTCTCCCTGTTGCAGAGGTTGCCCTTCTAATTTGTGGGTGGTGACAGGGATGGAGAGCAGAGCTAGCACATTCATCTCCACTATTCTTTATCTCACCAACTTCTCCCTCAGCCTACAGCCACCATATCAGATCCCATATAATTCCCAAACTGTATCTCCAGTTCCCAGGAACATATTTTTGGAAGATCACCTGGGGTGGCAGAGGGAAAGGGGAAGAGTAAGAGCCTTGTTCCGCTACTATCAACTCCCTCCATTCATAGAAGGAAAGTTAGGGCCCAAGGCTTAGTTCAATACATTATGTGAGTTCTTCCTCTTTGTTTTACACAATATGAATCGGGCTCTTATGAGATTTGTCTCTTCTCATACAAACAGCTCGGAAAGCAAGTGTCTCTTCAAAATGACCTTCTTCAAATGATGCAGTTGGTTGTTAGCTAGCCACTGTGGAATAAAAACTTCTGCTTTGTGAACATTCAAAGAAGTTTTGGATCTAAGGACTTTAACAAATTGCTGGAAGTCTCTCTCTTCAAACATACACACTCTTTCTCCTCAGCTTTCACAAGGAAGTATCAAGTTGCCCAGGGGCAAAGCTTCCCCGCTCCCATTGATTAATTGATTGGCTTGCCAGCCCCATACTTTTAAGAAAAGCATTGCAATGCTGGGCACTGTGAAATAAGCATAATATTCTTCAATAAAACAATGATATGAGCCTTTGAAAAAAGAACCCCAGGGCTTTTGCAGCCAGATGAGCTTAATGCCATAACCTGCCACTGTGTGCAATTACAGCTTTACAGCAACAAGACACCAATTTACCTTGCTCTGGTGCTGCAGACTGGTTTCACTCCCTCTCCTGGAGCAGAAGCTATTGCTTCCTAAACATAGTGTGCACATGCCATGCAGGAGAGTCAGATTATAGTAGTTAAAGTGGGCAGAAACTAAGGCCAGAGATAAAGGTAAAGGGACCCCTGACCATTAGGTCCAGTCGTATCTGACTCTGGGGTTGCAGCGCTCATCTTGCTTTATTGGCCGAGGGAGCCGGTGTACGGCTTCTGGGTCATGTGGCCAGCATGACTAAGCTGCTTCTGGTGAACCAGAGCTGCGCATGGAAATGCCATTTACTTTCCCGCCGGAGTGGTACCTATTTATCTACTTGCACTTTGATGTGCTTTCCCACTCAGCAATGAAGCTCATGGGTTCACCTTAGCTCATTCACTGTCTCTCATCCTAACCTACCTCACAGGGTTGTTATGAATGGATAATTTTTGGAGGTGGGGAGAACCCAGTACACCAGCTCGGAGCTCCTTGGAAGAAAGGTGGGATATACATGGGATGAAAAATACTGTGGTGGCGATTTGAAGAAAATGGCAGCAGCAGCAATGCCATGTGGCATAGGCAGCAAGGAACACAGATATGTAGCCCAGAATAGGCATTGCATGGGGGGGGGTATCTGAATCATAGATCCTTCTTCTTCTTTAGAATAGTAATAATAAGAAAAGGAACAGGGTATTTGGATATTTAGATCTTTCTACATTCCATCAAATTAAAATATGAAGCAATGGTAGTTCACTACAAGTGTCAGACTGCATCCCACCCCTCTCACGAGGCTTACACTCTCCAGTAGATGTATAGGATAATAATAATAATAATAATAATAATAATAATAATAATAATAATAATATATTTATACCCTGCCCATCTGGCTGGGTTTCCCCAGCCACTCTCGGCAGCTTCCAGAAAAGATTAAAATACAATAATTCATCAAATGTTAAAAACTTCCCTAAAAAGGGTTGCCTTCAGATGTCTTCTAGAATGGACTATGAGTATCTAGAATGGACTATGAATATCCAGAATGGGCTATGAGGACTGAGAAAACAAATACAAGGGCTGAATCAATGTGATTTTATTTATTTCTAAACAAGTAAATATGTACTAAAAAAAATCCAACTGTTCTTCTACAGCTTCCCTCTACCTCACCCTTCACTGCTGAGGGTTTTCTTTTCTTTTCGGGTGAACTGTTGGCATGCTGAAGTTCATAGCTCCACCCATTCTGTTAATCTAGTGTGGGATGGTGAAACTAGTGGTGGTACTAGCTATGGCACCAACAGCGGGACATCTGTGTTGGTAGCCTCTTTCTTCCCCTGGTACCTGCTGCAATGTTACCATGGCAAAGCCTTAGGAGCCTTGGAAATATTAATTCATGACATCATTTTCATAAACGGAAGGCAACCTCAGCACTACATGTTTCAGGACTCATTTAACCCGCACATCCCCGCTTAACCTCATGAATGCTTTAAGCCCATGGGAGATTAATCTGAATATCCTGATATCATGAGTAAATGAGGTAAGGAATACAGAATGGGACTGGTGATCCTTCAAATTGGGTTAAAATTCTGATAAAACATAACAAAGACAAATAATGTTGCAAACAAGAGCTTTCAACGCACTAAAGTGTCCTTAATCAACAACGACTGCTAAGAAGGATATTGGTTGCTTTTCCTTTAATGATACATTGTTATTAAATCCTAGTAGAATCAAATCCATCACAATTTTGTGTGAGTTGATTTCCTTTGTAGTTGATGAGTGAGCTTGAAATCACACCATCAGCCTTTGGGCAAGTCTTCTGGTTAATTTATGGTGCCTTGCCATTCCTTATCAAACCTTTTATATTTGCATTTAATGGGCTCCTTTGATTGATAATGCTTCTGTCAATCTCTGTAATAGTGTACCAATTGGGCAAACATTTCTTAAAAAGAAGATGAGGATGATTTACTCAATTATCAACTTGACCACTTACTAGATAAAAACAGTGAGCTTCCTGGTGCTAAAATAATGAAAAAGAAATGATGTATGGAGACATATATCAAAGAATTATACATATGTGTATATATATACACACACATCTGCATAATGCATAATTAATTTTGTCATTGTTAGTTGTGCTATAGTATCTTTACATGACATTCATATTTTAGTAATATATAGTGGTTTGTGCATGTGTTTCAGGATCTCTTGAAACACAAAGTATTACTTTAAACTGTATTCTTCCAGATGTAAAATTAGCCTTTGGACAAATATAAGATGAAGAGCTTTGCATTTTGCTATTTCAGAATATCTTTTATTCTTCTCCCTATAGATTAAGTAATCCAACAAAGGCAGCTTTAAATATTGTCAACTATAAGGCAAATAACTATTTTTAACCTACATTTCAAAAATATAACTGCTGCAGAGAAAATTAAAATGTGTTCATCAAATATGGCATTTTTAGAAGTGCCAAAATGAACTGGGTGACACATTTTTAAGGAGCTTTCTTGAGATCTACTGTTGGAAAAGACCAGTGAATGATTACTTTAAGTGAGCAAATGTTCATATTTTAATACCTTAATTTTAAAAAAGTGTTCAGTGCAAAGCAAGCAGAATGCCATTTCCCTGCCAAAGAGTCTGTTCATCTAATCTAGATATTCAGCAGAAGGGAATATGCCTGCTCAGTCTTTACTTACCCAAGGGTAGCATAGAGGGAAAGTCATTGACACAGGGACATAGGAAGCTGGTTTATACTCAGTCAGACAATTGGTCCATCTAGCTCAGGATTGTCTGCATTGAATGGCAGGAACTCTCTAGGATTTCAGACAGGATGTGCTCCCAGCCCTGCTTGATGCCAGGACCTGAACCTGCCACCTCTGTGGCCCTTCACAGCCTGCCAAAGCCCATGGCAGGCTACTTCAAATGAATATATTAGGTGATTAATAGTGAGGCAGTCTCCACTTACAACAGTATCTTGAAAATAAGATGGCTGAAGCGATTGTTTTCTGCCATCTGCTGTTGGTCTCCATTCATAGGCCTCTGCAGTTTTCAGGTGTTTGGAGTACCTTATAGCCCTGTTTGGACAATCAGGACACATGTGATATAGGAAAGTGAGGCCATCCTGCACCTGCCCCCACATTCAATGCTGCACACATTTTGGGAGGAAACTGCAGTGAAGCAGCCTATCCATGATGAGTGGCTGTCCCATTGAGTTGGATCGCTCAAAGAGATAGCTTTTGCAGATTGGCAAGCTGCCCCATGGGATGCGGGTGGCGCTGTGGGTTAAACCACAGAGCCTAGGACTTGCTGATCAGAAGGTCGGCGGTTCGAATCCCCGCAATGGGGTGAGCTCCCATTGCTCAGTCCCTGCTCCTGCCAACCTAGCAGTTCGAAAGCACAAAGTGCAAGTGGATAAATAGGTACCGCTCCGGTGGGAAGGTAAACGGTGTTTCCGTGCGCTGCTTTGGTTTGCCAGAAGCGGCTTAGTCATGCTGGCCACATGACCCAGAAGCCGTACACTAGCTCCCTTGGCCAATAAAGCGAGATGAGCGCCATAACCCCAGAGTCGGTCACGACTGGACCTAATGGTCAGGGGTCCCTTTACCTTTAAGCTGCCCCACTGGAGCTACATTCCCAAATACGTAGAAAGTATGAGGTAGGGGCAAGGACAGGGTGCAACTGTGGGGTCAGGCCATAGCATAGAAGCATAGTTTTGAATCCTTCTTCACACAGTGTAAACTGTGTTTCCTGTACACCTGAAGTGGACTTATATATGCAACCTTAAGCCAATGGAAATATGAAACCTGCACACAGATCTCATAATAATTTTAATTTTTTTAAAGAAAGATTTTTTAGACACCTCTGCCTTTCATCCATGTTGCTGCTTTTCGGTTTCTTATAAGCTACTGGTGAGATGAAGTGTTGCAATAGTTTTAAAGGTTTTGGGATAATTTTGAAGGTTTTGAATGTTGAAATCCAATGTTTGATTTGCAGAATGAAATGTGACACCAGCTTTTGAGATGTTTTGACGGCTTGGCTGAATGAATGGTTAATGTTGGATTTGCTAAATTCTCCTTGCTAATATTGTGTAGTGGACTGACTGCTACTATAAGCCCTCTAACATACGTTGTCAATTACTTACTGCTGTCTATTGCCAAATACTGCTTGTGGTTCGAGGACCCGATCCCCGCAAAGTGGAATGAATACACAAGGACACGTGTTATAAGGTTAATGGGCATGAAAAGGCCACAACTTTATTGATTACAGCAAGTGAAAAGGTATTGGCTTAGGCACTGGATTACGTCATCTGACTCCACCCCCTCAGAGAGGGTTGAGTCTAAAACAAGGGGGGTTTATTCACCAGTAGGTGGAGCCTGTTGATGCTAATCCAACTATAGGCTCTCCCCTGATGTCACCGAGGGTCGTGCCATGGCCTCCTGCCAAGCAGGCATCAGACAGAATACACGACCGCCAGATTCCTTTAACGGAATACCCAAAAATTGAAGGCATAGGTGATGGCCACACCTAGTCCTTCGACACACCACGACACATTATTCCAATGCCTAACCTACCCACCAATACCACGAAAGTTGTGATGATTGCTACGAGGTAGGCGAAAAAACCAAAAAGCCTAATGCCAAATGCCAAATGGAAAAATTCCTACCAGGCCCCCCGGACAACCAGGGCGACCAACCTAAGGTCCATAGCAAAGCCAAAGAAAACTAAGACCCTGAGCTCAAAGGGAGTAGAGGGTGGGTGACTCGCGATGGGGCGACGAAGAGTGAGGCCGAGGAGGGGCTGGCACCGCAGCATTTAGGCTGCTGTACACGCCCCCTCGGAGGCACCTGGTTGGGTGCCTGCCGATGGGCGTGGGCACCAGCCAGGTGAGTGGGAGGCAGGGGGCAACGCCCCCTGCTAGAGGCGGAGCTCAGCTCCCGCCCACAACCACTCCCCTCTCTTCCAGGAGGAGAGTGTTTGATGCTGCATGTCAGTTGTCAGATAAATAGTTCCTCAAGCTACTGCCGTCAAAGTTACTATTTTGTCTTGAAGTAGGGCTTTGTGGATGAGATGCATTTGCTGATATCTTGCCCATATATGAAACTGAAGGCAAGGAATTGGGAAGCCACTAAGGCTATAATGTCTGGCTTCTGCCACGATCCAGTGATAACATTTATTTGCACTGTTCATTGTCTGTGAAGCTGTTCACTGCACTGCTTCATTTCCGTATATGGACAAATACAAAATCATGGTACTTCACTGGGTATGCCAAGTGAGGTAAATACAGAAAGGGCAAAAAATCAGGAGAAATAATAAAGAATACATGATAGTCACCACAAATTTCCAGAATTCCTAGAAGCAGCAAGTTCAGCATATTACATCTTCTAGGCCATTTCTCCCCAGATAATTCTGAACAAATAGCTAAAGTGCAAGGGTATTTTTGGATTAATATTTGGATCATTTGGAATATTATGGGATTGTTCTATAACTTGAATTAATTAAATCTGATAGCAACCCCTCAGTATTAAGGTAGAATTTTGATTTTCATTCTTCAACATATTATTTAATTATGTATATACATATTTTTTCTTTTATGAATATCTATTCCCTTGTGGTTATTTAGATAACTTGGATTATCTTAAATAAATTACATGCTGAATTCACTCTTTTTAATATACAAAAAAGACACAGACATTGGAAATGATATAATTAAGCACGTTTTAAGCCAATTTAAAATATTGGAATGGCTTAGCTTAATTTTTGTTCTGTTAATTTTTCATTACTTGAAATTGTAGTTGTAAATTGTTTATGAACTGAATTAAATAAAATATAATTATAAATATAAACTACAGTGAAACAAACTAGGCTACTAAGAAATATTTATAAATGCACACAAGTATGGAATCAAGTACACTCATAATGTTCTTTCCATGTATAGGAACTTTATGTTTTCAGTAACAGAAAGAGGGCTTTAAAAATAACCAAACCAAAGCATTCACAATCTTTTCTAAAACACATGATTGCAGTAGTTCTTTCTAAGACTTTTTCCATGCCCAATTTTCATTCACTCAATTTTCTTTCCATTATGAGTTAGACCCACTGATCATGTGGATATTGATTTAATGCTGAAAAAACATGTAACAGCAGATGAAATTTGCCCCATTTCCTTGTGTTCCCGACAGCTGAGATAACACATATAAAAGTTCCTTTCTCCTGCAAAGCACTAACAAAAAGTTATACACATTTCAGACAACTTTCTGAACTGAGCTATAGTGGTGGGCTACTGAATATACTGCATCTACCTTTCCATGCAACTTTGAAGAAGCTGACCTTACTAGAAAAAAGGCCACTCTGTCCTCTAACCTTTCATGAGCAATGTTGCTTGGACATAGGAAAGGAGACATATCATTTGCCTCAACAATGGTGAAGCATCAGGTTTTACACTACCTGAACTCTTGTAAGACATCACTTGGCAAAGGAACATAGTAGATTTTCACTGGTCACTCATCTTTGGAGCCAGCAAGGAATTTGTTTGTTTTATAAACATTTCCTGATTGGGTTGGCATGCCTTTCTTCTTTGCGTGGACAGGCGGAGTCCCCAGATCCCGCGCGGTCCCCTCCGTCATGTGAAATAACGACTCATGACAACGTGCTATGGGATTAAATTGGCCACAACTTTATTAAATTTCAAATGTGGGTAGACCTTGGTTCAGGCATTGGGCGTTCTCCCTCCCCAGTCCCCAGCCGGGGACCTAGGGAGCTTCAGGGTTATCCAGTGTGTGTGTGGGGGGGGCCCGCTCTGGAGAACATATGTTCAAGCAGAGATAGCCGCCCCCGTTACGCCGCCGCCGCAGGGGAGAGCAATGATGACCTTTCGGCGTACGGTCAAAGCCTCCCTTCAGAAACCCCTTTAACGGGGAACCCTGGTATCGCCGCCACAAAGAGGAAGATGGACTAAAGGATTCTGCCCAAGGCCTGATACCGCCAAAGTTGTGACGTTTTGCTACGGGAAAGGCGAAACCTGCCAATGCAGGGAAATTCCTTTCCGGCCCTTTAACAGCGACCTTAACGTAGCAGCGCCCGCATACCTGTGAAGAAAAGTTAACCTGCAAAACCTGTGAAGAAAAGTTAACCTGCAAATAAGACATTAACTGAGGGTGGGAGAAGCTCTGGAGCCAAGTGAGGATTCCCAGGTAAGATCCTCCCTCTATTGTGTGGGCAGGTAATCCCTCCCCTACCTGGCCTGGTCTCCTTGGCAACGCTTCCCCCAGGTAGGATTGGACAACTGACTGAGGTAGGCGGAGACCTTCAGGTATCCCACCTGAGGGAAGGCAAATCAAGCCTATGCTGTTGGAGCCGCTCCAGATCCAAGGGCTGCATGCGTCCACGCAAAGGGCGCCCCCCGTTTTAAGCGTGGAGCGGTCATTGTTGAAATGTCCTTTCTCTAGTGTAGGCTTCGTGATTTTTCATTTGGTTCATTCATTTGTTCTTTTATCAGAACTTTAGGAGAAGGACCAGTGAGAACATGGGAACACCAGAGAAAACCTAGAATTTGTAGGTGTCAAATGACGCTGAATGTTGGGAGAGACAGGCAGCTATGGACGACTTGCTCCCAGTGATGCCTACTAACTTGGATGGCTTTAAAAGAGGATTAGACACATTCACGAAGGATAAGGCTTTTAATGATTACCACCCTTGATGATTATGCTCTGCTCACATGGGCAGACACAGTTTGCTTCTGAATACCAGTTTCTGGAAACCACAGAAAAGGAGAGTGCTCTTGTGCTTGGGTCCTGTTTGTGGGTTTCCCACAAGCCTCTGGTTGGCCACTGTGAGAACAGGATGCTGGACCAGGTGGGCCATTGGTCTCTCCTTATGTTCTTCAAAGAGAAGTCTCAGTAAGTTAATAGCTAGCAGGACACTCACGAGACTATAAAAGCTCATGAGTGAGACTGTTCCTCAAAAGGAATTATGGTACAACATAGAGCGTTGCCAAAGACTTCAGTTCAGAACCTACCTCCTACAACTCACCACAAGAGGGGGGTGGAATCATTTATCAATTAGTTTATCGGGTGCTTAAAATGCTCTGAGTTGCACAAGGAAGTGATGTCAACTTCCATGGCAGTTTCCTTGGGCATAATAACTGGGTTATCACCATTCCCTACACTGGCCGGAACATTAAGCATGTTATTTTAATAGCATTGTAAATTGTTTAATGCCGGGGTCTCAGTGTCTACCTCTTTATTTCCTTTAAATCTGCAAGCACCAGTTCTGATAATTATAATTCTTTTCTATTTGTGAAAGATACAACTGCAGACATCTTTCCAGATACTTCAAAGTTGTTGACTTTCAATATTTTCTGTGAACTGTGCACAACCTACTTTTAATTCCTGTCCAAGGTGCATTTTAATAAGCCCAACTTTGCTTCTTTCTAATCAAGAGGAATACTTATTTATGTCAGGTCTCTGTGTCATAATGCTGAAGGCTAGATGGAAAAGCAATTTTTTATCAGCTCTTTAGACTATAATTTATATCTTGTCAAATCTTGACAAACAACTAGAAGCATTTTTTCACTGCTATATTTATATCCCTGAAGTAACAAGACAATATTTAGTCCTCATGGAAGATAAAGAACTGGATAATTTATAGGAATTCTGTGTTTATCACAGTAAAAAAAGCTGGGTTTTTTACTTGTTGATATTGTTTGTAATCCCCAAGCTACTTGCTGTATCTGAGGTTACTTGCACTAGGGTTCACAGGGCTGCTCCTACCATTAGTCAAAGGGAGGCAACTGCTTCAGGTGGCATATGCTAGGAGGCAGTGGCAGGGACACTCTAGCAGCAGCAGTGGCAGCTGCTTCTCATAGGCTCACTCTGCCACCTGCTCCCAGAAGTAGAAGAGGAAAGCATTACTTTCTCTCCTAGTCACTGCTCCACTCTGGCCAGACTTGAGCCCTGCTGCACTCCTCAGTTGTACTCCTTGTCTTATGTGCAACTCTTGCCTGGGTGGCAGCCACCAAGGTGAGGCAGGTGGGTGGCAGGTGAGGCAGGGGCATGGATGAGGAGGCAAAGCTCTCTGAGGCAGCCTGGACAGTGGAGGGACAGCCAGAGGCAGGCAGGCAGGCAGGCAGGCAGGCGGGCAGGCAGGCGGGCGGGCAATTGAGTGAGTGAGTGAGTGAGTGAGTGAGTGAATAAGTGCCCACCCAGTGCTATGAGGCCCCCTGGTCAGGCAAGCTGCTTACTTGCCTGCCTAGCTCAGCTCCTGTGGGTGCATAGGCAACTGTGCTGCCTCCATTCAATGACTTTGTTCTCTGTGCTTGGAGAGCCAAAATCTGGCTATTAGAATTCCCAGGATGCTTACATGCTCACGCAGAGAGAACCAGTGTGGTGTAGTGGTTAAGAACAGTGGACTCGTAATCTGGTGAACTGGGTTCGCATCTCCGCTCCTTCACATGCAGCTGCTGGGTGACCTTGGTCTAGTCACACTTCTCTGAAGTCTCTCAGCCCCACTCACCTCACAGAGTGTTTGTTGTGGGGAGGAAGGGAAAGAAGAATGTTAGCCGCTTTGAGACTCCTTTGGGTAGTGATTAAGCGGGATATTAAATCCAAACTCCTCCTCCTCCTCCTCCTCTCTGAGAGGGCCTGGAAACAACACACTTTAGAATGCAAAAGTAACTTCCCTTTTGTTTGATGGCCCATGTGTGATTTATAAACTGCTTCAGACAGAGGGACATTTTGTGCTTTGTAATTAAATGGTGACATTATTATATATTCTAGTGGTTCACCATGTTCCCAAACAGATCTCTTTCCATGAGTCATACCAGCTCAGAAGTGGGATCTGAAATACTGGCTCCCTTGAATGGTCCCCTTATTTATGGGCATTTATTTGAGTCACTGGAACTATCCAGTGTTCCACAGAACTGAACTTAATACTGTATCTACTTAACACTATAATACTGAATACCGACTCCTATAATACATTATACTCTTTCAGCTTCAAGCAGAATCAAGTCTCTGACTGTATCCAAACTGGAGGGCCATCTATAGACCTGCAATTCTACCATGTGACTTTAGCTGATTAATCTTTCTGTTTTCTCACAGCTTGATAGTGTATCCCTAATAGGCAACATACAAATAAATTGTGATGCTGCTGCTGATGGACAGTCTCCCCCCCCCATCCTGCTGCAAGTTTCTGCTTATCATTCTTTTAGCTTTTTCAGTTAGAGCATAGGTTTTTTTATATTGACATAAATAGTATTGCTGTGTTAGCTCCCCCTCCCGCCCACCACCGCCAACATCAACAAGTATCGGCACATGACCACATGAAACAGCAAACAGGAGTAAATTCAACTCCTTTAAGGTGAGGAAGAATATGGTTCATAACAGTTATACTAGTAAAAATTAAACATGATGTTTTACACCGACAAAACAAACTCCGCAACAGAAAAGTTATATTAAAGGCCAGATAAAGAATGCAGACAATGACCTTATCAAACATATGGAGACTGACCTTATCTAATTCATTAAGTATTGCACTGAGAGGCCACTCTCCATTAAGTTTTGTATTCATTCAGCAGTTTTAATTTAATTTTGACCTGCTGCTTAAATGAGTCATGATGAACATCAGTTACATTTTAGATGTGTGAATTTTTAAAAACCCACTAGCGTTTTCTCTGCACATGTTCAGGCAGAAAAAAATAGTGATAGTATGACCTGCACTGGTGATCTGTTAGGAATATTGCCTTAGTTTTTATTTGTGCCAAGTAACTTCTAAGTTCATATGATTCCATTTTCTTTGTTTCTATGTTATATGTGGGACAGTCCTTGTGTGTCATGTCATAATCAGCTGATTTCTCATGAGATGATCACAAAACATTTCATGCTACATCTCGTCTTGTGAGCTGACTGAATTTTTTGTACAGTGTCCATGGTGGAAGATGTTCTAGAAAACAACTAGGGATGGGTGCGTCTATCTGGGTTGTGTCAGTTTCACATCTTTCTATATTCATCATTTACCTATAATTATTTTCCATTGTTTTGCATTAATCTGAGTGCTTTTAAAAATATATATATGAGATTTTTCAATTCAACAAAAATCACATAATAAACAGAACACATAAGACGTAACTTGTCTTCATTTCTTTAAAAAAATATTCTTTCTCTTAAATATTGAGGTATGGAAACATTTGAAGACAAGCAAAATCCAGTGGATAGCTGATCCTCACACTAGTTAAGGGGGCAGAACAGACCATTTTATGAAAGCATTTGCAAATATCTAGTTCCCATTAAGCAGTCTTAGTTGGAGGGGGGAAAAGTCTTCTTATACCAGACAATATTTTCTGTCCATCTAGCCTACTTTGCCTACTCTGATTCTGGAAGGTCTACCCATTTATCCTCTCCAGTGTCTCATACAGAGATCTGTCACCTAACATGAAATTCATTTTGTGCCATTTTTATGGTCCTTGATGATACTGAACATATTATGGAAAAAACATGGCAGAAGAACACCTCTAGATGCTATTACTTAGTTATTGTTTGGAGATGTTTGACGCCTTATTAAGAATGTAAATGAGCACAGCTCAAAGATAAATTATAAATGCTTTATGTGATCCATACTTTTTTCCCATTTCAAAAGCAAGACTTATTGAAATGAAAAGGCAATTTTATCTTTGTCCCCAGAATATGATGATCGATAACTCTTTGTAAGCACACATGTAGCTATCAGCACCTTGTCTCATATAGGGAAGGGGGGAAACAGAAAAAGCAAAACACAGCAGCTAATTTTCTCCAGTGTAAAGGGAAAAGGTATTGATTGAAGATACTCAGGCTTTTTTTCCAACTGAACAATGGATACAGTGTATCACATCCCCATTTTTCTTGTATTATTCACTCCGTCACACCTGCATGCATCTAAACATCCTTAAACAGTAAGGGCGATGGAGTGGAAAGCGTTCTCAGACAGAACAATCCACATCCACAAAAAGGTCAAGTTCTCTAGCAAAAAGGGCACAGCTGACCTGAATTATCCAAAGATAATCTTGTTAAACTCCCGTAGTCTTACCTAGGAGATAATTTGCCTCCAGACATCACAACCTATTGCAAACAAAACAATCTAAGAAAATCACTTCAGGAATAAATCAGTTTCTCTCTCAGCACATTCAATCAAAACTGAACTTGGGCCCATTTTTACCATATTTGAAAGCACGGCTGGGGAGCTCTAGAGGTAACTGGTCTTGCTAGTTCAATATCAAATTTTATTTTTAGTTTTTCAAATACATGCTCCTCCCCGCATTGTCTCTGAAAATCTCAGCTTCCGCATTAGCCTTAAGAGCTTGGCCTCACACAAAAATGGCAATGGATTTGTTGCATTCATAATTTGTGTAACAGTTTCCACTGAAGCAAACATAAATAAAAGAGCGTTGTCTAGGTGACTAGCAGTGCAGGGGCAAATTTGGTCTTTCAAATTACAGCGGTGCCCTGTGCAAGACCAAAATTTTGTACCCCCAGCCCCTAGCCTTCTCTTCTGCTCAGTTCACTATGTTGTAGTTGTGATGCCCTGCGGTGCCCCCTAGGGTTAGCACCCAGTGGGCAGAACCAGTTGTGCTGCCCTAAATCTGCCTGTCATTTGCATCTCATGACAGTCTTCTTCTCTGGGATCTTCTAGAAAGCTTGAACCTTTTCCATCTCAGATTCTTCCTTGTTGCTTACAGATTTGACCTACAGCTTTTATCCTTGACAATGACCCGGTCTGACTCTGTAAATTGCTATTGATCTGGGTGGATTCCTTTACTGAGACAGAGATCTGAAAATTGAGGCTGAAGCTGCTTTCTTATTTCTTTCTCCCTGAAGTAGAGCTGCAGAGGTCAAGGTAGGACCCTATCAGAGCCCTCACACCTTCTTCCTGAAGCCAGGCAAGCGCAAACATTAGCCATGTCACAGAAGTAATTCAGCACTGGATTCAGGGTAGGGCAGCTAGCCCCTGGGTTGGCCCAGGGTGGTCACCCTGATTGGGGATGCCCAGTTTGGGGCCATGGGGCAGACAGTGGGTCTGTGCACAGCCCTAGTTATTATGCTGCAGTTCTGTGGGAACTGAGTCACAACATTTCTATCACCTGAGCTTAAATATTCATCCCTCATTCTCTCTCATTCTGTCTTAAAAATTGTTCTTCAGTCATACTTCATTTAATCTAGACTCCCACTGGAATGCAACATGTAAAATATTCAGTCATGCTTTGCCATTTTGTTGTTCATTAAAAGTGGGCACTCCCAGTCTCCTCCTGTTAAATATATTTTGTTTTTACTGTTTAAAACATAGACCCTTGTCCAGCAGCCAGAGATATATATGACTTCTATTAAAAGTGACAACAAGCTGTGTTTATATAATACCTACTGAGACAACCACTTTATCGGCACCCTAGATGCTGCATCCTTGCCAGTCGCTTTGCTTGTTTCCTTTATAATCTATCATGCACACTTTTTCTATAACCTTTTGAAGTAAAACAGAGAACATTAGCCAAAGAAATTACATTATATAAAAGATCCTATCAGATGAAAGGCCCACATTTTTAATTTACTTTTGTGTTGACACAGATTTCTATCTACTATCACTTTCCCTTATCGGACTGATGAAATAGAATTTGTGCACTGGATATATAGAAAACTCAGAGAATGGCTATCTATCATGGTAAAAAAATAAAAATAAAGGCCTATCTGTCATCACTGGAGACTTTATTTACTTCTAGAGGTATCTGTCCGTGCACAGAGTTAAGAGCCAGAGTGTCCTTGTCTTTTGTTATGAACACTGCAGTTTTTAGAGATGAGCAAGCAAACACTGGACTGCCCATTCTTTTCCCAAGCATGCAAATCTTAAGCTGAATGGTAGGTGATAGACTAGAAAAAGGAACGCTGTTCAGCCCAAAACCCAGTGTAAAAAGACAGCACATCATTGTCTATTTTCCCTCTGAAGTCGACAAAACTAACTCAGTTTTAATCTGGGGACTTCCTGGTGTGCTGTGCTGAGCTGCCATTTTAGCAGACATTAGATTAAGATGTCTGACTACAAATGGATAATTCATGTGTTAAAAATGCACAGTGCAAGCTATAAACCAGGAAAGAGAAAGGGCTTGGATCGCGTTGGACACACACTGTCAAACGCAAAATGCCCATGTCAGTGGACTTGGTGTGGCTTGACAATTTCAAAGTGCTTGCCGGTGGCTCATTAAGCTGATCACCAGCTGTTTCATTGTATCTGCTGTAGAAGTCCCTCCAAGTTTTATGTCTGAGACCATGACATCGACTTACAGCAAAATTATATGCTGGGGGGAGGTGTTTGTTCGCCCCAGAACATTGGTATCACTTTAACTTATTGCGTTCCATCATACCTCTCCTCCCTTTCGACTGTTGCCCATAGACTGGCCTTCACCAAAGCGAGGTTCAACGTTTTCCCCTCCAATGTCCTGAGACATAGATTCTCAAAGGGCCAAGCCCCCGCCACGTGCGAATGCGATAAGGTGACGCCGGAGTCGCTTCAGCACATTATGTTCACCTGCCCCTTGTTCAATGTGCCACGGGCAAATTTGTTGGGATCAATCATACAGAAACTAGAGGGTACCCCACCAAAATTCCACCTTGCCCAAATCTTGCAGGATAAGGATTCCCACACGACCCTGAAAGTGGCTAGGTTCCTGGTCGCTGTCCTCTCCCAAAAGCGCCGCCAAGGAGCGCTACAAGCTAATTAAGGCGTAGTATGCCTTTCCATCTTATAGTATTTTATTGTTATAGTGGTGTTTTAGCGACTGTTTTTTTTTTTCTTTCTTTCTTTTCCCCACGGCACAAGCTGTCACTTATGTGTTGTTTTTACCTGTATGGGCCTATGGCCGTAATAAATATTATCATCATGTCTGAGACCAGTTTTCTGCCTAAGAGTTTGAATTGGACCAGAGAAACAAAAAAGCAGTCGAGCTGCCCTGAGCTGCTGCTCTGTCCTTAGGACTGATTTTGCTTTGGGAACGGCATTGCTGGATTGTCTGTTATTTCTTTTTAAAACTGCTCAGTAAATTGACATTGCAAAGGCTACATTTTATGGGTAGTTTCATTATTCATTATTCCCCATGATATATATATTTACTTAACAAAAGGTGATGGCAAGTGGCTGTGAGGTTAAGCAGAGGATCAGCATGTGTGGAAGGCTGCCTGGCCTTTTTCCTACCAGCCTTTGACTCAAAATGGCCTCATCTGACCGACCCCCCCCCCCCAATTTACACTTAGCAAAACGTACACAAATATGCAGACACGGGGTTCACCCATTGTTGACTGGCCTAGGTAGCCATGTCAAAACTTATGGGTGCCCATACCTTCTGCAGTGCAATGCTGTGCATATTCACTAGGGAAAAAGGTCTACTGTGTTCAATGGGGCTTACTGCCAGTGAGTTTACATAAGATTGCTGCCCTGACCTAGTGCTGCAGGAATTCAGGGACAATCTCTTCCTACCCTTATCAGCTCCAGACCTTTGGAGCTAGAGATGGGGAGCAAGGGATTGTTTCATTGAGGTGCTTCAAGCGCAAGTATCAATTTCACAAAACAGCCACCCTCACTCTTCCTCTCTAGAGCCAGAAGGAAAGGCCTGGATTCATTTTGGAGGTTTGCTGTTGATGTACTTGGAGTGTTTTGGCTTCCCACTGCCAAAATGGCCATCATCAAACTTCCTATCCAGCTTGAATCTGTTTAGGGGCAACTGAGGATCTTCTGCTCTATTGCGCTGAGCTGTCCTGTGCTCAGTGAAACTGTGAGGACAATTTCTATGCCTTTTCCAGTACTATTTCAACAGGAAGACTGGTGGTCCTCCCATCAGCCTTGCTAGTTGGCAATGATGCATGTGCCATGATAAAGCTGGTGAACAGACATGTGGGCTCCTGTGGAAGAAGAAGAAGAAGAAGAAGAAGAAGAAGAAGAAGAAGAAGAAGAAGAAGAAATAGACCGATGGTCTAACTGAGTGTAAGGCAAATTTCTATATTCCTATTCAGCAGTATATGAAAGAGCTCATGGTTCAATTCCAAAGGAAGTTGTTTCATTGACCACTGTTTAAGAAATAACAGTACTGTATATGCGCGGGTGGCGCTGTGGGTAAAACCTCAGTGCCTAGGACTTGCCGATCGTATGGTCGGCGGTTCGAATCCCCACGGCGGGGTGAGCTCCCGTCGTTCGGTCCCAGCTCCTGCCCACCTAGCAGTTCGAAAGCACCCTTAAGTGCTTTCCCGCTTTACAGCGGGAAGGTAAACGGTGTTCCGTGTGCTGTGCTGGAGCTGGCTCGCCAGCTGCAGCTCCGTCACGCTGGCCACGTGACCCGGAAGTGTCTTCGGACGGTGCCGGCTCATGGCCTCTAGAGCGAGATGAGCACACAACCCTAGAGTTGGACACGACTGGCCTGTACGGGCATATAGGTCGATGACATAAAACAACCTATCTGCTCCTTATTTATGCATTTATAAAGCCGCCTTTTTGCCTTTCGGTCATAGAAGGTAGAGTAACACAACATTGGAATAACAGTAGAAGTATGCAAACACCAAATGAAACAGTTATAAATATATGCATATATATATATGTACATAGAATTACACTAAATTAACAAAAGTCAAAGTGAAGAAAAACACAGCAGCCTGTATTAGGTAATATGTTTCTGTGACCAGTTTATTTACCCTGGAAACAATTAGATGCCAAATGTACTAGTTTGTTAAGCACTAATTGTACTCAATAATGTGGAGGTGGAAATAGATCAGACCCATGTGTGGGTAATTAACGAAAAGAATTGGCTAGGCACCTAGATTCAAAACACTGGGCTTTGTACACTCTCCAGCAAGAAAAAGTCCCCAGCAGAGTTAAAAATACTCTCAGAGTGAACCAGCAGCATTGCCTGGAATACAGGTTGTTAAAATGTTTTGTATATCCCGTTTAGCCTGCTTTAAAGCTCTTGTCCCCCTCTCTTTGCCCCTCTAGCAATGAACAGACCACACATTCTTTCATAAGTTTAAAAGCTTTACTGACTAAATCCAAAACTCTGGTATACAGCAGCAAGGAGAATATAGGTAGATTACTCTTGGGTGCAAAATTCACAATGTTTCAAACATGCGGTTAGAACTTGGACCAAGTTCAGAGACATCCATTGGGTTATTGGCATCCAAGAGAGTGAAAGAAAGGAAGAGAAGATGCTTCACTTTCTTCCTCATGGAGAAGAGGGGGCGTGCTATAGCTGAGTCTGGAAACAGCTCCATAGTCTGAACCCCTTCATGCACTAACTAGCACTCAAGCATAGCTAGAAATGAAGATGAGTTAGAGAGCAACTGAAATTGCAACAAAGGGGAAACAGAAAGAGTGTACTCATTCCTGCTGTCCTCCTCATACATGGTAACTTTCCTGGATTTTGACCACCTGGAGTAGCTTTTTTTGGATGCCAATAACTCAATATGAGATCTTACGCCAGCCACAGCTCAAAATATGAAACTGAACAAGCTTCTTAACTATGTCATCCCTCCCCACCATGTAGAAGTCAAAGCAAAACAAAAATGTAAAAGGAGCAGCAATGCCTGCTCATTTTGGAGCTAGATTACCATAAATGCTTTGTTTTCTTACTTCTTGCAGTTCAAAAGCAGTAAAGAAGACAGATGAAACACCAGAGAAAGAATCTTCATCACTAGGGCTACCCGATGCAGAATGAGATTCTCAAAGTTACTTTATTGATTGAATTTTGCAAAGCTGAAAGGTAGAAAAGGGTTTTAGGTATGATCCAAGACTGTGTTGTTTTGCATGGGGGGGGGGAGTGCTTCCTTGTAAAAGAAGCCAATAAGTCATTGTGAACATCCGACACACAAGAGAGACAGACAGACATTTCCATTGATCACTCACTGCCTTATCCTTGCCCTGTCCTCCCTTGCTCTGACCTCAGCAGGTGAAGCGGCTAACATCTGGTGAGGATGGATGTTAATACATTCAGCTGTAAGTTCTTCTAGACCTTCAGTGCTGCTAGCCAGAAACTGGACACAGCGTAATGACAGGGGACTAGGGAGAATGGTAATCCTTGCACTTACTGAGTGTAAAATGAGGAGTGAGAAATAGAGAGGGGCAAATGGGTTTGGAAATAACTCAAGCAGAACAAGGAAGAAAAACATCCAGACCACAAGACCACTTTGCCTTTCTTTATTTCCCCACACATTTTTTTCTTTCATCTGTATTTTTGCAGTGTACAGAGATTTATCATGTGCAAATCATCATCAGCATGTATCAGCAGAAAAATGCATTCTGTTTTATGCTTCCAATGGTTGGGTTTTTTAAAGTATTGTTAAAATCTAGTAATTTTTAATTGACTGATATGATTGCATTGATTGCTCTTGATGCTTAATTGTATGTTGATGGATTCTGTAATGGACATAGGAACATGAAAAGCTGCCTTATATTGTCTTGGACTGATTGGATATTGAGAAGTGATGAGATGTACGAGCTGGGGGACCCCCAATGACACCCCTAGAAGGCTCAGAGCCAGGGGATTGGTGGTGGGACAACACAGTGATCAGAGGGAGAAGAAGGAGCAGACTGGTAGGAGGAGGTGTTGGAAGCAGAAGGGGTAACAGGGTTTAGTGAGCAGGAAGAGGTGGTGGCAGAGGGCAGTTCAGACTCCGAGGCAGAAGTGGAGGCTGGAGGGGTGTTGGGCCAGGAGACAGAGAGGCAGACTGATGAAGAAGCCAGGGAATCTTCCCCTCCTACTGTGACCAGCTCCCCTCTCCCCTGGTCTCCCAGAACAGAGAGAGAAATGAAGAGAGCAGAGCAGAGGGGAGTTGTAAGCAGGCACAGTTTGTGACTATTGGGAAAAGACTCTGGAGTGGAGAAACCTTAGGTAGTGATGGGAAGGCAAGGATCTTCACCCCTTGCAACTGCCTTGTTAGAACAAGACCTATTGTTGAGAGAGCTGTTGGGATCATTAGGCCTGCACTGTTTTAGTTTCTTGAATAAAGGGTTAACTTCATTGACACCGTGCTTTGCTTTGATTGCTGACCTATGCTTGACTCCAGTTCCTGACTGAGTCAAACCACTGGTCCATCTTCTAGCTCAAGATTATTTACACTGAATGGCAGAGGCTCTCAAGGATTTCAGGGAGGAATTCCTCCTAGCCCTTCCTGGAGATGCCGGGGATTGAACCTGGAGCCTTCTGCTTGCAAAGCAGTTGCTCTGCCACTCAGCTATGGCTCAATACTTTTTAATGTGTTGCCTTATTATTAAAGATTTGTGTCATGGATTAATATACTATGTAGATTTTTTCAAAAGTATTTCCACAGTTCTGACGTAATCTGCCTTGATCATAACATGTGGAAAATAAAAATTATATTCATATTTGTTTACCTGACATTGAGGAGTGGAAGGATGCTGGTAATAGCCTAGGAACCCTTTGCACTGAAGACTGTGGTCTTCTTTTTCAAATTAAAATCTAGCAGCCAGTATTCATATGGCACTGAGGCATGACAGCTTTGTTTTGAAGAGCCTGCAGATTCCTCTAATGGTGGCCCTGAAGCTCATATTGTCTGCTTAGGTGGGTTCCTAGACCCTAAATCTGTCAGTGTACAAGAAGGCTGTAAATTGAGGATGAACATCTGCTACCTATTATGGAGGTGTCTCTCGCCCACCAAGTATGATAGCTCTGCTTCCACCATCACCTTCCAACATCTGGAGGAGGAACTATTGACGTAGAAGGTCACATGTACATATGGAGGCTCACCATTCTTTTAAGAGCCCTAGGTTCGAAAACATGCAGGGAGCTTTCATGAATACAGAAATTCATTCCACATGACGAGGTTGACGGGATGATAACGGAGGTTACACATGCAGCCCTATGACATGCTTACTTTACTCTTAAGTATAAAAATAATAATTAAATCGTCATTCTGATGTGGTTGAATCCAAACAGGGGTGGTACTTTTCGTAACCATTTTTGCTCCCTGAAACACCTGCCTTACATCCAGAAATTTATCATGGGCTTTTGAAAGAACCAACTATTGTATAAGGACAGGCACCAAGGGAAGGAAATGATGGCGTGTTTCTATTGCAATGACAACTGGACTCACACTACCAGTGTGACATTGTAGTAGTTTAAATTGAATGAAATGCAGAGGGCAAAACAGGGATTACTGACAAGGGGAACCTCCTTCCTCCTTCCTGGCGTCCATTCAAAGTGAGCACAGTGTGGCTTTGTTTGTTGTTAGCAATGTCTCTTTGTCTGAAATCTGGTTGGTTATTTGGTGTAATGGGACAATCACATCTATGACTTACAAACTGTACAATGCTGGAGGCAGATCTGTCTCCAGTAACGCTGCTTTTTTGTCCTGAAAAATTTACAAGGGTAAAAATGAACTGTCATTTTAATTTTGTATCAAAAATTGAAAGCATCCTCCTGTGGAAAGTTTATTTCCAGTTTGGGAACTGGGGGGAGGCTGCAAATGTAACTGCAGAGATTTTTTAGGTGACAACCTGATAATAGATATAACTTGATTCCATAGATAATGACTGACCTGGGTCTTTTGTTGACAGATGACTGAATTAAAAGATAATCATAATCAACAGTCTCAATTTGTAATGGATTCCACCAGTGAGTAGATAGTTTGACGGTCTCATTAGTATGCATTCCTACACAGGTTTCAGCTCCAATTTTCATAACATCACAGTATGCATTGTAAATGGATTGCCTTTACAACTCATTCGTACCATTGCCACCTGTTCACTTCTGTTATGTTGTGCCTAAATGCCATGAGCCTGTGTACTTAATCATTCTGGAAGTGACTGAAATGTCACATTCCTTGGAAAATCAAAAGCCTTGGGTGTGTGTGGGAGGAGGGGAGAGCTTAAAGATAGTTCCTGGTATTTTTTATTAGAGTATACTTATACTTTGCAACTTTTCAAAAATGTTTGTGAGAAAGTGAAGAGTATAATTTTGAATTATACACCACATTTCCTTCCTGTGCTAACCTCTTTTTATTGTGATTAGAATTTTACATTAAGTGTTAATGCTTTTTACTAAGAAGCAGGTTAATTGTATCATCTATTTTCAATTAGCTCTAATAGAGTGCATGTATAGCTTCCGAGTCTATTGTGCATGTCCTCATTGAGATGGGGAAATGGAGTAAAAGCTATTATTTTGATGTCCTGATAAATTATGTCCCATATTATGTTACATTAACAAAATGCATGACTAATGTCCCATGTACACATGAGCTCTGACAGCATTTCTGAATGTTAATAAATCTGAATTCTGGATGATGTCCAGTCTTGTTTTATGGTTAATGCAAATTAATTCTATGTCTTCTCATTATACTTAGTAATTTACTTTTGAATGATCGGATTTAGCCGTTATTGTTGGCAACCTTTATCCCATAGGTTTCCTGATCGCTTTCCATGTTAGATGGCTTCTGAAGATAGAGACGTTTTATGGAAGCACATTGTGGTCATTATGTGCAGCGAATGGACCACATTTTATAGGCATCACTAGATTGAAACTCACCCCAGGCCTAATAGCTTTGAAAAGCTATATTTCGACACATTCAACTCTGTTTCTATTCTGTTACAATTTAGTTCATGTGCTCTTTATCCTGAAGCCCAGGTGATGGTCTACCATTACTGGTAGGCAAATTTGAGAAGGGATAGGTGGCAGGCAGGTGAGATCCCAAGTCCTCTTTACCCAAATATTTGAACTTTGTGATTCCCCAAAGCCTACTGAAACTTTTCTCTTGTTCATGGATGTGCCTATTTTACTACATAAAGATCCACATTCAGATATCCAATTTCATTCTTAATATCTATAAAGAGATAGATGATTTGGAACTATGCATTTACTAATTCCACCTTTTCATTTTAGATTTACAAAGCTTAAAAGCTATACAAATTAAATAATAAGAAAAGCAACTTGGGTCATAGGGCTTTGTTGAAGGCAGAGTGATGCAACAGAAAGTAAGCTTATATTCCTTATATGAGACAGTCCTTAAATGCATCCATGTGTCCATGGCAGCTGATATCCATGGTCTTCATTATGAATATATGCCTAAAACTATGTCACACTATACCTCATAACAAGGATGAGGGCCCTCCAGATGTTGCTGACTACAACTCATCCCTGACCATTGACTATAAGCTGCCTCAGGTGATGGGAAGTGTAGTACAACAGCATCTAAAGGTCCATCAGTTCCCCCGTCCCTATCATAAAACACATTGGTGTCCATGTGTTTCCTGCCTGCTTATAATTGACAAGTCTGTTTATCTGCTAAGGGGACAGTCCACACTCTGGTGTACCAAAGTGTCACTTTCTGTCCTGCTGCCACCCTGCCCGTCTCTCTGTCACTGTGTGTTTATGAAGCCTTGAAGCAATAATTCCAATGCTTATAATCTAAAGCTGCTCTCGGTGTGAACAATACAGGAGTTAAGGGGACTGTTAGTAACTTTCATCTGATAAACTGAAGACATTGTTTATATGAATGTGAATCCAAATATTACAAAATATGTATTTATTTATTTAAAAAAACAAGCATCTATATGAATTCTCCACATGGTTGTCAAGAAATGATTTGGCTTTGTAGATTTGGGTTCTGGTGCTCTGCTCTGCTTGAAATGTGTTTTGTTTTTGAGTCAGTGATTCATGCAAGGGGGACAAAGAGAAGCCACATTTTGCCCTGTAGAATTACAAGCAGCCAAACAGGTCAATAGGATGTGCTAATTCTTTCCCGGAGGCAAGCAACACATTGTCTTGGTATTGCATCAGCACAGGCACAGCCTTCTGTCCTTTTCTTGATACGAATGAACTTCACAAAGAGTTACAGTGCATCTCCACAGCGCGACAAAATGCAAATGAGTTGAGCTTTGCATTTGTTCAAATGCTGCGTTTTCAGCAAATGCCTGCCCTTTATGCTTTACCGATTTTCAGCTAGGACCTCTAACAATAGAATAGCTCAACCACTTTCAATTAGCTGCATGTCAACACATTAAGATACTTTCACCCATACAAGGGATTCCTCCACTGCGGAGAAGGAAGATTTGAAGAGACATCTCTGGTTGAATGCCTTCACAATCCTCTCTTTTATGCATGTTGTTTCCAGTCACGAGAAGGACTGAAAGCACATTTCCCTGAATGTGCTTACAACTTCCCATCAGACTCTCTGCTCTGTGTCCCTATGCGTCTTCCTATAGACTGTATCTAAGAATGCCAAAAGAGGGCTAAAATGAGCCCAGAGAATGGAGACTTCAGGGTATAACTTCAAGTAGTTAAAAAATAAGTGACACAAATGTGGGATTAATATTGCCATTGGCAAGGGAACAGATAGTGAACATGCATATGTACCTGTGTACACAGATGCCTTACCCATCTAAGGATATGCCTTGCTGGAATAGGAAACTTGTCTTTCTTTGTATTTCTTGCACTCTGTGCAAATCCACAAGGATAATGCTATAAATCAACACTGCCTGTAGAGTTGCTTTGGATAGCATTAGGGTCAATGTCATCCTGTCCAGAATCTATTTGTTGCAATGATAGCTTACATACATCTTATCGCTTCTCTCCTTTCATAGGTGTTGTCTCACAAATTAGATCTGCAAGGCTATTTATGGAGAGCACAATAACCAAGGAGGAAGGAATTCATAAGAACAAGGAGAGTTCAACACAGAAAAAAAGAAAGAGGAGGCAACTGTTCAGGAAAATGTGGAACCCAACTACTATATATAGAATGAACCATCTGATATCACAGATGTTTCCTCCAAAAAATAATGGTGTCATTGATTATTGGGACCCATCAGATAAAGGCAAAGTGGTAACATTGCATATGCATGAGAAAGAACATGTATCCATAATTAAACTAAATTGACCATAATGCCATGATTTGTCTGTTTCTGTGAGTGAAAAACATGGCCTCCACAGTTCTAAAGCAGTGATCAAGCCAAGATGGCATTCCTGCTGCTGAGCTCTCACTGGGGCAACAACCCCACCAACCTCAACTCTCCCAGTACGCCCAGCAACAGGGATGCGGTGGGACACTGAGACAAAACAGTGTTTTAATACAGTGGTAAAGATGCCTGCTTCTTGGGAGAAAAGCAATGACAAACCTAGACAGCATCTTAAAAAGCAGAGACATCACCTTGTCAACAAAGGTCTGTATAGTTAAAGCTATGGTTTTCCCAGTAGTGATGTATGGAAGTGAGAGCTGGACCATAAAGAAGGTTGATCGCCGAAGAATTGATGCTTTTGAATTATGGTGCTGGAAGAGACTCTTGAGAGTCCCATGGACTGCAAGAAGATCAAACGTATCCATTCTTAAGGAAATCAGCCCTGAGTGCTCACTGGAAGGACAGATCGTGGAGCTGAGGCTCCAATACTTGAGAAGAGAAGAGAAGAGAAGAGAAGACTCCCTGGAAAAGACCCTGATGTTGGGACAGATTGAGGGCACAAGGAGAAGAGAACAACAGAGGACGAGATGGTTGGACAGTGTTCTCAAAGCTACGAACATGAGTTTGACCAAACCGTGGGAGGCAGTGGAAGACAGGAGTGCCTGGCGTGCTCTGGTCCATGGGGTCATGAAGAGTCGGACACGACTAAACGACTAAACAACACCTTGGGTTACATATGCTTCAGGTTACATACGCTTCAGGTTACAGACTCCGCTAACCCAGAAATAGTACCTTGGGTTAAGAACTTAGCTTCAGGATGAGAACAGAAATCGTGCTCCGGTGGCGCGGCGGCAGTGGCCATTAGCTAAAGTGGTGTCTCAGGTTAAGAACAGTTTCAGGTTAAGAACGGACCTCCGGAATGAATTAAGTATGTAACCAGAGGTACCACTGTACGTGTATTGTGACATAAGTATAAAACCCGTCGCTAGTGCTGTGCTTGTTACACATATAAAAAAGGTGGGTGTGGTGACAAGGGTTCAAGGCTATGCATGGACCCCAGTTAAAGAGGTCCATCAGTGTGATTGATCGCCATTACATCCACAGCAACAACCCTTTTCTACACATGGAGGCTGCCCCTGTAATGTACAATCCTTATCACTCATGGTTCTACATCAGAAGGAGTAGGGGCACCAACTTACCTCCCACACTGAGGGGGCCCGGCATCATGTGACATGCCTTGCTCCCACCCAGCATGGCAGCACTCACCCGGCAGTGGTGGGAGATGGTGGCCCACTCAATATTGAGAGGGCTCAGCTCCCTCCCCACAAATATTGAGGGGGCCGTAGCCCCTTATGCCCCCTATAGTTGGCACCCCTGAGAAGGAGAGCCTTCACACATAGGCTGGGACCAAGGGGAAACACATCATCAAGCTTACGTCTTTATGTGGGTAATATGTGGAGAGGGCTTATCAGTGATTAACTAGTTGTTTGAACACTCACACTTGGTGCAAGTATTCCCACTGCAGAAGCTACAGTGAACATGGTGATAGTGGAACAAGGTTAGTGAGGTAACTTTGGGGCCAAGGCTAGCCACATGGCACCTGTTAGTATGCTCACCATCTTCCTGTTAACTATAATTGATTTTATTCACACAGAAATGAAAAATGTATATGTATTAATGAAAGTTCAAAATGAAAAGGGGGAAAAAATGGCTAAATGTGTGTTGCTGAAGTGTTGCAAACATTGGGGTTTTTCCACAGTAGTTTTTCTAAAAGACTCTGAGCACTTGCTGAGTTAATGATTAACTAACTGATTGCGGGTAGCTAACAGGTGAGTGTTATGACCTTAGATCATGTGATGAAGGTATTGGGTTCCAAATCTCTGTTTTGAAGGGAGTTGACTTTGATTCTTTGTCTCCCAAACTCCATGGAGTGAAGATGTAAATGAAGTTGTCCTGAAAGGAGAGTAAACAGCCTAAGGCCAATGGAGGCTAGTATACAGACTGGAGAGGGAGAGAGAGTGCATCGCTTATAGGTTTGTTTGAATTATTTCTTATTTTCTAAGATGTTGAGCTGTGCCAGTCAGCACAACATATTGTCTGGATATGTTTGATGTACATTTGATGTTTTATTTTGAAAAGTTCTGCCAGTAAAATTTGAATAATATTTTTATGGGCTTGGACAATGATTCATTTGCAAAAGGAGCCAGTTTTCATGCATCCAGTCACTTCCTACTGCAGAATATTAATATCTGCAAGAGTAATGTGAGAAGGTAGCTTATCAATGATCACTTGGTTGTTTGAAAAATATCACAAATGAGCAGTAATGGTAAGGTTACTGTATGGTGAATACAAAAAGTTGAAGGGGAAAAGCAGGTCTTAAAAACAAGAGACACAGATACACAGGAGATGAAGTTGGTCAGAGTGGGTGACAAATACTTTAGCAAACTAATCTGTGCTGGTAAAATGGGGCAGAGCCACAGAGCTATGAAGAAACAAGTCCCTTTAATGCTGCTGGAGCAGCTAGGAAGAGAACTAAAATAATTGGCAAAATGTAACACTGAACATTCCACCACTGCCTAGAGGCCTTCGGCCGAAATGGAGATAAAAGCTATTACTGGTACATATGGACAGTGATTTGTATTACATTGTTAATAGGGTATGTTCACTAATTTTACCAGATAAAAATAATAGGTTAAAAAAATTAGGCTATTACAGTATCTCCATTGAGCTCATTTTTGATGAAAAAAGCAATTACTTCTGCCTGAATAATGCAAAGAGCGGCCATGATCAGAGAAGGTTAGGTTAAGAGTTTATTAGAAAAACACACGCCATTTAAATTAACCCAAATGACCAGCATGTCAGTTCAAAAGAAACATGTGCTTTAATTTGTTAAACTGTAACCTTTGCTATATTAGAAAAATACTTTGACACAAACACTTTACAAATGTCAGCAGAAAATCCATACTCCATTTCTTCACATTGGTTTTGTGACACAGAGTTTGCTGATCTTCGACAAGGGATAAGTTACAATTGATTTCCTTCCACCCCCTACTCCTTTCTCCTGCATTATGGGGAATTAAAGGGCAAAAATAACCAGTGTTGGGTGTTTCTTTGGTTTTCTGTTTGTTGTTGTTTTACCACTGGACCATTCATATGGATATGCAATAACAGGTAAACTTAAAACATTTTCCTGGAACTTAAAGGTCAGCAGCATTTCTCAAACTTACCACAATGGTTAGCTGAAATGGGGGAAAGAGCTCACGGAGAAGAAAAGTAATAGACCCAGGGCAGTACAGTAGATCAGACTTCAGGATATCCAGATCCAGACATTTGCCTGTCTCTTCTTCTTTATACTATGGCTAAACTGCTGTTTGAGTTGAAGGAAATCATTTTGATTTTATGTTGATATGAAAATCGTAAATACTTGCCATTTTAAAATAAACGCCTCCCAAGTATTTCACAAACCTATTCCTTGCCCCAAGATGAAGTTGGAAGAAAGCTGGATGTTTATCAAGCAGAAAGCACTTCCTCATCAGTCCAATGTTCTACCTTATGTAATAAAAGAGAAAATTAACATAAAGGTAAAGGGACCCCTGACCATTAGGTCCAGTTGTGACCGACTCTGGGGTTGTGGCACTCATCCCACTTTATTGGCCGAGGGAGCTGGCGTACAGTTTCCGGGTCATGTGGCCAGCATGACTAAGCCGCTTCTGGCAAACCAGAGCAGTGCACGGAAACGCCGTTTACCTTCCCGCTGGAGCGGTACCTATTTATCTACTTGCACTTTGTGCTTTCGAACTGCTAGGTGGGCAGGAGCATGGACCGAGCAACGGGAGCTCACCCCGTCAAGGGGATTTGAACCGCCGACCTTCTGATCGGCAAGTCCTAGGCTCTGTGGTTTAACCCACAGTGCCATAGGGTTGCCATATTTCAAAAAGTACAATTCCTGACACCAGCAAAGTTTTAGGAAAACCCCAAAATTGGGAGGCTTTTGGGGGGAAATCTCCCCCCCCCAAAAAAATAGTGATCTCAAGTTTTTGGAGCTGTTTTCGCTGCTTTTTCCATACATCCAGGTTTTCCCTGACATTTTGCCAATTCGGCAAAATTCCCCCCTGATGCCATTTCTACAAGCCTAATTAACACATGCCCTGCTCCTGTTCTCGGTTGCATTTTCCAATGAGTACCTGGCTGCATTTACCTGTGTGTGGTGTGAGCATGTATCCAAATAGTGGCAAGAAGTGAATTGCAGAGGTAGAAGAAAATCTGGAAAGCAAATATAAATATTGTGCAAAATAAGGTGTCAGACTGAGGTTGTGATTGCAATCCTACTTCTCTGGAAGGAAGCTCCATTGAATTCAATAGGATTTATTTCTCAGTAGACATGGCTAGGATTACACTGTAAAGTAGCCTAAGTCTGAACTGCACTAATTCAAGAGAGTTCTATTTTTGAATGCTCATCCACTTTTCTGTAGGAAAGTGGCATACTTAGGAGATGGATATGCAAATATATTTTCCCCTGCTGTTCTAAATTACCACATGCAATGATTCTCTTTCCCACCACCACATGGTGAAGCCTTCAAAAATATGAGTCTGTAGAGCGACTGCCCTCTAGTGTAACACAAGAACTAACAAGAACTATCCCATCATAGTTCTGCATTATCATATTGCACCTGATTATACACCCACCACTTCATAAAATATTTATCTTGTGTTGAACATTTCCAGTGTTGCATATGAAAGAATCAGCTTTCAACTAGACAAATGTAGTAGTCCCCCAGCCCTGTGGAATATCCAGTTAAGAAATGTCTACAGTTGGAAAGATGATATAGTCCAAGAGATTTCCTGAGGCCAAGATTTAGATATGAGAAGACCAAATTACAATTTCCTTCTCAGCTGTGAAGCTCACTAGATGGCTTTGGGCAAAATTATCAGTGCAACATAACTCTTAGGGTTGCCGCAAGGATAAAACAATGTCTCATCCCTATTCCCAGCATGATAATCTCATACTTTGGACCCTAATTCTTGCCATTGAAAGAGGATTTCAGTTTGTCACTCCAGAAATGGGTCCTTTCTGTATTCACAGAATGATGCCTTCATTTCTAAGACCCCAGGTCTTTAGTCATCAGTATGGGAAGAAATGCGTCCACCACATCCCTGAACATCTCCTGCATCAGCTTCTTTAGGTTGGTTACCTTGGCCTCAAAGGAATGAGCTTCTTCCCTAAGAAACAGATTGTGGAAGTCAATGTGGTGACCTCCAGGAAGGTGCACAAGTTTCAGCTTGTGAAAGTCAATCCTGACATGGATGCCACTTGAGTCCCCGTGAAATGCTGAAGGACATTTGTGGATTACAAATCCCATCATCCCTGACCATTGGCCGTGCTGGCTGGAGCTGATGGGAAGTGTAGTCCAGCAACAGTAGAGGGCACCATGTTGGCTATTCCAGAGAGAGAGAGAGAGAGAGAGAGAGAGAGAGAGAGAGAGAGAGATGTTCCTTGAACCAAGCACTCACTTACAGCTTCTGCCCAGCATACATATGACACGGCTGTACACTGACTAGCACACTCATACCTCTCAAAGTCACACAAAATAATGTGAATGCACTCTGAATCTTTCTAATCGGTTCTTGTCCTTTTCAGCTGTCATTCATTTTCACTGCAATATTTTCTTAAATAGCAAATTGTTGTTGAAAGCATTGCTTCTTCTTTTCTTCTTCTTTTTCTTTTTAAAAAAGCCTCAAAATTGTTTTATTCATTGCAGCAAAAGGATAAATTAAAATGTCACTTTGTAAGTAGGAAATCAGGCTTGTGCACTCTTTTTTAAAAGTTTACTTTGGTTCAAAGACTAAACAGCTTTAGCATTTATTTCCCATGATGTATATTGCTTAATAGATGTCAGTGATGCAATACTTGAACCTTTTTGATTAAGCTCCTGTTGAACTTTAGATTGTAATAATCAACAGTCAGTACAATTTAAATTTTAGATTATTTAAGAAGTCTTTAGAAGCACAGACATTATAATATGAGATGATTATTGTAGTTGTTATGAAAGAGGCTGTTAAAATCCAGTGGGAATGTTCATCAGCATACTGTAATCAGCAACTACAGAGAATGCTTAATTACAGTTATTTAGGTGGCATGTTGATGCAGTAGTAGTGCTGAAAGCAGAAAAGTTGCATGAATTAGCACTCGGAGCCAGGCAAGAGAATATTAAAAGGCATCAATATCAATGCGGAATGTTGGATTATGTGGTTGTTCATATTAATTAGCCTTTCTGCGCAAATGATTATGTTCAGCACAAAAATGTACGGAGCATACTTACCCTCTCATCTTTGATATTTATTCAATAGGAAGACAAGTACAACTGGGTTTTTGTTTTGTTTTTTTGATAGGGAAAAATAAAGCATTCAGTCCATAATGAAATGTTTTTGCAGGCAGTTGCCTTTTGGTAAGACACATCTATGTATCACCTTTTAGAAAGAAGCATTTATGTATATTTCAAAGTGAGTCTTTAGCATCAAAGTTGATCAGATATTAAGACAGAGAGATAGGAACACACATCATTAAATTATTTCATTTTAATTAGGTTAACTGTCCCAACACATTAGCCGGTGCAGTTGTACCTCTGAAGTAGAACAGAATCCGTTCCGGAAGTCTATTCAACTTCCGAAATGTTCGGAAACCAAGGCGCAGCTTCCAATTGGTTTCTGATTGTGTAGGCATGGCCGGAAACAATAGTGAAAGCCTTGCCACACATTTGGCTTCCAAAAGAACATCCAAAAACCGGAACACTCACTTTCGGTTATCGATCATTTGGGAGGCAGAACGTTCAACTTCCAAGGCACTCGGGAGCCGAGGTATGACTGTATTAAGTAAGCCTACACAACTTGTGACCCAACATATTGATTACAGTCCATCAGTTGCATATGGTTGCCCATTGCAGACAGTCCTAAGCTATCTAGTTATACAGCTTGTGGGCTGAGTTTGTAGTTCTCAATATGTTATTGGACTACAACTCCTATCCTCCATGAACATTTGCCATGTTGGTTGTGACTGACAGAAGTTGTAGTCCAACAATATCTGAAATGTCACAGATTTGCCATCCCCACACATTGTGAACCCCCTTAGTCATAGCAGATCTAAATCATGTTCCATGACCCCAAATTGTGACTTTCCCCCATATTACCCTCACACTTCTCATGAGGGTGAGAGAAAACACTGCACTCACTACTTTAGACAATATGCATTTGTTTGTATGTTGTTTGATTGTTTACTATTTGTATATAACACCGCTCAATAACGTTGCTCTCTAGGGCAGACTGCTCACAAATAAAACAATAAAAAGTAATATGTAATAAAATAACAGATTGCAGCATAAACATTTCCAGAAGAATAAAAAATGGATAGCTAGAAATGTAAATGGCACACAAACAGGGATTTTGGCCTGGGAGTATAAAAACCTCTTCATCTGGCACCATTAATGACCACAAAGAAAGCGCAAAGTGAGCTTCACCAGAAAGGAGATTTCACAATTTAGGTTCAACTATTAAGAAAGCCCTCTTTGGTATTCTGAGCAGGGGTGCCTGGAGTAGATCCTCTGAAAAATATCTCACAGTTTGGGTTGGTATACAAAGAAGTTGTAAGAATCATGGCCCAAAATTGTTACAGATCTCAAAGGTTAAGAGCAACAGTTTTAATTGGGCCTAGAAATGGACACGGAGCCAGCACAGCTCATAAAGCACTGGCACAATATGATCAAATCTTAATAAATATTATTATTTAATATTCAATTTCTAACCCACCACCTTTGCCATGATGTTGCAAGGCAGGTTACAACAATATAAAAATACAATATTATAATATGCAATAATTATTCTTACTTTTGGTGCAACTAGTATTAAGGAGCAAAACGAGGATTAGAAAAAGTACATGTTGATAAGTTCAACATTGAGTTTTACAACTACAACAACCAAAACCTTCAACCCTTATTTATAGTAATCCTTAGTTCAATTTCTTTCAGTGGGTTCTAGGTTGCAATCCAGGCCTTAGAATCTGCCTTGGGAACAACAACAAGAAGAGTTTTGGATTTGATATCCCGCTTTATCACTACCGTAAGGAGTCTCAAAGCGGCTAACATTCTCCTTTCCCTTCCTCCCCCACAACAAACACTCTGTGAGGTGAGTGGGGCTGAGAGACTTCAGAGAAGTGTGACTAGCCCAAGGTCACCCAGCAGCTGCATGTGGAGGAGCAGAGACATTAACCCGGTTCCCCAGATTACGAATCTACCGCTCTTAATCACTACACTACACTGGCTAGGGTACACAAGTACCCTATGGAACTCGGTGGCTCTTCCTTCTGGGAAAAGAGATGCCAAATCAGCCTGTACAGTCTGTAAGTTGCCCTAGAACTTTTTGTTCTGCTTGCTTATATAGATAAACACAGCTATCCTTTGGGAACGTAGACTGTAAATACAAAGAGCCTAGAGCAAAAGCAAGAAGGCACTTTTGAAGATCCTTGTAAGATTTTGCTTTAAATATTCTGCTTTTTCTGAAAATGTTATTTTGTTGTCAGGCTTAATTTTCTTTAGGAAATGCTGTTTACTTTATTCCCTTTCTCGATTCCCTCTTCCATTTCTTCTTGCAGGCTGTAATTTTTAGCAGCATCCAACAAGATACAGTTTGACCTAAAGTTGTCTTCAGCCTATAGACTGTGGGAACATCTGCACTGAGAATAAAAAAGCTGTGCTATTTCCCTGAACAGAAGTGGAAAGTGTGCATAGCATATTGTAGGATCAGTGTAGTGCTGATCGCTCAGGTCTAACATATCTCCTTCTCTTTTCCCTTTGGATTGGGTCCATTCTTGAGCATCAGTATCAGGAACAGACTGAATCAGGTTGGCCGTTTAGATTCCCTACATGTTTGTTGAGTCCTGCACTCCTCTGGTTGCCCTGTAAATGAGGGATAAAGCCTGCCTTTTGCGCTCAGTTCTGTGTTCTTTTACAACCAAGTTTGCAATGTATAGCATTATCTGTTTTCTCAAAGGAGAAGTGGAAGAATAACCTGCTGTTAATTGCATTTAATTTCTGAGCAGGCAACCTCAAAGGTAACTGTGAAACTAGCAACAAGAATTCCCTTTACAGTAGCAACATATCCATTGTTGATATATGGAAGAATTTTGTCCTTTTCCTTTATTATGTGTTACAGTTTTATTCCATTTTCCTCCCACAAGGCCAGGGCAACATATATAGTCCTTTCTCCTCTGTTGACAATTTAGCTTCACAACTACCATGTGAAGTATGACAGCCAAGAGATTCACCCAAGGTCACTTATGCAATCTTGCATCTGCTGTGCCCAAGGTGGCTAGAGCAAGAAGCAGCTTTTGTGGCTAATCAGGGAATAGAGGGGCCTGGCAGTCAACACTAAAGAGAGGGGACAGAGCCTATATGTGGGCTATCTAAGCCCCTGGCCTCTTCATTCATTGGGCTACCCACCTTACTGGCAGTGTAGGCAGTGGCTGGTTGATTTTTGCAGGGTATCAAGAAGACCCTTCCCCATCAACTGTTTGGCCTTGCTGATGAGTTTTTTGACCTGTGCTGATGTGTTTGTTGTAATTAAACAGAGCAGGGGATAGTCATTAAACACATTAACTGTCCTCATTGGCAGGTACGTGTAGAAATTTATTAGGTAATTAAGTTTTGGTGGTGATGATGACCACGACTTAATTTCTATATTGTTTAATATATTAAAAATATCTCTAAGGAGTGTACAGAAAACAGAAGCAGCAACAGACAATTTAAACAAAAATACACATAAAATATACATCAATCAATATCAATTCATACTCCTTCTGAGACACCCTCCCTCTCAGCCTCTGGGTTCTCATCCAGGGTCCAAACAAACGCTCAACTCACCCACAAACGTCTCACAATGAGAAGAACTCCTCAAAACAGTGGACAGCACCCTAGTCTCTCACTCTAGATTGGCTTTTATGGGCATGTCCAAGGGAGATGGTACTTCCTCAGGCTACCCACAGCTGTGTCTCATTCAGCTGCACTCTCCACACCTAGTTCCAGGTACAGCACCTTTGAGGAGTTTCCCAGGGGGTCCAAAGGATAGGAAAAGGGCCCCCACCCACTCATAGCTCTTTCTTCACGCTCTGTCCTCTCCTCCTCCTCCTCCTCCAGAGGCAACCTTAGGCAACTTTAAAGGGGAAATGTTTAGTTTCAGGGCTGTGGGACTCAGTGGGGTGATATAGAGGATGGTTTACCACTGGCCCTTGGCAGGGTTGGCTCACTCACATTTGGTTCTTAAATAGACTCCTCCTGAAATTGATTACTACTATCAGAGGCGATATATATATATATATATATATATATATATATATATATATATGCAGGTTTTGGTGTCCTCGGGTGTCTTCCCGTGTAAAAGTTGGGGTGTCTAGGCGACGTTTCGACGAGGTCTCACTCGTCATCTTCAGGCTGGTGCTTTCGGCTTCTTGTTACTGGAACAGAGCAGGATCTCAGTGTTTGAGTTCCTATAAATACTGTTGAGGGGGTGTGGTGTATAGCCTCCAATGTTCTGGGCAGAGAGGAAGTTCCCAGGCTAGTGTGCCTTTTCTTCTTTTGTTCCTTAATTACTTGAGGGATATCTTGAGTGATTTCTTGGGTGATATTCTGAGTACCACTTAGGTGGGTCATTAGGTGTGGATTAGTTGCTAAAGCCTTCGAGTCTTGACATCTTGAGCTTTGTGAAGAGTTTTTCTGAGAAGATGGCTGTACTGCACTTAGTTGTGCTCTGGCTTGGCTTCGTGTATAGGGGCGAGCTGTGGTTTTGTGTCCTGTGCCAGCCAGATCTGTGTAGGGATTGCAGGGGGGTGCAGCATCCGGAGGTGCCAACATGGTTTGGCTACTGGATGGTGTCTGTAATTTATCTGTGGAGAGGGTCTGGGTTTGGGTCTGGTGTGGTTGATTGGTGATGGCGTTCTGTGTGCCTCTGGATCTGGTGTCGGTTTTTGTGGGGAGGGCTAATTTCCAGATGTCTGGCAGGCGGGATGTGTCGTCACGCTTGTTCATGTTGTGAGGGTGTTTCTCTATCTCGATGGCTTCCATGATTATTCTCTTGTGGTGATGTTCCATGTTAAAGAGCAATTTGGAATCTGCAAAATTAATTTCGTGTCCTGTTTCTTTCATGTGTTGGAAAAGAGAGGAAGTTTTTTCTTCTTTTTTGACGGCATTCTTGTGTTCTGCGATACGTGCATTTATTCGTCTGTTTGTTTGTCCAATGTACGTGGCTGGGCAGACTTTGCAGGGTATTTCATAGACCCCTTGGTTTTCCAACTGGATTTTATCCTTGGGGTTTCTGAGGATATTGGCTATTTTTTGGTTGGTGCAAAAGGCTGTTTTGATATTGTGTTTATGGAGGATTTTGCTAATTTTATCTGTAGTGCCCTTGATATAAGGAAGGAGGGTCATGCCATTGTTTTCTTCTGTGTCTTGGTTTTTGGGGGGTGTTTCTTTTTGGATTAGCTTCGTAACCCTGTTTTGCTGGTATCCATTGGCGATTAACACATTTGAGAGATTCTGTAACTCAGTTGTCAAGTGGTCTTTGTCAGCCAGGCGTTTGGTTCTGGAGATGAGAGTCTTGGCTACGGAGTTTATTTGTGCAGGGTGGTGGTGTGATTGTGCATGTAAGTAGCGGTTGGTGTGTGTTTTTTTCCGGTAGATAGTGTGTCCTAGGGAGCCATCAGGTTTTTTGTAGACTAGGACGTCAAGGAAGGGAAGTTGGTTGTTGGCTTCTATTTCCATAGTGAATTGTATTTTGGGGTGTAGGCTGTTGAGATGTGTGAGGAAGCTATCTAGTTTTTCCTTCCCGTGTGGCCAAATTACAAAGGTGTCGTCAACATATCTGAGCCACAGTTTGGGTTTGTGTTCTGACTTGTCTAAAGCATTGGTTTCAAAGTGTTCCATGTACAGGTTTGCGATGACCGGTGAGAGGGGTGATCCCATAGGTGCTCCTTCTATCTGTTTGTATCTTTGTCCATTGTGGATGAAGTACGTGTTGGTATATATATATATATATATATATATATATATATATATATATATATATATATACCAATATACCAATATATATATTGGTATATATATATATATATATATATATATATATATATATATATATATATACCAATATATATATATATATATATATATATATATATATATATATATATACCAATATATATATATATATATATATATATATATATATATATATAGCTTCAACATTTTTTAGTCATTGCATTGCAGTCTTTTCATCTAATCTGAAAGACATCAAAATATATTAATCTATTCTATTATTTTATTTTTTACCAATATTAATGTTGAACATTCCATTTTCCCTCCCTGTTGCAACAGATGAATGTTTGATTTGAGGCTTTAAGAATGATTTCCCCATCTGCTATTCCCTCATCACATTCCTGATCAGTATGCTGCTCTGCCTTTTCATTTAGAAGATGAGCATATATTGTTTAATAAGAAGGAATTATTTTTAGGATTCCACCACAACCCAGAGAATAACTGATGGCATAACCATGTCAACAATATTATTTTCAATTCTGTAGGCTTATTTGAAACGTGTGTTTCAAAATCTGAGTGTCGCAAACAAGAAGTTAAGAAAACACACAATTTATTAAAACTGTGGAGTACATCAACCGGAGAAAAGGAAATGAATTCTGATCTCACATAATACGAAGGTATTTGCACTAAAACACACACCCAGTAATCATGTTGCAATGGCTCACTGCAATGATTGTATTTCTACCTTACCAAATGACTTCTGCAGATGTAATAATTTTGTCTGATGACTGCTTCTGAAATAGCATTACAGTTTCTTACTGCATCGTTATTGGTTCGATACACTGTGGATGGCAATAAAAAGCAGACCAATTGAGAATCGCAATAAGGTACCAGTTTGCCATAGAAGGCAGAAGAGCCAACCTCCTCAAAATCTGAATGGCTTAATACATGCCACAAACACTTTCATAACACAAATGCTTCGGATTTCTCCAACCCATGATTCCTGTTCTTCTTTGAGAGCACCTGCATTCTCAGTCTAAATATTGCCCTGTGGACTCCATAGCATGCATACTGAAAAGTAGTTTCAGAGCATGAGTAGTTTCAGATATCCAATAAAGCGGAGTGTTGGAAAATTCAGGATAGATATAAAAAAATTACTTCGTCATGAAACATATAGTTAAACTATGGAACTTTCTCCCCCAGGAGGCAGTGATGGCTACCAAATTGAATGGCTCTGTCTCCACATTCGGAAGCAACAATACTTCTGAATACCAGTTGCTGGAAACCACAGGAGGCGTGAGTGCTCTTGTGCTCAAATGCTGCTTTCTGGTTTCCCACAGGCAATTGTTCAGCCACTGTGAGAACAGGATACTGGACTAGATGGGCTACTCGCCTCATCCAGCAGGCTCTTCTTATTTTCATGGGATATATCTTTGATCCAAAAGCAAGGGCAAGAATCAGGGCAAGGTTAATTTCATAGAGAGTACAGCAAGACAGAAAAACTAAAATCAGGAATGAGAAGCCAGAATTTGGTGTTGTTTCCAGTAACGTGTGAGCTGAAGAAAGAAACTCTGGCGTCCTGAACCTCACCCTGACTACAACTGTTGCTACTAAAGAAGTTTCAGTGACTGCTTACTCGCAAGTAGCGAGAATACTCTGAACCCAGAGGTGCATATTGTGCTGCCACTCTTCAGCTTGAACCTGGACCTTTTTGTGCCAACGTTCTTGAAGGTTGGGTGGTTGTTCCACTTCCTCCTCTGACAGCTCCAGGGGTTCTCCAGCTCGTCCCAACCTGGGGGACCCCTGAAAGAAATCTTCCAACAGTTGTTTCAGGGGACTCTGTCTGCTCTTCAAGGTCATTGACTTATGGGGCATTGGCTTTGTCAGTGGAGGACTTCATGCCTATATTGGGCCAGTGCTAGACATGACAGGGATGCCATTTAGATCAGCCCCAAGACTCAGTTGTTACTGCCTCTTATCGCCACTCACCCCAACACAACTTGCTGAGTTTGTGAAAGCATGTGAATGGAAGGGTGGGAGGCTAAGTGCCCTGCACTGAATCATTAAAAACTGAAATAAAACTGGGCTCAGCCTCAGTTCTACCATGTCAATGAAAACTAGACCTGTAATGTAACAATTTACCCACAGTGTAAGCAATTTGGAAAAAAATACTATGCTGGTGAACAGGTAGGCACATAGTTATCTATCATTCCTCTGTTTGCTGTTATTTGAATAGTGGTACTGTGCTACTCTGCTGCATTTTTTAAAAAAAAGAAGTTCCATAGATTTGGTGCCTTCCTGTTGCATTTCTATAGCCCAAAGAAATACAAGGATGCCGTTCGGTAGTTATTTCATTACTTTGATTGAAGACTTTTCTAAAAGAAAAAAAATGAAAGAGAACAAATCTTAGCCTGAGACCTGTTTTCTCCGCTTCCTGTATCAGGCGCTACACATTCCCTGACATGAACTCTTTGACCAGATCTCCAAGGGCATCATTAACTGTACCTTGCGTAGGAATGTTTTGTAGTGTAGATATAGTTTACAGCAGACTCTGTGCCTTTATCCTATAACAAGCCAAAGCCAATTACAAATAATGAGACATAAGCTGGAGGAGAATGGGGGCACGAAAATCCGGCATCCATGCAGGGCCCCAGCTAATTTAAGGTATTTCCAGAGTGTCACCAAGTGAGCATGGAGGCTTATGGGCTGCCTGTGTTAGTTTGTAATTCATGAGAGTGGCTCAGTCCGGAGGCTATTGCAAAATTGAGTGAGGACAACAATCTGTTTGGGAAAAAATAATGGCTGGCTACATCGTACCGCATTGGATCACACAGCTGTCAAGGTATAATTTCTCCACATGTCACAAAGGTTAGTCCAAGAGGTTCAGTGCTGGGCTTATTTTGTGAGTACATTCAAAGAAATAGTTTTAGCTTTGAAGATAAAACAAAGCAACAAGTGCCCACAAGGTTGGATGGGCAAGAAATGAAGGAAGACAAAAGGTTGGGTTTGGAATTCAAGGATTTGCTGGCTTAAATGCTTGGTTCTAGGAAGAAAAAGAGAGTTCTGAGTAGTAGAAGCTTGAATGAAAGATGAAGGACAGGCCTGCATAATATAGTGTCTTTCTGTTGGGTTGCAGAAGCAAATAAAGATTGAGATTATGGTGAACCTATGTAGATTTGTCCCCCACTTTGTCCCATGGGTTTAGAATGGCTATCAGAAATTTCTCCCCAATCCTAGCTCTTCTTTATCCTGGCAGCTCATGATCTATATAGTCGCTATGTATATGACAACATATAATATCCTATCCAAAGTCCAGTATAACATGAGGTGACCACACTTCAAAGAACAAAAGATGAAATTTGATGTAGTAAGCACTTTTATCTCTCACTATAATATTTAGCTTACATCATCAAAACTTACAAGAAGACTGCCCATTTTTGTATCAGCACAAGCACTGAGTGGGGCAGGGAGAGCTCTGAAACTGCTGGCCCTGTCAGTAATGTTTCGTAGTTCTCAAACCTTCCGAAAAGCTTCCTTGAAATCTCCTCCTCAACATGCTATATTATGGATTTGTGATAATGTCCAGCCAAGTCTGGCTACATTGGCTGAAAAGCTGGCAGTTATGATCCTAGGCTTCAGCTTCATGTGGTGCTGAGGGAAATGAAGGATATCCGTAAGAAACCTTTAGCTCAAACTTCAAGACTTAGCAGCCTCTAGGAACAGGTGTAGGGGGAAGTGTGAGGGCAGTAGTGAGATTACTCCCCCCCCCAATTTATCACTCCAAATAAACTTAAACTCTCCCTGATTCCACCTCCCTTGAATGTGGAAATGACATTGGAAAGGGGACATTTTGTTCATAATATGTATGAAGTGTTAAAATACAGTAGAATACTGTAATGTTACAAAACATAGTTTAAAAGCACTGAAACACATTATTTGTAAATTCTAACTTATTCAGTTGGTCCCATCTTCTCTTGAAGTCATCATACTACCATACTGGAGAATGAGTTACAGTGGCTGAGTGGCTGAACATTGGACATCACACTGTAAGTGCTTATATGGGCTTGTAAGTTTTGCTTTCCCTAATTTTTCTACTTGTTTTCAAACCAGGAAATTTCCAGAAATGTGGTGAAATAGGCTTTCAATCTTCACACATGATGGCGGTGTACGCTAACCTCCCTCCCATCTCCACAGGAGAAATATCACATAGGAAGTAGGAACTCCAGGTTTATCATTAAACCCAGCAATTCCCCACCTGGATAGGGCTCAGAATGGTATAATATTGTATGAGAATGTATACTGAATAATAAGAAACAGTGACAATTTTTACTTATCAAGCAAAACAGCATTTGCCTAATGGTTCACTTCATGAGTAAGTAGCAATCTGGGCTTTCTGCCTAGATATTTGATTTATGCTGCTGTCCAGAAAATATCCCTCTACCCCTGCAAATTATAGCAAAATGGTTTATATTATCAGGATTTTCAGGCCCCTGGGAAACTTGAAGTCATGCAAACAACTTCACTTTCACAGAAGAGAATTAATGACAGACCTGAAAATGCACAAATGAGCAATGACCTAAAATACTTTGCAGTTTATGTGGCAACATTCAGAGCTTTCTGAAATGCAGAAAAACAGTTACTAAAAATATCTTAGGATCTTTCAGATTGATTTTGGAATCATTTCTTAAATGTCTTGGCCATAAATGCATATAAGATCTTAAAAGGAGGGTTTTATTATTTTTACATAGGATTTTTTTGGGGTGGAGCAATGTAAGATTGTCTTCCATAAACACGGTTTTAACAATGAGTCTGTAAGTGACTGTGGAGGCCAATTCTGGATCCACACATCCTTCCACAGTGGGGACATCGGTTTCCAGGTGGGAGTTGCTCACGGTGTGGATTTGCCAAGCATGCCTTCCTCTTAGCACACTTCTCCCTTGCATCCTGAGTTTGAGTGTCTTCAAAGCCCATGGAACCTTTGGTAAAGGCTGTTCTCTAATTGGAGCGCTCACAGACAAGTGTTTCCCAGTTGTTGGTGTTTATGCTACATTTTTAAAAATTTGCCCTGAAACAGTCTTTAAACCTCTTTTGTTGACCACCAGCATTACGCTTTCCATTTTAAAGTTCAGAATAGAGTAGTTTCTTTGATCGCCAAAGAGATTGCACAATATACCAGGTTATTGAAGTACCGGGTTACTGAATGAACAAGGGGTTGGCAATGCTAGCAGGTTGCATGCTCAGAATAAAAATAGGTAGATAGATGATAGATAGATAGATAGATAGATAGATAGATAGATAGATAGATAGATAGACAGACAGAGATAGTATCCCACACATATGACTGGGTTGCCCCAGCCACTCTGGCAAGTTCCAACACATATAAAAGCATAATAAAACATTACAGATTAAAAAGCTTCCCTATACAGAGCTGCCTTCAAATGTCTTTGAAAGATTATATAGTCACTCATCTCCTTGACATCTGATGGGAGGGCGTTTCATTTTCAAGAAGGCCCTCTGCTTGGTTCCCAGTAGCTTCACTTCTCGCAGTGAAGCTTGCAGAAGACCCTTGGTGCTGGATCTCACTCAGTGTTATGGTGAACAATTGGGGTGGAGACACTCCTTCAGGTATACTGGGCCAAGGCTGTTTAGGGCTTTAAAGGCCAGCACCAACACTTTGAATTATCCTCAAAAATGTACTGGGAGCCGATGCAGGTATTTCAGGACTGATGTTATATAGTGTCTGCAGTCACTCCCAGTCACCAGTCTAGTTGCCACATTCTGGATTAGCTGTAGTTTCCGAGTCACCTGTTTTTCTTTTCTCCATTAGGGCTATGGTGCAACTTTAGGTCATATTACAAAGGTAAAATGATATGTATATGTGTTTGAGAAATGTATATGTCCATCCTCTAACAGCTGCATTAAAGCTTAAAAAAAGCTTAGAGATGTGATCTCAGATAGCTCTCATGTCTGTTTTGGCCTCTAGGGCCCCATCTCAGGAGTTCAATAGTCAATCTTCCTTCCTACGGAGCTCTGGGAATTGTAACTTTGTGCAGGAAAGGGGGTCTCCTAACAACTTTCACCACCCTACAGTTCCTAGCATCCTTTGAGAGAAGCCACAACTGATTAAAGTTGTGTGACACTGTACAATACAGTACAGAATAGGCCTAGGTATGCTTGTCTTTTAATGGAATATGCCTTGTATGGATTTTATCACTTCAATAGACTTAATGTTCATTTCATAACACTATAATACATAAATGATATAATTAAGAGGATGGCAATGTTAAGTCAAAATGCTGTTTTGAGTTTTAGTGTTAATCAAAAACATGGTCATTTACATGTTTTGCAATCAAATGTATGTGTATTGCAAGTTACATCCACTTACTACTTTTATAACAGTGATTTATCCAATTTATTATGTTTTGAAATGACAAGAAATAATCAACAAGAAGCATTAAACTGTAGCCTTCAAGCTTATTGAAGCATAATTGAATGACAACTTATCATGTCAAAAAGTTTCATTTTTGCTGGCATAGAAACAAAGCAAATTATTAAATCCATGTTTTTTAAAGCATAAAATGCTAGTCTAGTCCTATTTTTGTTTTCCCTCTTAATTAGCTGATAAGTTCTTCTACCAAAAACCCCATCAGCTTGAGAAAGTTAATTTAAAGTCTTCATTTTCATTTAAGTAGCCAATTACATGCAATATGGAAGATTTACTAATGGCAAATGTTCTCCAGTTTTATTTGAAAATGCATGTAAACTCATCCTTATTTTCTCTTGTTTTGGAAGAATAATCAAGCAATGCAATAAGAGCACTTTAATTTAACAAAGCAGTTTCTTAATCCTTTCCATCAGTTTAATTACACTGGTATAAAAGAGAATAAAATTGATTTCCTGTTCACCCGTCCTACACTGATAATGTAAGAACCTACTTTATCACTTTATGTATTGATGAAAGCATACATTTAAATAAACATATACATTGCTGAAACTACATTTTAGGTCAGGAAAAGAAATGTGGTCTGGGTATGGAAGCACGCCAGAAAACTGCTTAAGGTTTGCAAGTGTTGCCAGTGTCAGTCAGCTGCTTTGGGAGTGTGAAAATGAATCTCTTTTCCATATCAACAAGGATGATTTCAGGGAGAACATAGATTCTGATTCTCAATGCCTTCCAATAAGTGATCATTGCTGTCAAAACTGGAAGAATTATTTATTCAGCACTACAGTGACTTCTACCCCAATTTTCTCCAATAGCATAGTAGGATTCCCAAGGCCAAGGATCCATAAAGACCTTACTTTAGATACCAGCTGCTCACTACTGGCTATTTAAATGTATCAGCTTCATCTTGCCACACAGTATGGAAATCCCCACGCTATTACAAAACTCAGATAAAACTAAAATTAGAAACTGAATAAGCTTACCTCCTGAGCACTGCCACTTTAATGTTTGCTGTTCTGTCCAAGCCCTATAGAAATATCAAACTGGGACTGAAAACTAGAATTGCAAGAAGGCATCAATTTCTCTTCTGACTCACATTCATCACATGCAGCCCTGTTTCTGTTCTGCTGCAGTTCAGCTTCTGTCAGCAACTACATTTATTCATCCTTCGGGCTGCTGTGGTGGAACTTTACCAAAAAGAATTATGTAATTAATTACATCATCATTATGTGATTCCACACCATTCATTTCAATGCAAAATCCAGCCATTGAGATGAAAAACAGATGCAATGCAAATTGGGAGTGGGGAGGTAATCAATTACGTATCATTTAAAGACCAAGAACAACAGCAGCATTGGATTGATTCCATTCCAGATTTGGGAGAAATAAGCAAATATTGGCAATTTCTGCTCCCATTTTCATGAATCCTCCAACATTCCTATCAGGACACACTGGGCAGTACTCTGTCATCTCTCTGCCTTGTGCATGTGGTTTTCTTTGTTTTATTCTCCTTCTAGCTGCAGAGTCTCAGCTGTATCCATATCTGATTTCAATTGTAGGAAAATATTAAATATTTACAAGTTGTGATTATACTTGCAAAATAGCCCTCTTGGTGAAGTTACTTACAGAACACACTTTACTAAAAATACTTTCTCTCTTACTTGGATGGACTTCTCCAGCCCTATTCTAATGGTCAGGGCTGAATGGAAGTGGAGTTCCACAACATCTACAATATCCCTATGCCTGAATTTTTGTTGTTGTTTAGTTGTTTAGTCGTGTCCGACTCTTCATGACCCCATGGACCATAGCACGCCAGGCACTCCTGTCTTCTACTGCCTCCCTCAGTTTAGTCAAATTCATGCTGGTAGCCTCGAGAACACTGTCCAACCATCTCGTCCTCTGTCGTCCCCTTCTCCTTGTGCCCTCCATCTTTCCCAACATCAGGGTCTTTTCCAGGGAGTCTTCTTTTCTTATGAGGTGGCCAAAGTATTGGAGCCTCAGCTTCAGGATCTGTCCTTCCAGTGAGCACTAAAGGCTGATTTCCTTAAGAATGGATAGGTTTGATCTTCTTGCAGTCCATGGGACTGAATAATTCATGCCTGAGTTAGGCAGATTCAAACCAGATGAATGTCAGATTGCTGAGAAAGTTGCAGGGAGGGATCTCTTTAACGATGGAATAAAATATGAAACCCACCCATCCCCTACCTTTCCTTTCCAGCCTGGCCCTGATACCAGGGCTGGTGAGGGGCGTTGGGTGCAGGGGGGACAGCTTCAATACTTTGGGACTTACTTCTGAGAAAACATAGACAGGCCTGTAAACTTATATCTTATGGGAGCACTATTTTTTACAGGCTGCTTTCCTGACAGTGTACATTTCCAGAGCCAGGGTTATTTAAACCAAGCACATCCCAGGGAGCAAATATGCTTAGTTGGAATGGTACAGTACAAAATACTATTTGCCCTCCATTTCTTTTATCCCTCCCCATCCCCCAGCATGACAGTTTTTGGAGAAAAGCTTGCCACGGTTTTCTAGTGAGTGCACAGCAGGTGTGTCAAATATCACAAGCATGTGATATTGACACTTGGCTGATAAGATTTGCATGAAACTATAGTCACTGGAGTCTTGTTTTGCAAATAGACAGCACTGCACCACCTTTATCAATTTCAAAAACACTTAGCTTTTTCATGCATAAAACGAGCAGTAACATTTTCCTAGATTTTTTTTTCCCTAAAAGAAGAGAGGGCATGGGGGAAGAGAGAAGCAAGTATTTCATTTATGATCAGTTCCCCGTAGTGCCAGGATGAACGGAAAAAAATGTGAGGCATTATAAATCCTTGTTTCACCCCTCTGCATTTATTTCCCTGCAAATGTCTTATGCAAATGTGGAACATTAGCATGCTCTTTTTCAACGCAGAGTCTCATATCTTGATAGTTTCTTCTCCCTCATTTTCTCTGTTTCTTCTCACTTCAGAGCAAGTATGTGTTGAAGGTTGTGCTTTATTTTTATTTTTTTAAAAAAAACCTTTAAGTGTCTATTACCCAATTGTTTCCCTCAGTTTTATAGAAACACACAAAGGAGGTACATTTATCACTTCTAATTTACCTGTTCAGAGTTGTCGCTTGGATTCACAGACTGCATATATAACAATGGAGCAGCTATTGCACATAAGAGAAAAAGCCTGAAGCCTTTCCAAGTACTTAGTGAGAATCTTGCTAGTTTCAGCTTCTGGACTGGAGTATTAATTGCCACAGATTCTGCTAATTCTAAGGACTGATTTACCTGAAACATTTCCCCCCCATCAAAGCTTAATGGTCCAGACAATTCTCAAACAACTGCATTTAACTCCATTTTTTTTCTACAATGAACCTGATATTCATTGGTCAGTCCTCTGATCAGTGGCTTCTTCTGCGACCCAAACAATATCATACATACTTACAAATGAGGCAGATAACAACAGATTTGATTAACCCCAAGATTTGCAGGAAAAAATACTTATATTTGCTTTAAAAATTTTTTTGATAGCTTGGGTTGTATTTAATATGGTGCTAAGCAGGTAGTTCCATCCATCTTATTTTTAATTGTTTTTATGAATTGTAGCCATGTGTTATCTATTATTTTATCTGTATACTGCAGGGATACAGAGAAAGTATTGGATGAACAATGACTCGGCATCTGATGATGCTCCTAATCACCACATTGTTCAGTTTAAGATCCATGGGAACTTTACTCCCAAATAAAAGTTCTTGGGATCACTGTGTCATGTGGTAATTCCCACAAATAGTGGCTTTCCCATGCTTATCACATCACACACACACACACACACACACACACACACACACACACACACAGTCATGGTATGTACTTGATTGAAATAGCCTTACACCCTAGGTCACAGGGCCCTATTCTATATTTCTGACCATTCTAATTCTAATCCTGATGTCCTATTCATTTTTGTGCTGCTGGTGGTCATTGTTTTAAGAATGCTTTAGAACAATTTTGCTTTAGCTCTAGAGTAGAGAAATTCAGAAATAATCACAGGTAAAAGCTGGGCTGGGTAATCGAACATAGCTTCAATGGTTGCCCTGCAACTCAGCCTGAATATAGATCACACTGTAGAATTGGATTTGGTACTTGAAATGTTGAAGCTGCTCTTGGGTTTTCATTGCATCTTTTGTTCACGGGTGAGTTAATAACATGTTCTTGTTTTATTTATCTTCCTTTTCCATGTGGGTTAGCCAACTCCAGATAAAGTACTGCCTGCTACAGTATATGCAGCTTCTGAGCCATGTAGTACTGCCATCTTCTTTTCTAAGGGCTTTTCCACTCACATGGCTATTTAAAATGTTTAACAGATTTCTCTGCTTACTAGCTCAGTTCAGAAGGCAAAGACAACTACAACTCCCATTTTCCCCATCAGCAAATGACCCTCCTCAGTATGCATGCATTTTCTAGGCCTTAATTAAAATGGAGTTTGTATTTGCTACCTCCCAGATTTGATTTTGCCTCCATCTTTAGTGGCTGGGAGGGAGAAAACTATATACGTGTCAGAGCAATAATTTTAACTCTTGTCTTTAACTTAATGCACACTACATTCTCACATGTGCTGCTGTCTCCTTCATTTTATCAGGATGTATTATATATTATATACATATAAGTGCTCCAAAGGGTTTAAGAATCTAATTCTTATGCTCCTGGGAGTTATCTTTTATTTTAGCATAAAAAGAGTGAAAACATAAAAACTATGAAATTCAAAAACAAAAATATTTAATAAGACCAAGTCTAAGAAAGCACCAAAGTAATTATGTCTTGTAATTACAAGAAATGAAAGTGCCCAGCTAGTTTGCACTGAAATGCAACATTTACCAGCCTGCAGCGTGGTAGAGATTAGCTTCTAATTGGATGGAATTAAAAAAGAAACAACAGGGGAGTGAATGGAACGGTCTTAAACAGTCTGCACCTTTACATGTAAGGGTTTTCTTTATGAACTTGAATGTGTTCTATGCTATAGTATACCAGACATCCTGTAACACCAGACATCCTGAGAGCTGTTCTATGAGCAGAAGTTAGCACAAATCTGAACACTTTGTTGATGAATACAGGTAACCCATTTACCAATTGTCAACATACCGTGATGTGCATATACTTCCTTGGTATAGTGGGTTGTATCTAACTCTACAAATAATGAAGAGGATTTTACCACACTTTCACAACATCAGTGACCTTATATCCCAAAGCATCCAGCCATTAATGGTAGTTATGAAATCAAGAGCCACATTTCATTTACAGAATCACAATTCTATCCCATACCCCCATTCTGAAAAGCCCATTCTGAAAACCCCAAAACCACACCAACCAATCAAGCTTCACATTCCCAGACCCTCCAAGTGACAGTCCTGAATTTTCCAGTGACAGTCCTAGATTTACAGAAGCCATTCCAGCTTCTGATTTCATCCTGGAATGTCCCACTTTTCCTTAGGACATCCCCATAGGCATAGGAGAAATGTTGGAGGGTATAGAGTTATGTGACTGCTGAACCAAGGGCATAAGATATCTAAAGGGAAGATTTTTCATGTTTCATGTTTTATTATGTTTTTATGTATGTTGGGCAGAGAAGAAGAAGAAGAAGAAGAAGAAGAAGAAGAAGAGATGATGATGATGATGATAACCTTATTTTCATCGGAGAAATGTTGAAGACTATGTATTCCTAGTCTCACATTTCTAACTCAGTTACAAAGCCAACCTTATATCCACAAACGGAACCATTGTTACTGAAACCCAATCAGATTAAAGTTCATTTGAAGCCTTAACACTGGGACATAAAATGCTGCTCTCACTTCTCTACCATGTGTCTCTCCAAACCCATCATTTTACATAGCACATGGGAAAGCATGGTTCTATAGCTCTGGAATAACACTCCAGAAGGCCCTGATTCTCCTGGAAGCCTTGGAGTAGCATGAAATCAAAGGCAGGGCTGCCTCAGCAGAACATGAGCTGCAGAGAGATTGATTTGGAAAGAGGTGTCCATGAATATCCAGTACCCAGACTGATCTGGGCTTTATAGGTTAGCCAGAACATTGAAGTGGACCTAGGAACATGCTGATACACTGTTTCTGTACCAGTCTAATGCACTTCTCTTTTGTTATTCTCATGCAGATATTATCCTCTGACTTCAGAACACATCAGTGCCTTCATTTTTATGTCTACTTTTGAATTAGGAGAAATCCTATTTGGAAAATGCCAAGAGGTGTCATTTATGTTAGCCAGTTAGTGATGGCATGTTGACTCCTAGCTGAAACCAGAACTGACACATCTAGTCAAGAAAGTGCCAGCTGGATGGATTTTTGCCCAGTTCCTCTCCCAATAGAAGGATGACAATGTGCGATTAATGACCAACCATGTGGAAGCTGCGAATTAGAGTTATTCTGCCACTACATGAAAGGCACTCAACAATGAATTATTCTTAGTTATCATAAACAGACATTGGGAAAACCTTGAGAGACTGCCACCATAAGACTTTTTGTTCCTGCTACTGAGAATCCTTCCCCAACACACATCAATTAAGCTTGATAAAGCAGAATAAATAAAAGTCACATGTGGTGTATTTCTGACTGACTGCATTGATTTTGTCCTTGTGGGTAGATTTAATTACACAGTGTATCCCAACATTGGTGTTTTGCTTTGGGTGAGGTGTTGTTTTTTTGTAATTTTGTTGGCTCACTTCATTCAATACCATTCTATTTCTCTGTTAGGGTTATGGAATAGCTTTCACAACCTTTCCATTCTGCAAATTTGTATCAGTGCCAGTGAGTTAAAAAACAAATGCCAATTGTTACAGGATATGACTACAAAAGTTTATATGGAAACTGTAAATGGTTGTTAGGTAAGCCTGATTTTTTTGTTTCTTTCCTCTTTCTTTCTTTTTATCAGTAATGAGAGCTGTTCTTTATGGCCGCTTGCATTTACATGGGCATATTCAGTATTTTGTGCACTGTAATGAAGGGGTTTGTCATTGGTTTTCTCCCAAGAAGCAGGCTTTAATTTCATGACTGCTGTCACCATCTGCAATGCTCATGGAGCCCAAGAAAGTAAAATCTCTCACTGCCTCCATTTCTTCCCCTTCTATTTGCCAGGAGGTGATGGGACCAATGGCCATGATCTTAGTTTTTTTCACGAAGACTCCCTGGAGAATACCATGATGTTGGTAAAGATTGGGAGCACAAGGAGAAGGGGACGACAGAGGACGAGATGGTTGGGCAGTGTTCTCGAAGCTACTAACATGAGTTTGACCAAACTGCAGGAGGCAGTGGAAGACAGGAGTGCCTGGCGTGCTCTGGTCCATGGGGTCACGAAGACTCAGACATGACTAAACCACTAAACAACAACAATGAAGGGGCAGTGACCAGGTACAATCTCTCCAACTGCTCTTCACAGCTTCACAGCCCCATGACCATTGCCCACTACGGTGTCTTCAGTTCTAGCCTCTACTTTTGCTTTCCTACCTCCATTTCCCACAAATTTCTTCTGTTACAAAGATTTCTTCCCTTCAGCAAAAGATGGGCCAAGGGCAAAAGGTCCCTGCATGCTCTGAGACATAGGATTATAGGGGGAACACACAGCTGACAATGGCTGTGTGTAGGATTCTCAATATTTTTTTCTGTCCAGCAAATACCAGTTTAATTGGCTAGGATTACCCTTTTCACGTTAAACAGAATTACTTCACTACCTAAGAACCCAGCACTTTCTAGTTAAGACACGAATGCAACCCAGCCTTCAAAAGAAGAAAGAAAAGAACAGCCTCATTTTAATTTCTCACTACAGGGAACGTTTTTGTTCATTTTCTTTCTCTATTATATAACCAATTATTCAGTCAGGGCTTATCCACACTTACCCTTTGCACCCTCTTTCCAGGCACAGGTCCACACTTTAAAGCTCAGTGTCCCAAGCATCCCCCCCCCCCTATTTAAAGCTGTAGTGCAATGAACAGCAAGTTGGTTGGATTCTCCTGTTCAACTTTAAAAACTGGGTTTTGGCGTGGAAAGCTCTGGAGCAGAAAGGAAAGAAAGTTCTAAAGTGTGGACTATGCCTGGAAAGGGCAGGGGTTGGGCCCCTCAATGGAGATGATGAAATCTATCAGTGCTTTGGCTAACCTTATATTACCTAGCTGCATTTGGAAAGATGCATTTGTTGTCAGAAGTGGAAGTGGAAGACAACTGAAGGATTGTTTCTTTCCTTGTGTTAGGTATATTTGGAAAATATACTAAAATTTAAATAGTAAATAAAACACCAAAAATGTCTGAGGCTCAAGATTAAAATAAAATCAGGTATGGCTATAAGATAGGCTTTCTTAACCTAGCTCCTTCCATATATTCTAGGCTTCATCACTGGTGACCATTAGTCATGCTGGGTGAGGCTGATGCGAATGATAGTAAAAAAAATCTGAAGGGGACAAGTTTGCAGGGAAGTTGCTATGGCATGAGCTGTCAACAAGCACTTGCATTTACTACTTCTCAACAGATCTGATTTTAAAGGTGATCCAAAGGAAAGGAATAGCCACGCTCAAATGTCTCAGCTCTATGACTATTCCTAAATCTACAGAAACAGGAACTTTTTTCATGGCAAACTAATACTGCATCCTATATCATTAACGATCTCTTGACAACAATGGAAAAATTGCCCTCCTGGGCTCCTTTGAGAGAGCGGGCAGGAATAATAATAATAATAATAATAATAATATGCCACTACAATGCTACAGGGTACTTCTAACAAGGAAAAGTGGGGTGTTTGAAAAGCATATATTGTAGGAAAGATTTTACTATTGTTTTTAAGAATTAATAACAGAAGTGCTTCAGTGTTCCTGCATACGCATTCTCTTGCTTGTATTCATTAAAATAAATCTAGATTAATAGAGCTATTTGCACAAAAAGGATTTAGATAGCAGGGAATCCATTTATTTAAGAAGCTTTGATGTTGTAGGTTGAGAATAATAAAAAACCACATTAGTGTTAGCAGTGGGAGAACTTACATACAGGTATTTTGTTTCCTCGAGTACTTTCACAGGAAATGCCTCTAAGTGGATTAGCTGGCAGGAAAGAAGTAAAGTGTAGTTATAAGCGCTTAGTTCTTAAATTTATAAAATAAAAATAAAATAGGATTGGTGTTCCCCTTCTGCCTTGAAGGGTCTGAAAAGCATACACTGAAATATGATTTGGAATAATAATAATATCTCTGTTTTTCTAGCCCAAGTACCAACTGCACCAACTGCTCAGTCATTTTTGTTGCTTTTAAAACAGCGAAGTGGTCCCAAAATAGTTTTGTCACTTTGGGAAAAACAGACACAAAGGAAACATTGTTAACAGAAATGCCAGTGTGCACTGCATGGTTGTTGTAAAATATGGATGGTTTCCTATTATTTACTCTGACTTCACTCACAAGGAACACAGTGCTCAACCTGGTGATAACAGAAAAAACAATATAAGGAGAGAGCTGCAGCCCAAGACAGGAAAAGAGGTGCCAAGGGAACGCCTCTCTATTTTAAATGAATTGTTGGCTGTGCCTCATTTCCAAAAGGAAACATTTAACCCTGAATAAGCACCTGGAACCCATTGGTATCTTGCACCACTTGAGGCATTGGGCTGTCTTTATGATGTATGGTTTGTTTACACATATATACAACCTGAGTCTACAATGGAGGGGTTTGCAGACTTGACAACGAAAGGAGGTGCTGCTTTTCCTATGGCCAAAGTCCTGGCTCACTCTCTCTCTTCTCTGCTTTTCCATCCTGCAGATTTTGCATGCCATTTCTAGATCACCTAACTCATCACTCAACCCCAACCTTTTGTCTTTCTAAGTAACAGACAGTTGAGGGAGGGAGAACCACCCATTTGCCCTCTGGCACAGAGCCGACCTCTTTGTTCCCAGGCTGGCCTTGCTATTCCAGCAATTGAATCCATGCTGGATCCAGGAATTAGAAGGGGGGCTCAGACATACATCCTACCCCCAACCCAACTCATAACATTACCCTGGAATCTTGCACCACTCTTAGATTGGGGTGGTCTGCAACAATGTGTACTAGAACTTTTATTACAAAAGATGTTTAGATAATCAGCCTAATCTGTCCCATTGTCCATGTGGAAACTATGTTTTGAGCGTTGCACTAAAGGGAAAGATAATTTCCTATTGTGCAACAGTATGAACAAAATGATGATCCTCTTTTAATCTGAATTGTCCAATTCACATTTCTCAAAATGGCAAGCAGCTGAAAGTGCCCCAGTAGATTATTTACTCCATCTGTTCATCTATATCAACATAACATTGGCATGAATCATGATTTTTTTTTTTGGTACTGATGCTAAGACAAAATGGATACTTGTGATGGATAGACTCCTGAAATAGGATGCCAACCTCCTTTCCTCTCGCTGTATTAAAAAAGTGTGACATTTATATGCATCCCACATTGTAATCTCAGTCTACTGGCAGTTAGAAATGGGATTGCACCAACCATACAGTCAGAGAGTTTCCCATGTTTAAAATGCTGGTCACTGTAGGGCTTTTGTTACTTTTGCTCTGGGGTCAACTGCTATAATAGCATGAGCCTTGCTAAATCTTCCAATTTCAAACAGAGAGTGTTGTCAAAAAGCACAATCAAATAGATGAAAAGCATGTCAGAGGGAGAAGATCAAAGACCAAAGGACAACCACCCTCACCTCAATGTTCACAGTTAAGACTCATTGTGGCCTCTTCATGAAGGAAGCGTTATACCAGGAGAGAGCAAAGTGGCAGGCTGTTTCTTATTACCTCTCATCCCCATGATAGAAACATCTGAGAGGGGCTGACTAAGTAGTTGAAGCTGAGAGTTGTTGTAACTATTGTGACTTTACGAGTCTTTCCACCTGATCTTGAAAAATCACTTTCGTGCTTTGTTTCTGTGACTGTCTGAAGTTTGTGAGAGGCAGCAACCAAGAGGGGCACTGGCTATAACCAGGTGTGGATATACTCACACAACACATCTTTTAAAGTCCATGAATGTCTCCTTCTCAAACATCTACTCTAGAAGTAGCCACAGTGATGTTTTCCATAAGTTATGGACAATAGCCCCCATCAACTGCAGCCAACATGACCAATGGGCAGGGATGACAGGAGTTGCCATCTACAATGTCTGGAGGTTACCTGTGCACTGTCCTTATGCCATGTATTCAAAATATCAAATTCTATGTGTAGACTGAGAAAGGAATAGTCAAAGTGTATATATACTCTAATTCAGTTTACATTACAGTGGTACCTTGGGTTAAGTACTTAATTCATTCCAGAGGACCGTTCTTAACCTGAAACTGTTCTTAAACTGAAGCACCACTTTAGCTAATGGGGCCTCCTGCTGCCGCTGCACCGCAGGAGCACGATATCTGTTTCCATCCTGAAGCAAAGTTCTTAACCCGAGGTACTATTTCTGGGTTAGCAGAGTCTGTAACCAGAAGCGTATGTGACCCGAGGTACCACTGTAGTAGTAAAAAGATAACTGAAAAGGTCTGTTCAATGTTTTGACTAGCTAGTAAGACCAATTTGGGGGGCAGGGAGAGTGAAGAGAGCGAGAGAGAAAGAGAGGGGGGGGCTTGATCTGTTTTTCAGTTCAAGTCCTAGTCAAACCCAATCTGAACTGCAAACTTAACTCTGCCTTTATTTATTCCAGTGCAGAACCTGAAACATTATTCGAATGCTAAAGCAGCAGGACTCCTTAGATGTGACTGTGAACAAGACAAAAACGAAAAGAACAAGTATGATATCATAACACCATCCATCACTCATTACAATAATAGATTCAGCCAGCAAGTGGTGTCAGAATTGTGACCAAAACAACGCTGGAGAGAAACAAGCGGAGACATGCCCAGGGCATGCAGAATACTAACTGCCTCCATGAAAAAAATTGTCCAGTAGTGACCAAGTATGCTCAGTGGTTACAAAATGTTGGATGTTGTCATGCTTTTCTCTGTTGGACGGGTGATGGAACACAGTACCCTGAAAAAAATGCATGACTGGATGCCTAAACAAGGTAACTCCACATTTGGTTGCAGGTTCCCCTTGTTATTATTCATTATAATCTTGTTATATTCCTATGGGGCATATAAAACAAAAAGGAGGCAGAAACACAAAGAAATGCAAGGACACAATGTAGTGCTTTATGGTGTACCTAAAATGTCTAAATGTATCAGAGGTGAAAGACTGGACGAGGACCATAATTGCTTTCCATCCTCACTAAAGCAGGAAACAGAAAGGTTTGTTAATTTGTTAAACCGCTTGGCCACATTTTGCTTTGAATTCTACCTCACTTGAGCTGCCATAGGTCACCAAATGAGTCTCATTAGCACAAGCCCTGCACAAGGTCTTCTGTTTGTGCAATGGGGCTTTCCCTCTCATTCCCCCCAGAGCCCTGCAAATTGGTTCAGGGGGTCAGGAGAACCCTCAGAATAGCGCAAAGGGAGAGGAGAGGGAGATTGTTCCATCTGGCAAGTTGAAACGTCTGCACTGACAAAATGTCCATTATGGTGTGACACTGAATTCCAACCATAAAGCTAAAAGCATATTCAACGTTTCTGGTTTTCCATTGTTTAATTCTCAATTTATTCCTTTTTAGATTTTTTAATCGAAAAATTTCACTAAGCATATGCAAATTTCCATGATAAGGTTTACAAAGTACGCTGATATGTATAAAAGAAGACACTGGGTGTTAGATGCAATAACGTCATAATAGTTGTCTGCCACTCTGTGGAGATGCTCCATAATTTTGGTGCTCAAATATAAAGGCTTGTTTTCATATGTTCAGAAGCCACGGAACAAAATTACCAGCAGAGTGCTTTGTTTCCATTTTATTAAATACAGTAATTATTGTATAAGCAGCATGTTATTTGGTGTGTCTGTAGATGTTAACAGTTCTATGCAACTCAGGGTTCTGAAAAGAATAGTGCTTTCATTCACTTATAAATAACCAGGTTGTTCCATTTATAGAGTAGACCGAGAGATCAAAGACCACTCAGTCTAACAACAACATTCTGTTTTCCTAGTGGGCCATCCCTCTCATATTAAAGTACACAGCACTGATTGGAAAAACCCATCATGAATCTTGTTCTTTTAATTGGGGGAAATATCACATGCAAACAGCAAAGTTTCAGATCTCACCATTGCTGTAGGTGAGTGTAACAAGAAGTGGGAGGAAGGACCGCTCCCCACATCAAATGGGGGGGGCATACTTTGCATGGATGTGTGCAGCACCCCTGATCCTACATGGCTCTTAGCAGTTTTGCCTGGCATCGCTCCCCACCCCCCCAGGCTGAATACCTGGAGATTTCTGCCCAACCTCAGACAGTCAACCAATCCCGGTGGTGGAGGCGTTGCCTGGGGGAGTTGGCGAGGTAGGGGGTGGGACTTTCCCACCCACACAATAGACGGTGGAATTTACCTGGGGGATCACAGTCAGCTCCAGAGCTTCGCAAGTGACATCACTGGAATTCATCCTACATCTGGAGAGGTGAGACTGGGGCCCAACCCTTATTAGCTTGGCTGGGTGGGCTGTGAGGAAGGCCTTGCCACATCATGCAGCCTTCTTCTCCTCCCCCCCAATGCCTGTTTTGGCCCCTTGGGGGGTGGAGGCGGCAGAAGGGGCCTCCCGGCTGCTTCCCGCGATTCTGGCATAGGCGCCGACTCCATGGGCCGCTCCACAGCCGCGGAGGACAGCTGCCCGGCTAGCAAGGTGCGCCGCGTAGAGCGCGGCCCTTGGGTGGCCCGGTGGCCAGGCAAGCTCGGGCGGGGACCCCCATGCGAATCTAAGACGGGAGAAGAGGGCAGAGCAAAGGGGGTCCCTTCCCCAACCTCCGGCTCTGAGACTTCCCTGCGCCCCAGAAAAGCGAAAGGATTTTCTCTTCTTCTTTTTTTATAAATATTTTATTAAGTTTTCAAATACAAAGTTAGAAACATACACTGAAGAAAAAAGTAAAAGAACAAGAAAAAGAAAAAGAAGAAAAAGAAGAAAAGAAAACCAACCATTCAACACATTTTTTATATAACTAACTGGACTTCCTCGCATCTCCCTTACCCTGCATTCTTTATAATAAAGATATCAGCAAATTATTACCTTGTTTCGTACCTTATTTTGTACTTTTCAAATACTATACCTCTAAATTTAACATACTTTTCATCAGTTACTTATATCTTAAATTAAACATAGTATTACCTTAGATTTTGACCTTTTCTTACTTAAAATATAATTTCCTGTTTCCCAAATCTAATTGCTGAAGCTATAGTTTCCGAATCGTGTAAATTTTTAACATTCATACAACTTATATTGTTTTTGTAAATAGTCCTTAAATTTTTTCCAGTCCTCTTCCGTTGTTTCTTCTCCCAAATCTCGGATTCTGCCAGTCATTTCAGCCAGTTCCATGTAGTCCATCAATTGCGTCTGCCACTCTTCCAGTGTGGGCAAATCTTGTGTCTTCCAATATTTTGCGATAAGTATTCTTGCTGCTGTAGTTGCATACATAAAGAAAGTTCTATCCTTCTTTAACACTTTCTGGCCAACAATGCCCAAGAGGAAGGCCTCTGGTTTCTTGGGAAAGGTATACTTAAATACCTTTTTTAACTCATTATAGATCATTTCCCAGAAGGCCTTCACTTTTGGAAAAGTCCACCAGAGGTGAAAGAATGTCCCTTCAGCCTCCTTACATTTCCAACATTTATTATCAGACAGGTGATATATTTTTGCAAGCTTGACTGGGGTCATGTACCACCTATAAATCATTTTCATAATATTTTCCTTCAAGGCATTACATGCCGTGAATTTCATTCCGGTGGTCCATAACCTTTCCCAGTCCTCAAACATGATGTTATACCCAATATCCTGAGCCCATTTTATCATGGCTGATTTGACTGTCTCATCCTGAGTGATTTTCTCTTCAACCTGCCCTCCATCCTCTTGCAGAAAACTCTTTGCCTGCCCTGCCCGTATCTCGTTTTTGCTTTTTAATTCCACACACGCACCCTTCGGACTTCGTGGCAATCGGGCGCGCGGGTGCGTTTCCTAAGAGAGTGAGGACCCCCGCCTCCTCCCCACCTGCTCCCTCGCCAGCCAGCCAGCTGCGCGCCCTAGCCGGAGAGCCCCGGCCGTCCCCGTCGCGCAATCGGCTGGATCTCCCTTCAGCAGGCCGTGCTCACAACTCGGCCCAGGGACCCCCAGCAGCGGATCTCTGGCTCAGCTGAAGAATCCGGCAACAAGCCCCCTCCTCCCCAATCGCTCCGCCGAAATACGCTCCAAAACCCCCCAGATAGGCCGCCGGCCGCCAAGTCTAGTGGCGCCCTGAGCGAGGGTCTCTCCCCAACACCGCCACCTCGAACTGCGTTCTCCCGGCTACCCGAGCGAACCAGCGGCAGGACCCCGGTATGGGCCCCCCCAATATTTTTTATAAGTCGGCGCCCCTGGATTCTGGGGGGCTGGGCAGGCTGGGGGGAGGGCTTGCCACCTGAGAGCCGGTCTTGGATTGGGGTGGTCTCCGCCTGTCCATGCAATGACGTACAATGGCTACCCATCTTGAGAGATAAGGAGCAAAGAGAATTGGTTGTCTGGATTTTCGCAATGACATAAAAGGACATGATCATGGCTGTCAGTAAGAAGGAAGGGAAGGGAAGGGAAGGGAAGGGAAGGGAAGGGAAGGGAAAGGAAAGGAAGGACACAGAGAGTGCTCCTATGATGGATAGATGTTGAGTCATCCTCCTGGAGACCCTGCAGCCAATCATGGCAAGGTGGAGAAACAACCAACAGGAGGGAGTGGGGAGTCAAAAGGTAGAATGTGAGAGTTTAACTGCCAGATAGAACTTGGCTTAGGATGCAGCTGGGTGCTTAGGGGTTTGTTAGGCAGGAAAAACTCATTTAATTTCTTTAGGACAGTAGTTCTCAAACATTTTTCCTCTGGGCTACACTTTCAGAATGAAGATTGGATCACATCACACCAAATTTTTAATCGATAAGTGGGATCATCTTTAAGGATGGTCCTGGTTGCGGGCAGGCCCCCAGGCTGGTTCCTCCCCCCCTGGTGTGGACGGAGTAATGCCGTCATTCCAGGGTGGCACCACGATCACCCCGGCTTCTTGGCCAATCACTTTTGTGTGGAGTGATCGTGGGGAGGGGGATATAAAAGTGGCAGCATGACTTGTGTCAGGCACCTACTTCCAAACTTGCAAAGCATGTGTTTGTTTAAAGTATTGTTTTATTAATGGCTGGAGAGGAAGGAGGACAATGTTCTTTTAAAAGGGGGAAAAATCCTGTGTCCCTGTATACAGCCTTTAAATTATGGGCATGTTGGTTCATGGTCAATCTTTGTGCTGCATTAACTGTTGAATCAGATCAATTTCTGTGAGTCATGGAGTTTCACAGGAATGTCTTTCCGCTCTTCCTCCGCTATGCATCTTCTAGGAAACAGCAATATAAAGCTGTCAATGCCTCTAAAAATATACGTTTCTATTTGCTTTTGGTGGACTTGAGATTGCTCCACAGCCATCCTTGTTTGCTCTTTTGTTCACAAGCACTAATATGCCCAGAATAAAACAAAAGACCAGGTAAAAATGTCTGGTCAGTGCCTTGAAAATTATAAATAGTACTTCAGCAGATTTTCACATGTTATAAGACTATTGTTTACCTAAACAAAGCTGAGGGGAAATGTGACTAGAAGAGAATAACTATTTTCCCAATTGAGCTAAGATCCCATGTAACATATGGACCAACTGAGTTAGAAATGTGTAAGAGTACTCATTTCTATGTATTTCCATTAAAAAAGCCTGCTAAGGAAGAATTTCCCAATTATCTATAGGGCACAAACATAGAAAAATATAGGTGGAAAGTCAAAGATTTATAATTATAATTTTCGATTTAATGCTGGAGTGAGGCACCCCAGATACAGAGGGCTGGATATAGCCCAGAGCTAGATTTCATACTGCTTTTTGAGTCTCCATCTGACCACCTGCCTTTCAGCAGGGAGGGGAAAGGGCTTTGATGTTGTACAGGTTGTTCAAACTGAAGCTTTTTTTCTCCCTAGAAGTTCTATCACAAGCAGATTAAAGCAGGGGGCAAATTTCTCCGCAGACTTGTGTTCCTCACAAATATACCAAAAGTAATTTATGCATTATGCCACTGATAAATGCAATTGCATTTTAAAATTTATGACTTTAAATATTTGTAAGTTGGGACTTGAAGTTCATCTGTGCGTTGGCCTTATTTCCATTCATCTGCAAGGATTACCAAGATCTTTTTATCTCCCCCCTCCCAAACAGGATATGTGTCTGTCTATCTATCTATCTATCATCTATCTATCTATCTATCATCTATCTCTATCATCTATCTATATCTATCTATCTATCTATCTATCTATCTATCTATCTATCTATCTATCATCTGGAGTTATGAAGAACTAAATATATGCCATGATTTCCGTGGGGAAGAGCTATGTTAGGGTTGCCATACATCCAGAATTTCCCTGACATATCCAGAATATTGCAGTCAGTGTTGGTGCCTGGGTACACGGAGCTGGATTCACTGGGCTTCTTGCACCAGCTTGGAAAACACCAGGCAGTTGCATTCTCCCCCACAAGCTACCCTCGGGATGATTCATCACTCTTCTTTCCCGATGCGCTTCTGCGACATATATCCGAAGACATATGTTCACAACACGTTAGCAGAGTCCAAGCAGAAGCTAGGCATTGGAGGTGTGGGTTTCTAAGCTACTTTATTATGTACAAAACAGAACAAAAGAAAACATGGCTCCTCTCTCCTTCTTCATCTCCGAGAGAGCAGAAAAGCAAAAGTACAGCATAACGGAACAGTGTAACTGAACTTCCGTTCTCATGACTCCAACAGTATGGAATGTCAACACAGACATGTGATGAAAACAATCACACATCCTGCAACGGGAGGAATGAAATCACAACAGTTGGCAGCAGTGTCCAGGCGGAAATCAGGTAAATGTCTGGGAAAATCCGGACATATGGCAGCCCATATCAGCAGTGTCTTTTTGATCCAGAGTTTTGATCCAGTAGAGGAATCCCAATATTAGTGGGGGGGCAGAGGACTCTTTTGATGATTCCTCCCCCTTAATGCCACCTCCCATTCTGTTCTAAAGAGTCCCATTGAAGGTTACAAAGGGAGGGGGAAACTGGCAAAGGTCACCTTCCCTCTCTTTCCGCCCAGTGGAAGCATCCCTTAGTGTAACTCTGCTCTGGCAATGCTACTGTTGTTTGAAGCAAAGTGTGAATCCAGTCCCATATCTGCTGCCAGAGCCTGCTCCATGGGTTCCAATTCTGGGGTTCTAAAATATGAGGTTTTGATTGGGGAAGGAAGCTCACAGACTCACTGCCCCAGCACTAAGTCTACCTGGTGATACTCTGAGTTTTTCCACAATGCCCACCGCCACTTCCTCACTGAGTATCATAACCCACTTTCGGTTGTTACCCATTATCATGTTCACAAAGTTGCCATCATTTTAAATCTATAGCGGATGTCTTTGTTTAGCAAGGACACCAAGCCTTTGACCATTCCAAAACTGTTTTCACTTTCGTCCATTAGCTTTGCAAACTCTGCTGCTCAGACCTTTTATCCGTCTCAAGTTCCTAGTCCTTGGTGAATAGACACTATTTGATACAATTGAGATATCCTCTATATAAAACGGTCCAACAGGGCTGATCATGACAGTACAGCATCAGTGATCCCTAAAACCCCCAAAGCAGAAAGGGTGCATAAAAGGATAACCACGGTTGTCAACTTGTCTCATAAAAGAAAGTGTGAACAACATGAGCATTAAATAATCATTTCTGACAGTCCAAGGCATTTTGTTTAAGACAAAGAATTCATCTTTAAAGTTTATAACACTATTTCCCCATACTTCCTCTCCCTGCCATAACAGGGCTAAACATGCCATCAATCAGAAAACCAACACAGCAAGACCTTGGGAGAAATCACTCTATAGAGGTGACCAATGATTTGACAGATTCATTAACATTAGCACCTGCTGTCACTGTGAGGATCACATTTTTTTAAAAATAGATACAATTTAACGAGGATGTAATTGCTACAATCAGATTATTCTTTATGTGTCCAATATATGGATCATTACATAATGATAATTTTATGGATAATAATAATTTTGCCTCAGATGTTGCTTTTATTCTTGTTGATACAGTATTTATTATTGTTTTACTAGTCATGTGTACTTCAAAAACATCTGCAGTACAGATGAATGAATATGCCAATTTTGGTTTCTTGTTTTTCTCATCTTAAGTTCAGTTCTCCACAACTGTTTGAGATGCAACTTTGTCTATTATACACATTTTTTTATATTTTATATTTTTATATTTTCACTAGTATATCCAGTCCATTGAACCCACTATTGGTCTCATCTGCTAAATCTGCCAGGACCTGTCTTCACATGCAGAGAAACTCCCTCACTCACCAAGCATTTGAGACCCATCGGCTACTCTCACCTGGTTTATGGAGGTTTCTGAACATACTGTAGAGGGAAATGAGGGGCAGATCGTGCTTATCAACCTGGGAAGGGAGCCCATCTAGGAGAATAAGACTCTGATCCTAAACCTCTGCTGCCTTGTGGGATATCTTTGGGGAAAGAAAAGGCTAAGGAGTAAACTCTAAAAAAATCTGGAGTGGAATCCCTAAGACAATCGGATAGTCTAGGACTGATCCCAGTTTTATAGCAAGTATGTTTTTGCTTATCATCCATTATACAAAACATGTCTTATAATACCTGCAGCTCATTGTGGTCTTTAGTATATCATGTATTCTCCCTGTATCCACTCATTTCAAAGCAGAGAAACATATCTGTTGCTTGACACTCACAGATGAGATTTATTTATCTGAAACCTTCTCAAATCAGCTTTCCAACCCCCAGAAGATGTTTGCACTTGTGTGATATTGGAGGATGTATCAGAGGAAAAATATCGCAAAACAAAGCCATAAACCATGGAAGGAAAAACGACAAAGATGTTTCCACACTGTGCAATGATGGTGATGTCCAAGTGTCATTACCTTTGTGTCTGTTCATAGTTTCAAATAAGAGCTTATTATCTGAGCCAAACATGGCTCATAAACATACTGAGGTTTATTTAAAGCATTAAATGCAGAAAAATCCTTCCTCCACCTTCACACTTAAAAATATTGTTTATTCCATCTCCAGGCTGTAATTTTCTAAATGCCCTGGTGTTTATTTCCCCCCTAGTCAACAGCATCATTTAACTGTACTATCAAATAAATATAAGACAAAACCACAAAAACTTCACACAATAGAGTTAAATGTATGAAATGCTAAATTTTGATATGCCAATGAAATCTTAGTAAGATGTGCTAGCATATCCAAAGTGTAAAGCACATATGAGAAACACAACTATGTACTCGAAAAATAATAACACCTTATACCAAAAATCACAAAAAGGGTGAATTAAGGTTGCAAAGGCAACTGCCAATGTATTAGCCTTTTCAAAAAACTTTCAAGTTGTTGACTTAACAACCTCAGTAACGGTCCTTTAAATGTCATTTTAAAACATGCAATTATCTAGGTTTTCCTAGGAACAGCAAAACCACAAATCTATTATGTATTTAAAATATGCTTTTAGGTTAAATATGCTTTTCAGAGATCCTCTGTGAGAGCTTTAAATTAAAGATATAAATAAGGAACTGGTATTGGAGATATTAATATTGTGCAGCTTGAAGTGACTGGATGCATGAAAACTGACTCCCTTTGAAAGGAAGCATTGTCCAGAGATTATTCAAAAACTTTACTTGCAGAACTTTCTTTATAACAGAATTAAAACATCAAATGATACATCCAAACAGTTTCATAAAACATAGGCTTCTCCAAGCATAGGCTTAGCATCATCTTAGAAATAAAATAACTTACAATCAGAGCTTGCAAACATAGCGCTTTTGCACTCTCTCTCACTCTCTCTGTCTCTGTCTCTCTCAGGTTCCATTTTGCCTACACTCCAGCCCTAAGGATGTATACTCCTGGACAGCCATTTATACCTCCTTACTCCGCAGAGCTTGTCAAGAAAGGCAACTCCCTTCAAAATGGTGATTTGAAATCCAATAGCCTCCCATGTGGTCTAAGGTTAAACACTCATGTGTTAGCTAGCAGAAAACAACAATAATTATCAATTCACTTATAGCTCAGTGTCCCTTTCTTGGCTTAAATATAGCCCCATGGAAAATCCCCATGTTAAAGCCTTCAGTAATATGCATTTAGACATTCACCATTTCAGTGTTAATTAAACCAATTATACTTAACAATTGGGGCAGGGCAGTGGAAAAGAGAAGGATTTAGGAAAGAGGTGGGAAGGGACCTGCCTGCTTGCCTCTCAGCTTCATAGAGGCAAGCTCCTGGCTAACTTGAACTGAGGCGGATTGGAAGGATGTGCAGGCAGGCAGGTGACCTCTTCTAGACAGGTGAGGCAGGATAAGATAGATAGCTCTTTATAATTAATATATAGTTCAGGGAGAGGTAATACATGGTTGGCGACCTGATCTGGCCCCTCTCAAGTAATTTTTTTCCTGCTGCCTCCAAGGCCTCACTGATGCTGGTGACAGCAAAAGGAAAAACATAAAGCAGACATAGAGCATACAATTACCTGGGCACAATTCAAAATGTTGGTTATGACCTAGAAAGCCCACACGGCTGAGGTCCAAGCTATCTGAACAACTGTACAAGCCTGCCCAGGTTTTGGTATATTTGGGGGAGGTCCTTCTCTCAGTCCTGCCACCCCCACAAGCACGCTCAGTAAGGACTAAAGACAGGGCCCTCTCTGTGGCTGGTCCCAGACTTTGAAATTCCCTTTCTAGAGAAATTACACTGGCTCCCTCCTTGTTGTCCTTCTGTTCCATCAGGCTTTTGAGAACAGACTGCATTTAATGAAAGGGCTCGTGCCATGCAGTTTATAAATATACAAATAGAATGACAGTTTTAATTCTATCGATGTTGAACTGCTTTTTATAGACCCCAGCTATGTTTTAGCTGTTCTTATTTTTATCTGGAAATCACCTTGAGTCCCTGTCAGGGAAAAAAGTGTGGGTATAGATAAATAAATAAATCGATAGCAGCAGCAGCAGCAGCAACAACAACAACTGGGTTAGGAAGAAAGGACACTCTGCCCTGCCAAGTGCCCAGAAGAAATGCAAATATCCCCTTTCCCAGTCATTAGATTGATCACCCCCTTCCTCAGTGGATCTACGCAGATATGCTGAGAAGGTGGGGGGTGTTTGTCCCTGTGGGTTGGCCACACCCACTACTGGCATGTGGTTCCAAGAGAGTTGGCCAACAGTTGGCTTTTGAGGCAGAGGTTCTTAGCCACCCCCAGTATAGAACACCTTATTGTTCAATATGGTAATATTTCCCATTAATATGGCACTATCAGAAGTGGTTCATCTGGTGGGGCAAAGCAAATAAAAAAATGTGGGAGGAGCACTCCAGTATCATTGCATATTGTTGCTCCACAGTTCAAAAACTGCAAGGTATCATTTTTCAAATTTATCCAAAGGCCAAACTAAGACTCAGTTTGAAGACTGCAACCTAGGTTTTTTTTAATGAAGTATGTTTGAACATGTATATAGTGTAAAAAATGAAGTTACTTCCCTCCAAGTATGCCTTTTAGCATGAATGATAGTACTTAGAGATGGAAAGATATTTTAGATCTACTTAGTAACAACACACAAAAATAGAAACAAACGCGAATGATACTATTAAACCTGAGTGCAAAAAGCTAAAAAGCCTTGGTTTTTCAGTACATTAAGCAATTAGGATCCCTAATTTAAAAAGGACTATTTTCCTCTCTCATCAATTTAAGCAGATGTAATGCTGCCGCTCGTTCACCTTCCCTTTGGCAAGTACGTGTTAGCAACTGACAATCATCAGACATGCTGAAAAGAGTCCATTTTCATTCTCTTTGCCTTGAACCTATGGTTGCTTTTGGAAGAGAGATGCTTGCATTTGGAGGATGGGTGGTGTGAGGTTAAATTCTCTATGTCTAGGCAATGATGTCCTACCAATCCAACTTAGTCATGTTAAAACCTTAATTTTTTTTTTGGAATAGATATCAAAGAGGAATAAAAAAAAAGTTTGCTATATATTTCTTATCGGCAGAGTGGGAATGCACATCTTTGAGGCTGCATTTGTTCATAGGAACACAGAAATTTCACTCCATGAAATTTAAATTAAATTGTCACAGGTCTAGGTGCTATGATTTGAATTAAATTGGGCTGTTTCCTGGGTTGCATGCTACATTAAACACATTAATTTTAAAGCAGTTAAAGCAAATAGATATTCTTGCATGATTTTTTTTTTAAAAAAACCAACATTTTCAGCTCAGTCCTATGGCTGCCTAGTTAACAGAGTTCCATAGCACTCACTCCTAAATATGAATGCATAACACTTCAGTTTGCACTTCAGTTTGAACTCAGAAACAAATTTCATTCATTTCAATGGGACTTTCATCCAAGTATAAACATGCTTAGCACAATTCGTATGGCATGTTTATGGATTCATTCCCCAAAGAGATGCACAAGATGGTAGTGTTTATGTCCTCAAATAACATCCCAGTTTCTCCTTGCAGTCTGCCCTCAATTACTTCCTCTTGGAAAAGTATTTTTAGAACAGCAGTCAGTTCCAGACCCTTAATAAAGCACTCCAGACCAAAAATAGATCATCGCATGCCTTTGTAATTTTGATCTGTATCCAAATACTGATTGTCACCTGTTTCACTCAAACTGTCACCATGGAGATTGGCACTTGCACACCAAGAGGGCTAAACGAAAAGCCAGAAAGGAGGTTGCATCCTTGGGAGATGATAATTCTGTGAACTCAATTGGTAAGAATTTGATGTACCGGTTCATTGTATTTACTCCTTTCTCTCCACTTTCCCTTTATGTCAGTTGTTGATGTGTTGATGAATAATTGCATTTTTTTTTAATAGCTTATCAATAAGAAGTAAACAAACAAACAAACAAACAAAACAAACTCTGTTCAAATGAATGGCTGTATCTGCTTCTCAGAGGCCAACTGATTGTAGATATTAGGGAATATTCAGTCAAAAGTTCTTCAGGATTTTTTCCAAGCCATTGGAAGAATGGCATGGAAGTAAAAATGCCCTGAGCTATGGACACTTTAGAGTTGGGAACTGCAGGTGCTACAATCCTATTGTGTCCATGCTCTCACCTTCCACTGCCTCAGGCTCAACATTTTACCATGCATTTTGCAATTGAGTACACAAAAGGAATAATTTCCCATGCAGTGACAAATACATTTCATAGCCCAGTACTCTTTGTAATTGCCAAGTGGAGGGGGGTGTTTCCCTGTTTTTTAACATTTCACACATAACGTCAATCAAAGGTGCTGGGCCACCTGATGGTAAATCCTTAAAGTTCTCCTTGACGCCAATTAGTTACTCATTTATTTACTCATTAACAGACTTCAGTCACCTTGTCATGTTCTCAATCAGGATTGATTACTAGGCTCTTTTCCAGTCCTTTGGGAATCCCATAGCTTATGTGTTATGTAAACATCCAAGGGAGCCCAGTCATGGGAGCAGAACTTATTGATCTTTCTAGAAGCAATGTTGGAGAAACCACAGAGCAGAAAGCAACTGCTTTGCCCCAGGCAATTGCACAAGAAGTCTGATATTATAGAATCAGCTTAGTTGCTACTCCCCTGCAACTACAGTATTGTAACACAGGAAAGTACAGGACAGGAGGATCATATGGAAAGAAGTGTGCTATTAGTACATTACTTCCCCACCTATTGCTGCTGAGCTTGTGTTTGGTTGCACATTTGGGGTTGATGGGGTAGTGGATTCTGCTGGGCAGCTGTTGATGAGTAACAGCAGTTAGAATATCACAAGGTCTTGAAACATGGGGATTGTCCCACTGCCTCCTCATTATGCGCCCATTGACAATAACAGGAAGCTAAGTCCATCTTGTTTCAGAGCTGCCCTGTTACTACCTAGCATCTCAACCAGCCACTAGAACAATGTTTTTGATGCTATGCGGACTACTCTAAGGAGGTAATACTTGAGGAAAGCTGCATTTCATCCATTTCCTTCAGTTGTCTTGGAGCCATCCATAAGTAATGCAATCAAAGCCCAGATCACCTCCAAATTAGCTGGTCCAGTTTGCAATTTGGCCAAATCTGGTGCAGACCCAGCAAATTAAATGGTTAGTGGAGTTACATAAAGAAAAAAGATTCAACAAACGACCAGTTGAAAGGCATGAAGACATTCCAAGAAACCTCATAAACCCCTTAATTGCTCTATTTATTATATGATACTTTTTCTTTCTCTGAGAAAAATTGGCTATAAATCCTCTAAGTAAATAATCCTGATTCATAGGGATGACATTCCCCCCCCCACATAATGGTGCACCTTCAACAAGGTTCTGCACTCCTACGGTAGCAGGGTGGCAAGTATATACAGAGATATTGCGGAGGGTGGACAACCAGACCATTCCTATTGTGAGACTCAAGTGGCTTTAAAAAAAAACACAGCTGAAAAATTATACAGTGGTACCTCTGGTTACGTACTTAATTCGTTCCAGAGGTCAATTCTTAACCTGAAACTGTTCTTAACCTGAAGCACCACTTTAGCTAATGGGGCCTCCCGCTGCTGCCACCGCACAATTTCTGTTCTCATCCCGAAGCAAAGTTCTTAACCTGAGGTAATATTTCTGGGTTAGCGGAGTCTGTAACCTGAAGCATCTGTAACCTGAAGCGTATGTAACCCGAGGTACCACTGTAGCACCATTTTCACTACAAACTTTACTTCATGTTAGTATGGAGTAAAGTGTGACTGTGGGTATGGAGCCAGGAGAAGGCAGTTAATCCTATTAATTGAGGAGGAGATCTTGTGTAAATGGCACTAGTTTCTTCTCCAAGAAGTTTGCTTACTACACCACATACTTTTCAAAAGCAGCAGCCTATGAAAGAAATTTGAGGTTTCTTTCTGCTACAAAGTACAATTGCTCTTTTACAGCTAGTCATTAGTGGTTAGGCATACAATGAACACATCTGATCTCGCGGCAGTAAATATATGGTGCATAAATGGGGAACTTGCAGAAAGGGTAAATCTGTGCCAACAGTGCAATCAGAATGTTTATGTTTATCACATCCCTTTATATAGCACATTACAAATCGGTCTTCAAACAGTTGAGAATTGGTGAGATGGCAGCCACCATCCAGGCAACATGGTAAATACTGCATTGTTACATACCACCTCAATCTTTGAATGGTGTGAGTTTCCAGAGGTCCAGATGCCTTCTCAGGCTTCATGTTTCCTTTGGAATCGAGGCACAGTGGAGACTGTTGTATCTTTATGCTATACAGTTTCTTTACATATATTTACAAAACTTGCCCCACAGCTAGTTTTGGATTGTTTGTGCTCAGATCTGATTGGGATGGTGGAAGGCTACCGCTGTTACCATTTTCTGTGCCTCTGTTGTTGCCTCCCACAATTTCTTACTCAGTTGAGGCTTGTGTAAATCATAATCATGACAATTTATACCCCAACAATCTGGCTGGGAACCAGAGCCTAAAGCAAGAATGGCTCACTTGTGGTCCTTCAAATATTGTTGGGTGGGATCTTCCCATCACCCCAGACCATTGACCACATTGGCTGGAGCTGAGAGGGGTTGGGTCACAGGTTAGCCACTCCTACATAGGCATGTGTGTGTGCTTCACAAATGTCTCTAAAACATTTAGAGATGGAAATATTTGCAGGAGTTAGCTCAAGTGATGTGTACCAACCTGGATGGCTTTAATAGAGGATTACACACATTCATGGAGGTAGAGACCTATCAGTGGCTATTAACTGTAATGGCTATGCTTCACCTCCACTGTTAGAGGCTGAACGCTTCTGTCTACCAGCTACTAGAACAGCAGTCTTTGTGTGCCTGCTGGAGGGCTGGAGGGCTCACTGTGTGTCAGTGGCCCCATTACCGGAAAGTACCTTCTGAAGTTTTTTCTTAAAATAAAAAATAAGAGCAGGAGAAAGTGAGAAAGTTCCATAGCCTTACTTCATACCAAAGCTGTATCAGTTACTGCCATGGAAACACTTAATCTAGTAACTCTCACAATAGTGTGGGCGGGGTAGGATAATACAGCTTTCCCTGTAAACTAGCAAATAAAAGGAAACCCTATAATTTAACACATTTTGTCATTAAACCCTGTCTTTAACATCTATAAGTCTATTCTTCTACATGAAGCAACCAATCTGGGGTTTGGTCAAGGAGAATGAACTTCTTAATATATACCACCAGTGTGTTTTTCTTGCCACACAGTTTTCGGAACTTGAGAAAACCTGTGTGATAAATGCATTACTTTAAGTCCTAAGCACAACTATAAAATGTGTTTTCTGTAGCTAGTACTACAGTTTGAAAAAGACACATGGGATATGCCTAGTATTTGTGAGGGCAGCATCATACCATCTCAGCCTGGATGTGGGAGCAAATACAACTGAATTGGTTCCCCAGAAAAGCAACAACACCAACAACCAAGCCCCTTTATATAAAACTACCACATCGGAGGAAAGGTTATTTATTTGTTTTCATTCATTCAAAGGAGGAGGACAAGGCAGGGTGCACAGGCTTAATGGCCAACAAGACCTGCTTAGTAGAGTTGGGCAAGCACCAAAATGTTCTCTCTCACGCCCCCCCCCCCAAGTTATTTGCTGCCCTTCAGAGTTAAAGTTCTTCTGAGTCGGTTTTCTGGGCTTTCAACATCAGTGCTTGAAGGGCACATATCAGCTCTGTACATACTATCCCTGAGTTTGCCCATGGCAGGAAGAGCTCACTTAAGAACACAAGAAGAGCCTGCTGAATCAGGACAGTGGTCCATCCACTGCAGCATCCGGTGCACTGGACAGTGGCTAATCAGATGCCTGTGCGAAGTTTACAAGCAGGGCCTGAGCTTTAACAGCATTCACCTCTCCTGAAGTTTCCAGAAACTGGCATTTAGGAAGCATTACTGCCTCCAGGTGTAGGTGCACAGCATAGCTGTCATGGTTAGTATATTTGATAGCCTTATGCTCACCTAGGGAAAGAGAAGTGTGTAGCAAGAAAAGAAAGGGTTTGGCAGTGGTGAGAAATGATATGCTGAGCATCTTTTCCCACCAGGGATTATGGGGCCCAATATTGCCAGTGGGCTGCAATGCTCAGAGAATATTTTTCATCAGAAGAGGAGTCCATCAGACATGTTACTGGACCTTGGGAATCTTTTCCTGCTGGGGATAATGGGTCTTGTAGACAAGCATCTTCATATTTCGTAAGAAAAAATATTATCAGATATTGTCAGGCTTCGGGGAATCAGATCCCTCCCCTGGTGGCAGCAAAGAAGCAGATAAAAAGAAGAATAAAAAAAATTCCTTCCAGTAGCACCTTAAAGACCAACTAAGTTAGTTCTTGGTATGAGCTTTCGTGTGCATGCACACTTCTTCAGATACACACTGAAGAAGCTGGGATCTGAAGAAGTGTATACACTGTGTATACACTGAGAAAACCTGTGTGCTAAATGCATTACTTTAAGTCCTAAGCACAACTATAAAATGTGTATACACTGTATCTGAAGAAGTGTGCATGCACACGAAAGCTCATACCAAGAACTAACTTAGTTGGTCTTTAAGGTGCTACTGGAAGGAATTTTTTTTATTTTGACTATGGCAGACCAACACGGCTACCTATCTACTATAAAAAGAAGAGTTATTACCAATTCAGTAATCACAGCGAGAGACAAAGGAATGCGGTCTCTCTCTAGAAATTGTGTTGCTTCAAGTAAAGTCTCTACTATTCTACGTCACCCCTACGTCGGCTAATCTGAGCTTTCGGTTCTACCACCCTCAATGCCAGCCAAGTCTTGGGGGAAGAGGGGTCAGGAATGCTTTCCAAAGACACTGAGTCTGTCAGCTGTCTCTTCCCCGGTGTTTCTCCTTCCTGCTGTTCCTCTTCCAATATTTCCCAGCTTTCCCCCTCTGCATCCTCTGAACTATGACCTTCTGCAAACCACTGTTCTAAATCTATGCTCTCCTGTCCCCGGAAAGGTTCGGGAGAAGGGGGCAGCCCCCACCATTCTTCCTCAGTCCAGCCCCTGACAGATATGGGATTATGTGTCCTACTTTACAATGGACAGTTTTTAAAGGCCTACTAGTGGACTGACCTTTATTTGAAGGGCGATAGTCCTATAGCTGAAAAGGTCATATATTTCAAAGTGTTTGCAGTGGGCGTCCCATGTAGGTCTGTTTGTTCTCCCAACCGGGCATTAGCATAGAAAAGAAATCCTACCATACCCCTTCCACCCTGGACAGCATGAGGGGCAGGGCTGTGAATGCAGAGGCAGGCTGATGCTCTGGCAGGGTCAATATTGAAACCATAAGCATTTGATCCACTGGTAGATTCATAACATACAAAGCTGATTTTAGTTCTCATTGATTATAACCATTTTATTGCATCCATGAATGAGACCAGCTAACTTACAGTATTTGTCTTATTTATAGTTTATTAAGCAACAACAAGTAAATAACGACAACTTGAACATAAAAAGTGCGTGAAGCACATTAATCAAACTTGGTTCTTGTAAAATTGTGAAGAGGGACAGTAGGATAATTTGAACACTAATATGCATCCTAGCTGTTATTTAGAATCTGTTCCCTTTGGGAAAGAAATATGGTAGTACAGAGTATATTGTTATTAAAATTTGGCCTGGCTTTACATGAAAGGATGGGTTAATAAGTTACAAATCTGGGAAGATGCTTCCGCTGACATTTCCATTTATCTCTCAAAGGCAAAAAGTAAGACAAATTGGATGGCTCATACTTGCTTTTTCTGCATCCATTTGGACTAGCGTGTCAAGATGCTTGCTACTCAGGGGTTTAAAATTGATGTTCATTTTTTTTCACCTGATGTTCCAAATGGATGCAGAGAAAATGGGAATTAAATGATTGCTCATATTTTTAAACCATCATCCTATAATTTCAGCTGTTCTCAAAAAGAGGATATAAATCTCAGTCTAAAGCTAAAATTTAACAGTCGAGTGCATGGGAGTGGGGAGCAGGCATCATAAAATGACTTGCATTTAGTATGATTTGAGGGGGTTTTTTAATTAAAAAGGGGTATTAATTACAAAATTCATAGTAGCATTGTGTATCTACCTACAAACTCTGTTTCAAATCTCACCTCTCTGGGTATTATTAATTTGATGGATAATTCTCTTTCCATTTGTTTATGTAGAATTCTTATATCTCACTTTATAGCCCCAAGAGGTTCTCAAGGCCGCTTATAAAAAGTGATCACTATTAAAATAACACTAGTATTATTATTATGATGTATTATTTAATAAATTTCTATATCACCCTTCATCTGAGGATCACAGGGCAGTTTACAATATAAATATACATAACACAGTAACTAACAAAAACAACACCCCCAGACACACAGTTTAAAAGACCATAGATAGTTTAATTAGCCAAAGGCCTGGGGGAAAAGGAATATAATATCAGACAGAAACCAGGCAGCAAATGCCACCATCCATGTAACTTCTCCAGCCCACAGCCTCAGCTAAATGTGATTTATCAATGGCGCGGCAGCAGCGGGAGGCCCCATTAGCTAAAGTGGTGCTTCAGGTTAAGAACAGTTTCAGGTTAAGTACGGACCTCCGGAATGAATTAAGTACTTAACTCGAGGTACCACTGTATTGTTGAGAAACATGCAATTTTATGTTGGTTTCTATTATCAGATTACTCATGGATCTGGAAAATCTGGATTGATTGTGGGAAAAGTACAGACCACCACTTGGTTGAGGAGGTAGTTTTCTGGATTCCAGCATAAAAACTGAGAGAATGAGCTTTGAATCCACATATAAACCAGATTTCTTCAGGTAGCATTTTTGCCTAATAGGTAACAATAACTTGCCACCAAATTATTTGACTTTTAGGGTGAAACCCAATGCCATCAGGACAGATTTCTGCTCACACAATAAGAGTTCTTCTTCTGCTCCTCCTCATCCTCCTCAGGAACTTTAAGTAAGCCACAACCCACATCTCCCCTGGGATCTCTAGTGATACATGTCTGTGCAGACTTTCCAAGTGTCCCTATTTTCCAGGAATGTCCCTGATTTAGAGAAGACACCCCAATTTCTTATTTGATCCCGGAATGTCCCACATTTTCTTCGGATGTCCCTATTTTCATTGGAGAAATGTTGGCATGTATGGAGTTATCTGACCCCCGAGCTATCTGAAAGCAATCCTGTATAGGGAATTTTTTTTAATGTTTAATGTTTTATTGTGTTTTTCTATATGTTGGAAGCTGCCCAGAGTGGCTGGGGCAACCCAGTAAGATGTATGGGGTATAAATAGTAAAATTATCATTATGGAATGGGATGTCCCTGGTTTCATTGGAGAAATGCTGGAGGGTATGAAACTCATCCTTAGCAGTTTTACTTTTAAGCATTCAGAGTTCTTGTTGTTATGCTCTGAATTTTGAACGCTGAACACCCACCTCCCCACCCACTTGCTGGCTGTGTTCCAGAAAGCACAAACAGAGTCAAATTAAAAATAGCTGTAGCACCAATATGCAACCCAATCTACTGACAGAATAGCCGCCTGCAGATGTGTCTTGTATCAGTGTCCCGACATGCAAGCGCCAAAGCACCTCTCCACAGGTAAGAAATGAGAAATTTTCAGGGCTGTTGAACACCGCACATTTTCACAGTGGATCAAGACAAAACTATTTAGTCCAGGTGCTCCTGTAATTATGTTACATTGGAAAGCTCAATATTGTTCAATGGGCCTCAAACTCTCATGTCTGAGGTACAGAGACAATGGAGCTATCACTAGAATATTGTGTTGCAGTCATGGAATAAAATACAGGTCAAACGTAGGTATTTATACTTTTTCTTCTTACTATGTTCCTTAGGAAGATCTAGATGCCAAGGTTTGTACTGAGATGTCTCAGTTCCAAAGGAAGATATTGCAAATAACTAAAAGTTAACGATTCACATAGATTATATTGCTATTGTGTGCTATTAGACTTTTAGACAACAAAAAAGCCAGTAACATTATCTGTACATACCGGTAACTATTATTAGAATCATCCTCTGTATGACTCAAAGGGATGCTTGAGAAATTTATTGTTGCAGATTCTGATATGATCTGGTACCCAGTCCAAACTTTCCAGAGTAATGTGCATATCAGAAATTAAGCTACCCATTAGTACTAGAGAAGCTGTTTATTACAATGCATCACTGTTTTAAATTTTAAAAATAGAAGTGTTTGGTTAATGTGAATATATAACAACAAAATCTCGAGTTAATATCCCCTAGATGTGCTCAACAAGAAACCAGCCAAATTCTGTATCAGTTCTGTATTGCAGTAGCTATCACCTTTATTTGTTCTGCTTTACACTTCCTTTAACAGCCTATAAAATGTGCATAACAACAAAATAAAAGTCCACACATTTTATTCTTTGAAGACCATTAATGGTTTAACAACTTCCCATATATATATATATATATATATATATATATGCTTTCGTAGATTTTCACGGGTACAGGAATGCAGGTTTTGGTGTCCTCGGGTGTCTTCCCGTGTAAAAGTTGGGGTGTCTAGGCGACGTTAGACACCCCAACTTTTACACGGGAAGACACCCGAGGACACCAAAACCTGCATATATATATATATATATATATATATATATATATATATATATATATATATATTCTTTGCAAGTGTTTGCCTTAGATTTCCTTTACTTGCCCATTTAGTTAGCACTAACCTCGGTGGTAACTAAAAATAAAAATAACTGCAAGTTATTTCACATGTTTGATTGTATTTTGTGCAGGGGTAATTGACTTATGAATTGGTGTGGAATTCAACTGAATCAGAAACCAACTGTCAGTTAGGCAATTGGATTTTTGAAAGGCTATGTGTAACATTTAAAACAATGGGAGGTTTCTCTATATTCCCCACCCCACCCCTGCTGAAAGCTTCCACATGAAACTACTCTAGGGATGGCTTTACAACTGAAACTGAAACCATCCATAGGATAATGTCAAAAACCTGAGGCACTACTTCTTGGCTAAAGTTGTTGCTGTGTGAGTGACAACTTTACAAATTGGCCTCTGAATTGTCTAGACACCTTGAACTTAATCATGGGTTCATAAAAAAGAAGCAAGAAAGAATATGAGTTAACTGCTTTGGAAAACAGTGGATTGTGATGCTGTGAGCTGCTGCATCCACTTCCAACTTACTTTGTTCCTTGATTCAGAAACTGACCTTCGGGCAAATGTAGGTAAACAAAGAGAAAAGGAAGTCTAGTTAAGGGTGCAGTCAGAGCATCTTTTCTCACCAGGGAATGGGACAAGGATTACAAAACCTAGAGTTCCCCCCAAGACACTGACATGACAAGCATCGTTTTCATCCAGGAGAAGACCCTCTGAGACAAAGATTCTCTACTAGGTTCCTGGGAATCCATGTCATCAGCGTTTGTCCTGCCACAAGGTACATTTCTGAGCTTTGAGGAATGGGGAGGTGGCAGGAGCAGAAGTGGCCTACAGATAACATACAAGAACACGATGATACATTACATCAGTGTCCTCTGTCAGCCACAAAAGAGCCTTCTCTTCCCAGTGCTAATGGGTGCATTGCTGGTGGCAGTGCTTTAGCTGTGCGTCTTCCCTCTGCAAGTATCATGGGTAATGTCACATGATCCACAGCCTCATTGGGATCATACATGAATTGGTTGGCTCAGACAGAGGCGGAGTATGAAGGAGAAGGGGTGTGCATTGTGGGAACTGGGGTTGACTTCAGTTATTATGGAAGGGGGAGTAAGATCACCAGTTCTCCTCCCTGCCTCTTCTATAGAGTGTAGAGCCTCACTGAGGTTTGGGAAGGACCTTGACCAGCTGCTGGGAAGGACGAGTAGGAGGCAGCAGGGGAGGGCACAGCCTTGTCACTGATGGCCAGGCACCACCTTTGTAGACTGGTACAGACCCACATGACCAAATAAAAATGCAACAAAGTGAGAGAGTCTCACTAATAAGTTTACCGTGCCACCCCTTTAAAACTTTAACTGGAAGGGCATGGAAATTGTTGGGACATTTCTGTCCAGTTCTGAACTTCTTGCTTGGTTCCTGAATTCTTGACCTCTAATGCTAAGCCTGCTGCTGAGCCTTTCTTTAGCCATGGCTAAAGAAAGAGCTTTCTCTTACTCATAAATAACAGCCTATGTTGTTATTCTTTAGGTAAGAGGCATGATAGGTAGCCAGATTACAAACTGCTAGGATGTGTTAATTAGGTTGAAGACCAGGAAGAAAGAGAGGGGCATTTTATTTTATATGAAGATTTCTAAACTACTTCACAACAAAAGGTTGACAATGAAGTATGATGAAATATAAAGTACAAAAGGTTAGAAACCCAGTTAGATCAAGACAATAAAACTTGTGCATACAGTGCATACAATTATTACATAAAATGGCCGGGTAACACTTCAAGGAAAGTGTAATCATCCTTACCTAAAAATGTCTTTAATGGACATCTAACTATGAAAATATTAGGGTCTTTGTGGATGTAAGTTGCTAACTAATTCTATAGGACTGGACCTGCAACACTAAAAGCCCACAAGAGAACATCTTTTTGATGTAATATACATACCGGTATGTAACAACAAATATCAACTACACTTTATGCCTTGTTTGCTTATGTTTTTGCTTTGCACATTTTTCCAGAGGAACACGGAGATTTCTTGAATCAAGAGACTAGAGACAATTAATATGATTGGAACAATGAGTTTCTTGGACTAAATCACAGTACACCCAGGCATTTTGGTGCTGTTGCTTTGGCTTTTTTAGTTGCCAATTTTATTGTTGGCTTCTTTTACTGTGAACCAATTTTGATGAAGCCGGTGGTATATATGTATGAACAGGGATGCACAGCATATTGACATCCGGGGCCATCAGTTTCTATACGGAGCACCCATATGTATAGCTGATGGGTAGCTAATCAAGCAGAGATGTTTTGGATGTTTTGGACTGCAACTCCCACCAGCTCCAGCCAGCATGGTCAATGATAGAGAATGATGGGACTTGTAGTCCTGCCCAACAAATCTAGACAGTGCCATATTGGCTACCTCTGCTTGATCAACTGGATCAGGGACCATGTTTTTATGGCAAAGCTAGCCCTCAAGTGGCACATAAAACACTCATTAATCAGGATTAGAAGCATAACATAATTACATGGCTCCAATTTTTTAAATAAAAAAAAATGCTATGAAACTCTCTACTTCAAAAAAAAAAAAAGATTTAAAATACTTTATTAATGGTTTTATACCAAGCACTGTTAAGGGGGAAATATATTTGATTTTCTTAAGTGTGATATAATGTTATATAATTAGCTTCCAATCACAGACAAGGCCCTATTCATCTGGATTAGATGGCATTAGCATAATAGAATTGCTTCTTAAGAAAAAGAAAATGCTGCAAAACACTCAAGGGAGCCTAAATACACCACACAGATATTAATGTAAAATTATAATTAAATTGAAACTATCATAAATTTGCCGTACTATCACCATAACATTTCATTAGCCAACATATATTCATTGTAGTGCATGAGCTCAACAAGTTTACACATCACCCGCTACAACAATGCCTTGTTTTTCCTGTAACTTCAAAATTATCTTAGAGATGGAATATAGGGCAAAAAGTTGTGTATTATCTCCTTCGGTATCATCACTCTTCTTACCCAGACTGATGCAGTATGACATACAGTGGGACCACAACCTACGCAAACTCCACCTATGTGATCACAGCTTAAGTACCGGTAACTTCTAGGAGATAACCATTGGTCCAATTAATGTACTTTTCAGGGTGTCCTACCCTCTATCTATCTACCTACCTAGATATCCTAGAAGTTACCGGTACTTAAGGTTTTGTTTAAATTGAGCACCATTGCTTTCCTGTCTATTTCCTCCTGAGTTGTTCTTTTATTTTCTTACATAAAGAACTGTAAGAACTTGTTCCCACCAGAGGGGATGCGTCTTCATAACATTTTTAATACAATCAAGATTACCGCAGCATAGTCTCTAATTACGCTAATACTAGCCCTCAGAAGACCTAGTAAATTTACAAAGCAAGCAAGCAAGCAAAAAGGAACTATGGACCACGATTATAACAGCAGGAATGACAGTTACACAAATGAAACCTTACAAGGTTGGCTCCAGAATGCTGGACTTGAACACTGCTGTCATTTCAAACTTCCAAGAGTGTATTGTTTGGCTTCTACTGACCATTATCACCTTGTGTCTATTTAAATATTGTCTGCATGGGAAATATAAAAATAGTCCACAGAGATCTTTGTGATACTTCACTTTGCAGCTACTCCCATAGCAGTAGCTTGCCATTGGAAGACCACAGAAGAGGCTGGCTGCATCTATTTTGGGAAATGGCTCTGTTGCAATGTTTAACACAATAGGGTCACTGTGTAGCACGAGTACTTTGAGACAGTTTGGATGCCCTCCCCATGATATGAAAATTGGAATAGACAGATGATACGACATCAACTCTTCCATGTTTAATTTTGTGAGGGTGTGATACAAAATGGAAGCTAAAGTTATGGTTGCTTGAGGATACAAGTAAACACTTCAGCAAGTTTTAACTGTAACTCTTTATTGTGCTTGTACAAAAATAAGATTGTACGGTGGTACCTCGGGTTAAGTACTTAATTCGTTCCGGAGGTCCGTACTTAACCTGAAACTGTTCTTAACCTGAAGCACCACTTTAGCTAATGGGGCCTCCTGCTGCTGCCACGCTGCCGGAGCACAATTTCTGTTCTCATCCTGAAGCAAAGTTCTTTGAAGCATTATTTCTGGGTTAGCGGAGTCTGTAACCTGAAGCGTATGTAACCCGAGGTACCACTGTACTCTACACAGAATTCTACTATTTGTTGTATTTTGGATATATATTTTTTAAAAAAACAGTTAAAAAACAGTTCCCTCTAGCAAGCTGGATACTAGAGGCAGGATATAGTTGTCTGGAAACTGATGTATGTCAACTACTTTCAGTCAGGTCTGACTATAGTTTGCTTTTAATTCAGTGGATCACTTGTTATTTTATGATCAAGCATGATAGAAACATTCTTTCACATACCATATTTTTCGCCCCATAGGACGCACCGCCGTAAAGGACGCACCTAGTTTTTTGGGGGGGGAATAAAGGAAAAAAAATATTTCCCCCCTCCAGGCACGGGGCTGGCGCGGGGGAAGCCTGAGCTTCCCCCGACCCCAGCCCCCAGAACAGCCTGCTATCTGCAAGCCTAGGGAGCCGCGCCAGTCTCCCCAGGCTTGCGGACAGCTGTGCGAAGCCCGGGGGCGCTCTTCAGTGCGCCCGAGGCTTTGGAATGCAGGCAGCTCTGCGCAACCCTCCGGAGCCCGGCGCGGCTTGGCGCCGGGCTCTGGAGGGTTGCGCAGAGCTTCCTGAAGCCTGGAGAGCGAGAGGGGTCAGTGGGCACCGACCCCTCTCGCTCTCCAGGCTTCAGCGAAAGCCTGTATTCGCCCCATAGGACGCGCACACATTTCCCCTTCATTTTTGGAGGGGAAAAATTGCATCCTATAGGGCGAAAAATACGGTAAATACATTTACGTGAAGAATTTTGAGAATGGTAGGGGATTGTATTGGAAAAGGACAGGCTTGCAAGAGATGTAAAATGGACTGTAATGTGGAATTCAATTCCTCTATTTAATTATCCTATATTTTTAATAGAAGACATAGCAACAGAGTTCACACACCTGACTTTACTGCACAGATGAATGAGCCCAGCTAAAATGTCATTCAACTCTGGTTAAGACACATGACATTGATAGATGAAACCGAAAATTGCCAATTCAAGTTGACCCTTTCTTGATAAAACATGGCTGCTTTGAGCACAAGTGAGATAACTACCTAAATTAGTCATCATTAGAGTCCAGCAAACTCTGGGAAGCTTGACTTTCGGCTTTGGCACAAACCTGAACTATTTTTATTTGCTCTTCAAAAATAAAGGGGAGAGGGTGCTTAAGCAATACAAGTTATAGCTCTTCTATAGATTTATTCCACAAGAAATTTGAGATTTCTTTCTGAAAACTCCTTGGTGTAGTAATCCTATATGGAAATCAACCCCACTTAATTCAGTGAAATTTACTCCAGATAATTTAGGTAATTTACTCCAGGTAATGTATTTAGAATTGTAGCCTAAAATACAATTTTTAAAAACACATTTTCCACTTCTCTTTTCTTTCAGTGGTGAGCATTGTATAAGGGACTGCTCACTTCATTTCTGTATAAGCCAATGAAGCTTCTGCAGTATTTTGAGAGCTCTTGATGAGGACCAATAAACATCATTGACTTAGCAGATGATGAATGACTCATAACAAAAGGAACTGGTTTCAGACTGTGCATGACAAATTTCTCTCTCTGGGAGACTCAAATCTAGTCTCGCTAGTTTTAATAGGATTTATCACTGTGCAGACATTACTTTTAGCCATTTTCTGTGCTCATCGGCTATTTACCATTATGGTTTGCTAATACTATTTAGAAAACTATTTGGCTACTACTATTGATCATTTATATGGTACATTTTCTATCTGCATTGCAGTGCTTTCCACTCCTCATTGTGTCTGCCCCTCCAGAATAATAAGTGTGATGTAGGTTACTATCATTCCTACATTACAGGCAGTGAACAGAATGTGAGTGATGCTTAGCTTGTATGAATTGATTGCATAGGCAAAGTTCAGTATAATTACATTTACAAAAAGCAAAAAGAAATCCTACACAAAATACTAAAATTAGTGCTGAGTCAGAAATGTCCCGGGCCCCATTCTTAGGTCATGAAAAAGAGAATTATGGCTTCAGGGAAAGGGGGAAATTGCAATATTAGGGGTGACTGGGTTTGGGAGCTTCTGCTGCAAAGTGGTAAAGGCTTGTTTCTTCACCTTTTCCTTTTTATACATCTTTCAGGTAGTTTTCCCACTGTAACATGTAGTAGCAGCACTCTCACTTGCTGGATCATTTGCAGGGAAACCAAAATGCTTGTTTACAAAGCTCTTGTACTACCAACTTTATTGTACGCTTGTGAAATATGGACCACTTATAAACACCATCTCCAACTCCTCAAAAGATTCCATCAATGCTGTCTCCGGAAAATTTTACACATCACTTGGGAAGACAGGCAAACTTCCAGGGTACTGGAAGAAGTAAAGATCACCAGTGTTGAAGCAATGATTCTTCAACATCAACTTTGTGGGACTCGTCATGCTGTTTGGATGCCTGATTATCATCTTCCAAAGCAACTACTCTATTCCCAACTCAAGAATGGAAAGCGATATACCGGTGGACAACAAAGAAGTTTAAAGCCCCTCTCAAGGCAAATCTAAAAAAAAAATGTAACGTAAGTACTGATAACTGGGAAACGCTAGCCTGTGAGCACTCCAACTGGAGAACAGACTTTACCAAAGGTTTTCATGGACTTTGAAGAAGCACAAACTCAGGGACAAAAAGAGAAATGCGCTAAGAGTAAGGCATGTTTGGCAAAGCCTCACCGTGATCAACTCCCACCTGGAAACCTATGTCCCCACTGTGGAAGGATGTGTGGATCCAGAATTGGCCTCCACAATCACTTATCATAGAATCATAGAATCATAGAGTTGGAAGAGACCACAAGAGCCATCGAGTACAACCCCCTGCCAAGCAGGAAAACTCTCTGTTATGAACTCTCTGTTAAGCCCATTAATGGAAGACACAATCTTACTCAGCTACGAGTGATCACCATAGAAGAAAGAAGCCCTGATAGTCCACACGATGACTCTTCTGAAAGGGCTTCCCCCCAAGAATCCTGAGAGCTGTAGTTTGTTAAGGATGCTGAGAGTTGTCAGGTGACCCCTATTCCCCTCCCAGAGCTACAATTTTCATAGTAGTTTAAAAATCATCATCACCATCATCATCATAATTCTCAGTCTCTCTTCACAGATAACTGTGGGTCTCATAACAAGTCTCAGCACCCTTAACCAGCAGGAATCTTGGGAGAAAGCCATGTCTGTTTAAAGTATTATGATACTGCTTTAAATGTATAGTGCAGACAAGCTCAATTTTTACCTCCATGACAGAATATAACACGGGCTGTAAAAACCATGCCTTCACATATGCTAATATTTCTTATCTCCTTGTTTTTGCTATGAAATCTATCAGTGCTTGTACTTTCTGATGGATCACAGATAAGGGATGGGTGGAGGAGGTAGGCGTGTCGCTCTACCTCCTGACTTGTCAGGCTCTGCACCTTGACCTTTGACCTACCAGAATCCATTGGCAGGATGGGTGAGACATGCATAGAGCAATCCTTCTTTTTGAAAGCACCAGGTTCATAGGTGAGCAAGTCCCAAAAGCTAGGAGGAAAACAAAAGTGCTTAAATAAAGCAGCTTGGAAAGTCAGAAATGGCAACCTTCCATTTCATTCAGTATCAAAAATTTAAATAAATTGTGCCTATAGAAATCCTTTACACAATTTTTGTGACAGACTAAAAAGAAGAAGTTAACAGCTGTTATGGCTATAAAATCTTCCTTTATTATTGGTATACTAATCCCAGGAAGACAAATAAGGCTCAGCACATGCCAGGGATGCAGGCCTTCCAATCATAAACAAAAGATACATGGCATCAGTAAGGAAACCTATTGGCTGTGTCAATAATCTTTTATTTAGCAACACATGTTGGTAATGTAAACAGCATGGCACTAGATCCCTTTGGTAAGTTTAAATGCTTGGATGTGCAAAGCAAACAATAAAAGTAAATCTTGTCATGTTTGGTTTCATGGCCCTATAAATATGCAATCAGATGTCGGCACAACAGCTTGTAAGTTAACAATATCAAGTTCCCATTTCCAATAAAATGTGGGAAGCATAATGTGTGATTATTTGCTACTTACATTTCTCCGATCTGATTCTATCTGCTGGAGATCTGCTACAAATAAGGAAACAGGCAGAAATACAAAATCAGCTTTTAAAAACAAAACAAAACTTCAGTTTGTAACTAGGGCATGAAGGTGATAACTTTATCCTGAAGTTTCTTCCTTGCATCTGGAAGAGATGGAAGCTCTTCAAATGTTATTTTAACCAGGTCAAAGCAACATATGGAGGATGTGAGTGTCCACTCCTGTCTCCAATGCTCACATCCTCACTTCCCCCAGCCCGACCTTCCCAGCTTATAGGGAAGGTCTTAAGTAGCTCTGAAGGGGAATTCCTTGTGCATTCAGGTGAACCTGCTTAGTAGTGTCTAGGTGATCAGAAACCCTGATTGCATGTGGTTCTTGGTCACAGGGAAGGTTCTAGGTTCATTTAGGCAAAGAATCATCTTTCAGACCATTCAATTCAGGAATGAGAGGGCTGAAGCTTGCAGGGATGGGGAGGAATAGAGCAATAGTGCACATTGTACACCTCATCACTTCTGTGAGTTCCTTTCTTTCAAATGAAATGTGGGTGGGATTATAATGTGGATTTGTAGCTGGTTGATGACTCTCCATCAGCAAGAGCAGGGTGTCACAGGTTTTTGTCCTAGGGCAGGTGTTGTTCAACATCTTTATAAATGATGTCAGTGAAGGTCATCAAGTGTGCGGATGACATCAAAATGGGTAGGATAGCTAATACTTTAGAAGATTTTTAAAAAGATTTAAAATCGCCTTGATATTATGGGGAATTGACCAAAGCTAACAATATGATTTTCAACAAAGATAAATGCAATAGTCTACATTTAGGCAAGAAGATGGCTAATACAGCCATCTTGGCTGCTGACAGAGGCTCTGTACCATTCACAAGATCATCAGGTATAGCAATTCCTATCATTTCTATCTATGCTGGCGAAATCTGATACAAGTAGGAAATGTGGATTTTCTTCCAGATGTTAAAAGGGATGTGACCTGTGACAAAAATGTAGAAGTCCCGCAAACGTTGACTGTTAAGGGTAAAAAAATTGCTTCAACCCAATGAACTTTGTTGATAATTTATAATTACATTGCCACACATCTCCTATGCAAAGACAAGTGATAGAAAAATAGGAAGTTCAGAGCTATCAAAAGTGGATGATCCATGACAGTCTAAGTCACAATGAAAACAAAGATAAATTATCTGAAAGAACACAAAATACTGGTAGTTAGCTGATTTGCGTCCAGGGAAACTGAATGACAAAATACTCCTCCCAAGGGTTTTAAAACCAATTAAACGTTTGTGCATGCCCTGGAGAATGAAACGATGAGTGGAAGAGAATAAAGAAGGTGACTTAAAAAAAAACAAAAACCCCAACATCTCTCAAAGATGTGGTGTGGATTAGAAGACTGGAGGGCTTTAAGTTTACTGCAGTACAAAGTTTTTCTTGCTTTGTGTAGACTTTGCTCCATTTTGATCATTTTGATCACTTTGTTCCTCTGTTTGTTTCCCATTCCTTTTGGTTTTAGCAATGATTACCCCATAGCTACAATGGTTCCCATATTTCTCTCTCTCACTTGAAGAAGAGAATTAAAATTTCACCTCAAGCATTCATGGTTCCAGAGAATTACTTTCTGTGCAAGAAAACAACAAAGAAAAGACTTTTTTTTTTTTTTACTGAAGACAAGCTTTTATATTTACAGAAATTAAAGTTGCCTTTAGACAATTTGGCATGGAGAGATGGAAGAGGATATGCTAAGCTCATTACCAAAGAAGAAAGCTTCATTAAAATGAATTGTAGCAGCTCAGAAATACATATTTGTTTAACACAATATAACTTGGTTCTTTCAAAAAGTATTATAGAAATACTGCATTATAGAGGCACAGCCCTGCTCTATTCTCCGTGCACTACCCCTACACATGAAGAGGACTCATTACTAGTGCCTTGCAGATGGCAAATATGGGTTCGTCACTAATCACTCTGGAAGGAGGGAGAAAGATCAAGTCTTCTGGAGCCTGGATAACAGAAGTGAAATATTGTTCTATGCGAGGATATGGAAACATCTGTCCTTCATCAAGGAAGAGAAGCTCTTCATGCATTATAACATCCCTTTAAAAAGCACACTCATCTTACCAAGATATAAACCCATATATTTTTATCCCTGAGATTAATTTAAAATGTATCTATAGAGACATCATTTCTTAAAACTTACATTGCTGAAGATACTAAATGTAATTCCTTCCTGTTTAAAAATAATAACCTTATTTGACTCCATGGATGTAATTTCTTATTAAAGTCTGCTGAAAATTCACCATATAAAATTATGAGGAGTTTTCTTTTAAGGACATATGTTCCATTCATCTTAGAAAGGAAAAAATGACTCAGGAGATGAAAGGGGTATCTCTTCTTTATTTCTTTTAGAAAGTACCATATTTTCAAATAGGACAGCTAGGCATACGCTAACTTTAAAATGGTTTGAGGCTCTCCATGGACATCTAGCTAGTTTCTGTGAGAACAGGACGCTGGACTAGATGGGCCATTAGTCTGATCCAGCAGGGGCTGTTCTTATGCTCTTATGTGCCTTGTCTTCTCCTTACTCCTAGGTATACAGCATGAGGACAATGCAGCAGAAGAAATTCAAGGGTTCAGAATCCTATTAGCCTGACCAAACAATACATTCTTTGACCATCCAGTGACCGAGCACTATGAAAGGTAAAGGTACCCCTGCCCGTACAGGCCAGTCGTGTCCAACTCTAGGGTTGTGCGCCCATCTCACTCTAGAGGCCGGGGGCCAGCGCTGTCCGGAGACACTTCCGGGTCACATGGCCAGCGTGACGAAGCTGCTCTGGTGAGCCAGCACCAGCGCAGCACACGGAAACACCAACCGAGCACTATACTGACAACTCAACAGCAGCTACCCTTTGGGAGGGATCAGCAATACAGAATAACCATAGTTTCACTTGAATATCATGGCTAGATTTTCTTCAGCTCACTTAGTGATGGCTAGGATTATTTATTATGGCTAGGATTATTTATTTTTGCTTTTTTTGTTGTTCAACCATTTAGAGACCACTTTATCCTTTGTCTCTAAGCAGTGTACCAGTGTGATTAAAATGATACAATAAAAGTAAAAATAAAATAGAACTAACCAGAAAATCAGAAAACTTCCTTTATTTATTTCAACAGAAAATGTCATTTTAAAAATTAGTGATGTCACTATGGCTGCATTCCCTGTCATCTGGGAAGATTTACTGGATCCATTCAGAGGCAGTGTTAGAAGAACATAAACAACATTCTGAACTGTATGGGTCCTAGACCAGACAGTTCTCTATGAGATGAGAAACACACACAAACACACACACACACACACACAGAGAGAGAACTTGTGCAGTAAAACTAGGGCTTGTAGTTTCAGAGAAGAGCAAATCTCTTCATGGGACATGAGCTGCATTCAGGCAGCACTTTATTCAGACTTCCTTACCTATTCAATTCCACATTTCATGTGGAATAAAAGCTACCTCTGGAAATTAAGTCAAATCTAGCAGACGTTTTGCACTTATTTTTGTATTGTTTCAAAAAATAAAAAATAAAAAAATCCATTTGCATCCCTGTTAACTTAGAAAATCATGGCAGCTTTGCATTGTAATTTTCCCGCAGTTTTCATGATCATGCCACAGCCGCTGATGTGATGAAATTTGGGGTGGTATCCTGGCAAACAGTTCTTTCCTGCTGTTTAAAATTTAGCATGACATGGCAGTACATTGATCAAAAAACCATAAATGCATAATACAATGGTACTGCAGCGTAAAAGGAATATTCAGTTTTATGCACGCATGTTCTCTCTTGTGCAGACATGAGTCATGTGTGCCAGAAGCCCTCTTCAGAAGGTTTCCCCAGGATTCTACAATGCACAGGGAGGCTCCATGAGTCTAAGATCTTTCCCACTTCAAACAATAACCCTCTAATTTGTGCAAGATAAAAAGAACTTCTGCCCCCTTTCCATGTTTAGTGTTTAGCACAACTTCAGGATAGCAAAGAGCTGCAAGGTGTCAGATTATCAGCCATTCAGTATTTCTGTTGGTGCCATATGTTCATTTCCAAAATGCTTAGTTAAAAAGAATCATCCTACCTCAGTGATTGCTTTGTTTGTTTGCTGTCGTTTTTGCATATATACACACTTGTGTGCCCTCAAAGACCGTTGCATGCACCTTTCTGTTTCCCTTCTTTAAATCTAGAGTCTAAACAGGCTCCAGTGCATTAAGTGAATTCATGACTGCTGTGAGAGAACCTCATAAAAACGTCCCTTCTTTCACGCCATGAGCACCTTTAGGAAACTGATGTCTAATTGCCTTTTTCTAGAAGTCATAAGGCCTGCAAGTGCCAGGCATTTCTGAAAAATCAAACCCTAATTTGCTATTCAATCATTCCTACCAATCTTACCACTTGCCCAAGCAACTTCGAACACTTTCCTCCCTCATACATTTCATATTCCAGTTTATTTCTTTGAAGTTGAATTTCTTGGGCATTCCCCGACAGTGTTTCTAATCTCTCACAGTCTCTTTGAAGTATTTCTCTTCTGGCTAGGTTTTGCTCCTCCATCCAATTTAATATCTTTTTGCAATTTTCTTTATTAGGGCGAACCAGACATTCAGAAGCTCCAGCTCTACAATGAGGTGTGCAAGGTTAGATTATGAGGCTCTGTCAGTAAACACGTTGATGCAACTAAAATATAGTCTTATAGACACCGAGTATTAACAAAGACATAACGTGTTGCTGTCACCAGCAATCTATCACAATTTTACGCCATCTTCTTTGATTCCCTGATTTTGCCATTTGTTTTAATGAGAACTTAAGCTCAACAATCGTAATTATTTTTAGGAACATTAATTGCAGATATAGATAAAGTCTGAACAGTAATGAGGTAATCTACACTTGTTTGCTGATGGGTAGGAAAGCAATGAAAACTAATGGGCCACAAGGCTAATGGACACAAATCAAAGAAGCTGCTGTATATGCAGGAAGAGACCTGCACTCATGGAAAAAGTGCCCGATTATGGAAATTACCAAGAGTGATGCTCCCACATAGACATAAAGCAAAGCATTTGGGAAAATAGGAAATCATTATCAGTTACTCCGTTAGCAAACTCAGATGGTTAAGACCCTTATCAGTTTGGAAGCAAAATGGGGTTTCTCAATACTTGAGGGGCTCTTAAGAAAAGTCATCATAGATTTATACAGCAATCCTCTATATATGCATTTTAGTTCAATTATGATTATATTTATATTATTTACCGTATAACTCACCTTTTTCCCCTGACACGGTCTCAAGGTGCCTTATAGCTCAAATAGAAACAGCTAAAACATAGGAGGGAAAGCAGTATTTTTTTTAAAAAAATCAATTAATCATTAATATTATATATATATATATATATATATATATATATATATATATATATATTCTATTGAAACATATAGGATATAGATCATTACAATACATTACAATAAAAGCATCATAGCACCAGCCCTTAAAAACAAAACGGTTCCCAAAAGCCTTTAGGAACAGGAAAGTTTCTACCTGCTGGTAGAAATACAACAAGGAGGAAGCCAGCCTAATTTGTCTAGGAAGGGTTTTCTAAGACTGGAAGGAGCCACTGAGAAGGCCCAGTTGAGTTCAATAGGCCTCACACCCAGGTAAATGGGTGCAGCGTTACTATTTAAGGGAGTAAGTTTCATTGAACCCAGTGAGACTTACGCAGTAGAGACAGACAGTTTTACATTTTAAGGCTGCAATTTACTTTAAAAACAAACAAACAAACAAACAAACAAACAAACAAACAAACCCATTTATTCAAAAGTTACAATACAGTTACAACACAATATATTTTCAATCAATATATCCCCTCCACAGACACTTCTGTGATGATGGTGGCATTAAAATACCCTGTTCTTCCTCAATAAAAGAGGAAAACAGAGACCAGATCATATCAAAAGTATCTTTTTTTGGAATTTACCTGAACTCAGCTGGAATTACTTTGGAGTAGGCATGAAAAGGACTGCACTGCTAAGTTCTGTGTCATACAACAGGGATACCCAACATGGTGCCCTCCAACGGTTTCTGGATTGCAAGTTCTATCATTCTTGATCACCCGCCATTCAGGTTGGGACTGGTGGGAGTTCCAACAACAAGGGAGAAGGGTACCATGTTTGCTACCTCTGCCACACAAGGCCGAAATGAAAGACAAGGGAACCCCCCCCCCCCAATACACACAACTCTCCTTCCTGCTTCTTCCACAAATTGGTAGCTTTTTAGAACACTCTCTATATAAAGTGTTTCTTCTGCACACTGGGAAAAAATAGTAACAATCACCTCAAAAAGTAAATAAAATAATAACAGCCTCAAGAGGTTTGGGACATTTCCGTCATCAGGAATTTCACAATTAAATCCTCCTCTTATATATTTAAAGGAGTTAAAATATCTGCCTGCCTATTAGACGACAGAATGAAGCCTTATTTTGTTGTCCTCATTTGCTCTCTTGACTACCATCTTCTACAGACATAACTCAGATGCCTTCAGGCAAGGATAATTCCACTTGACCCGCAAAAAGCTCAGGGCTCTTTTTGCTCTACACCAGACAGTTGTTGCTGCCACCATGTTAGACAAACAGCCCAAAATGCTTTTAATGCTCCTCTGTTGCGCAGGCGTCAACTGACAGGGAGCTGCAAAACAACAACATCAAAATGGGATTTCCTTACATTGGTGATATAACCGGAATTGTCCCAGGCAAACTGGGACAATTGGCAAGTAAGATAATGCTGATGTTAAAAAGGGTGGTAAAATTGAATTGGTGGCAATAGCCTGGCATCAGTTGTGTGCATTGTGGTATGCCAGCAGCATGCCAGTCTCCCAGTCAGGCAGCAAAGCAAGTGGGTTTATGACACTGGGTAAGCTGCTGCATATATCTGGTGGACTATGGTGGGTTTGGTCTCTCATACTAAATGCCAAATGCAGCTGACAGACTCATAGAGCTCTCTCAGGATCTCCTGGACTATGCTAGAGACAGCATCTCCAAAGCTCACATTTGTAGCCCATATTCTGCTGAGTCAGCTAACTGGTTCATTACTCATGCCCATGTGAGTCACATGCCAGGGGCCCTAGGTCCCTGCCATAAGGATGAAAAGGATGACTCATCCATGCCTCTCAAAGTCACAGCATGTGACATCATCCAGATTGTGTCTAGGAGACACCTGTTAATCAGGGCTCATGAACTTTCTGTTTTGTCTGCTATGCATTCCCATAATAAGTGAGTCTAGCAAAATATAATTAACACTTTCAAAGCTCAAGCTCACACTATTATAATGACAACAGGTCTACCACTGAGGACATCAAAAAGGGCAATTGCCACATACCATTCCTAATCTCCTCAAGGGTGCAAAGGTCTTCCATATCTCATAACCCATATGTCTCATAGTCCATTTCTTAAAGAGAGTGCTAGATATTGCAGCCATTTTGAGAATAAATCCTTCACCTGCTCAATGCTATAAAATGGTACCAGCATTGAAAATGGTGGTGACAAAATTATGGCTGAAGTAGTCTCAAGGACAGGGAAGATAATGGAGGCATTACCTCTTAGGCCTATGTGAATTGTATCCAACTAAGTCATACTCGAGGGACGTGGGTGGCACTGTGGTCTAAACCGAAGTGCCTACGGCTTGCTGATCAGAAGGTCGGTGGTTCAAATCCCTGCGACAGGGTGAGCTCCCGTTGTTTGGTTCCTGCTCCTACCAACCTAGCAGTTCGAAAGCACGTTAAAGTGCAAGTAGATAAATAGGTACCGCTCTGGTGGGAAGGTAAACAGCGTTTCCATGCGCTGCTCTGGTTTTGCCAAAAGCAGCTTAGTCATGCTGGCCACATGACCTGGAAGCTGTCTGAGGACAAAACGCCAGGTCCCTTGGCCTATAGAGTGAGATGAGCGCCGCAACCCCAGAGTCATCCGTGACTGGACATAACCGTCAGGGGTCCCTTTCCCCTTTACCTTTACCTAAGTCATATTCAGAGGAGCTTCACTGAAATATATGGGCTTCAATTAGTTGGGACTTAACTGGAAGTTGAGTGCAGAGCCTTACCCATCTCATTTGCTCTTCTACCCTTTTTTGGAGCATATTTGCTTAGATGTGGAGGCTTCTTCTTTCCCTAGCTCTGTGGTCATATGAAACTCTGCCCATTGTTAATAAACATTTTTTCTTTTTACCTGTTTGTTTCTTTATGCTTTTCTCCCTTTTGTTTTTTTCCTTTGGGTTATTTGTTTGTTTAGGTAAAGGGATTTATTTGGCAGTGTCTCAGCCAGACAGGGCTTTTCTTTTTTCAGTACAATATTATATGACATAGCTCTAAGTTCAGAGGCACAGGCGTCTATGGTTTTGCCACATTTGTTTCACATCAGAGGGAATAATTCTTGTTTTGCATTTCGGGGTGACATTGCACTTGAAAGTGAAGAGGAATGATGAGGCAGCAAAGGAAAGGAAGTGATAACAAGATACACTGTGGATACTGAAATACAGGAAACTTCAGAGCCAGGGAGGTAGAGATCCCATAGACAAATATATTGTCCTAAAAAGGGGGGATACAGTGGTACCTCGGATTAAGTACTTAATTCGTTCTGGAGGTCCGTACTTAACTTGAAACTGTTCTTAACCTGAAGCACCACTTTAGCTAATGGGGCCTCCTGCTGCTGCCGTGCCGCGCCGCCGGAGCACGATTTCTGTTCTCATCCCGAAGCAAAGTTCTTAACCTGAAGCACTATTTCTGGGTTAGCAGAGTCTGTAACCTGAAGCGTATGTAACCCGAGGTACCACTGTAAAGGGAATTGTATTCCATATCCAGGCACTGACCCATTCAGGTTGTACTGACCCATGCAGGATTCCCTTTTGAAATAAATCTCATCCTCCTCTTGGCATCACACCAATACTAAGAAGCAGGACATCCTTTTATAATAAGAAGGTGATAAAAGGCCATAGACAAGTTTGTTGATGTTGCATTCAGGTATAGTAATCAGCTAATTATGCACACGAAGTTGGCTGAACTCGTAAAGAGAGCTTTATTTGCCATTCCGTGTTACAGAAAGGGATGTTTTAATCTTTCATAGCATTCGCATAAGCGACATTACAGCATGCCAGTTTGACATACAGTAATGCATCTGTAATGAAAACGTTTTAGTGGTACCCTAAATATTGAAGTGGAGGGTTTGTTTTAATATCTCTTTGGTTGAAAACATTTCATACATGTGGCGGGGGACATGCTACAAGAAGAAGTTTCTAAGCTGTAACAATAATCAATACAAAAAAGCTTCAGGGAATCACCATACGGGCAACAGGTAGGACAACTTATGATATAGTTAAATGTATTGTAGCACTAGGTTGTTGCCTCTAGCCTCTTGAATCTTTATTTCCTCTGTGAAAGTTGCTTCTAGTTTTCTGCCTCATTCTCAGGGCCCCTTTACTCAAAGGATTTCAGACAGTGTGTGTTTTTGGAGTTTCCCTTCCATTGTGAGCTGGCCAAGTTGCATGTATGCTTTTGGTTTCCAGTAAACATTTCTCCAGCACTCTGGAGTCTCCCTCGTTGCTTTAACTTCCTAATTTGAAGAAAAAGCCATGACTATTTAAAGTGGTATGGTACTGGTTTAAATGTATGGTGGTACCTTGGGTTACATACGCTTCAGGTTACATACGCTTCAGGTTACAGACTCCGCTAACCCAGAAATAGTTCTTCAGGTTAAGAACTTTACTTCAGGATGAGAACAGAAATTGTGCTCCGGCGGCGTGGCAGCAGCAGGAGGCCCCATTAGCTAAAGTGGTGCTTCAGGTTAAGAACAGTTTCAGGTTAAGAACGGACCTCTGGAACGAATTAAGTACGTAACCAGAGGTACCACTGTATAGTGTAGATCGTGCCTTAGGGTTACCTTTGTGGAACTCAAGAGGGAGGAGAATGAAGACAAAACTTAGGGCTGCCATACATCTAGATTTTCCCAGATATTACCGGAATTCACGTCTGCAGGGAATTTCTGAAAGGTGGCGCTTTGACCTGGATCTTAGGCAAGTCAATTGAAAAAATTGGGGGTGGGGGGAGCTCAATAACTTTTGGGATTTCCTTAAAAATGCTCAACAATTTTGGGGTACAGGCACCACTGGGATTGGTCAAGGCTGCTACATCCTCCCAATACCATTTAGGGAACAATGGAGCCTGCAACATGCTTCCTTTATTGAACTCTAGTGTGAGAAACCTTAGGCCAGACAACCCCAAACTTAGCCCTCCAGCAGATTTGGGATTACAATTCCCATCACCCCTGACCACTGGGCCTGTTAGCTAGGGATGATGAGAGTTGTAGTCCCAAAACAGCTGGAGGGCCAAGTTTGGGGATACCTGCCTTAGGCCTTCCAGATGCATTTGAACTAAAACTCCCATCAGCTCCAGCAAGCATAGTCAGTGGGCAGAGATGGCCATCTGAAGGGCAAAAAGGTTTTCCACACCTGAGTTAACCAATTGTCAGATGCTCTTATACACAAATAGGAAGAAAATAGCAGTCCTTTGGCACTGTTTCGTAAGGGCAGGACAGATATTTCTGCAACTTGCACATTTAAATCTGAGATCTCTGCACATGTCTCTGTTTGACACATTTTATTTCCCTTACCAATGTAATTCTCTTGCTCAGATCCTCCTTTGTCCCTAAACAGGTGAATACTGTGTAGGAGAATGCCAGGCTTGTGATTTATTCCCAAAGCTTTTAGCTTTAATAGCTGTGTGCTGTATGTTAAATTATTGTTTTTTGTGATGTACTGAACACGCATGCAGCTGTTGTGCACTGGAGATAAATGTGTGATTTAAGTGAGTGGGCAGCTCTTAGATAAAGGCTTGAGTGTTTTTTAAAAGGAGAAAATAAAATGAGACATGTGATATGTACATGAATGTTTTGTTCTGTCTTTAGCAATCTTTTGTTTCTTTTCTGGAAATATATTGGGGTGGGGAGGGGGATGATAAAGCTTCAATCCTTAATATACTTCCTGCAGAAAAAATCCCATTAAGCATACTGGAATTTACTTTTGTGTAAAGATTGCTCTGTAAGATAATGGCAGGTTGTTAGTCTAGTTTCTTTCACACTGTCTCCTTCAGAAAGCAAGACAAACTATTAGATTGTGGCTGGTTTAGGGAGGCAACATTTGCGGAGAAAACAATGAGGAAAGCTGACCTAGCTGTATAGTTTAGGCAGTGAAGGAGGAAGAGTAGTGTGGGGGGAGCGCACTGCCCCCGGCAGCGTGATCCCGGTGGAGTGCTATCATGGCTGGCCCCCATGCTGGGCACCACACCCCCACAGGCGGCACACCCCGCCCCTGTCTGCTCTCCGCTGCCGGAGCATGAAGCTCTGCCACTGAGTTTAGGATGGTAATTTTCTTGTGTCTGAATGTAAGATAGCCAGTTAGGATTGGCTTTATCTGGGGCAACCAACCACAGAGCCTGTCAACTAGCCTTTCATTCAGGACTTCCAAAGTGAAGCCCTTCTTGTCCCAGTGGATGAGTAGAACAGCTTTACTTAGTGGAAACTACAGTACCACATTGTTGCAAAGATAATGGGAGAGAGTTCTGCACTGATATGCAGTTGTTGTTTTGCTACTACCACCATTTTTGTGATCCTAGCAGTGATGGGGAGTCATGCTCCCAGTAGTGTGGGTGGCTGGCAGGCACATTTTTTTGTTTTTTGTTTTGTTTTGTTTATCCACTTTGGCTCCAGTGTGAGAGCGGCAACACATTGCCCTAACTCTTATTGCTGCATTAGGATGCCATGGAGTGCTGTGCTTAAAAATAAAAATAAAAATGAACAGAGTAGCCAAGTTAGAGAAGGCATTTCAGCTCAGCAATATCCAACAGTTAATCAGGCAATCAGCTGAAATTGTTGATCTGAAAACAACAACTATGCAACTGGTCACCAAAACCAGCTTCCTTCTTGGCAGATTTTTAGGAAGACAATAGAGCACATAATTTTTTAAAAAATAAATCTAATCCTGCAGAAATATCCAGTCCTTCAGCATCTGTTCTTCAGTTTGAAGGTGAAGAAATAGCAAATAATAATAATAATTTATTATTTTATACCCTGCCCATCTGGGCAGCTTCCAACACAATAAAAAACACAATAAAACATCAAACATTAAACATTAAAAACTCCCCTAAACAGGGCTGCCTTCAGATGTCTTCTAAAAGTCAGATAGTTGTTTATTTCCTCGACATCTGATGAGAGGGCATTCCACATGGCGGATGCCACTACTGAGAAGCCCTCTGCCCGGTTCCCTAGGGCGTTTGAGTGGGCAATGGGGTTGAAGGAGCCAAGGGCTAGGAAGAGGAAGAGAAAGAGAGCGGGGCTGAAGGGAGTAATCCTAGAGGAAGCAGTGAAGAATGAGGAAACTTTAAAATTCTGTTTAATCTCATGGCTATCTGCAAATTCTTTGTAGTTGTTTAAGTTGTAATTGATGTGAGGTAATTTTGTTTTATTGTTTGCCAATAGATACAGTGACCCATTGTGCCACCTGACAATTAAGTCAGACTAGCTTCCTGATGAGGTGATTGCCTATGTGATTAGCCATAAAAAAACAAAACAAAGGGAAGGGGCTTTGTGTGAGATGGCAAATGGGTATGTGTATGGGTATGGGATCCCCTTGCAGATACTGAGAAGGAAAAAATCCAGAGTTTAGAGTTGAGTGTGGGCTGTGATATGACCTAGAAGTAAAACAGAAAGCTGGAAGGCCAAAGAGGCAAAGCCCCGTGTTTGATTTCTGTTTGAATGCAAGGCATTCAGGAGAAACAAGACCCTTTTGGATTGTTAATGCTGTGATCCCCTCCATCGTAGGCTCAGGTTGTATATTTGCAGTATTTTTTTCTGGGGGGATGCAGGGGTATGCATACCCCTAAACATTTTGTGAATCTAAGTTTGGCCTCATTGAGGGGCAGTATTTGAATATGAGTAGGAAAATGAGCATACCCCTAAACATATAAGCACTGTATATATGTGTAAATAAACCATATATCCTAAAGACACCACAGTCCCTGCTGTGCCTCATTTCCAAAAAGAAGCACCAACCCTGTGTAAGTGCCTGGAACCTCTGGAATCTTTCTTTGCTCGGAGACTGGGGTGACATATTTTTCTGTTGTTAAACTGGGATCCTTGCTATTAACTACAGATTATGCCAGCATTTCCCAAACTAGGCATAGTTCGTTTTCCTCCCGGAATTAAAATTGGGGTCATGATCCTCTTTTGCTTCCTGCTGGCCCAGAACAATAGCCAGGCATTCTACAGAAATAAGTAGTTATAGTAGCCCTATTCTGGCAGTCATACCTTTAAAAAGATGTGAGAGAGGGAGAGGGTTCATGAGCATCCATTCCCAGCCTCCTTGTCCTTGGCTGTTACAGCAGAAAAGCTTCCTATAGTCAGTGAAACCTTTGCATGTTCTGGAACTCCACCGGCAGTCACTTGTGTGGAGGGTGAAGGGATGGAAATGATGGCTGAAAGCAGTGTTGTTCTGCACACTCTCCTTGTGGCTTTTAGGTAGGCCACATTCTCATTGCCTGAATAGAGCACTGGCCTGCTGGTGCTCTGCTCTTTTGCTTGCCAGGATAAGTCGGGGAATGGGCAGCACTTTGTGGGCAACAATGATGCTCCTGAGGTTGCCATGCTCATCAGCCATAGGATAGGCTTCTTCAGGAAATCTCGGTGCATGCTTGCTCCTTCCCATGGGACAATCTCGGTGTCCATCTGTTGGCAGAGAGCATCAGCTCTGCATGAAGATTTCCTATTTCAATGGTTTAATTGAATATGGTGCCTTCATTATTTTTTTAAAAAAATCCAGTTCCCCTACTTGAGGCATATAAATTTCCCTGAGTGTACAGTTTTAAGACTCCCCATCTCATCCAAGTGATGTCAGCTGCAAGGAGTCAGAAGCATGGCTCAAGATCCCCCCAGTTTGAGCACAAGTGATGCTTTTCATAGACCTGGATAATATCACAGACGAAATGGACAATAGTAGTCTCATGTTTTCATTTTTTCAGCTATCTGTAGGGGGCAGCAGAAGCTAAACTAAACAAAGAGGCAAGTTGTCCAATATGGGGGAAATGGAATCACCGAACTGTGTATCTTCCCTGCATGTAGGTAGATTGTGATGGGCCTGGATTGCTGCAAAATTAACATTTCCTAATTAAAATTCTCCATATTAGCAAACTCAGGTTCCATGTATTCCTTTTTTTTATCTAATCTCTTCTTTTATATACAAAGCTACTGAAGCTGAACAAAACCAGTGAGATAAAAATTAACACACAAATTGTTTTTCCTCCCTTTGGGCAGGAAAAATCCTGTTTACAAGGAAAATGCAATTATGTATAAATATTTATGAAAATAAAAGGGGGGAAAAGTCAGACACCAGTGATTGTGGGGGGTGTTTTTGTTTAGGGTAGAAAAATAATCATGAAACAAGGCAACATACATGATATAATTATTGAGATTTCTACTGAGTCCTGATGGGGAGCCTATTTTCTACACTTAACATTTTCTACTATTTTAGTGCCAATAATTAATTCTAAATGGTAAGTCAGCACCTGACAGAAAAACATTCTGAGTTTTAATTAAGCAGAGATACATTGAAGTTATCTTCCATCTTGAAACTACTAAACGTTTTTACATCTGAACAAGACTTTAAAAAAAACAACAGCTGATATTGTTATGAATTCATGCAAAAGAATTGGGAATGCAAAGGAGAAAGATTCTGTGAAGAGAATGCAATCTGACCAGAGGTTTAAATGAAATTACTTTAAGAGACAACCTTCACCATGTAATGAGACAACTGGATCTATTCGTTTGGCCATGTGAGCGAGAAACCAAAGAATTCATTCACCTTTCATTATTACTGTTCAAAGCCTTTGATGCAGTCATTGCAGCAAAAAGTTACAGCTGAATTTTAAGTTGTACCTGTATCATATTTATTTTTAAATGATGTGCATTTTCACTAAAGACTTCACATTAATATACATTAACAGGAACTTTTTCTGATTGAAATCAATCAGAAATTGAAATCAGATGAATACAGTGGTATCTCGGGCTACATACGCTTCAGATTACATACGCTTCAGGTTACAGACTCTGCTAACCCAGAAATAGTGCTTCAGGTTAAGAACTTTGCTTCAGGATAAGAACAGAAATCGTACTCAAGCAGTGCGGCGGCGGCGGGAGGCCCCATTAGCTAAAGCGGTGCGTCAGGTTAAGAACAGTTTCAGGTTAAGAACGGACCTCCAGAACGACTTAAGTACTTAACCCGAGGTACCACTGTACTGTTGTTGCTGCTGTTGTTTTCTAGATACCTTGGGGAAGAGAACATGAAATCCTATCCTATCCACTAGGGATAGCTAACCCAGCATGGGGTCTAATCTGAACTCCCTGAAAAAGACAGTGTTTGTAGGCCACCATGACTCCACTAGCAGCAGTGGCAAACAGGGTTCAGTAATCAAATTTATCAAATTTATCAGTTGATGTCAGGGACCGTGCTGAGGAGGGCTGCACTTAGAAGGAATGGTGGGAACCTTCCAATGACTCCTGATCAGGATCCTGAATCTTCACAGCAGCAGGGAAGTAGTATAGATTTAGAACAGTGGTTTTCAGAGGGGCATAGTTCAGAAGGCAGAAGCTGGGAAGTACTGGGTGGGGAACAGCTAGGAGGAGGAGAACTGGGGGGGGGGAGAGAGCTAAACAGACTCACTGTCGCTAGAAAGCATCTAGCCACTTAGCCCAAGGTCAAGGAGAGCAGATAAGGTGGCAGCACAGAAAGAGCAGAGTGCTTGCGAGATCAGGTTGCAAGACATGGAAGTGATGGGGGGGGGAACTAGGGAGGAAGTGGGTGGAACACTTAATTGGGAGCACCTTCATTCCGAGGAATGGATTCTTTGTTCTCTCGCTGTGATCATTAAAATTTCTAACTGGTAAGAGACTCCCTTTCACTTTGTTCTGCTTATCTACGGCCAAAGGGAGTGAGGGGGCGGGGGGAAGGAAGCCAAGTCCCTGAATCCTGACATTTGATGGCTGGAGAGGGGAAAATAATTTCCTATTGCCGCTGATCTCTGTATGTGCCTGTCCTCTGTGTTACTGTGCATGCAAGTGTATGGAGTGGCGAATCCTACCAATGGCAAGCAACCCTTGGATTGATGCCCAAAGATAAATGCAGCCCACAGGCCGAAAGGGTATAGCCACCCCTTGTTTTCTCACTAGGGCTGTGCAAGGACCCACCACATCAACCCTGTGATTCCACTCTGCAGCCCTAGATTAGGTCACTTTGGTCTATGCTGCACAGGCGCTGCCCACCCTCCTCTGGATATTTCTCTCAAACCATTCAAGGGAGAGGGAAGGATAAAGGGTTTTGTTTTGGTTTTTGTGTGGGGTTTAAGACCTTAAAAACCAAGTAGACATTTTGTGGGTTCACAGCACTGAGGAGGTTTGCATGCTGGCAGATCCAACTGCATGATGCTGGCTGGTCCCTTCTCTTTTCTGAGAGGCTTCCATGCATGCAAGGAAAGTTGACCCTGAAGATGCAGTGGACAGTACCAAGGGAAGATCTGATCCTGCACAGTGCCTTTCTTTGCAGGCTGCCTGCTGCTCCTACACAAGCGACTTTGCTTACATGAAGGATCTGATCCTCCCGCTGAGGTAAAGGTAAAGGACCTCTGGACATTTAAGTCCAGTCAAAGGCGACTATGGGCTTGCAGCGTTTGTCCACAGACAGCTTTCCAGGTCATGTGGCCAGCATGACTAAACCGCTTCTGGTGCAATGGAACATCATGTCAGAAATCAGCACATGGAAACACCATTTACCTTCCCACCACAGTGGTACCTATTTATCTACTTGCACTGGCGTGCTTTCGAATTGCTAGGTTGGCAGGAGCTGGGACAGGAGCTCACTCTGTCATGGGGATTTGAACCGCTGACCTTCCAATTGGCAAGCCCAGGAGGCCCAGTGGTTTAGACCACAGTGCCACCTACTGAACAGCTTTGCAACCAAAGCAGCTCCCACATGCTCCAGAATATACGCCTCTGCTGAAGAACTGTAGAGCAGAGGCATTGATCCTTCACATTGGGCAGAAAAGGGTTCCATCTTTCCCATTTGCCTTATAGCATAGGTAATCCCCAAATTTTCGTATATGAACTGTTTAAAAATCACAAGAGTAGTAAACCATCACACATCCAAATCAACACTTCCTGCCCATATCCTGAGATCTTTGGAGAAGGCTTTTTCCCATATTCCACCATAGTGATAAGCTTGCATTGTGTTGATGTGGGATAGAGACTTCCCTGCAGTGGCACCTTTTTGTACATTAGGGATGACTTACCTGTGGCCCTATGGATTAGGTTGCAACTAAGTGGAAGAGTACCTACTTTGCATGCAGGATGCCCCAGATTTAACCCCCAGCAATTTCCAGTAGGGCTGGGTGAGACCTCTGTGCAAAACCTTGAAGAGCTTTTGGAAGTCAGTGTGGACAAAACTGAGCTAAATGGGCCAATGGTTTGATCTGGTATAAGGCAGTTTCCTATGTTCCTAGCTCCCACCATCCCATACCATTGGCGTTTCTGAAAGCTGGCGTCCAACAAAATCTGGAAGGCCAAGTCTGGTTTTGCTGCCTTACAGGTACAATTAGCCCTGGCGCTGGTGCCAAGTTAAGACTTATTTCTTCGCCCAGGCATTTTAACTTGGGTAAGCTGATAAGCGTTTAATCTGCTATGTTGTTTTTTGCTGCTTTATTTGTTTGATGTTGTATTTTAGTATGCACCGTTGTTATTTTATGATACGATCAGTTGTTTTTCTTTTACGTTCTGCAGCCTTCCCTGATACCTGTATTGATGAAGGACAGGTGCTAACTATTTTAAATAAATAAATAGGCTTTTGTGAATTCCCATCCCGTACCCACTTAAAAGGAAATACAGGCCACTGCCATTCAAACTGATGGGCAATTATTTTGGTTTCTCTCCCTTCCCTGCCCTCTCCTCTTCAGTCTCTGTTTCCTCACTATCACCTTTAGCCCATTCCATTAACTTGGCAAGTCAAAACATAAACAAATCTCATTCTGTTTAATTAACATGATAATCACTCTTCACGCTCGCTGCCAACATCCCAACTGATATCAGTCGACTGCTTAATATGCTTCAAAAAGTCTTTTATATTGTGGAATCAATACAGAGGAAAGCCCATCCTCAGAAATGCCAAAAGCCTGAGTTTTAGATATAAAATTCCACTGGATAAGAGACTTTTTAAAAGACATACTTGAAGGGCATACAGTTAAGTACATTTATTACTTCTCTTTTAAATGGAGATGGGGACCTCTGGCCCACTCCACCTTTGAAATTAGTCCTTCGTACCTTGCCTGTTGCCCCCAATTAGACTGGTCCCCCAGCCTGCTTTATGTCTGGCTGTTAAAAGAAAAAAAGAACATTCCCCATACCAGTAATAACTAATAGCTTTAAATGCACGTGACTATCAACAGGAGCTGAAGAATTAAACTACAATTTTATGTATATTTTCAGGACTAGAAGCCATTTAAATAAAAATAAAAATCTCATTGCTTTATTTTGGGATGTCTGTCCCACCACCCCATCTCTTGCCAGGACACTCTGCGGCCTTGAGTATCATGAAGATATACATCAACGTTGCAATATCATAATTTCAATATACATATGTAACTAAAAAATCAGCAAAAATGAAAAGCTAACTACCAAACAGAAACGTTGCAGAAATGCACTAGGCTGAAGGTAGGGAACTGTTGGCCTTCCAGATTTTGTTGGACTACTACACCAAACAGGCCTGACCACTGGCTGGGGTGGCTGAGACTGATGGGATATGGAGTCTAATAGCATCCAAAAAGCTGCAGCCACCCATATATGCTCTAGAGAGAATGGCTAAAGCTCCTAAAAGCATGTCAGAAAACACTGCTGCCAGAAAATTGAAGGCAGGTAACGAATAATTGTTTTTCAGGTCCAGACCTTAAATTACATGCAAAGTTCAATTCTCTCCTACAGCTATTATAACCATGCAAGTTTGGACCAAGAAGGATATGTGTGGGAGGCATATACAGTGGTACCTCAGGTTACATATGCTTCAGGTTACAGACGCTTCAGGTTACAGACTCCGCTAACCCAGAAGTATTACCTCGGGTTAAGAACTTTGCTTCAGGATGAGAACAGAAATTGTGCAGCGGCGGCACGGTGGCAGCTGGAGGCCCCATTAGCTAAAGTGGTGCTTCAGTGGTCATGTGGCCAGCATGACTAAGCCGCTTCTGGTGAACCAAAGCAGCACACGGAAACGCCGTTTACCTTCCCACTGGAGTGGTACCCATTTATCTACTTGCACTTTGACGTGCTTTCGAACTGCTAAAAGAAACCAACAACACTGATACAAACATAAGAGGAGTCATGGGACTTGTGCGTAACCCTACTGCAGAAACTCAGTTTCCCTTTTAAAAAGTTGAAGAGAGTTTAAGTTAGTTTAGTTACTTTTCTTCAAAAGTAATTTTTTGCACTTAACTGGATCACAAAACAGTCCTTCAGAAATTCTGAAAACAAGCCACTTTCAATTAACTTAAACTTCCTAAGATTGGAATTACTTTTGGAGCTATAGGCACAGCCATAATCAAGAAAGCATCTCTCAAGACAGGATTTCTCTGTATCCTAGTTACACTTGGATGCATTTCTCTTTCCAACCAAAGAATTTATCCACAGCTGATATAGCCGGAAGGCTTGTTCTGTGGTGTGAACCTTCACTTGCCAAGGAAACAGTCATTTTATTACCATGAAGACATCAAGAAGGCTCTAGAGAGAATGGTGAAAGCTCCTAAAAGCATTTTTAGCCTCCCCACTTATTCCCCCAAAGCACTATATTTCAAAGTAACAAAATTAACAACCAGAGAATTGAACTGCACAATGACTGCAGAGTATTGCAGTTTGTTTTTTTCTGTGGGATTTCTGCCTTGTGCTCTCCATGTGTCTTCTGTACTTTAATGTACATTGTTGTTGTTGCTGCTATTATTTTTTAAAAACAACAACAACAACAACAACAACAACACTGTAAATGCCAAATTAAAGAACTAGATCTTGTAAAGTCCCGGTTGTTCTTGGCTTCCCCTCACTTCAGATAAAGTTACAGTCATACCTCATGTTATGTCCGCTTCATGTTACATTTTTTCAGGTTGTGTCCCGTGGTGACCTGGAAGTACTGGAAAGGGTTACTTCCGGGTTTCGCCGCATGTGCTGTAGCGTTAAATTGCACTTCGCACATGTGCACAAGCACCAAATCACGCCACGCACATGTGCAGGTATGGCGCTTCAGGTTGCGGGCTTTTCACGTTGTGAGCAGGACTCCGAAACGGATCCCATTCACAATCGGAGGTACCATTGCATTCCTGATGGCTAGGTCACCACCCAGTCTTAAAAGTTGGATTTCCAGCACCCAGTCCTGAGATTGTGGCTATTGTTTTGATAGCTTTTGGCGAGAGAAATGCCGTTTTCAACAGCACCTTCTTCTCCAGTGATACAAATTCATTTGCACAGCATACTTCTCTGCTTGGGAAGCAGGACTCCCATTTCTACCTACAAGAGTGGGTGGGAATGTGTAGGTAGGAATTGGTACTAACCTAGAGCGTACACTGCAGACTTAAATGAGTTTCATGGTGATCTCTACTTATTCTTGGCATCTATCTGTCTTGAGAGACAATAGAAGAGGGCTATTGGGGCTAAAGTTAAACTATTGGAGAGTTACAACACCTGCTATGGCTGTGCAGACCAATATGGGAGAGACGGGGGTGCCATATGGGGGGAGCATGCCCCAAAACAATATTCAAAGCGGGGGCCAGGCCCTCACAAAATTCCATGGTGGAACCCACCAAATACAGTAGCACAAATTAGCATAGGACTAGGCCTCTCACTTGCTATGAAGCGGAGCCGCAGCACATAAAACTGTCATGGAATTAGATTTTGCATGGAAATGTTGGGAGATCCCAAAAGCCAACTAGTACAGGTTACTTTGCCACCAGAAGGCACAATAGCTGGCTGAAAATATATCCAACCCTGTCAAATTGATTGTGTGATACTAGCTAAAACTGTCTGCCATCTTTGGACAAGAGACCCCTGTTTCTACATTTAGCAACAGGGGAACACATTATGTGTGAACCATAGTGAGTCTTGGAAAAAGGGTCCACAAGAGCTAAGTCAGTGGAGCAGCATTTTTAGATTTGCCCTGATGAAGTAAATACATAGAGCCATAGAGTCAAACCATAGAGTGGAAGGTACCCTAGAAGGGTTCTCTAGTCCAGCTATCTGCACAGTGCCAGATATAGAGCACCACAGTCTCCTACTTGATAATGTGACTTTCTCAAATATTGCCTTTGTGTGAGTTATTTCAAATATCTTGATTTGCTTGACAAATGCCCTGCATGAAGTTTACAGATTGCTTTGACTACTCAACATTTAACTTACATTGTTTGGGCTGCAAATAGAAAATTCTCCGGAGACCATTAATACACATTTTGAACAACTCCAGTAGACCTAAATTAAATTTTAAAATATTGTGCAGAATGTACATATTACCATGGCACTGCTAGAAATTGCTTGGTGTGTTCATTCTCTTAAAGATCCCTGTAGACTTGATAATGTAATGTACTTAATATTAAAGAATTTACATGAGTAAATAATACCTGTAAGCAAAATGGCGCTTTTGCTTAACAAAGGGAAAAGTAAAAGTTTCTGAGCCCACCAAATACCTGAATTATCTTCTGCGTAATGGGCATAGGTTATGTGTCAACCAACAGCAGCTGTATGGTCAAATTCTTTCCCCCATATTGAAATGAAATATTTTATGTGACTTCATTATTAAGTTCATCTCATGCCGTGTAAGCCTGTTTTAATCAACACAGTTGAAGTGTGTACTTGAAGCCTATTGACTTATCTTTGCATCTAGAGAAAGCAGGTAATGTTGACAATAATTTAAATTAATTTACTGCAAAGTAGCAAGACGCCATATATTAGCTTGTTACTGGGAAACATGCATTCCAACTGCATTTTGAGTATAGGTCAAGGAGATCAAAATAAGAATTATTGGCATCATATGCTCCTTCAATGAGAGTTAGGGCTTTCTTCAGGATTTTGTGAAAAGAACTGTACTCAGTATGCAGCACCCACCACCTCTGATCTGAAACATAAAAAGCTGAAGAAGAAGAGTGTAACATTATGGAGTTTTTTATTCTACTGTGTAAAATCAAAATTATTTAAATACCCCTTAAGCTTAAAGTATTGGCTTAAGTTGATATTTAATGGGCTGAAGGAAGACTAATTTATTTACTTACATTTGTATAATTACGGTATGTCCTGGCTTTCTTTCATCAACAAACCCAAGATTGCATTCCTGTGGTTCCCCAGTGGTCACACATTCAGGCACTGGCCAGACCTAGCTTCAAGAAACTGGTGCCTTCTGTGCTTTAAGACCATGCCCTGGGCATGGTCATATATTTCCAGTTATTTTTCCAGATATTTTTTATAATATCATTCTAATAGGGGGAAATAATGTTAAACAGACCAGTGTAGACCAGCCTAAGAGTCTCATGCTCTACCAAATGAGCTATCCAAGGAATACAGTGGTACCTCGGGTTAAGTACTCAATTCGTTCCGGGGGTCCGTACTTAACCTGAAATTGTTCTTAACCTGAAACACCACTTTAGCTAATGGGGCCGCCAGAGCATGATTTCTGTTCTCATTCTGAAGCAAAATTCTTTTCCCCCCCCAAATGAGTTTTTATTGGTTTATCATTATATATACATATAAACAAATACAAAATATAATACATAAATTACATGTGTCATATCCAGTCCATGAATCATACATATATTACATAGTTGTTTTAAGCTCCACCGAGCCTTTGACTTCCTTCCACTCCTTTGGTAAGTATCAGATAAATTATGGAATCACATATTTTATCTCCTTTACTTATTAGTTGTTCGCTGTTAGAGTTATTCCAGTCCCGCCAGTGTCGTCAAAGTTCTACAATTAGTTCTTATATACGTCAAATATTTGTTCCAATTGTCATGAAATTTCTGTTCGTCCTGATCCCTTAATCTTCCTGTTATTTTAGCTAGCTCAGCATAGTTTAACATCTTGACTTGCCAGTCACTTATAGTAGGTATTACCTCCATTCTGAAGCAAAATTCTTAACCTGGGTTAGCAGAGTCTGTAACCTGAAGCATATGTAACCTGAAGCGTATGTAACCCGAGGTACCACTGTACTATGATATTGGCAGTTATTTTCACTTCCTTTCATAATGATCCCTAGCATGGAGCTTGGCTGTTTCATAGCTGTTGTGCACTTGAGGTCCACTATAACCCAAAGGTCTCTCTCCTGGTTAGTCTCAGCTTCCGACAGGCATCACTCTACATTTGTTTACATTGAATTGAATTTTACCAGCCATTCATTAAGTTTGGAGAGGTCATCTTGGAGTCCTTCATAATCCTTGTTTAAATGACCTTGATTTAGCATCATCACCAAACCTGGCCATCTCACTGCTCATTCCCAACTCTAGATTGTTTATGAACAAGTTAAAATGCACAGATCCCAATATCCCAACACAGTCTTTGGGGGACTCCACTTTCTACTTCCTTCCATCAGAAGAACTGCCAATTTCTTTCTTCTCTCTGCTTCCTGCTACTCAGTGTTTTTCTTCTAGAAAGAAAATGAGCCGGTACTCACCATGAAGTTGTTACAGTAAGTGCAGCACTTTTAGCCTGTGCTTTTCTTCTATAAAAAGGGTGCCAGTACTGCGTGCCCTTGAGTACGCCCAGAAAAAAAGCACTGCTGCTACTTAACCAGCTCCTGATACACAAAAGTACTACACCTCTTATTCCATGACTGCTAAGCTTACTCAGAAGTCTTTGGTGGGCTGCTTTGCTGCAAGCTTTTTGAAAATCTGAATACATTATGTGAACTGGATGACCTCCACCTATATGCTCATTAACACTCTCAGATAACACTGAGAGTGAGACAGATTCCCTTGCAGGAACCATGCTGATTCTGTTCCAGCAAGGCTTATTCTTCTGTAGCTTGGCTGTTTTACCTTTAATAATACTTTTCAACAGTTTTTCCGGGACAGATGTTATGCTAGCACACTTGTAATTTTCAGGATCTTCCCCCCACATACATGTTTAAAATTTAGGTGCACATTGGCTGCTTTCCAGTTGTCTGTCATGAAGGCTGATCTGAGGGACAAGTTACACATTTTTGTTAGCAGATCAGCAATTTCATCTGTGAATTCTCTGAGAGCTGTTGAGTGGATGCCATCTGAACTTTGCCTCATTCCTTCACCTATTATGTTTCAGCAAGAGCAAAGGACAGACTGAAAGGTGTCCTTTGTCATCAGCAAAAAGTGCAGTCTTGCAGAGTTGGCTATTCAGCTGTCCACAGCAAATGTCTTACTTCCTTTCAAGCACACAAGCCCTAAAATAAAATATTTATATCACCTCTAAACCCACAGAGAGATTTCTGAAGGAAATGCAGGCAATAAAATAGAATACATTTTGAGAGAGCGAGGTTAACACAGCAGAGCAGGAAGAATGACTGATGACAATTTTAGAGTATAACACCCATCTCACCAAGCTTCAAACAATTGGTATTTGCTGTTGCTGTTGCTTTCAGTCTGCAAACACTATGGAACTGATTACTCCCCCTGCTCCATTTGCATTGAGTTTCCTTGCATGGAAATGAATGGGGTGGAATAACTTAACAAGTTACATAATTTCGCCATGGTAGACAATCTAAGGAATCCCTAACTCTCAACCCTATAACCCTGTCTCCTGCTACTAAGTTCATTTGCAGGGGTGAATTCTGAGTAACTGCTGGAAACATTAAACAAGAAGAGAGTGAGGGCTCTTTCTGTGGCAGTTCCTAAGCTGTGGAACTCCCTCTCCACAGAAGTATGTCTAGTAACTTCATTGTACAGCTTCTGACATATGCCAGTGACATACCTCTTGACCTTGGTTTTCAGCAGCTAAGACTGTTTTGTGGGATCTACCTCTTTTACTCAGTTTATAATGTTCTGTTCCATTTGGAGTGGTTTTAATTTTTTATAATGGTAATGATTTTATAATTGCATTTTCTACTGCAGTAAGATAAAAAGGTAAAGGACTCCTGGATGGTTAAATCCAGTCAAAGGCGACTATGGGGTGTGGCGCTCATCTTGCTTTTCAGGCTGAGGGAGCCAGCTTTTGTTCACAGACAGCTTTCCAGGTCATGTGGCCAGCATGACTAAACCGTTTCTTCCGCAATGGGACACTGTGATGAGTGCCAGAGCACATGGATACACCATTTACCTTACCCCGGCAGCAGTACCTACTTTTCTATTTGCAGTGGTGGACACATGCAAAACTGAACACATTAAAATAGCTGCTGAAACAAGAAAGTCAGTCATGCACCTGAGGTTCAGCAAATAACTTAGCTAGGTGGGAGTTCCACAATGAATGCATGGCTTTACTTAGAAGCCTTGTATCTGAGCTATGTAGGAGCACCAATGGAGACTTGGTGATCGGGCCAAAACATAAGTGATCAGAAAGTCCTTTTTCCAAATGTGGTTAATATCTTACCCACTGAAGCAAATGAAAAATCCCACTTTCATCTCCCATTGGTCAGCTTTCTGAAATTCATATATTCTACATATACTGGCCTCCAAGAAGGGAAATTCAAACCCATTCTTGCCTGCTGTATGGCTGCATAGAACATGATGTGACTGATGCGCTAGCACCATGTTTTCCACTAGTGTTTGGGAGTCCTAATGCTGCTTAAATTCATGCTTGGAGTATGGCCTTGTTCATCTTGTGATGCTCACCTGCATTACAAAATGAGGATGATTTGTATATGAGCTGTGCGCCTCCTTTGCACTTTGAATCCCAGTCGTTAGGTAGGAAAAAGGGGACAATTTCCCTCGCAGTGTGAGTACACAGACCATTCTCAGTTGTTGCATTTGTAGATTCTTTTTTCTTTTGAGCTAACAACAGCTCCGCTTACATTTTGGGAGTTTTAAAAAAGTTATAATTTCATTCTAAAAAATATAATTAGGTAATTGTACATTCTATGGAGGTATTAGTTCTTATTGGCAGTGGTCCAGGTAGTTTCTGCAGAAAACAAGCAAAGAGGGAATCTCATTCAAAAGTCCGTTAACTGAATGCTTCCCTGGGGAGATCAAAGAATGAAATGAAGAGCAAATGCCCTAAGCAGAACTAAAGCAGAGAACAAAGTATTTAAGCAGTTTATGAGGACTGCTCTCACTGTCGTGACTTCTTTTGAAAAGCCTATCAGTAGAACTTAGTGCCGCCATTAAGCAATTTCCCACTACACTCTTTTTGTTTTAATTCCTGTAAACATTTAACAAGTTCAAAACTGGACATGGCAAAACTGAGCAAAGGCAAAAATGAACCCTAGGATATGTCATTATGTATAAACTTCCAGATGAAGCCCTTGATACAGTGAGATTCTGTGGCTTATTCAAGACTTATGCATTATGAAGGAACTGAGATGGTGGTCACCTGTCCCATCCCACAGCATGCCCACCTAATCTGCTCATTTGGCATTTTGTTTGTACTGAAACCTATGCAGATAGAGCCCAGAGGATGTAAACCAGGTCCTTTGATCTGTACACCACAATATCAGAATGACTGTATGTCCTAGTCGGGGCTATATGTAGAGATGGCAATATGTTTTGACTCTAGGTCACTTTCACATATATGTTCACTCATAAATCTGTCCCATTCAGTTTCTGCATTAATATCTGATTATTTTTTTAAAAAAGTAAACAAAAATGGACTGCAGCATGAAAACTCCATTCCAGATTTTAGAATACATTTCCATTTGAAATATACTTTTCTTGACTTTTGCTCTCTTCCAAGTGCACATTGCCAGCATGTTCTTACTCTTGTCTCAGTGATATCTATGCTGGCTTGGTCAAGTCCACAGAACAGATGATGGTAGGATCCCCAATGACATGCTCTATGGGGAACTGGCTTCAGGCAACAGGCCTGCTGGCAGACCAACTGTGTATTACAAAGATATCTGCAAATGTGACACGAAGGCTGGCATCATCAACCTCACCATGTGGGAATTCCTTGCAGATGACCACAGTGTCTGGAGCTGTGTATCCCCAGCAGTGACCAGAGGAGGAATGACTGCTGGGAGGAGCACAGAGAGAAGAAACACCACGATGGATCTGCAGCAGCACAACCAGACGCCTTCATCTGCTCCAGCTGCAACAAAACATGTCTCTCCTATATTGTCTCTACAGTCACAGCATGTTCTGTAACTCTCCAATGGTTTGACTTCACTCCACCCCAATGGTGCATTCCTCCATTGTCTCCCAAGACAGATGGATGCCAACCAACCAAGACTTAAATATTAAAATGTATGTTTATATATTTTTGAGCTGAGCCCAGTGCCGGGTCACTTGGGCAGTGTGGAAAAACTACTGAATAATTAGGTTATAATCTGCATATTAGTCAGGGAGCTGTGGATCAGGTCAGTCTGTACTGGAAATTGCAAACATCAAATTCCTCAGCAAACCCTTACTAGTTCTACTGAGCTCCATGTATGTAGATCATACCACATCCTGGTCTATATCTGTAATGGATTTGAAATTGTTTTTACATATGGAATTGCCTTCATTGTTAATGCTTATACCATGAAATTGCTTTGAGATACTTTATGGGAATGAAATCAAACAAAAATATAAAATGACAAGAGCAAATTAAATTAGTATTCCTCCATTCTTATGAATCCGCCCCCCCTGTGCCATGCTGCTGCAACCAAAAATCAACATTCTGCCCCTGATATTTTTTGACAGGCTGTCAGACGAATTCTATTTGAAGGCGTCTTCGATTTGAAGAGTGGAGCCATCCAAGTCTGGTTTCAAGATAAAGCAGGGGCTTTGAAGTTGCCCATCAAAAGTTAACTCTGGGACAGCAGAATGGAGGACACTGGTCACTGCCTTTTTGATTACTGTGAGATTATTGCATTGTAGGAATTGTTTCTGAATGGGCATCTCAATCAGCATATGCAAATCTGCATCCTCTCTATGCTTCTGTTTTGGTGGTGGTGATGCATAACTAAGTGGCCACCATAAATGGAAAGCTCCCCTGTACCACTCAGTATAGCACTCTGGTCATGGTGGACACATGTCATTTGTTTGTTTGTTTGTTTGTTTGTTTGTTTATTACCATATATACTGCCAAGAATTGATCGCCAAAGAATTGATGCTTTTGAATTATGGTGCTGGAGGAGACTCTTGAGAGTCCCATGGACTGCAAGAAGATCAAACCTATCCATTCTTAAGGAAATCAGCCCTAAGTGCTCACTGGAAGGACAGATTCTGAAGCTGAGACCCCAATACTTTGGCCACCTCATGCGAAGAGAAGACTCCCTGGAAAAGACCCTGATGTTGGGAAAGATGGACGGCACAAGGAGAAGGGGACGACAGAGGACGAGATGGTTGGACAGTGTTCTCGAAGCTACCAGCATGAGTTTGACCAAACTGCGGGAGGCAGTGGAAGACAGGAGTGCCTGGAGTGCTCTGGTCCATGGGGTCACAAAGAGTCAAAAACGACTAAACGACTAAACAACTGCCAAGTAAGCCTTGTCTTTTGGGTGGTCTACAAGTGGCCCATGTGAAACCCTTTCTACAAAGCTGAGAAGATGCAGAGATCTGGACAAGAAAGGATGAATATCTCTTTTGATCAGCTGCATTTCAGCATTTTAAAAACAGCTGCATAGATACAGCCCAACTGATGGACTGGGTTGAGAAAAAGGAAGTGAAGCATCAGGGAAACTCATCTGAAAACTTGCTTCCACACCTGTGTAGCTGGATAAGAGCATTGGCCTGGAGCAGCTTAGCTCTTGGGATGGCTTTTTCGGTCTTCAGGATTTGAATTAAGAAGCTTGTGAGCAAATGGGGTGGAAGTGAGCCCTTTCTTCTATGGCAGAACATTGATGTCTTTTGAATGATGTAGATCAGTTTCACATTATCTGAGCCTTTTAATGCCAGGAGACAGACAACAGTTGTTCTTTATGTCAGTGAACATTTACATATGCTTCATTCCTCATTTAGCAGGAGCTTTTTAATGGGGGGGGGGGGAGTGCACCAGCACCAAGACAGCTTTAAATAACAGACTACAGCTGTGTGATCCCATCACTGATCTTTCCAGTTTGAAACCTGCAGGATCAAGCAGTTGATGTGGAGCGAAAGCACTACAGTCTAGGTGCAGATTCCCATGAGTCAGGGTATTAGAAGAGAACCGCAACAAAGATATGTTCTAGTGTGTACATCAGGCATACCCACTCGGCCCTCCAGATGCTTTGGGACTACAATGCCCATCATTCCTAGCTAACAGGACCAGTGGTCATGGATGATGGGAACTGTAGTCCCAAAACATCTGGAGGGCCGAGTTTGGGGATGCCTGGATGGTTCAATGTTTTCAGATGTCTTAAATGTTTTTAGATGTCTAAAAAATTTAGATGTCTTAAAATGCTTTAAAATATATATTTATCTTAACTTAAGCTGTTTAAATATTTTGATGTCTGCTGCCCTGGGCTCCTTTGAAAGGATAGGATTTAGTAGCTAAATGAACAAGCATATGCCCTTAGAAGGTTATTGGGCTGCAATCAAGGACACTTGAAATACACTAAAGCCCCGTGAAAACCAATCCGATCTACCTATTATTTAGGTATGATTGCATCTCTATGCCCCTATCCAGAATCCTATGCACACACACAGGGCTTTTGAATGTATATGCTTTCATATTGCATTCAAGGGATAAAGCAGCAACATACACATACGTACAAAAAAAAGAAGAATTCCTTGTGGTAGGGGTAGTTCCATAGAGATATTGCAGCAATCATTCACTGTAGATCACAACCTTTAACAAATGTTAGCAACAGATACGACCCTCTGGAGATGATTGGCTAGGACTGGAGGTTACAGGTAGTTTCACGCTGTTTTTCACTTTTCCAATTTTAAGTTCAGCTCCCCACATTTCCACAACAGTTTATTTTTGAAGAAGTCCTCATGAAAATTCATTATCAATATAGGGCACCTTTCTCCTGATATATACTTTTCTGCATGCAATATACACATCTTTGCAAAGCTATTTTACCTAGTATGATGCACCTTTGCATGTCGTTTTTAGTAATTAATACTTTTACACAATGCTTTTTTTCTTTAAAAAAAAGTGTTTAGGGGTACTCTCATTTTGACTCAAGGAAACCACCATTTTATAGTTCAAATTGGGGAAAATAAATACAGTGGTACCTCTGGTTATGAACTTAATTAGTTCCGGAGGTCCGTTCTTAACCTGAGGTACCACTTTAGCTAATGGGATCTCCTGCTGCCGCCACGCCGCCACCGCATGATTTCTGTTCTCATCCTGAGGTAAAGTTATTAACCCAAGACACTACTTCCGGGTTAGCGGAGTCTGTGACCCGAAGTGTTTGTAACCCAAGGTGTTTGTAACCCAAGGTACCACTGTACATTAAATGGACAAAAGTACAAAGAACATGCATTACCTCATATTATACAGCTGATGGCTCACAGTAACTTCCACATTAGCATGAAGCTGTGTGCACTAACATCTTCCTGATTCCTCTGCTTGCTGTTGGTGTCCATCGCCAGATGTCGTCCTTTCAAAAAGTATGAGACTCAGGAAACACCGGGAAAGGAAATGAATCCGCCATCGGAGGTGGTAGCAACGAAACTGACCAACCACCATGCTAGATTCCAACTCCAACTTCACACATTAAATGCTTGCTTCCAGCTGAGACTCAGGAAACACCACGACAGGAAATGAGGCTGCCATCGGGGTAGCAACGGAACAGACAATTCACCATGCTAGAGATAAAACTATTTTTTAAAAATTGTTTCTTCTCCCGTTAGATTCACAAAATGTTTAGGAGTATGAATACCCCTGTGGCCCCCCAGAAAAAAAGCACTGCCTTTACATGTAGTCATACCTCGGGTTACAGACGCTTCAGGGTGCGTTTTTTTGGGTTACGGACCGCCAAAACCTGGAAGTACCGGAATGAGTTACTTCCAGGTTTCGGTGCTCGCACATACACAGAAGTGCTAAATCACACTTTGCACATGCGCAGAAGTGCTGAATCGCAACCCGCGAGTGTGCAGACGCACCACTGTGGGTTGTGAATGCTGCGGGTTGCAAACATGCATCCCACACGGATCATGTTCGTAACTTGAGCGTCCACCGTATATTTTACCTAATATAGCTGTTCATGTTCACTGTACATGGCTGAGGAATGACACTGCAAAATTCAGAAACTATATTTTGCAACTATATTTTGGTTTGCATCTTGTTTCAGAAAGTGTGAATTAGGTGGGGTCAACTTTAAACGCAAGTTAAATCTCATTTCCCACCCCTACCCCCACCCCATGCCTAGGTACAGGAGGAGCAGAAGAGAAAGTATAGTTGCATGATCTGCCTTCTGCTCACTTAACGATTGGAAACAGCCCCGTGTTGTTAATTAAGCCTCCTATAAATACCATGGGGGAATAGTGAGGTCAAATAATCTCTTCAGATCGGCTGAAGTGGATTTTTAGTGAGTTTGTGGTCAAATTACTCCTATTGTTGAAGTAGTGGTCATATAACCTCTTATAATACTTAACCTCAAAGTGCTTCAAACTTTGCCTTTTAAAAAGTATCATGTGTTGTAGAAAGAGGCTTGTGAACTTGTCAGTGGTCGTCCTCCAAAAGGAAGAAGGGTTCATTTGTACTTTCTGAAAATGCAAACTAAATTATACAAAAGAGATATAAAATGGGTGTCATCTACATATAAATTGCTTTTGGAACCTAAGGGGGCACAGATTCTGTCTATATTATGTTAAGATTCCATCACATTACCTAATGGATTAGATTTTATTAACTACAATAAAACAGCGTGAGTTTTTCTTCAAGAGAAAGCAAACTAAAGTGAAACTAGATAATTAATTACAATAAACCTTTATTTGTTATCCAACGTGCACATAAACAGGTTTTACAGAATAACTGTCCCTTGCCCACTCCATCATAAAAGAAGCTTTTAACGCTCTATTTACCAAAGAATCAAGTCTTTTTGCCTTTGCCATTAGAGGTCATGAAGGGTAATAGTATAAACTGGGTCTGAAAAAGGGATTCAATGCATGAATGGATGATAAGTTCTCCGATGGCTATAATCTAAGAAGGTCAGGATATGTAACATTTTCATTGTGTTTCTATCTAATGGCTTATTACTAGAGTCTGCATGAATGGCAGTGGATGTATCTAGCCGTGTGGGGACACTGTGGGAAAAACATAGCCAACTTTTTATACAAAAGCATGGCGATAGAATGCAACTAAACTTGTGAGTCAGTTTTTTTTAAAAAGAAAGACCCATCTCATGCAAAAGCAGGAGTTCAAAGAGGCCAAAAATAGTTGACCAGCTTTAAGTTAAATTCCAGCATATTCCAATGGAAGAACAACAACTGTATTTTAACCAAGTATTGAAATCTCAGGAAAGTTGAAATATTTTGCACCTCTGACAGGGACAGGGTGGTACAAGTAGAGAGAAGGTCCAATCCTTTGTCACTACCCAAAAGGCTAGACCCACTGGGAGGGCATCAAGAAGCTCCTCCCCCTTTCAAACTTAGAGCCTGGTCGGTTGATATAGGGACAAGCTCTCTGACAAATTCCTGGGTCTCAGACTGTGAAGGCTTGCCACACACAAATTAGGCACTACATGTTTAATTAAGTACTTGTTAAATCTTGGATTCGTTAGCAGGAAGAAAAGCAGGGATACTGTATGAAGCCATAGCTATTATCTACACCTAATCCATTTCTCTGCTTAAGTAGCTAATTAGTGACGATACATCATTAGGTGTACGCGACATTCTGTGCTACTGTAGGAGCTTACATATTCAGTCCTGCCCAGTACATTCAAAGCATTTTGAGAGACAGAGGATTCACCAAATCCTATTGTTGTTAGGATCCTTGGGGTGGTTCTTTCTATGCTTCTCATTTCCATTCCACTTACATCAGGGCGGGGTTAGAGAGGGCTGCACCTAGGCCAATGGAGCACCCATTGGCCACACTCTCCCAACAGAGGTCACCAATCAGAGTGACCAAGGCTGCTTGGGTGTGAAAACTGGATCTGAAACCACTTGAAATTGCGACATTTTGTTGCAGGTGCCATTGGTAGACAAGCAGATAAGTGCATTAGAATGAATGGTCATCTGCCAACCACATCACACCTTGTACTGCCTCTGCCTTTCATGTGATGAAGCTACATCCACATCAAGGTGGGTCCTACAGTAAGGAGGGTTCAGTAGCAGGTTGAGTGATTCTGGTGAGATTCCATCTTCAGTGCCTCTCCCTGACCCAAGTGCTCAAAAACATACATCGAGGCAAGTGGGAAGTAAAGGAGGCAGAGGCAGGTACTTCCACTCCCTGGTACAGCATCTTTTCCTGCTGGGAACTAATGCTACAACTTACAGAATCCACAGTAATAGACGGGCTTCTGGGCATCCTGATGAGAAAAGACAGTCTTCCTGAGACTGCAGAAACCACCACTCTCTTTGCCACCGCCATGCCTCAAGTATTTGAGCCCTTGGGACAGTAAAGTACCATAAGAGCTGATGGTGCTGAATGCTTAGAGACCACATCAAAACTGGAATACACTCAAAGCATCAGTCCCTTTTGCGGTGAATGGAAGAATTCCCATGGAGAATTGAGGAGATGGCTGATCAAAATCTCTCTGCTCCAACTCACTGGCTGTACCTAGTTTCAGAATATCTGCATAGAGCATCTGGCTATGTTCCCAGCTGTGCAGGTGGGACCCATGCTTAGAATCAAAATGCACAGGGTTACACCAGTATAACAACAGATGCTTGTGAAGCCTACAGGTACCCCTCCACTTCCCAGCTGGATTGGCCTGGCTCCATCAAAAGGATCCGACTGTAGGAAACTTTGTCACAGCATATAAACAGCAGGGCTTAAGAGAGAGCCAACAAAGCCTTCGAATATATTGTTTCCAATTTCACATGTACAGGGGGGGAAAGGGTGCTACTGGAAACCTAACATAAATTGCATGCAGGTTTGCCACTGGGCAAGAGGGTCTTTAACTACTAGAATGTCAGCCTATTGATCAACAAAAGCCATGTAGTAAAAAGGTCCCCCAGCTAGCAAAGTGGAGGTTTAAAGTGATTACAAGCAGGTGAACATACGTTCTTCTTAATACCTGTGTGCACCTGTTTCAAATAAATCAGATCTGAACCCTGGAAGGGGTCTAGCTAAGAACTGAAGTTATTTACCACTTTTCATTACTAGGAATGCTATGGAACAAACACGGATTTCATCAGAGCATGGTTAGTAATGAGTGAAAGCTAGTGAAAAAGTTCAGTAACAGAAAATGTAAGAATATTGCACTTTCCAGCTTTATACTTGTGGGGAGAGATCACACCCCTTGCTGGCTTCAAAGTTCGGATTCTCCCAAGTCATGTTTGTTTAATCTCCCCTAGAACTAAAATGTGGAAAATAAGTCTGCCGCCATAGTTTTATAAGGATGAAGAAGACAGACAGACATTCTGAGTGTGGCAAACATAGTTCTGAGACACATTCTCTGCCCCCCCCCAAAAAAACTGCCTTGAAGTGCAACAACTAAGTGTTCCTAGTTCATCACACTTAGGTTTATACAGCAGTCTTTCCTCATCAATATAGGGATAGAGGAAGAATCTTTACATCAAGTGCCTCCTTGTTCTTGAACTGCTCATGTACTGTGGGTGATCCCTCCCACTAGGTCCCAGAAAAATAAGCCATGAATCCTTTGCACTATATATCTTAAGCCGTTTTATATGACTTGAAACAGTCATGGCTCCTCCCACAGAATCCTGGGAGCTGTAGGTTGTTAAGAGTGCCAAGAGACCTCTATTCCCTTTGCAGGGTTACAATTCCCAGAGCGGTTTAATAATCAATCCTTCTTCCCAAGGAACTTGAGGAATTGTAGCTCCGTGGGCAAAATAGGGGACTCTAAACAGCTCTCAACATGTTTAACAAACTTGTTGTTGTTTAGTCGTGACCCCATGGACCAGAGCACGCCAGGCACTCCTGTCTTCCACTGCCTCCCGCAGTTTGGTCAGACTCATGTTTGTAGCTTCGAGAACACTGTCCAACCATCTCGTCCTCTGTCGTCCTCTTCTCCTCTCTCCTTCTCCTTCTCCTCCTGTAGTTAACAAACTACAGTCTTCTCATCCTCTGTCGTCTCGTCCTCTGTCGTCCCCTTCTCCTCTCGCCTTCTCCTCCTGTAGTTAACAAACTACAGTCAGGCTAAGTCAGGCAGCATTGGGGCATGGCGTCTGTTGCATTAGTTTTCCTGGTTATAATGCTAGTGCTTCTCTCCTGTCTTTTAATACTTCATTTACAGTACTGTACCTGTTACCTTATGTAAATGTAGGTTTTTGGGCAACATACCATGTTGTCATACTAAATTCTAAACAGTGCAAAAGAACTCTATGCCAGGATACTACCCAAATATCATGAAATGAAATTACTATTTTAAGCTCCAGACATTTTCTGAGGGTTACAAACAGACACCCCCCAAAAAACAATTAACATGGAAATGAATGCTAAACTTCCACTGGATTTCCAGACCTATCTTTTACGTTTTGCAAAAGATTGATAAAACACAGAAATAATCAGATAAGGAAACGCCAGGAAAATGGAATAAAATGCCAGCTGAATGCAGCCTCAGTGAAGATGGGATGGCAGCAGAGAGGGACAGCAAGGGAATCACAAAACAACTGACAGAGGAAGGCAAAGGGAGAAATGTGAAATGGGAAGAGATATGATGTGAGAGTATGAAAGTGAAAAAATGAGCTATGTGGGGCATCCAATAATTAATTCATAAAATACTCTGTGGAAGGTTCCTAACTGAATATTGTATTGTCTACTGTATGCATCTACCAGGAAAAGAAAGATATTTAAGGGAATTCTTGCTATTTATTGAACCAGCAGACTTGCTAGGCATTGAAAAGGTAATGATTTAGAAAACCTGGAAAACATGTAACTTGCAAAGCGCCCAGTCTGTGCTTGTTGCACAAAGATCAGACTAAAATATATTCTTTAAAGCATGGCAGGCTGTTATGGTAACCATTTAATCTAAACTAAATCACATCAGATTATACTATGATAGGCTGTATTGCTTTTCGTTTGTAAGTATTTTGTTCACTTTTGAGCATAACGTATTATGAAACTACATTTGCTTACTGTTGGTTTTTTATATTGATAGAATATCTACAGAATGCTTTGTTGCTGTTTGTGAAAGAAATGGTTTTGGAGCAAACTGCTGATAACAATGGAGAGGAACCACACATCTGAAATATGCAGCTACTTAGGTTAAAATACTCCAATTTCTAAAAATATTGAAGATGAGTTAAGTTGTTGATTTCTATCACATGGAGTGTATAAGGCTTAGGAGTAAAGCCTTATAATTTTACACTTATAGGAAACATATAGCCCGTTCATCAAAACACATTGTTAGAGAACAGTACCTAGTGGTCTTGTAAACCATAAAAGTACCATCCTTTAGTGATTAATCTTGTCGCTGATAAGAGTGTCTTCTCTGCTTGACAGTCACAGTTTATCTTTTCAGTAACCGCATTTTCTCTTTTGGAAAATTGACAAGGAGTACATCCCTTATAGCTAATGGCTTTTATCACTCCAGCTTATAGGTGATGGATTTGCTTCTAAATACCCTCAAGGGTGAGCTTAGCTGTCAGCATTTTCCTTGCTTTCATTCCCTGAATTTGGAAATGGTGGCAAAGGTTTTCCAGGCCCTCACTAGAACCTTCATTCCATTCTTCCAAAGCATATAGTGCATTGTTTCAGAGTTATACCACATGTACTGTGAGTCCTTCTCCCAAAAGGCAATGTGAAATGACTTGGTGATCTCAGAGGAAGGGGAAGTAAAAGGCTGCAGTCTTATGCACATTAGGATCATAGGAAGCTGCCTTATATGAGCCAGACCACTGCTCCAGTGAACTCAGTCTTGTCTACACTGACTCTCCAGGGTTTCAGAGATAGGTGTGTCCCTGCCCTGCCTGGAGATATTGGGGATTGGACATGGGCCCGTCTGTATACAAACCAGATGTTCTGTGACAAAGCTACAGCCTTTCCCCACTAAATTGGGAGGAAGCACCATACAATTCAGTGGGGCTTCCTTCTGAATGCATAAGGTCATAAGAATGTAAGGCGAGTCTTCCGAATCAGGCCAATGGCCCATCTACGTCCAGCATCCTGTTCTCACAGTGGCTGACTGGATGTCTGTGGGACACCCACAAACAGGATTGGAGCACAAGAGCACAGAACTTGGATCAATGTAGAATAACTACAACCCACTAAAAGATAGTTCAGTGAATATTAGGTTCTTCTGCTGCTAAAACGTGACATCCTGATTTCTCCTTACAATATACATTTTGACTGAAGGCACTTGGCTCTTTTATTTTACATGTTAACATTTGGAAAAATTGAAAGGACAGGGATTGCTTTGCCATCTTAATTTATTACAGAACCTTCTACACTCAACGACAGTACATTGAAAATCCTCCTTATTAGACTATCAATATCCTGCAAAGCAAACAAACAAGTCAAAAATCCATTCTGCCTGACCAGATGATTGTTTCCCATAATGCCTGAATCTATTTGAGATGGAGGATGTAAATATCACCAGAAGAATATTACATGCCTAGGTCCTATGTGCACCAGAAGGTGTGTGAAGCCTTCCTGTGTATGTAGCACTCTGTGTATAGGAGTCTGGAGGGTGCATTAGGGGCTGGATTATACACATTATTTACACGGTACCCTCAGTCTGTGTATCACATTATACAGTAAGATAAGCAAAGGACAATTTCTCTTCCCAAGAAGCTTAGCAGCACTGAGGGTTGAGATGGAGGAAATAGGGGAAGGCAAACAAGGTGACAGCAAATGAAATCAAACAACTCAGTACAGTTTTAGTTTCGGTAAAGGTAAAGGGACCCCTGACAGTTAAGTCCAGTTCTGAACAACTCTGGGGTTGCAGCGCTCATCTCGCTTTACAGGCCAAGGGAGCCGCTGTTTTTCCGCTTCCGCAGACAGTTTTTCTGGGTCATGTGGCTGCATGGCTAAGCTGCTTCTGGTGAAGCCAGAGCATCGCACGGAAACGCCATTTACCTTACCGCTGGGGTGGTACCTATTTATCTCCTTGCACTGTGTGCTTTTCAACTGCTAGGTTGGCAGGAGCTGAGACCAAAGAATGGGAGCTCATCCCATCGCGGGGCTTCGAACCGCTGACCTTCCAATCGGCAAGCCCAAGCGGCACAGTGGTTTAAACCACAGCGCCACCCGCGTCACACAGTTTTAGTTTAGGAAATCATTGTGATCACAATTCTTTCATCAGCAAAAATGACAGTCTTGGCCCATATAAACTGATTTCATGAATCCAGTATTGGTTAATACACCCGGTTCATGCTCAACATCACCTGCCACACTTTGGTTGGATGGAACGGGCAGTTTCCACAGGTGTTTGTATTGCACTTGTTCTCACAAATCTCAGAGGTGCAGGGTTATGCTACTTCCTAATTCAGGTTGGGAAACCTTTGGCTCTCCAGATGTTACTGAACTACAACTCCCATCATCCCTGGTCATGCTTGCTGGGGCTGATAGGAGTCATAGTTCAGCAACATCCAGAGAGCCAATGTTTCCGTACACCTAGTTTAGATGAACTCTGGTTTGGCAACTTTTGCAAGGTTGTACTATATCAGATTGCAGTTCCCTGCATTAAGAATTAGTATGTTGGCAGGCAGACTAAGCTAGAACTCTTTTCTTTGATTTGGTCAATTTGTTTATGCCTTCATATGCAAACATCTGCAAACTCCAACATAATATGTGGCAGCCAAGCTAAAATGGTATAATATGTATGCTGGGTGAAAATTATGTCGAATCCCTAATACCTTGCTAATAGTTAAAAATGCAGTCTCTGCATATTTTTAAAGCAATCATATAATACGCATTTGTTGGAATGTTGCAAATACACCATTTTCCGGTTAAATGATTGCTCCATTCTACAAAGGCTGTTCTCCTGCTGAGGTACATGCATTGTATCATTAATGTTGATGGGATTTCCATAAGCACATCAAAGCAAAATGAAGCCCTGTGTGCATTTGCTCTGGCAGCACAGATGAGAAGAGCAGGAGCTCTTCCTGTGTGCATGCTAAATGATTTAAATTTTGAAATGCTTTTGCCATTGAACCAGTTTGAAAATGGCATTTGGATTGATTCAAAATATAGACCCACATCACTCAGGTATAAAATTAGCTGGAACAGCAAAATAAATCTAAAGATAAGTAGTTGCAAGAGGGTTGTTAAATCACAAGGAAAGGAATATTCTTTATAGGTATTTGCAACCCACTTTGAAAAAACAAGGTACTGTAGTTTGGATGTTTTATTTTCTGTATTCAAAATGAAAACCTGACCTCTGCATAGTCATTAAAAGTCATGCTCTTACTCCCCGCTGATTGCTTTCAAACTCTAGCCCTTACATAGCTTGTAGGAAGAAGACAGTTTGCAGTTTTCAAAATTAGTTTAGTGAGCAATTAACAATATGAAAAAATAAAGGGGAGGGGAGAAAAAAGGAACATTGTTGTTGTTTTTTGGTGTGTGTGTGTGTGTGTGTGTGTGTACATATACAGTGTATATACACACAAACAGACATATATTTATAGGTAAATAAAGACCATCAGGTTCAAAACTCATGCAAAGATTTCATTTAATCTGTGGTAAGTAATATTTATAAATCCTAAACCTCTGTGGTAGAATTCTCTTCATTGTTCATTTTAAATTGTGCATCACCCAAAAACAAAGAAAAAAAAACCAGTCCAGTGTAGACTTCCACACACACTTAGTGAGATTTAAATATTTACCAGATAAGATGACAGACCAAAAGGACTGAACCTTGGCTATTCACAATAGTTTTCTACTTCAGTGGAAAGCGTATAAAACATCAGGCAACTCTCATGGTTAACTGTTACTAGGTAAAATCGGAAGCAACCTGGAACTAGAAACCAGACATTTGAGCTGGTTTTGACTAAGAGTGCCCTTGAATGTAACTCAAAACATATTGGGCACAATCCACCACAAAATATAAAAGCATGCTCAAATTGGCACGCCATCGACTGATCTTTCTGACACATACACACATACACATACACACACTGTATCCCATTTGCCCAGGCAGGCACATTATGTGACCCATGAGAGCAGCAAAATAACCAAACTACAACAGTGATGAGATAAAATCAGGCCTGTTCTGCCCCATAAGGGTTCAGTTATTTAGTGTTAGGCTGGGAAATGAAGATGCAGTAATATCCTAGTTTCTATTGGCTCTGCTAAGAGTGGGGAAAACCTTCCTCTCTCCTTTGCAACTAGTTCTGTTTAGTTCTTACAAGCCCAGGAAGAGAGGCAAACTCACTTGTTCTCACAGAACAAGGCCAATTCTTTACTGACAGCAGTAGGCAGAGCAAGGGTTGGCATGGCATTGGGGCCAGGATCAGTTCATCATTCCACAAACCCCACATTGATGGAATGGGTCTGCCGGGTTTGGGAGCCAGCCATTGTTGGACCTTGCCAAGGTGTAAGCTAAGCAGGCAAGATCTCATGGCACCATTTGTCCTATTCCTTCCTTGGGGGGCAGGGTAATTTGAAAACATAATGAAATAAGCTTACATGGAAATAAATGTTGTTGAAAACGGATTCTTTTTTCCAACAAAGAAGAAAAAGAGTAAAGGAAAGGAAATTAATAAATTCCCTTGGCGATTTTAAGAATACTGAAAAATGAAAATAGTATATTAATTAAATGTACTCAATTCCCAGACAAAAGAAGCAAATGAAAAAGGAAATGGATATAAAATTAACCACCATGACATCCTATTTTCTTTGGCTTGGATCCAGCATTCCTATAAGTGGAACTCTGCTCCTAAGACAGGCAATTTCCTCTCATTTCTCTTTCCTCCTCCAGCTCTCCTGCAATCCTTGAAAATTTGAACCACATGGTCAGAGAATCCTCCAGAATAGTGTGAGAGAAGGTTCATGGGGACAGGAGAATGAGCAAATGTGGCTTCCTTCCTTCCTCTGGCAGGAGCCTTCGCCAGATTGGAGTCCCTTCTGGGAATGGAAGGAAGCCTTCTATTTAGGAAAGAGGAACTCGGGATTCATTCTTTATATTTAATAACATGGTAGCAATGCTTTAAAGCAGGAATGGGAAACCTTTGGACAACAATTCTGATCAGCCCTGGCCAGGCATGATGGGGCTGGTGTGCAGAAACATCTGGAGGGCCATAGTTGCCTCTCCCCCCCCCATTTTAAAAGGAGGATATTGTAATGATTAGCTCCTCCAACCAGTAGATGGTGTCATACTATTCCCTTACTGCTTACGCACTGTCCTGTTTCTGTTACCACCTTGTATGGCTTTGGGAAGTCTCTGTTAGCCAGCCTACCATGTGGATTACTTGCAGTAAAGCCTATTTCTTTAAACAAGTGTTACAAAACACATTAGAAATCTGAGAAATGGACACTTCAAGGAAATACTCTTTTGTTTGTTTTTAATTCTGGGCTTAGCAGAAAACTGTTATGCTTTTTATGCCTTTAAATCTCTTATTTGGCTGGAAATGTTTTGTTGTGTTGCCCGCTGAGCATGTGTGGGTGCTGAGAAATAAGCAAACTAATTAATGAAGAAGTTTGATTATATAGTAAGAGAAAAGCAACATTCCATGTGTCATGTTTCCACTGGGGTATTCCAGCATTTAGCTGATGAAGTGTGAAATTTCATAATGCTGTTCTTAAAAGCTACCTTTCGACAGCTTGTGGAAGGGGGGGGGGGAATTGTGCAGGGAAACTGATCCCTACAGACGTCAAATGATTGCATTTCTTGATGGACTGTAATACAAAGCTTGGAGGTAGCAGTCACCAAATCTCCAAAGGCCTATTACAGGACAGCCACTGGAACCGGAATATCAAAATAAGTTGTTTACAAATGTATGTTAATCCATCCTGAGAAGTCTTTGTACACAATGCCTTTCTGTTTTTTTCCCTCTCTGATAGATTGCAAATATAAAGCAGAATAAACAAGGCACTTGCTGATCACTCTGTCCCCAAAGCTTTCCTGCATGTTCTCTCCCACCCAGAAAATAATAATTCATTTGATGACAGTAATTCTGCCCCACCTGCAATAAAACATGTCTCTTCTGTATCAGTCTCTACATCCATATCAGGCACTGTAACTCTCTAATGGTTTGACTTGACCTCGAAGGAGCATTCTTCCAGTGTTTCCTGAGGCAGGGGATGCAAAACAGGAATACTTGATAATCTGGTTTGAAATACTGGGATGTCCTCATACTTTGAATAAATATATTTGCCTTTGAAATATTATTGGCAATGTATTTAAATTATTATAAGTAAATAATTCTTTAAAAGATACTAGGGTTCTTTTAAGTAGGTAGCCCTGGAATAATAAATTTCCCCTCTTTTTGCCTCTTCTGCTATTATTCTTAAAGGTATATATCTTTTTCCCTTTGAGAATTGTTTGTACTTTTTTTTAATCCCTTTCCCTTGCTCTCTTAAATAATGAGTTTAGAAAGAGCTGACATCTTTACAACCAAGGAAATTGTGTTTCTTGAGGGAAAAGAAAAAAGAAACGAGGCAGAGAGTCTATTCTTCTTTGGTGAACACTGATGGTGAATCAACTAAGACAAGGCAGGAAGGCGTCGCTTCAGCTGTGGTCTCAATCTGTTCTGAATGTAGATTAAGCTAGGATCTATATTTGTAGGTAATTAATTCAATATAGATAACTTTTGGGTGTCCTGGAAAAGAGAGTGAGAGAGTGCGAGAGAGAGCTTTGAACTGATAAATTTGAAGACACAATTTGACAGGCTTATTTTTGCTGTGGGCAAGGGCAGTTTAAGTCATGCCAGAGATAAGGTAGTTGGGGGGGGGGGGACTCTCAAATTGACTTGACATAAGTGATAAGTACTCACTGTCTTTACCCTCTTTGTAACAGCACCTTCTGATGCCAAGCTGTCCAAGCACTGCAAAGCACTGCAATTATAACAAGCCCCCCCCCCCACAAAGCTGTTATTAATGGAGTAGTGATTGTGTGAGGACTGCACCAAAAGAAAGAAGAGTTATTGGTATTTCAGACAGAAACAGGAACTTTGGGAATGACAATAAAAAATAATGGCCCACTTTAATGCGAAGCAAAATGGCACTGCATGTGTGTACTGTATCCAATAGCTCAATTTGACATGAATAAAAGGTATCCGTAAGAGAACAGAGAATCCCTAAGAGAATGTGCATTCAAATAGGACACAGCCCAGCCACAATTAAGCAGTTTGATCCCATCCTGATTGTGTATATTCATAAGTAAATCCTTCTATGGTCAGTTGGAGTCACTTCCATCTAACCATGCACACAGCATTGCAGCCTTAAGTATCTATCAGGCTTTGCTTTGACCAAACTATGGCAAATGATAGTGTTCATCTGAAGAAGTGTGCATGTACACGAAAGCTTATACCCAGAACAAACTTAGTTGGTCTCTAAGGTGCGACTGGACAATATTTTTATTTTTTTATTTATTTCGATAGTGTTCATGGTTTACTATTTAGGGTGAAATCCCAATTATGGAACTGCCATGCTGAGAAGCTAGGTAGGATGGAGCCTAGTCTTAGTGGGCAACGAGTTGCATATGTTCCAGTATTGCCTGCCATTCAAATAGAAAAGTGGAGCCCTTTCATTTTAAATACTTTTCACCTGCTTTTCATCACAGCAGTCCTAGGACAAGTCCAATAATTCCATTTTAAAAATAACACTAATAAATATGATATTATAAAATAAGATCAGGTAAACACACAACTAAAACAACCTGCTAAAACGACAGGAACATTACTTACCCGGTGTCAACAGTTAACATTCTACCTATGTCTGAATGAATGAACATGTTTCAGTTGGTGGTGAAATACAAAAAGAGATGGCGCCAGCCATACTTCAAAGGGAAGAACATTCCACAAACATGAAATCACCTGTCCTTCTCCCACATCACACAATAAATTTCTCTTGGCATTGGGATGCTAAGTAGGGCCTCCCTGAAGGATCTTCACATTTGGGAAAAGTGAGATGTGGTAGTCTTCTCTAGAGTAAAACTAATACACTCTCTCTCTCTCTCTCTCTCTCTCTCACACACACACACACACACACACACACAGGCTTGAACAATCATGTCTAGATGTCCATGTTCAATTAGATATGGATTTTGGGTGAAGCAAACAGGGTGAAGAACTGCATTAGGTGGGCATTTCTGCTCAGCTCTAGTTCCAATAATGTAATGTTTCATGTTTCTCAGGCACTGAAAAATTACAAGGTGGAATAAATTATTATTATTTAAATAAATCTACAGGCAGCTAGAATTCCAGAACATATCAAAGGTGCTATATCACTTTTGTTAACTGGGATGCCCTTCATTAGTTTGCTTGCATGGTGGTTCATGGTATCTCAGCATCTTTATGTAGAAGTCTTTATGTCAGGCTGTGCAAGCAAGAGTACATAGACATGAAAGCTAATGCTCTTTCCACCTGTTATTCTACATGTGAATAGTGGTGTTTTTTATTTTTTTTAAAAGGCTCAATACTTAATGAACTGACCTTATTATTGAACAAACTCTTTCTACCCAGGCCTCTGGGAACAATCTAATACAACTTATTATAAAACAAATCCAGATTGCTTTAGTTTTCTGCTTCAGTAAGTAATCCTTTACTGTGACTAACAAAGGCAGAGAGCTTGGAAGAAAAAGTATATACTAATAGGGTTTCACGCAAATTAAAACACATCACATTTCTCACCGGGAGCATAAAGATGCAATAATAAAGCTTGTAGCTCCCCAAACTGCCTGAAATAAATAATACATAAATGATACACAGAGAGAGATAAGACGCATGTGTGCCATAGCTAAGTATGCACTGAAGTAAAATGTAAGCATCATCTGTGATTAATTCCTGTTATATATTCCTCTTCTAGGGAGAGCTCACAAAGGCATTTCATAATGTATCATTTAGCTACCTTTGCAAATGCTTTGAAAGAAGCTTTTCAAGCATCTTTATAAGGAAATTCTTTAGCTCCAACTCTAGGAAAAAATAAATTTTGGCAGAGAAATCCAGCCAAATTCAGGCATAAAGAGAAAGGAATTTCATTTATCCAGCTGTAATTCATTATCCCAGGAGTCTCAATGAGAACAACCTTTGTAAAATAATATTTAACACAATTGGGAAAAGCTAAAAATAGGATACAATCTAGCACAAACAGAAGAGGCGCACAGGAACAGAAAGAAAGGAACTGTCTCAGACTCTTAGTCTACCTAGCCTAGCATTGTCCATCTGAGTAGAAGACTCTCTAGCAGCAGCAAAAGATGCAGCGGGGCTGCACCACTTAGCTGACTTCCCTCTGGTCAATTCACTGCTGCAAATAAAACTCAATCTAGTGTTTCTGCCAGTGCATTTGCACCACGCCAACTGCACTCCCACTCCTTGATCCCAATATGCAGCCGTGAATCAGCCAAGGTGGGGGGAAGTCAAGTAAGAAGCACAGTTGCACCACACCAGAGGTTTTCAACCTTTTTGAGTCCAGGGCTCCTTTGACCAACAACATTCTTTCTGTGGCATCCCTGTGGGACTCAGGAGCCCAGTTACGTCACCCCTTGCCTGCAGAGCTGGCAGCCTCTCCCCCTTTTTCAAACACCCTCCCTTGGGGAGTGTTCCCTCAGGCTCCTCTCCCCTCATCCTTGGGAGTCCTCTGGGCAGCCTCTAAAGCAACAAACAGCTGTACAAGCCTTTGGGAGGCAGAGACACAAGAGGGCACCAGAGGAGAGAGGGAAGGAAAGAGGGACAGAGGCCAGTGTTGCCCTCGGCACCCCTGACCATTGTTCAAGGCACCCCAGGGTGCCATGGCACACTGGTTGAAAACCATTGCATCACACCATCCACTACGACTCTCTAGGATCTTAGGTAGAGATTTTTCTCAGTCCTGCTACATAATTCTTTTAACTGGAGATACCTGGAGTTGAGAATTTGCACACATTGATTTTCCTGATCTGAACTCAAAAGGTGGTTCTTATATTCATCTTAAATTATAAAACGCAGAGTGCATGAGATAGTATTTGTTGTGGAAGACATGTTCATGCTTCTCCTATGTAGATCTAGCCAAGCTATTTCTGCTCACATCTGTGCACTCATTCACCATACAAGAGAAGGCAAAGGACAGCGTGAGAGCCAGTGCAGTGTGGTGGTTACAGTGCTGGACCAGAGTTCAAATCCCCACTCAGCCATGGAGCTCACTGGCTGACTTTGGGCCAGTTGCTGCCTCTCAGCCCATCCTACCTTATATAGTTATTGCAAGAATGAAATGGGCATACGAAGAGCCATGTATGATCCCTCGCATTCCTTGGAGAAAAGGTGAGATAGAAATGAAATGAAAAAGAAAAGCCTGCTTAGATACATAAGGGAGAGTGTGCATTAGTTTCCCATAGCAGATCAAAAAGGCTTACGGAGAAGAGTTAGGGAGAATTTTAATGTTGCTTCTTATTTTGACAGTATCTCAGAAGGGAGGCCGTTGAAGGGGAAGAATGGAAAACTGGGAGCGGTTGTATCATAGAGTATCATGGAAGATATGGGTAGCTCAACCCTGAGCAAGAACACTCTACACTTTTGTGTAGCTTTTGCTGTGGATCCCACTTCTATGTATTAAATGGACATGTCAAATTACATGTCTACACTTAGCTATTTTAGCTATATCATTTGGGATTATTTTATCCAGAAAAAGAGAATGCTCTCACTGTAACTAGGTATTGAACTTTCAGCCTTGCTTAATTTTATTAACTTTAAGTGCATCTTGGTAGTCTGGGGTAACCTTGGCATTTGAAGCCATTCATCCTCATAATCACCTTAAATCATTAATGCTGCCTTTCCTCAGAGACATTTCTCTTAATAGACGAAAATATGCAATTGATGCTTATACATTTACTATTACTTAATGGAGGGTTTTTATTGATTTTCAGCCATTATGGGTCTAAATTCTCCTGAAGATTTCAGAGCAGAGCTTTGTAAAATAACCCAGGCAAAAGGACAATTGTAAGGCCATCAGACTGCTTTTGGCTAGGAGTGGGTGGGTTGGGGGTTGGGGAAGCATTAGAGCACCAGCTGAAAAAGTTTGCAATGTCACTGTAGGGCATTGAAAAGGAAACAAGAGAGACCTGCTGCTGCAATTCAAGTGGTAAGAAAGCTGCTTAAACATGTGCCCTAGGAACCCTATTTGGATTAAAACCAAAGCCTCCCACAACATTGGTGATGAGCAGAAAGGGCTCCTGAACTGTTTAGGCTCATTGTCTTGACTAGCCAATCCCTGCAACATCAGGCGGAGTGGCTGATGAGCTTTTCTAATGGAGGCAGCACATTGTAGTTCACTGAGAGGTAAGGATTCAGTAGATTATTTTTTAAAAAAATATATTCATGTATTTAATACAGTTCTCCCTCTCCATAATTAATATGCCTCCACGATGGTTTACACCAACAATATCAACACAAATTAGCAATTGAATTTCAACTAAAGGCAACAGAGCAGTACATAAAACAACAAGATATAAGAGTGCAATGATAGGATACTGTATAGATATATATAGAGAGAGAGAGAGAAAGAGAGAGAGCAATGTATGGTACATTTCATTTGGAGTATCTTTATTTCTGAGGGTGAGCTGTGCTGAATTGCAAGTAATTGACAAGAGACATAAGTCATAGGAAGAATCATGATTTATGCATTGCTATGCCTATAAAGCAATGCTAAAGTCAGCCTGGGTGAAAATGAGACACTATTTCTATTAAGATGCTGATTTTTTAACATAGCAAATAACGTTAATACGTATTCACATGAAGTTGTACCTGAGCAAAAATATTTTTAAATGTATGCTATTTCTGCTCCAAAATGACACCAGGAATCATATAATTGTTTATGTTCAAGTAATATTTCATCCTTCTTTCATTATATTCCACACTGCTTCCTCTTGATATACTGCTGTTTTCAGAATAGTTTATAGTTAATAACTTGTTCATATTCCTGTAGTTTGGTTGCTGAAGTAACCTTTTGTTTAGACCAATCTGTGCCTCAGTACAAAATCTAGGCTAAACTATATTAAAACTTTCTGTGAAACACTGGAAGTGAGAACATATGAAGTGTATTACTTTCACACACTTAAAAAAGAAGTATTGGTAAATATAATGAAAATTCTAGTCTCCATCCCTTGATTTCTTAAGGGTACATTGCTGATTTAATTCTACAGTCATATTCCAGTAATTATTGAAGGTGGAACTGCTGTGATAAAATCAGGTCTTATTGGCTATAAACTAAATGAAAAGCACCTCAACTTCACTCTGGATAAATTCTGCATTATTACTCATTTTTATCTCTTATTAAATTGCCATAGCAACTCCAGTAGATATTCTGCTTCACTGCCTGCATGCTGTTTTTTTCACTTTCCTAAGGGACATGACGAGTGGCAGATAGTAGATAGTAGGAGACAGATACAAGAAACTCTAGATTATCAGAACAAGTTAAGATAGGTCAATTGAATCACAAGGAGGGTTCTTATTACTTATTATTTCTGTGGTGTTGTGCCACTTAGAATAACCATCAAAGTGTAGTCCATCAATGGCAGCACAAAGGCTCTGAAACAAGTCGAATAGGACTAGTACAACAGAATTTATATAAAAATCTCATTCCTAATATGACCTGATATGAACTGATATTGAAGTGAAGAAGGCACATGATGCAGGAATCAACTACAGGTGGTAAATGTAATGATGAATACAGCTGAGTGGCACTTCCCCTTTAGTGAGGACCACAGACAATCCCTTGGTGTTTGTTGCTTGAAAAAGAATAAGTTCATGATTCAGAAACGAAGCATCTATATTTCATGTGGACAATAGCATCAAAAATTATCGCTTCAGGTCTATGATGTATGTGTTGGCAGAGCAACAAAGAAATGGCAGCTTATACAGCCCAAGTTACTTTTAGAGTAAAGCTTCTTGAAATATAGAGAACTGTTGTTGTCTCCCCCCATCACTGAAAATGTGAAGAAGAAAGAATTGGTGTAATCATGTAATATTCTTATTGATGACTTGACACATTATTTTAGAACATGTGTGAAGTAAGGTAATTGTCAAGATTCTGTTTCAAATAGTTCATACTACTCATTAGTATAGATTTTAAGGAGCTAATACTGGGTTTGTTTCTAAATAGGATATTATAATTCTATGCTTTAATCTACCCTAATACATTTTGTAAACATTTTAAATGGGTCTTCTAGAGCCATAGGTTCATGACAGGATCTCTAGAGACATGAGATCAAGGCTTCAACATTTCTGCCTATCCTCTACCCAGCAATACAGTGGTACCTTGGGTTAAGTACTTAATTCGTTCTGAAGGTCCATTCTTAACCTGAAACTGTTCTTAACCTGAAGCACCAGTTTAGCTAATGGGGCCTCCTGCTGCCGCCGCGCCTCCTAAGCACGATTTCTGTTCTCATCCTGAAGCAAAGTTCTTAACTTCACCAGATCTCACCAGCTAGGCTAGGTTACTAATCCTCAGTGGCGCAACTAGGGTTGGACCCCAAAATATAGGACTTCACAGCCCAGTCATCCTTCTCCCCAAATGACTACCCAGAGAGCAGCAGATGATGCAGGAAGCACCAAACAGACCCAGCATCAGCATCATTTACATACTTATTTAGGTCAGCTGGCTAGGCATGTACATGAGGATTAGGAACACAGGAATCTGCCCTACACCGAATCAGACCTCTGGTTCCTGTAGCTCTGTATTGTCTACAGTGACTCTCCAGGGTTTCAGACAGGGATCTATCCAAGCCGTACCTGGAGATGCTGGGGGTTGACCCTGAGGCCTTCTGCATGTGAAATCAAAGCTCTACTACTACTTTAAATATTCCAGTCTACAATAAAACAGTGCTTATTCTTAGGGTGACAAAACAGATTGCATACGTTTCATTACATAAAATTGTGCTGTGATTTGTCTGTGTTGAAATGCAGACCTGTTCATGAATATTTATTTTAAGGTCAGCACTGTTGCACCTTTCTGCAGGGTTACTGTGAGCCTATGTGCCCCAATGGGCATAACAAGAAGCTGTAAGATTCCACCTAGGCCCCTAAAGGCCATGGCATATCCCACAACTTTTGACTACATAAAAATCACAGTTGGGTCACCAAACTATTCGTTGGGGTGGGGGGTGACCAAGGCCTGTTCCTTAACTGTGAGCAACCTGTTGCCATCCAATCTGGGGTCAGGATGGCTCCAGATTCTAATTGGGTAGCAAACTCACAAAAGGCAAGGATTCAAGAGAAGGAACAGTTCCAGTTGGATACTACTAGAAGAGAGAAGAGACCAATCAGAACTGTTCCCTTTCTTCTCAGTTCTACTTGGATGCTACCAGCAGAGAGAAAAGGCAATACAGTAACACCTTGGGTTGAAGTAGCTTTGGGATGAATATTTTTGAGTTGCGCTCCACGGCGACCCAGAAGTAACAGAGCGTGTTATTTCCGGGTTACGCCGCTCGCGCATGCACAGACACTCAAAATGACATCACGCGCATGCGCAGAAGTGGCAAAATGCGACCCGCACTGATGCGCAGTTACGTGTTACATTTGCTTCAGGATGCGAACGGGGCTCCGGAACGGATCCCGTTCGCATCCAGAGGTACCACTTGTATTGATCACTGTTTCAAAAAGAAAACCCCAAATACACCAAAGATCACCTTGAAAAAACTGTCTCAAACAAGATAATACTGCAGAGAAGATTCAACATGCATAACATTAGACTGCAGTTTTTGTATTTGAAAAAATATAGCCCAACAATGCAATCCTTAATATATTAAACTCAATTGGACTTACATCTGAGTAGCTCATGCCCTCCAACATTTCTCCAATGAAAATAGGGATGCTCTATTCCATAATAATAATAATAATAATAATAATAATAGCAACCAATATATTTTTATTTTTTACACCTCTCCCATATTACTGGCTTGCCCCAGCTACTATAGATGAGCAACATATGTAAAAACATCATAAAATATTAAACATACAAAACCTATACAGGGTTGCCTTCAGATGTCTTCTCCATACCCTCCAACATTTCTGTGATGAAAATAGGGACGCCCTAAGGAAAAGCGGGATATTCTGGGTTCAAATCAGAGACCAGGACGGCTTCTGTAAATCTGGGACTGTCTCTGGAAAATAGACACTCTTGGAGAATCTAGTAACTATGTATAGGATTGCATTGTTAGTCACCCTTAGTTTTCTGATATAGGATTCAGAAAAATGAAGCATATCCGCACAAATATCATATAAATGCCAACTCTGTCCACAATGAAACAAACTGCACAGATGAGTGAGAAGAAATCACATTAATGAAACAGAAAACTAAAAAGCTCTGCCTCGTTTAAAATAAATAACCAAACTTACCCTTACTTTTATTTGGATTCTCAGTGCTTGCTTCTTGTATATTTATTTACTAAGTTCCCTTATCCCTTTCAGAAAATGGCTATGTGTCGTTTTCAGTTCATTATCACAAGCAATTCCATACTACAGTTAAGGTATTCTTAACATCACAAGAGATGGGAAATCTGATTTATTAGTGCTATTTATGAAGGCTACTCTCCGGGGCTAAGATTTTCATAGCATATTGCAGAGACTGCCGAGTATCACGCTTCTCGCTTTAACATTAGATGTGTATTTAAAAAAGAATCCCGATAAGAATTTTGCAGATGCTTAATAATGAAGGAGAAAGTTTACAACTCCCTTTCACAGTAGCAATGCAGTTGGGGAACATGTCTCTGCATTTCATAATTAATGGAGATCTGGTGTAGTAAAGAATTTGTTATTCCTTTTGAACTAATCATATGTGCACCCTGACACTCTATCTACTTGTGGGGAAGTGCTTGCAATCATTCCCACACGATTAGTGAGAAGTTTGACTGTAAACAAAAGCAAATCCATATTAAGCAGTAACTTCTCTAGACATTCTCAGCACAGAAATAAGGATCACACATTGGCAAGAGCATAGGCTGCTGGGTCAGCCCCTCATGAAACTTAGGTATACACAGTTTTGATGTGTTTGTATATGTACACCATGTTTATACAGATCCCTAGTGCTGTGCTGATATTTTTGTCTGTTTCCCCACCCCTTCCTCAACCATTTGTGTTGTGTGAGAGATGCAACTGTTAATCCTCATCCTCCTCAGTTCTTCAGGAAGCTTTCTGGGCAGCCGCAATTCTTAGGAAAGTCTGTTGGAGGATGCCCTGATATAGTGTACTCCAAATAGGCATTTCAGGAACAGGGGCGCCGACTTATAAAAAATATTGGGGGAGCCCGCGAAAGCTCATGAATAATAAATAAGCTCATGAATATGCAGATAAAGTGGCGCCGCCTCCTCGTGAGCGAATAGGGGAGAGCGTGCTGCGCCTATTAATCAGCTCCGAAGGAAATTGGGTGGAGCTTTTGCTCGGGAGGGAGGGCAGGAGGCATGCAGCCCGACCCTGTGCATTTTGGGCTGGGGGAGGGGCGGCAGTGGCGCTCTGCTGGAGGGGCGCCCGAGATTATTGGGGGGCGGAGCCCCCCCAAACGAATTTTTGAGGGGGCTCGGGCCCCCTCAGGCCCCATGGAGTCGGTGCCTATGTGGAAGCTGGGAGACTGAGAAACTGCCTGAGCAAACTTGTGTGTGTGTGTGTGTGTGTGTGTGTGAAATAAATTCAAGTATACACTGTTGCCACCCCATTACTTACTAGAAAGAGGTTTCATCAAACTGCATTTTACTGCAAATTTCTAATAATATGTGCATTTTTGTATGCAATTTTGGCCATTGTACACATTTTTCTCAAGCAATTTCACCTAATATGATGTGTTTTATATGCTGTTTTCACTAACATATGTATTTTTGTTTACACTTTCCCATTTTTGTATACATCATTTTGTTAGCGTACAGCATCACATAATGAGAAGTGCGGATTTTGAAGGATAGCAGTTTCTGTCTGCAAATCAGGAGTATTTGCATTAAAATCCTAACCCGAATCAACCCTGCAACAAGTTGCAGATATTCCATTACAAGTCCAAATTATTCCAATGTAGCGTATGAATTATTGCAACTTTCAAACGTCTTGTACATTAGGGACTGCAGCATTTGTGAAATATTTTTGGCCATATTTATCAATGTATTAGGCAAGGAGGCCCTCAACATATTGCTGAACTTCCATTATATACCAGCAACCAAGCTGGCTGGGACTGATCAGAGTTTGAGTTCAACGGCAAAGGTCCCCCCCCGCCTTTTTTATTTATGCAGTATGTGATAGTGTTTGGTTTTGTATTCTACCTATTTACATTTTATGTGAATGGCCTATGGCCCAAGCATTAATAAACTATTATGTAGTAGTAATAATAATAATAATAATAATAATAAAATTATACCCCGCACCCATCTTGCTGGGTTTCCCCAGCCACTCTGGGTGGCTTCCAACCAAATATTAAAAACAATACATCATCAGACATTAAAAACTTTTCTAAACAGTTGTCTTTTAAAAGTAAAATAGTTGCTTATTGCCTTGACATCGGCTGGGAGGGCATTCCACAGGGCAGGCACCACTACCGATAAGGCCCTCTGCCTGGTTCCCTGTAACCTCACTTCTCGCAGCGAGGGAACCACCAGAAGGCCCTCGGCACTGGACCTCAGTGTCCAGGCTGGACCATGGGGACGAAGACGTTCTGTCAGGTATACTGGGCCGAGGCTGTTTAAGGCTTTAAAGGTCAGCACCAACACTTTGAATTGTGCTCGGAAGCATACTGGGAGCCAATGTTTTATTTATTAGTGGTGGGAGGGGAAAATAACAATATAAATACTACATTGTCTCATTTCATTTTCTTATTTTATATAAATACTACATTTTCTTCTGAAGAGATGTATATTTATTAATATAGAGTATATCCATAAAATCACCTACAACAAAAATACTTTCCCCAAGGCATGCATGAGTGTGCCAACTTAAATGCTAACTAAATATTTAACTGATTTACTCAGGGTATAAAATACATGATTAATTTTAAGTATTGTGGGTCCAGAATTGCCTTGAGTTGTAATGAACTAGTAGATGTGCAAAACAGATCAGTTTAACTACTTGGCAGAGTGCTCTCCAAAATTATGTAGAAAGCAAAACTTTTAGCTCACCTGCACACACATATGAGTTATGTACATGTAACTGTCTACATAATTGCAGCCTTTAGATTCAGTGCATCCATCACAAGTGTAAAGAGCTGTTTATAATTCACACAGGCAGAAGCTGGAGTCAAGGGCATTTCACATATTCTGTGTGATGAAGATAAGTGCCTAAGCCATAATGATAGAGATAAGCTCCTTTGATTTCTGCAGGGCTTTCTGTTGAGCGTAAAGAAGGTATTGTAAGATTTTGATGAGAATCAGTACACTGGGGGACATAAAATTCTTAAATAAAAATAAAGGGAAGTTCTCTGAAAGAATAATTTTGAGTCTAATATAAATGATAGCTTAATCTTTAAAAAAAGAAAAGAAAAAGATAATGTCCAAAGGCACAATTCTATCTTTTCACTAAATTGGAGAAATACAGAATGATGATAGATACCAGACTCCCTGAAGTCAATAGAAAAGCTTCCATTGGGTGCCATTCAGCTAAGTTGTAGTCAGAGTAGATGCCCATTTATTTCAATGGGTCTGTACTGAGTAATACTAGTGTTAGATACCATCCATTGATTTTAACTGTTTTAGAAGACCTGGTGAATTAGTAGATGCATAGAGCTCAATAAGAACAAGAAACTAGCGAGCAGTTCTGCAGCTCCACCACCTTCTTCTCTGCAGCCCCCATTCCTCCCACACATGCTGAAGGTGTCAAAGGAAGCTGGAGAGGGGCAAATGTCAGGCTAAGGTGGGAAGCGATCTTCTCCTCAAAGGCCAGATCTGCCACCCGAGGCAACTGCTTCACCTTGCCTCATCCTGTCAAAACTATTTCTTTCGGTTCACAGTTTGTAGCATCCTTAAGACACTAGTGTTAAGGCACTTTGAAATAATAATATATATTTTTTAAAAAACCTTTAGATATCTCTTCCTTTTGCTTCCTCGGTGGTTAATGTTATTTTTCTTCCAATTACTAAGACCACATTTAGAGCTAGGCAACCTCCCACTGTCCACATCTGCTTTTGCTTTCCAAGCAGTTGGTGGAAGTCATGCCTCACCAGGGTTTTGTTTGTGTTTCTTGCTAAGTTATCTCATCTTGGAAGCCATTATATGAACTAATAGGAGCAGAAAATAGGTGAACACCCTTCAGCTTTCCAGCAGGAATCTGCTTTTTTTGTCAATTCTACAAATTGCACCATTAAAATGCATATGTTGGCTTGGTAGGCACCCATAATTGGATAAACAGAGAAAAGTAACTATCAACTGCACAGACTAGGAACTTCTTCAAATCTCCACTGGAAACAAGTTGGCTGATCACATAGCAATGCTCTCTATTTCTTTCCCTATTTATGGTTTTCCAGGCTTGTATCAGGAAATGATAGACACAATTGTCTACTAAATCTAAATGCACTTTGAAATAAATGATTTCCTTAGCTCAACACTGGAAAATGCTTTGAAACACTGAATTATTTACCTAGTGCCAATAATGCAATACTTTGATGGTACAGCTGAATCTGGTTAAATAGCATTTCCTGTGTCCTGGGGAATTATGGGATTTGCTTTTTAAGAGCTGGGAGCTTGGTCTCTATTCTCATAAATTCAAAGATTCTTTGGAGTAAGCTGCCATCTGCACTATACACTTGAAGCAGTATTGCAGTGGTTTAAACAGTCAAGGCTCCCCCAAAGAATCCTGGGAATCGTGGTCTGGAAAGGATACCGAGAGTTGTTAGGAGAGTGGTTAACAATCAATCCTTCTTTCCAGATTTCCTGTTTCTCAGATATACTCCAATCCCTCTTTCTGATTTTTGACTACACAGAGTTAAATCACTGAGGGCAATTGGCAAAGAGGGAAAATGAAGGCAATATGAATGAACAAGTGAAAGATCATTCTTTACAGGGTGTACATTTTGCCAAAGGATCAAAGGAAAGTGGAGGCATGTTTAGTACTGGCCCCCCCAAAAAACTCATTAAAAAGTAGTTTTGGCTTGGCTAAAACCATTTGCTCCATATTCCTTTGGCATTCAGTGGTAACACATTGTTAATTCACCACATTGCGGTAAAATGTGGGAAATCAAAATGAGTGAAAATAGGTTTGGTTTTGTCTTGTTTTCCAAACAACTGTGAGATTTTCATCCCAGTAAATTACAGCTCATAGGGTAACAATCCACATTTAATTCTCTAAGCAACAAGCCTAATGTTTCTTCTCTTTATGAGTCTCCAGGAATGGTACTATAATGGAATGAATAAGTCCCCTGATATTGTCTTTACCAGAGCACATTTTCACTTACTTTTGTAAGTGAAAGGAAAAATATCAGAGGCTATCATATATCTTCTACCACACAGCTCACCCATAAACTAACCCAGCTTGACTTTTAGTACACAAGCCATATAGAACACTTCTATAATCTGTGAAGCAGCTAGGTAGAAGTGGACGCTTGATGAAGATGCTCAAATTATTTAGATAATGGAAATGTAACTAAAGACAAAAGGGCTTGTGGGGGTGGAAGCTGTGTGCATTCCCCCAGAGATGTAAATAGTGCATTAAGTAATTGCAACACATTATGAATTTCTGTATTTTTACAAAGATTTGCATTCCTGTTTCCCATGCTTTTTATTTATCTATTATAATAACTGCCCTAAGGCTTCAAAGCCTGAATTATAAACAAGAGAGCCACTACATTAGGTTCCATAGAAAGACTAGCAAGATGATCCATACACCACTGGGTTGGATATATATGGATTGTATACGACTGGGTTTACTACGCATGCACACGTGCAGAAAGAAAAGGAAGAACAAATCAATGTGGTGGAGTTAGTATATGAAGTGACCCAGCTACAGAGCTTATTAGCTTAAGGACTCATATTGGCTCAGCAGAGAACATATCCGAGAGTTTGAGACTGCCCTCAAGCATTTTGGGCTTCAAAGTCCATAACATGCATCCCCCTGGCTTACTTGTATTTGCACCCTACAAATTACTCCCAGAGCCACCCGATATTGTCAGAAGCACTGGCAGCGAAGCTAATGAGCTCTGACTGCTCTAACTCTTTGGGAGAAAGTGGAAAAGCTGTGATGGAAACCAGAAACATGCACATTTACAAAACAGCTTCTGAATAACCTGTGGAGCTGTTGGTTCTTTTTGTGTGTTTTGCCAGTCTACATTTTATGAGGTCATTTACAGACATAATAATGAGCAAATGTGACTTCTTTTATAGCCATGGCAAATGAAGCATACCTTCAATTAGAAACTTCTGAAAATACACTGTGATAGCCTACTGAGAATGGAATTGCTTTTCTTTACAGCTATACACGCACCCATCTTAGAAGCCCGTGGTTTCAGTTAAGTGCTACAAGTATCTTTCCCAATGAGACTCTAAGCTTGCTACATATACAGTGAACTTCAGTGGCAACCTTTTCAATAACACAGCAGATCTCATAATTGCCAAGATACTCTTGCTCCATTCACTCAATTCAATATGGCAATACATTTGATGGATATAATGTATGTGTGTTTATTGTTACAGATATACTTGTCCCTAAATTATCTGCTGGTTTGGTCATAGGAAAATCAAAAGCAGCACATTTTGAAGCTCTTCCTACCTTACTTAATACTTAATATTACTAAAATAAAACAGTCTTGCATGTCAAGACCCCAAGGCCTCCCCTTTATGTTGAATAATAACATGTGGACACCATATATTAGGTTAATGGGCAAAATTTAGGCCACAACTTTATTGGGTACAGAATGTGAGCGGTATTGGCTTAGGCATTGGAATTGAACCAACTATGTCAGACTCCTGCCCGCACTACAGGAAGTCTCAGAAGGGTTAATCACCAGTAGGGGGAGCCCTGTTGATGTACATCAACTTGGAGCTCCCCCCAAGGTCACCGGAATGTCGTGCCATGGCTCTAGCCTCCACCCAGCTTCTGACAGGGGTTATGGCCCCCAGATTCCTGTAACAGAATACCCTTTAGTATGGAGGGGCAGGTGATGGCCACACCTCACCTTCCCCGAACAAGGTTTTACCAATGCCTAACCGCCAAACCTTACAAAGCCATGCCCCCTGGCCTAACCCGGGCTCTCTGTATGTTTTGGACAACAATAACTATCATTCCTCATCATCATAATCATTTTCTTCCCTGCTGCCTTGGGAGCAAAAGATGGAATAGAAGTTTAATTCATAAAATGAAATAAAGTCATTGACCATGCTGCCTGGGGTTGGTGAGGGCTGATGGCCATTGGAGTCCAAAACACAGGGAGGACACTTAGTTGTGGGAAGTTAACCTAGTCCTAGAGCAACGTAAGGCAAAGAAGGTGATCAATGAAGAAATCATAGGGAACATCATGAAATAGCCCTTCCTAAAGGAAAACAGATTTAGTAAAAAGAATACTTCAATATATTGTTCTTATTGTTTCATGCTGGCTGATTTATTATTTTTGTTTTGTCATCATTCTAACTCTCACAGAGTGTGGGAGGAATTTTCCCAATTTAACAGAGCTTCCTTGGGGAGGCATGAGTTGAAGATTGAGGCTCAGAAGCAGTTACAACCGGTGTCCATGACTTTTGGGCTCACTGAGTGTGTGTGTGTGTGTGTGTGTGTGTGTGTGTATATATATATATATATATATATATATATATATATATATGAAAATGTGTGTTGAAATACTACTTTAAAACATGTTTTGCAACATTCCTAGACATCTCCCAAAGTATGACTTTTCATCCATTTGAATGCATTTTTAAAAGAAGAACTACATCACACAACTCAGAGAAACATGAAATGTGGAGGGGGGAAAACCTGCATTCTGATCCACACATTAATCCAGAGTGTGTGGATTAAGTCAGTTTGCCTCACAAAGAACAAAGTCCTCAAGCATCCCTCTTATCAAGCTGCAATTCATGCAACAATATACAGTATGATCATGTTGTGACTGATCCTGATAGTAAGTGTGTGTGTGTGTGTGTGTGTGTGTGTGTGTGTGTGTGTGTAATGGTCAGCAATAAAGGATGCTTTCAGAATACCCTCTGCTGCCTTGTGAATTCTGTACTACTTGAACAGAGTATTGGTCATAAGGTGCCTCCAACTTTTAGCTTTTCAAACAGCAGGTTTGTCTGGCAGGCAACCAAACTGCTTTTAGCACCTACACTACAGAGACTCGCAACACAACAGCTCTTATGGCATTCCATCCAAGGAAAGTGGGTTAGCAAGCTAAGAGCCTCAAATAACCTCTCGCTGCAGTTATTTACTGGTGTATCAACCTGGGAACAGCTCCCAGGGTCCTTAAAATGCTAGAGGTGTAACTGAAAACTGGTTGGAAATGAGGAGAAAGCAATTCCTACTGCCCGTTGCTCAGTTTCAGGAGTTCCTTTTGCCTTGGGCCAAATAGGGCATAATAAAACTTCAGTTAATGGCGGAAGAAAATTAAACAGCACCGGGTCTTTAAAAAGGGTTGGCTGATGGAATTAGGTTATTCTTCTGTTCGCCTGCATTTCTGGAGAGGTGACTCTGTGTACATGTAAAGGGTTTTCCCTACTGAGTCAATATTGGCTCTCTCCCCAGTGAGCAATGGGGCAAACAGTGGTTGATGATGGTGCCGCTGAGCAGCTGCTTTTAAGTTTACGCCACACATCTCTGGGAGATCTGTTTTCACAACGGTTTATTTCATCATCATATTTTAAATGTGTTGGGTAAGGCAAAAAGAGACGAGGCAAGCCTCTGCACTCGAGGAAGCAGTAAATTAAGCTCTCCGAAAGCGCTTTTGCCTGGAGATTTGTTTTATCATAATGGATACCAGGGAAAGAGGCAACGGTACTGAGGCATGTTTATATCTGAAATCAAAAGCAAATAGCAATAACTTGTAGCTCAAATATGCTTGAGGTAAAAGAGAGGGCGGGGGGATAAATAAAAATCAGAAGAAACTATTTAAATGGCTAGAAGGTGAACATTGTGAACATGAAATTCTGGCATGCAGTGTCCAGTCCACTCGAAAGCTCTTGTCTCACCTCCTTGGGAAGGGTTTTGCATCTATTTTCCATAGAGCATCAATATGGCAATTGTGGCTTTTTGCAAATGTTGCTACTGTCATCACTGTGTTACTAGCATAGGCCTGAACAGCTTGCAATCCCCAAATATGAATGGAATCAAAAGAAGCCCTCTGTTGTGACCAACTAGATGCTCAAACATTTCCCTGTCTTTTTATTCTTCCTGGCAGCTAGAAAAATAAAACACAAAGAAGCAAAGAGAAAAGGAGTAAAGATGCCCAGTCAGCCCTCTCTGGATTGTCATGCATGTCTTGTGGGCTGTTTGGCTTGGAGAGACTGCCTGAAGGCATATGATACCACTATGTTGCTGAAGTTCAGCAGGTGTGAGTATGATCAGGGCCTTTATGGGAGACCTCCTGGGAGCCCACTTTGAGTTCCATGCTACTGGGAAGGGAGAGTGATGCTGCACTCAAGCCTTGCATGCAGGCTTCCCATGGGCATCTGGTTGGCCGCTGTGAGTACAGGATGCTGGACTAGATGGGCCTTTGGTCAGATCTTTACCTTCCCGCCGCAGTGGTACCTATTTATCTACTTGCACTGGTGTGCTTTCAAACTGCTAGGCTGGCAGAAACTGGGACAGAGCAAAGGGAGCTCACCCCAAGTCTCCAAGTACCATTAATTGTATTAGCTCTGAATGTGTGATATCAGTCTTCTGAAAAACATAAAAGAATTCTCTGCCACCCAAATTACTCGCACTCCTGCTAGTGAACTTTATCAATTATCTAAATGCATTCCCCTCATCAGTATTGTTTGGAAGGTTTCAAAAAATCCCCTTCCAGAACAGATTCTGTTTCTGTAATAAGAAAACACCAGATACAATACATCAAATAATTTTGGATTGGCTTCTTCTTGACACCCATTGCAGAGATCTCCTAGTGACTCCCTTATAACTCAAAACATTGATTTACAAAAGAGTCTGTAATGCAATATTTGTTGAAGGATGATAGTCCCAAAATTACCAAGATTGTTTCAGGTTACTTCACCAAGATCTTTAAAGCTAAATCTGAAGTTGCCTGATTTAATCAATGGTGGCTATCTAGTCTTTTATATATTGCATCTGTTTGGATTATCAATGTATTTGGATGACTTTGTATGATTTTATGATTTTACTGTTTTAATGTATACTAATAAAGGCTAGTAGTAGTAGTCCACAGATAGCTTTCCGGGTCATGTGGTGGAATGGGACGCTGTGACAGAAGCAAGAGCACACGGAAACAGCATTTACCTTCCCGCCACAGTGGTACCTATTTATCTACTTGCACTGGTATGCTTTCAAACTTCTAGGTTGGCAGAAGCTGGGTCAGAGCAATGGGAGCTCACCACCATCACACAGATTTGAATTGTTGACCTTCCAATTGCCACGTCCAAGAGACCCTGTGGTTTAGACCACACTGTCACCATAAGACATGTTTATAGCTGGCCATCTTTGTACAGCAAATCATAGGAGTTTAGGAATAGTGATCCTATTGCTGAAGTGGTAATCACTTCCTAGGAAAGACAATGTTGGCAGTGACTAGATGAGTCAAGCATTCCCTTCAATGATCTTGTCAGTAACAGTATATATAGGATGAATTCCCAGGAACAGCCTAAAGTACTCATCAGGATTGGGCCAGGCCATCAGAGCTCTAAGCTTGCACAGACCCATTAAATGAACAAGTCTCCATTGGCTCTCAAGTATCGAATATGTTTGCCTTTCAGACATTAAGTGCTTTCAGACTTGAGTCAAATGTCAAATATCAAAGGCACTGTATGCCTAATATCAAAGGCAGTTGGAAAGAACTGGTTATCAAATGCCTAGCCTCAAAATTTGCAGCTCTGAATTTTGAAGGACAAATTCATTTCAGCTCTGGCTAGTACTATGCTCTTGGATAAAGTAATTTAGCATGAAATTCAGGGAAAGCTTCTGCCCTTGCTATCTCCTCACTACAACACCTTTAAAAAGAGAAACTAGCAATGTCATCCATATTTCTTATTATATTTAAACCCTGCCCTATCCCACAGGCTCAGGGTGGCTTACTGCAACTTAAATTGATATGTTCATGTGGGTACAAAGCAAGTCATAGAATGCATATGTCTATATTAAGACTGCACATTTTGACTTGTGCTTTGAAAGAATTGCTTGCAAGGAACAGATGTATTTCTTAAAAACCCTTCCATGAATATTCACCCTTTTAAAAATCCTGTTCTCTGCAATTGTTTCTGCTGTTCTTTCAATGTTACTTTCCCTCTTCCCTCTCCTTCATAGAGTAACCCTGGCCAATAAGAAATGAGGTAGTGAATATGATGATAGCACAAAGCTTTTCAGGTTCTGCTATATGTTGTTGTCCATGAGGGTAAAATGAAGTCCATTCCAGGGAGGGCAACACTTCGTTAATACAGTGGTACCTCAGGTTAAGAACTTAATTCATTCTAATTCATTCTGGAGGTCCGTTCTTAACCTGAAACTGTTCTTAACCTGAAGCAGCACTTTAGCTAATGGGGCCTCCCGCTGCCGCCGCGCGATTTCTGTTCTCATCCTGAAGCAAAGTTCTTAACCTGAGATACTATTTCTGGGTTAGCGGAATCTGTAACCTGAAGCGTCTGTAACCTGAAGCATCTGTAACCTGAAGCATCTGTAACCTGAGGTACCACTGCAAGTTAAGCATTTCCCCTCCATTTGAAAAATAATTGCTGAAAAATTGCAGGAGGGGCTGAAGTGCTTTTTGATGACATAGAAATTGTTTTTAAAAATCAAGACCTCTCCTTTTAATTTTAGCCCTTTACATACTCTTTAAATGTATTTTTAAAGCATTTTGATTATTGCTTCAACTATATTTTGAAAACCAAAATGTCTGATGGCATTTGGGAATTGATCATAATATTTATATACAAAGGCCCTAGCCCAGTTCCAGAATGGGCTGCAGCTGGGGTCCCATTCAGCCATGGGTGGATGATGATCCAAAGGGCAATAGACATGATAGATGGATGGGTAGAAGATCAGCTGAGAGTATTTAAGCTGGGAGGTTATTTACCTCTGTCCAGGCTAGAACCATAACCTAGAGAGACCCTTTTCCTTAAGACATAGTCTGCATGAAGATTCAGAGTAATGGTACAACCTTTCAATGTGGCAGACCTGTCCTGTGGAACTCCCTGCCAGTAGAGGCTTGGCACAAATCATCCTTGCCTACTTTTAGATGTCTCCTCAAAACTGCATTATTCAGACAGGCCTTTGAAACATGAATTTATTTTTCCCAACCGGGATGTACTGATTTTTTAAACTGATCTCATTGTAATTTCATATCAGACATTTTTATGAAAGTATGGTCTATAAATATTCCAATGAACGAATAAATAAAGGAATAAGCAGTTGGCAACTGGCTCTGGGAAGCCCTGGGTCAAGTATGTTCAACACTTTATAAACTTGAGATGGTCATTGCAATCTTATTTAATGTAGCTTTTTGTGCTAGGTTTCATGATCAGTTGCCATAGGCTGGATAAGATTATAGCCTTGCTGGAAAAGCTCTCAGCACGGAGGTCTCTCACCAGTGTTTTGAGGCCTTAGGCATGTTTTCCTCAAAGGAACAGAGGAACTCATAAGAGGCAGCCCCCTCTGTCCATTTCTGAATCTCAGCAGTCCCTTTTGCCTTTGGCAAAACAAGGTTTGACACTATAGCAATGGATGAAAACATTAAGGTCAAAATACTTAAAAGGTGTTTACATGTTACTGTACATAATGGTTCCCACGTCGGGTCAAGACAAAACAAAATATACTCAAGCCTTCCTATAAATTTCCAAAGTCATAGCTGTGCTATCTTAAGTTACTTGGGAGCTATAATATAGGAATATTCAGCCTTTTATCCAGTCCACTACTGCTTTTGTACACCTAGTTTAGCTGTTAATTCAAATCCTCCTGGTGATTATTAAGGGAATTGTTCCCCTGATTTCTGTTAATCATATTTTCCCCCCTATGTAAAAACTAAAGCGGGCTGAAGCATCTACCTCAGGCATTTTTCTTGTCAGTTTCAAGGGACTATAGGAGAGGAATAAAGATCCCCCTCCCCACATAATAATAATTTGCAAGGGTTGAGCAAATTCAGGGGGGGGGGCATTGCAGGGAATGCCATTTTTTAAATGAGGCAAAAGAAGGTTTTGTCCTTTTGTTTACTTTTAATAGGGTAGGGAAGTTTTGCCACCCCATCATCCCAAGCCAGCATAGTCCATGGTCAAAGATGATGGGAGATGGTGTTGAACAATTGCTGGAGGACACCATATTGGGTATGTCATTGCATTAACTTATAATAGGTCTAAACCTTAGCACCAAACATACTATGTACAGAACACCACACAAGAAGGAAAAGAGATAGAAAGAGGAAGTGAAACCCAGGCTCCTTCTGGCCCTAGTTTTATAGTCAGCATGACCTTGACAGAAGAGATAAGAGAACCAGTTTAAGCCAGCTGTACTCAGCTTCTCTGGAGGAATAACCCAAACATCATGAACCTTCTGCTTGTTTCTTTCACACAGAGAAGCCTCCAGAATCCTCTTGACTTAATTAGAATAGGAAAGATCTCTACACATCAGATAAATACTTTCTGCACTAAGAAATACAAACTGACGCCCATAACCAGCCACAGTGACTGTCTGTCAAATGACTGCTGTCTGTCAAGCAGAACAACGAGTTCTGTTGGGGTGACTCACTGAAAGTCCCATACATATGGTCTCTCCCCGCCCCCCCTTTAAAGATTTACTCGATTCCTAACACTGTTTGATAAGGCTATAATTTTGCCACACGGGTTGTTTTGTTTCCTAGGGACTGGTAGATTGGGATCACTTTCTGTCACCCTACTACAATCTGGCCTCAGCTGGCCTCAGGAGGGAACACTGAAGGGCGGTGGTGAGGTGAACAAGGAGTGTAATGGTATTGAGTTGATTACCTAGCTACATACTGCCTGGTTGCAAAAATTCATCACCAATGTTTATGAAACAGATTTTGCTCAGTAGGGAAAGGGGTTATTTTTTCGATTCTAAAGTGCTGGGTTTACTGCATCTATTCACATAAATTACAACTGCATCTGGAGGAACACAAAAATTGTGTGATCGTGCCTTTGCCTTGATATACTAGTTCTCACTTTGCTTCCCTGATTGCATTTCCATTTACTTTTAGTAGCCTCCCCCAAAAGTTCTGTCCACTCGGCATGATTTAAAACACTGTACATAGGAGATTTAGATTCTAGTATTGGTGAAGAGAAAGGAAAGTATAAGCAAGTTTTCCATAGAGGTGGTTCCCAGGAGTCCTAGAATTGGCACTGTTACAAAACAAAGCCCAATGAAACAAAAACCAGGACTACACATACCGTGCATATGTCAGACTAGAGAACTGTATGCAAAATATGTCGATTTTCTAGTAATGAAGCTATTAAAGAAAAGCTAGAACTAGTTGGTGACATTGATGATAGCGGTCTTCCCATAAGTACAATCTTAACCATACAATTAAAGATTGTCTAACGAAGTCTTATCTTCTGAGCTGTAGTTATATGATGCAAGTGTAGCTCTGTTTTTTGGGGGGGAGGGGTGAATTGCAGAGAATGCATAAGAAGTGCAGGGCAATGAAGAGGTCATTCTTATCCAGGGGCGCGGATTTACAAAAAATATTGGGGGGGCCCAGGAAAGCTCATGAATAATAAATAAGCTCATGAATATGCAGATAAAGTGGCGCCGCCTCCTCGTGAGCGAATAGGAGAGAGCGTGCTGCGCCTATTAATCAGCTCCGAAGGAAATTGGGTGGAGCTTTTGCTCGGGAGGGAGGGCAGGAGGCATGCAGCCCGACCCTGTGCATTTGGGGCTGGGGGAGGGGCGGCGGTGGCGCTCCGCTGGAGGAGCGCCCGAGATTATTGGGGGGGCGGAGCCCCCCCAATAGAATTTTTGAGGGGGCTCGGGCCCCCTCAGGCCCCATGGAGTCGGCGTCTATGTTCTTATCTCCTTTCACCCTGCCTAGCCTCCCCCAAATTCCCTTAACTCACCCAATCTAACAAAGGAGATTGACATATTTATCACTTGCTGAATCAGGAACTCTGGAAAAACTGGGTGTGCATGCAAATAATTCCTTCCATTTCTGACATTCAGGCATGAGCAACAAACAGCATCAGCCCCACACATGAGTTGGTTTTCAAAGTCTTGGGGAAATTCCAAGTTTTTCATAAGTTCTTTTTTATATATAAGAAAAACACCTAAGTAACTTAGAGCAGCTCACTGTTTAATTTTAACTGCTCTTACTGTTTATATTGGTTTCACAGTTTGATTATTTTTGGGTGCTTATTAGAAAGGTGGGTTATAAAAGTGATTCACAAATAAGTAAGTCCCTATGGCCTTCTGTCTGAAGCCTGTGTGGTTTTATTCAGTTTAGATCATACTTCAGATAGACTGGTGTCTGACTGGATCGCTTGTAGACCTGAAAGTAGTCACTGAAAATATAGTAGCTAACACCACCCCCAAGTTCTGACAGTGATTGTATACATAAAACTTCTGGCTATTTCTGTTCATCAGGATGATTAGATCGCACAGGCTGGGGAAGCTGAAAAGCAGCCTTCTTAAGTGTTTGCCTTGTTCAACGAAAATAAAAGGCAGCATCGCAACTAGAATTATCTCAAACTTTCAAGAGTCTTGAAACTCCAGTCTTGAACAGAACAATGCCTGTCAATGGGAAAACACTTGACCTAAGCAGAGATTCTACAGCGTAGCTAGTGAATGATAGCCATTAATGGATTCCTAAGAAATCATTCTTTTATTAGACTGAAGAATAGAAAAAGACAGAAAGGAGGAGAATAATGAGAACTTAAAAATAATATATACTTAAGGTTGCAATCTTATACATGCTTGCTTGGGATTACTCCACTGAGTAGATATGCACAGGATTGTGCTGTTAGTATATTGTAATAAATATCAACTAAAATATGTAATACTGTGCTAGATTATTCATTAGAAGCTTAAGGGGCAGAAAGGATTCTGGCTCACTCTGCAGTTTAGACCCATGCACTGTTTTGAATGTGGATTAAGCTACATAGTTTATGATCCAATCCACAGAGGGGTCCTTACCATGCTTATGAATTGGTTCAAAGGCAATCTCTTTCTTTAACAATTTACAGCTGCTTAGAGGATCTGATATCTTCACTATGGCAATATGGTAACAAGGCATCTTAAAAATGCTCCAAGGAAGCAAGTATACATCATGTTGCAGTTCTTTCCTGAGGAATTGTATGGAGAAAAAGAGGGCTCCCTCTACATATCTATGGGCAGGGGCAGATTTTGGTAATCTTTGGTAGTATGGTGGCCTGAGCAAAGCCAAAATTTGGTACCCCAAAGGCAATCTTGTTGATGATGGATCTTCTCAGTTTTTGCCCCCTCAGCTCAGTGCCCTGTATGAGGGAACCACCTGCACCACCCAAAATCCAGCTCTTCCATGCGGACATCCATCTTTTTATCCAGACAATGTCCCAAGGACACTGTACAGGGAGTGAGGTGGGAGGGATGATTATCTCATAGGAAAATGGTGAGGTTTTTTGTTTTTACTATTTGCTGTAAGGCTGGGAAGGGCTTCCATAAAGAATAATTTAATAAATGAACAAGTGGGCCTTGCTCCACCTGTTCCAGAATATGCTGCTGAATGTTCCTTTCCCAAAACACGGAGAGGAAAGTGCAGTAATAAGTCCGACCATGAGGAAGAAAATATAAGAGCGCAGTTGGATATGCAGTCCCAGCTTTTGTATGGGAAACACACATAGAGCACAGCATAAGGAGCTTACAGATAAACGAAGATGTATAAGAAATGGAAGAAAGAGGAAATCATGAAGGAAGAGTAACCAACAGTTTCAGGGAGAAGGTTAGGTGGGCCAAAGCTCAGTATGAGTTCAGGCTTGCAGGGGAGGTTAAAAATAAATTTAAAAGTTTTCTTTGGCTATGCTTGAAGCAAGCGGAAGAACAAGCAAGTAGTAGGTCCTCTGAATGGAAAAGACAGAGAGATGTTCTTGGGTAGCAGAAAGAAGGCAGAACTGCTCAGCGCCTACTCTGCATCTGTCTTTACCCTAAAGCTGAAGTGCCCAACATGATGATAATTGAATGAATGACGGATGCAAAGAGGGAGGTGCAGCCCAAGAGACCAAAAGAGGTGGTAAGCAAACACCTAGCTATGCTAAATGAAACCAGTTCTCTAGGGCCTGATGAACTATACCCAAGTGTACCAAAGGAGCTTGCAGATGTAATCTCAGAACCTCTGTCTATAAAGTTTGAGAATTCTTGGAAACCAGGTGAGGTCCTAGCATAGGAGGGCAAATGTCCCCATCTTCAAAAAGATACAGCATGGGTTTCTCAAAACCAACTCATGCCAGATGAATCTCATTTCTTTTTTATTGGTAGAGTTACAAGCCTGGTGTATCAGGGGTATGCTGTGGACATACTGTATCTTGATTTCAGTGAAGCTTTAGACAAAGTCACCCATAATATTCTTGCAGAGAAGCTGGTAAAATGTGGGGCAGATAATTTAACAAACCCAAAGAGTGCTCACTAATGGTTCCTCATTATCCAGGAAAGATGTGACAAGTGGGGTGCCGCAGGGTTCTGTACTGGGCCCGTTTGTAGTTCAACATATTTATAAATGACTTGGAAGAAAGAATTGAGGGGATGTTCATCAACTTTGCAGATGACAGCAAACTGGGAGGGGTAGCTAATGCTGCTGAAGACAGAATTGGGATTCAATATGACCGTAACAGATTGGAGAATTGGGCCCAGACTAACAAAATGAATTTTAATAGGGACAAATGTCAACTGGGGGACACCTGGCATGCCCGTACTACATGTGAAAAGGATCCAGTGATTTTTCTATTAAAATACTGGATTTAAAAATGGCTCAACAGAAGTAATGTTGAAGTTTCAAGCCAGGATTCAGAGTAATCTAAACCTTAGGTTATGCTTCAAGGTTGTTTGCTTTTGAATCATGGTGTGCTTATGTCTTTTTTCTTGTGCCCAGGTAATAGCAAGTATCTGCCTTTTTCTAGTAATAAATTGATTTAAAACTCTAAAAGCTTTTGGGCATCCATCTATCGAAAACATAAATCCATTATGCCAGAGTCTGGGCCTTCCATTAAAAGCAACGTTATATTAACACAACAGTGGAAAAGTGCTGTAAACCAAATTCTGGCTGCTCTTGTCAGTATAAACGAATAGAAAGGTCTTTTTATTTTATTTTTTTTAAGCTTCAATTATTTTTTATTTTTTCATTGCCATGACTTAGTTATTTTCAGGGGGCTTTGTGGCCCTTGTGCAAATTGCTACCATTAATTCTTAACCAACTCACTTTCATAAAAAGAGATAAACTTTTAGGGTTTCCCAAGGCAGATGAACTCACATGCTGTATTTAAAATGACATAAGATACATGATTTTTCCTCTCCCTCAATTTTTTTCCTCCCAGCTTCAGAAATGCTAGCATTTTTATCATCATTAATTATTGGTGCTGAAAAATCTCTTTGATATAACAAGCTACAGGCTTTACCGTCTAAATCCCCGATGTCTAAATTATTAATAGCATGTAGACAATATTCAATGGGCAATCAAGACGCAAAGCTCCAGAGATGTGCAAATTTTGTCATCATCATTTCCTTCTGCATCCCCAATTACACAACCACTGCAAAAATCCATCTTGTCTGTTACAAATGTTATTTCAGTCATTTCTATTAAAGCACTTAAAATGACACACACTTTGGAGTTGTGTTCATTGGAGCAAAGTAAGAAGATCATAAGTTTAACCTACAGAGAGCTGACTGAGGTTGTTCGTCCTTAAACTTGAATGTCAGCTCAGTTGAGTATATAGGAAAACAGGAAATTAACTGAGAAAATTCTCCTCTTGCAGAGAACCGACCATTCCTGACAAATGTCATGAGGCTTTCCTGCATGTTGCCTGGGATATAAATAACAGGTACACACAATGAAAGTAAGTTGGAACACTTTCATTTAAAGAACACAGCTGACCATTATAATGGATGGGGGAAGATATGATTGCATTCTTGTCTGAGTCAGACCAAAGCTTGATTGTTTGAGAGTAGTTCAAAATACATCATTTTGGTAAACTGTCCTCCACATCTGGAGAGCTTTGTTTTTATGAATTATTTTTAAAATGCTAAGATGTCAAAGCTGACCTGTTGTGTGTGTGTGTGTGTGTGTGTGTGTGTGTGTGTAAGTAAGTAAATTTGAAATTATGCTTCTCCTGCTATTTTATGTTAGGGATGTTTCCAAGAGCTTGAATTTTACCACTTCAGTTGAAATCCTCTGTTTTACGGTGCTGAAATGAGCATTCAGAATGCATAGTTGTCTTCAGGGGCTGTGAAATATTTGGTGGGGCAAAAAGAATTTGACACAGCTCCTCCATTTGCTATGGACCTGTGCAGCAGTGGCACAAGAACTCCCTCTTGCAAGCAATGACTTAATGGTGGTGGTGGTGGACCCCAACCTCCACTAATATCTCTGTTGTTCCAAGCAAGAGTTTTTTGCAGAATGTGGGGGTTCCTCCACCAGCTGTTTTCAGGGCTACAGTGCGGGTTTTTTTGCCACTGTGCAAATCAGAAGAGTCTTCATTATCTCAATCAAATCTCCTTTGCTCCCCTGAAGTACCTCGAAGAGTAACAACCAGAGATTTTCAAAGACCTCTTTCAATACTACCTGAAGGCATTGCAAAGTACTCTTTCACCACTGCAGCTGGGAAAATGCTATCTGTCTCTCTGTCTATTGTCAAGTGCAAAGACATTTGATGTTTTAGGTATTCTGCACAGCTCTGATGACTCAAGCAATGAAACTGAGCTTATCTACAAGACGAAAACAACTTACCATGATGTGACACAAGCTGCTCAAATTACTGCTCAGAATCCTGAGCGTAGTGTTGCTTCAGTGCAGAGGAGCAGTGCAAAGAACTGTTTGTAAATCTACTCTTTTGGTTTCATTTTTTAACCATAACAATTGCTATTTTCAAATAAAATTGAAAATTCAGGAAACAAAGGTAATACCACATAACAATAAGATCCCAAATTAAGAGAAAAGGGGGAAATAAAGACTACTCTCCTTAATATATCATAGGTGGGCTTCTGGGACAGTTAAGTAAAGCAGCAGTGTGAGAAAACGCTTGCCAATTTTTGAAAGATTTGGATGGTTAAACTACATAGCTGAATTATAGCTACACATTCAAAAGTAAGAGGGAGCAATTCAGTTTGGTTTTCAACCTACCCAATTTGCACTCCCCAAACAAATATACAAACCAAAACACAGCTATCCTTTGAAAGTTGTTTTTTTAATTTTTTTGATGAAATTCTCCAACCAGAAGATATGTACAAAAAAGGTGTATGTTACAACATAGTCTGCACACAGCAGCAAAAATAGTGTGCAAAAAATCATTAAATTCAGGGAATTTGTTTTCATACACTTGCTGATCATTTATGGCTTCTCAAATTTTATCACTCTACTGCAGGAGCAGCTGGCAGAAAGTGGTGGGGCTGTGGACCTGGACTCCTGGCAGCACTGCGTACCACAACAATGTGAACAGCAAACTTAGGGAAGAGCCATTGCAGTGTGGTTGCCCTTCCTACTCCACCCCTACACTGTGCCACTGCAGCAACAATGACAATGCCTGGAGGCCAGGTACATGGTGTTGCCACTCCCTACTGGCCACTCCTGATCTACTGCTATAAAGAAGATTGAGCTACACAGAACTCTGCTGCTGTTGTAATGCAACTGCACCTTGACGTTGTGTTGTACACGCCTTGACTGCACTTGCCTAAGAAGGTTGTTATGCAGAAATTCAGAGGCGATAGGTTCAAACAGATAAGCCCAGCTGCGATAACCTGCAGTTTTCATGTGCAGACATTACTGGTACAGCAACCATGGGATCTATTCAGCTAACTGTTAGAGTATACCCACTGAAATTAATAGACTTAAGGGAGTCATGAGTATTAATTTCAATGGGTCTACACCAGGCATAGGCAAAATCAGCCCTCCAGATGTTTTGGGACTACAGCTCCCATCATCCCTAGCTAACAGGACCAGTGGTCAGGGATGATGGGAGTTGTAGTCCCAAAGCATCTGGAGGGCCAAGTTTGCCTATGCCTGGTCTACACTAAGCAAACATCAACTGAATACAACCACATGTCTCAGAAACCTGCACAGACTGTTGATCATTCCCATTTAGAAGGGAAGTATCTCCCCCAATCCTGCAGCAACACAACTTTGTGGAGGCTGAAGTCAAGCATGAAGATGGGAAATCTTCTGGCTGCTGCCATACATGTCACACAGCAGCAGCAGCATGGGTTGCTTTTGCTACTGTTGCTATTTGGACCCTATCGCTTGGAACCTATGAAAATCCATAAGGAGCAATCCACAACAAAGCATTTGTGAACTGCAATCTAAGGTATTACTGGAGCAAATTAGATGTTTATATCCCGTTTTATGGTTCTCCTAATGCTTATTTTAAGGTAATTACCCACAGTCCCACTGCTGAGATGCAACTGTATGACTCAACAGGAACTTTCCCATGAAACACATCATGTTTATTGTTTCTTCATTAGTCTCAGAAAACTCCACAGGTATCTTAAAGACATTTAAGTTGTTGCCCCCCCCCCTTATAAGTGGCCAGGTTTGAATTATTTTCTGTCTTGTGAAAGTAAAAGGTGTTGAGCAAAGACAGCTTGACAAATGCTGCAATAAAATTTAAGTCAACACTCAAAAATAATCAGGAACAAACACACAGTAAAATGGGAGTTGATGAAAAACAATACCAGAATCAGCTGTCTTCCAGATTTCCTACCCATGAAAACCATAGTGATGTTTTAATGGAAAGAGAGAGAGCGCAGACTGCATCAGCAGATATTATAGTATGCAAAACCCAGAAGTAGCACTGTAGATTAAAATACAAGGCAGCTCATAATCATGGCAGTGATGGGGATGATGATGAAGACCAGCAAAAGAGGGCAATGGTGTTTGGGAATTTGGAGACTTCCCATGCATTCCAGCTATATAGCTAAAAGCAAAAGCGAAGCATCTGGCATCCCAGATGGTTCATATTTGAGAAGCAGAACCAAACAAGCAAAAATTGCAAAGACCAGAATGAAAAGACTCAACGCTACTGATCAGTCATATTTAGCCTGCTCTGTGTCTCTTCATTACATTTTGGTTATGAATCATGACAGATAAGATATCAGCTGAATGTTGTTGTTTTTAATTGCTGGACAAAAGTTATTCACTCTGCTTCTGGCCCCAACCAAATATGGCCCCTAGATGGTTGAACTGAAAGAGAATGTGGCCCTCAGGCTAAAAAGGAAGGAGAGGTAGAAAGGGGCCAGGATCTTGGAGGACTTTCCAGGCTGTGTGTGAATCAAACTTCCCCGAGGTTCTGACAGGGGTTTCCTTACACAAGACTTTGGGGTAAAAAGTAGGTTAAAAGACATAAAACTATAATAATGTTAGCAGATTAACCCAAAACTAAATACAAGATGAACACCACCACACTCTTAAAGAAATCAGTTTTATTTGCAGAGCTGAGCCTCAGAATGGACCAAAATCCCATTTGGAAAAGAAAATGTGATTCTTGCACAAGGAGAGCTATTGAAGAATGACTGAGTTTACTGATGCTGGAAATTGCACATTCATCCAGAGCGCCAAATATCACCCAGAAGGCAAAAGTAGCAAAGACTTCAAGAAAAAGAAAGCAAGAAGTTCCTTCTAGTTTCCATTCAGTCCAGCCTCTGTAGGGTAATTCAGGGCAGATTCTCAAAAATTGTTTCACTTTATTGAAGTTGCAGCTGCCAATTCATATCACACATTTATTTTTCAAAATATTTACCAGGGGATGCATGTGAAAGGGAGACAAATGACGCACATCAGAGACAGGCACACCTCCATAACATATAGAAAGGCTCAAGGCAGGGGTTGATGAACCCGTTAAAGTCTTGGTCCATCCAAGTTCTACATGGGGACAGGATTAAGCCCATCCTCTCCTGTTTGCATGCAGGTTGTTAATGGAACATCCTTAAAAGCCCATGTAAACAAGACACACACACACTGAGAGAGAGAGAGAAAGAGAGAGAGGGGGGGGGGAGAGAGAGAGGGAGAGAGTCTGGAGTAAGTAGCATATGTGGCTCCTTGTTGCTGCACACTTTCAATGCAAATATAGCTAGTCCTTCTGGAAGTGACAGAAACTGATGACATTTTATTGCTCTCGGGAAGAACTGTATAGGAAGGGGGGACATAGCTGCCCACATGAAAGCACTGGGTTCAGCCACCTCCTAAGAAGTCTACACACTCTGTACAGTTCCCCCATAAAGTATAAATGGAATTGGCAAGATTAGAGATTCTGAAATGGACCCATGATCATCTTTAGAATCCAAGTTTGACACAGTTTAAGGTAGGGATGGTGAACCAGAGCCATGTAGTAAACAAAAGAAGAGGTAACTAAGGTGGGTTTCCCCATATGCCATGCAACTTTCCTCTAGAAATGGGCACAGTTGCCGCACCACCCTAAGCTGGACAAAGACACTCCTATCTGTATTCACTATCTACATATCTAGCAGTTATGCTGAATCTAACAGCATCCCCAAATACTGCTTTGATTATTCAGGGGAGTACAAATTCATCTAAAATGGACAAAAAGGAGTGCCACTATCTGGTTTGGATTAAGCTCCCATTTATTTCTTGTAATCATTTTTATTAGTTTTCAATTATAGACCAATAATAGCCTCATTATAACAATGCCAATTTATAATACAATTATTAAAACCAGTCATTTAAATTCCGAATTATATAATTTAGTTAAAGTGGAACAGAAATATAGAGCCTGGTGTCATGAGCACATGGATGCCACCACAGCCCCAATCTACAGATGATCTCTCCCAGTGGCTTCACATTGGTGCTAAATAGCACATGAAATAAGATGGACACCATAAACCGATGGCCGTGACATTGTGCAGAGATATCCTTGCACCATATTCTGAAAGTTATCCTACAAAAACACCACAGAATGGTGTCCCCTGTATCAGAAAGGTGGCTCAGAAGAATTCTATGGCTGATCACATCAAAAGTTGCCAAGAGACTGCACAAGGTTTCCTAACACAGGCTAGGCTATATTTTGAATGACCAAGGAAAACTTCCCAATTGGGGATGGAGGTTGTATTGACACTCCACAAATTTAAACTCACTTTAATGAAGATTCTTTATATAGTCAGTTTCCTACAGGACCATTGCCAGCCTAAATGTTAGCAGGGAACACCAAAAATTATGAGAGGGAATTGTCTGGTTGCCAGGCTTTTTAAAAAAACAAAATTGTAAACTATTTTTATTTAAGCCTTATTTTTTCAGCCATTCAGCAATTTATGTAGAGGCAACAAAATTTCACTAAGCAACAACTGTTAATTTTCTTGCTACCAATTAACAAAGAAGGTCAATAAGTAAGAATAACCCAATAGTAGAAAATCAAGAATAAACTACAACAAGAGTATTCCAAGTTTGCCACATTATTACAAAAGTTTTCTTACTTATAACAAAAGCTTTATAGGCTTTGATGTTCCATAAATTCAGCTTGCTGTACAGGTTCATCCAAATCCAATGTCCTTTTTTATAACTTAAAAGATCAGCTTTGCTTTCATAAAGCACTGATGAATGTTGTGGACTAAAACAGATTTCAATTGCTACATTTTTCAATTTGTGCAACAACTAAACACAAGTGCTTTCATTAATCTGTTCTATAATAATTTGTACAACTGTTGCTGCCACAATGTGGATTATTTCATTCTGGATTTTAGGGCCAGTGTGTTTTCACAATTACTTGCCTTTAAAAAATCTTTGCTCATACAAAATGCAAATTAATGTAAAAGAAGTCCACTTCCATGTACACCTAATTTTTCACTCAAACCCTGGATCACCCCTGAAATACAATTGATTGATAAGTAAAATAGCACCTGTAACTTTAAGAAAAAAGAAAGGATCTCCTTTTGGTTTTCTAAAATTTCTGCAAAAAATTTAATTGTAGGGGGAAAAATAGGGCCCAAAAGCAGGATCCCTTCTTCAGTTTACTTCTTGTGGCTTTTTTTAATTGGTCACCTCAGCTTCAGATCTAATCGTGTTCCGCTTGCTTTCACTGTAGCCTTTCCACATTCCTTCCATTTATTATCTTTATGAATTTTTACAGTGAAGTGTTGACACTCACTCTGGTCTTTGCTTTCACTATCTTCTTGTTAGCTCCCACATTCAATCAGATCAATAGAGACCTGTCTAGGAAGCTGTCAAACCAAACAGTGATGATGAAATAGATTTCATTTGCTATTCTTGTGTCAAAAGCCTTTCCCAAGACCAGCTAAGTAAATTTTTAATGACACACAAAATCCAGGCTGGTTTTATATAGACGTCCATCATTCTGCTGCTTAATAATTAGATCATTTGGCAACACATTTTAAACATTGCAAATTGCTGAGACCCTAAATTAAGCAAGGAAGACACTTTATTCCAGACAAAGCAGTGCTCAGTATACTGAGTTCCTACAAATAATCTTGGAGTATCTGTCACAATGGGTCTAGGTTTGTGGATACAGAGTGCCACTGTGCTTCCAGCCCTGCCATGCATATTTGCAGTCTGGTTTTCTTGTGTCTCAGGCCTAGTCTGCAGCAGAATGACGTCCTGAGATAGCAGAATTGCACTCAAGTAGTAGACAATGAGGTTCAGTCATTTAAGTTCTTTATCCAGGACTTTCCTCTCTCTGCTCCGAGAGATCCTAAACCTGTTCATCATTGCAGGCCTCATCCAGCTACTGCTGCTAGCCATCACTGACTTCTCCAGTTACCTCTTCTGTTGTGAGAATTTGAGTTTCTGGGGATAAAATTATCAGGTGGCCTAAGCCTGTGAAATGGAAAAACAGCAGCCTTCCGCATTCACCTAGAGTGGAACCTCTTGCTTAATGCAAACACCACTTCCCTGCAGTGGCGTAGCATGGGGGGTGCAGGGGGGGCCAGCCGCACCGGGCGCAACATCTGAGGGGGCGCACTCGCCGCCTCCGGAGTCTCCGAAGAGCCTCGGGCGCAGGCTGTAGCAAGAAGCCGAAGCTGAAGAGCCCGCTGAGCGCCGCGCCCAGGCAGAGCGCGCTGGGAGGCACCACCGCCAGGGCCCGGCGGCAGCCGCAGCACCACGCCACCATTCCGCCGCCAGACTTGCTCGCACAGGCACGGCCGCCTGCCGCCGACGCTGCTGCCTCTGGCAGCGGACACGTGGAGAGAAACAGTGGCAGCCGAGCGGGAGACTCTCCCTTTCTCACTGCAACGCTCCGGGGAGGGGGCGAGGGAGAGAGTCAGGTGGAAACGCGCGCGCGCCCCCCAAGCCGCATCTTCGCGGGGGTTGGGGGGCGAAGCTGCCGGGTATTTGCGCCCCAAATTGGGGCGACCGCAAAAAGCCACCCTGCCAGCAGCAAGCTTCAAGGTCAAAGGCTCCCTTCGAGGAAGCTGCGATCCTCTTTCCAATTAAGTCCCCCCCCCCACCCCAGCTCAGTTCAGTGGGAGGTGGATTTCCCGGGTCTCTTGTCCCTTAGAGGGCGCCTCTCATCATCCCGCCATTCTGAGAGCAGGGAGGGCACCTCTCAGGAGACTTTCCCTCGCATTTGCTTTCCCGCTCAGGAAAGCGCGCGCGGCCCCGGCTGGATCTGCAACTCTTCTGGTGAGCGAGGTTTAAACCAGAGGCAGGCGCTCCTTCTTGGACGGATGCCTGGAAGAAAAAGACCCCGCGGTCTCTTCCTTTCCTTCCCCTGCAGAGACCAGCCACGTCCCTCAGCCGAGGCCGCCTTGCTTCTCAAAAGAGCCGGTCTACTACAGTTCGTGGCTGCATGGGAGAGCGCTGCTTTCCTTGCAAAAGGCCCCCAGGTTGAGTCGCCGGCACCTCCAGCTATGAGAGGATGGGAGCAGTGGCGTAGCGTGGGGGGTGCAGGGGGGGGTCGGCCGCACCTGGCGCAACATCTGGGGGTTAGGGTTAGGGGGCGCAAATCCATGGGTTAGGGGGCGCAAATTACTTGCCTTGCCCCGGGTGCTGACAACCCACGCTACGCCACTGCTTCCCTGTTTTCCAAATGCAAACCTTTACAGAAGTTTTAACTTTAAGGCATACAAACATTATCTTTTGTGCACAGTAAACTTTTAACTTTAACACACTGATCACCCAGGGCCTAGTCCAACATTCTAAGCCCAACTTGCTTTCATTGTGGCATAAGAACATGACACCTATGGCTTAGCTCATGAGTTATCACCCTTGGCTCAGGGCCTTAAGAATAATTAAATCCCTACTCCCAGCCCTTTCTCAACAGCACATTTACTGTGCCAATGGAAACCTGCCCAGCTCATCTTCCCTTCAGCCTTGAAGTACTGGCTGGGTGAGCTGGCCAACCCTCGTGAGTGCTTCTGTTTCACACCAGTGAACCTTGAGACAGGATAAGAATGAAGAAGCACTCCAGTTCCAAAAGGTGCCTCACCAATTCTCTCTCTTTACCCTAGTATTTCCCTTAACCCTACAGTGTAACTGCCAAAATGAAAGAGTTGAAAGCTACTTTGTAGGCAGCCATTTTGGTAAAATTGCTTTGCTTTGTGTAAGGAAGCTAAACTAACAGACAGAACTGGCAGAAAATTGACTAGGGGTTCAACTTCTGCTTGTCCCAGGTCTGGAAAGCACAAGTCCAAGCAGTTTTTGCCTTTGCCTCACCGCTTTCCTCTAGAAAACCCGCACTTTAGTAAGAGCAAACGTCATAGAGAACCTGATTGGTGTTTGTTCCTATTCAACAGTAAACAGCAGGTTTTCTCAGGGAAAAGTGGAGTCCTTCTCACATTACAGCTCTTTAGGAAAGAGTTTATCCTAGCCCTGCCTGTAAATGCTGAGGATTCAACTTGAGATCTTTTGCAAGTAAATGCTCTACCCCAAGCCAATCTTTCTCCAAATGTTCTGTCATAATAAAAAATGCTGCATTATTCCATTCATTTCTGAAGCAAGTAGAATAAAATGCATTAATTATCTCTAATTAGATCAAAATGAATCAATCCTCCTTGGTGAATGCGTTTCAGATGCTCACAGTCCACAACGAGAGCATTGGAATCAATTTTCAATTCCGATGATGCAAGGCAAAGAAGATGAGAGTCTTGACTGTGAGGCCATTTCTATTCTTAGATGAAATTTTCATAATTGAAGCATTAGTTTCACAAGTGGTCCAAAAATTGGAAGGCAATTGCAAGGCCTAGTTCCTTGGTAATGTGAAATGCTCATTCAAAATCAGTTTCTAAAATGTGAAGTGTCATTCCTGTGAAAAATTCCCAGGTTGATCAACTTGGCGAAGTGGAGGTTGTGGAGCAATGTAGCATTTCAGTGGACTGTGGTTACAGGCAAACCGTTTTGGACAACAATCAGGAACTTAGAGCTTTTGGGGAATGCACTAGCTTCAGAACTTCAAAATGTAGATTGACTGATGGGACTTCCTACCACATACATATCTGCTCAGAAATACATCCTATTGAGTTCAGTGGGACTTACTCCCAGGTAAGTGAGTATAGTGTTAAAGTCTCATAATTCAGTTTCCACTCTGCCTTTCCAAATGTATGAGGTTTATATATGCTCATTTGCTGAAGCCCATCACGGTGATTAGAAGATAAAGCCAAATTTAAGAATTTAAAGAACCATGTGGAATTAAGCAGATGAATAAATCCCTCCCTTTGAAATCAGTGGGAAATAAAAGTGCTTTACTGGGGATGAATCGCATATAGTGATAATCACCATTATCAAGGGGACTGTTTTAGAAATAATTTTGATTCTGGAGAGAATAGTTTACAGAAGTATTTTGTTTAGTAAGAGAATCTTATCTATTTTATACCATTATGTTTGTAAAATTTGGGCATATGTTCTTTCACAATGGAAAATTCAATTATCTCTATTGCCTCTGAGAATATTTTGGCTCTTCTGTAATAAAGGAAAACATACACAATTAAAATGTATAAGCACAACATGGGAACAATCTAATAAATCTAATGAACTGGCAGTGATATAATCCCCAGAAAGAAGCTCTGACTGCTGAATACAGTGAAGGATATAGAGTTCTGAGCTTCTTAAAGGCCCCCATACATTTGTTGTTTTGGAGTGCTCAGTTCATAAACAATACTCAAATGCCAATTAAAGCTTCATATTGGTTTGCTGGCTCTGCCATTTTGGTAAGTTGGTTTTTTTAGAGGCCAATTCACACAACAGCTGTTTTGGGGGGATGCAAGGCTTAATATAAGCAATATCTATATGTTAAAATGGTTCTAATGAAACGGCTGCTAGGATGTAAGGTCTCAGGAGTTTCCAAATCCTCAAATATTAGTACATTTCTTGTACTTCTTTGGATGTGGCCAGTTAACAGATTTAATATGTGGATATTACTGAAGAAAATAATCACAATGTGTTTACGTTTCACTTCAGAAATGGTCATCCCAGTTTGCCCAAGGTGTGTCTTCTCTATCAAAGCAGGGATGGGAAGGAGAAGACAGATCTGAATGTACCTGTAGATCTTAGTTATCTGCTACAGTTCAACATGGAATTCTGACTTCAAATTGTTTACCAACAGAAACAACAAAACTACTTTAGTCCCTCTCTGGATTTATGTAGCTGAAATTAATAAAGTTTGAAGTAACCAGGAGTGGATTTTGTAAGAAATTGATCTACACTTCAGAACTCCTTGTCTATTGTCATCAGACAGGTAAACCACTGAGCCTCTTGGGCTTGCCAATCGGAAGGTCAGCAGTTTGAATCTATGCGATGGTGTGAGCTCCCGTTCTCTGTCCCAGCTTCTGCCAACCTAGCAATTCGAAAGCAAAGCAGGACAAGTAGATAAATGGGTACCGCTGGCGTGGGAAGGTAAACAGTGCTTCCATGCGCTCTGGCACTCATCACAGTGTCCTGTTGTGCCAGAAGCAGTTTAGTCATGCTAGCCACATGATCCGGAAAGCTGTCTGTGGACAAATACTGGCTCTCTCGGCCTGAAAGTGAGATGAATGTCGCACCCCATAGTCTCCTTTGACTGGACTTAACCATCCAGGGGTCTTTACCTTTTACCTTTACCCAGTGCTTTTTTTTCTTTAAAAAATGTTTAGGGGTACTCTTTTTCCTACTCATATTGAAATGCTGCCCCACAATGAGGCCAAACTTAGATTCACAAATTGCTTAGGGGTATGCGTACCCCTGTGTCCCCCCAGAAAAAAGCACTGCATCCCCCCAGAAAAAAAACACTTTACCCTTACCTTCACTGTACTCTTTTTGTTGCCTGCTTAAAACTTTCTTGTTTCGGCCAGACATGCAGAAGGTACGTGTGTTATATTTCTTTTCAGCTACTGTTGCTTTTGAGAAGCAATTCAAAAAAAATAAAATACCTGTTTTTAGCTTTTTTTATTGAATACTTTAATGTTTCATTTTATATTTTTAAAAGTGCTTGGAGGCTGTCTTACAATCAAGTGGTGCATTCATTTTGCTAAATAAATATGGAGGGATTGTGAGCTCTGTTTAGTTCTAGTACTCAAAATAAATCCTTGGGCTCAGAATTCATTTTTGGGTGGAACTTGGTGTTTTAATAATAATAATAATAATAAAGCCTCAGCCCTGCCTGCTGCTGTACTAAACATAAGACGCATAAGAGAAACCCCCGCCTTCCGCTTATGTTGACTTGCCACAGCCTGAGATTTCTGTGCACCCGTCAACAACTGCCGCTCGCTACATACTAAGCAGAGCCCAGCTCTTCAGGGATAGTGTTTTGCTTCCAAGATGTCCATTGCTGCGTGTTAGTATAACAAACAGGCACCATATTTTCATTGTCAGAGCTGCCAAAAGAAAGCAGACGCTGAATGCAGAATCTTATGCACAATGTAGCAATTGTGCAGTGTTGGACAAGGACCTGGGAAACCAGGGTTCAAATCCACGCTCAGCGGTAGAGCTTACTGGGTGACCTTTGGCCAGTCTAACCTGCCTCACAGGTTTGTTGTGGGGATTGAAGAAGGGAAGTACCATGTATGTCACCTCGGAGGGAAAGGTTGGATATAGATACATTAAATAGATATATATAATAATAATATAATAATTTATTATTTATACCCCGCCCATCTGGCTGGGTTTCCCCAGCCACTCTGGGCAGCTTCCAATTGAATATTAAAAACAATACAGCATCAGACATTAAAAACTTCCCTAAAGAGGGCTGCCTTCAGTTGTCTTTTAAAAGTAAAATAGTTGTTTATTGCCTTGACATCTACTGGGAGGGCGTTCCACAGGGCAGGCGCCACTACTGAGAAGGCCCTCTGCCTGGTTCCCTATAACCTTACTTCTCGCAATGAGGAAACCGCCAGAAGGCCCTCGGCGCTGGACCTCAGTGTCTGGGCTGAACGATGGGGGCCCGGACCAAGGCCGTTTAGGGCTTTAAAGGTCAGCACCAACACTTTGAATTGTGCTCGGAAACGTACTGGGAGCCAATGCAGATCTCTCAGAACCGGTGTTATGTGGTCCTGGCTGCCACTCCCAGTCACCAGTCTAGCTAGTCTAGCTAGTCTTGGGAAATTTTGCTTGTGGCACTGCAACCTATAAGCCATCACAGGGCAGTGGACAAAAAATGGGAATTGCCCCTGCATTCTGGAATACCTTTCTACATTTGCACCTCTGTTTTTTATGGTACAGTGGTACCTCAGGTTACAGACGCTTCAGGTTACAGACTCCACTAACCCAGAAATAGTACCTTGGGTTAAGAACTTTCTTCAGGATGAGAACAGAAATTGCGCACCAGTGGTGCGGCAGCAGCAGGAGGCCCCATTAGCTAAAGTGGTACCTCAGGTTAAGAACAGTTTCAGGTTAAGAATGGACCTCCGGAACGAATTAAGTTCATAACCCGATGTACCACTGTACTGTTTTATTGCTTTTATGCTGCGTTTTTGTATATCACTTAAATATATTTAAATAATTTTAAATGCATAAGGAAAACAAAACTGATTCAGATTACAAACAACTAAAGAGAAACAAACCACACATCTGCTTTGTAGGAATGTTTTCAGAACATGTGAATGGTGTGTGTTTCATTGCCTTAAGCACAGCTTTTTCCAGCCTGGTGGCCCTCAGAGTCTTTGGAGTATAAGTCTTGCCAGTCCAGCCATGCTGCCTTAACAAATTGTGCTAATGCACACTTTTGGCTTTGTTTTGTTTTGCATTTAACAACACATAAGCCAAGATAGCAATACCTGCTGCCCCATTGTAGAAATGGATGATCAACCCCAAACGCTAAGAAATGCACAGTAAGAAGAGATGAAACTTTTAAAAGGTAGATTTAGCTCATGCTGTGAACTCATTTCTTACTTACAAGTCACAATAAATCAGCGAGGACCTCAACCATGTGCTTAACACCAGATATATTTCTTAAATTGACCTTTATACTCTGCTTTTAAACTATGAATGAGAAACTCTACAGTGTCATGCTGTCTTTAACTTTTTTAACCTTTGCTTGGGCCCATTCAATATGGTCCAAATTAATCTGGTCCATTTGATCCAAATGAAAATTTGTTCCATCTCACTGCAGTATTTTCAAATGGCACTTTAAAAGCAGCATGAATATTGTAATCTGTAAAGTGAACACAGAAGAATTGAAAATTTAATTGTCTCTTAAATTTTAATCATCGCCTTTTGACGGTACCCAGCACAATAGGGAAAAGCAACTAAATATGAACGTACCATTCGCACTGCCTGTTAAAAGTGGCCTTTCATTTACATTTGACATCACCAATGAGGAAATGCCCCTGCTTATTTATCACGTTCTACCGGTACCTTATTCCACCCCATAACATTCTTATGGGGTGGGTTGCTCATGCATTCACCCAGTTGCACACCCTCCTGTTAACCACGGCACAGAGCCAGCCCACAGATGATGTGAGATGGAGCGGCCACTTCAGGTGGTGGAAACACAAGAGGTGGCCCCCTGTCTGGCCCCCAGCTTCTTCCACCTCCAGAGATGCTCTGCTTTGCCAATAGTGTCCCTCCAGGCCAGCGACAAATCTTTCTGGAATGCTCCCCTCTCAGCAAGCAAGTTCACTCCCCACCTAGCCCAGAGTGGTTGTGAGGCTTTGCCAGGGTTTTTCCTTGAGAGAGTGCTCTTGCAGAGCCTCATGCTTCCCCATCATAGGGGCAGCAGTGGGGCGTGGCACCCATGACCATGGACCTGGACCATGGACCACACACACAACTCCTGTGATCCCAAGTCCTGTGTTGCTGGAAGGAGCCACGTTTACATTGAGAGTGGGCTTGCTAGGCATATGCTGTCACAGCCACATCCTACAGCATGTTCTCAGGCTCTCATATTCCTGGATAGTTCACCCGTATATCTTTTCACGAATGTAATGTTTTCTAACATTAGTTAAAATCTAGACATCTTGTTTCCATTGTCTAACTTGATGACATTAATTAGTATCACAGACAGCACTTCCAAACACTATTTTTGGGTGCTAATCAATTGATGTTGCTGACAGCGTCTTAAGAAGTTATTTCGTTTATACCACAATTCATTATATTTTATTTTATTTTAGTAGCAGATGGGGTGGTGGAGAGGCATGCTCACCTGACCATTGGGCAGTTTAGTCACTGTTGCTTACTGGGAAGGAAAGGGCAGGGGAAGGGAAGGGCAATGCCGATCCAGTTCATTTGTCAATGTGGCTGCACCTCACAGACTCCACCTTGAGACCCCTGGATATAGTGCCATATATAAATTTAATAAATAAAATGCATACATCTCACTTCTCCCAATTAAGTAACAGAAATGCAGCTGTCAGGTGACCGTCACAACCCTTTCATGCCATTCTCTACCATTTATTTTTATCTCTTTAGCTACTATGAACCGGAAAACAACAGTTATGGATGTATTTATTATTTATGTTGTTAAAGTATTGATGCCACTTCTGGTTTTACACACACACACACACACACACACACACACACACACACACACACCCCATCATAAATCAGAAGAAAGTCTGGAACAAAAAAGAAAGCACTGCACCCCCATTTTTTAATAACAAAAATCCAGGACAACCACCACCACCCCCATACTGCTGCCCCTCCACCTGCTTAGGCCACCTTGGCCTGCCACCCACCCCACCTGCTGCTCACCTGCACAGGCCACCTCAGCTTCCAGAATCACTGTGCCTACATCTGGAAGTATGTCAGAAGCTACAACAGGCCTCTGCCAAGCAAGGCCTTGCAGAGGAGGAGGCTTTGCTGTGTCAGTTGTGGCTGTGTCAGAAGCAGGACATTTGGGATTTAAAACAGAAGCTGGGACAGCTTCTGTATATCCAGGGTGTCCTGCTCAAATCAGGACAGCTGGCAGGTATGACGACGACCATTGTGGAAACAATATGTCCAAGCAATTACCAAGAGGCACTCCAACCACATCATTCACAGTAAAGTATTCTTAGCCTCGGGTGTCACTATTGTGTAGAGAACATCCTATCCTTCTGAACTAGTCAAGTCTTATTTATGTGAATTTATTCCCTGTGCTAATGTTCTGATGTAGCACACACGTCTTATGAAAGGAGCCTCCTTGCACATGAAGCCCATTAAATCCAGTGTAAACTTAAAAGAGTGTTTGGAAGAATCCCAGCACAAGCATACAATTTATTCACTTCCAATGGGTCCTGATCTTCACCTGCTGTTTTTCCTCCTCCCCTGCTCAGCACAGCTCTGTTAAGCAAGCAGCTTGCATACTGTAGAGTATGACTACTAATGTCTCAGGGATCATTTTCTGATGCTTATGACGCATCTGTGATTGTATAACAGATTTTTAATACCAACTTCAAACATTTGTTTTTAATATCAAATGAGAATGACTCCTCTGCTCCTCGCTAGCATGGGATGTTGGTATAGCTGCAACCTTGCCTTTTAAACTCTGCAGCTAAAAGCACCCACTAAGGAAGCAATGGTTGTCTGCCAGGTTGTGTACAAATTGCGGTGGCGTAAATGGATTATGCTTACAGTTTCACAACTATGCAGCAACAGAAAACTGATTTGGCAGGAAGGATGGGTTGCACACCTGTATTCTAAGGATAAAAGCGAAGCATTTTTAGGAGGAGGAGGAGGAGGGATTTGTAGCTTCTGGTGCCATACTTTTATAAGCAGAGATGACTTAAGGGGTGCTGATTAGCAAGCAAGTAGATTGCTGAGCTCTTTAAGTAGAGTTTGGGTAACAAGCATGCTGATTAAGATCAGCTACAGGTCAAATGGAATAGCTCAATGCGAATGTTATTTGAAAGAACAAGATAGAAATTTGTATAGGAAGAGGTGCTTCTTTGCTCTGATGGAGAATGGTGTCCTGGGTGCCTGCTCTGTCTTCTGCCGTGATAGGTCCACCCTGCCTCAGAAGCTTCTCAAATATACCCAGAGGGGACTATTCCATAGGAAGTCAAGCAGATGTTAATACTCAAACTCCAAGCAGATGTTAATACTCAAACCCCTTTAAAAGCTTTCTACAAGCACCAATAAGAAATATGTTGTAAGTGAAATCTCATTAAAACTGACCTGCGATCACCCTGTATCTACTAAACTCATACAGCACAGACACATGAAAGCTAGCTTTGACATCATAGGTAGAGCAATGGCTGCATCTTCCCGAACGTTATATTTTGTATCACCTAACGAGTCCATGAAGAAATCTGTTTTAAAGAGAACTACAATAGGGGGTGACTAGACATTAGTCATGTATAATTTGAAGATCAAAAGAGAAGCAGTTAACGGCACCTTCTGTGTCAAGTTCTCCAGCTGTTGATGGCTGATGCCCACCATGATTATCAGATCAGAGGCAGGAATCAAACACACAAACTGAAAGGCAACCTTTTGCTGTCTCCAAAGTGAAACTGCCAAGTTGTATTCTTATTGGAACCAGAAGATTAAAGCAGGAATAGGACAGAAACATTTGGAACAGTCTGGGATATAAAATTAGAGGAGAGGAGAGCAATATCAGGCATGAAACCATGTGTGCCAGCATCTTCTCAACAACCCTGCTCCTTAAATAAATTCACAGTTAAGTATTTCATCCATGTAAAATGACTGGGACACAGTAACCCTTTTCATGCTTTCGCTAAACCCACATGAATATTAAATGTGTAGGGCACCCCATCCTAGCACCCCTGTGCTCGCCCACCCCACCTTTACCTTCCCAGGTGGAGTAGGAAGGTCAGAAGGAGGCCTCTCAGGACATTTACCAGAAATAATGTGCATTATTTGGATTCCTGGTCACAAAGAAAGTTTGAGATCCCCTTCATACCTTCCCCACTTAGAACAAAAACAAGGTAGTTAAGAGCAGCACACTTTTGCCTCTACCAACCTGCTCCAGACAAGCGTACACGGAGCAATGGATCCAAACTACAAGAAAGAAGATTCCACCTAAACATTAGGAAGAACTTCCTGACAGTAAGAGCTGTTCGACAGTGGAATTTGCTGCCAAGGAGTGTGGTGGAGTCTCCTTCTTTGGAGGTCTTTAAGCAGAGGCTTGACAACCATATGTCAGGAGTGCTCTGATGGTGTTTCCTGCTTGGCAGGGGGTTGGACTTGATGGCCCTTGTGGTCTCTTCCAACTCTAGGATTCTATGATTCTATGATTCTAACCTGGTCCCATTCATCAGCCAAAGGAACAGTTGCCAGGAGATTCCTTTTTCCTATCCATCTTGTCAGAAACAGCATTACGAACTTCATAACTCGCACCTGAATCTATTCTCTTTCTTTCTTGCCTTCTCTATCCCAACCCCTTTCTATTTTGTGTTGTGTCTTTTAGATCATAAGTTGAGGGCAGGGACTGGCTTATTGATTGTTGCAAGCTGGGCTGGGTGCCTTTTTCAACTGAAGAACATTGTAATACTACTACTACAGCCCCTGACATCAGTGTGGAAAAGTTTGGGTGCAGTGGGGCCAGCCGTTGTGCCTAGGAACACTGAGGGTACAGCAGGCACCCACATGCATATTGCATCTACATGCAAGATGTCCACTCTTCTGAATGTATGGATGTCCTGAACCCCTGGCCTACCTGGCAGGAAGTCAGTATGCTATGTCCAAAATTCAAAGTCGGAGGGTCAGTCCACACAACCAAAGTCCAGGAAATTCAGTTCAGGGTCAATCCAAGTAGCCAAGTCCAAAGTCCAACAGTCAGGAAACAGTCCAGAGTCAAACCCAAAGCATAGTCTCATAGAGGCCCAGAAGTGTCAAGGTCAATCAACATGGACATTTGAGCAGACACAGCCCCTCAACTCTGCTTCCCTTTTGTACTTTGCTGATTGCAACATCTGGGCTTGATGAGGCATGTGACCCTCACCTGTTCCAAGCCTACTCCAACAGAGGAATCACATCCCTCCTCCCAGAGCTAGCAAGCCCGAGCTGGCCAGCCTCCTAGAGTGCACTGCCCATTGTTTCCTACACCTCAGATCCTATCATATCCATGGAGACAGGGACCCCTCTGGCTCTGGTGATGAGTGCTGCTGCTCTGGTTCATGTGCACTGACCTCCATCCCCCCACCATCCTCTGTCATCCTGTGAGTACTTCCTTCCCCATCCCTTGCTTGACCAGTCCTGGCTACACCCTCTCCAGGATCCTCTTCCTCCTTCCCATCATCCTGCCAGTGCATGACAATGGAGAAGGCTAAAATGCTCCTACAAAAAGCTGCCACATGCTTTTATTAGAGAAGAACTGCCTTTTCCTTTGTCAGCTTCCCAAAACCTTGCACACATCATTAGAAACTCTCCTCCAAGGTTGGCAATTAATGTATTAAGAGAATAAAATTAGGTGGACAGTAAGTTGGGAGATGACTTTTTTCCAGAAGTGGAACATCCTACCCGATGTCCTCTCAGCAGCAGGCAAGGATGTTCTTAATCTGCACAGGCCTACCAGCAGATCACCAAAGGTGGTTTTATTGTATACATTTAATTGGTGGTGGTGCTGCTGCTTTTTAAATCACTCTGCTGTGTTCACTTGGTTTCTGCAGAGCTGACTGAAAATGGCCTCCTCAAATTCTCTGCCTCATTTGCAGACAGGAAAAAATGTAGCTTGGGGGGATTCACTGAATGTTGCTCAGGCGTGAAATTCTCCAACCTTTTGTTAGGATGGTGTCACCACTAGCAGCAGTTAAAAATATCTGGATACTATTTTGCAAAATTTTCTCTCTTTTTAGAAGGAGGAGAGAGAGAAAAATCTCTGAAAAATCTCTTAACTGAAATTCTAACTCTTCTGTAGTTTTACCATTATTTATTGCTGTTTTCTTGTTTTATGTGAGTTGCACTTAGAAGTTTTAAACTAAAGGGTGGCATATAAGTCTTTGGATAAAGAAATATGGTTATAAACAACAGAAACCGTGGGCGGTTGAAAGTAAGACATTAATCTCTTGGATGCTAGGAATGTGTAGCAGGATAGTGCATGTTGTATTAGAATTCTGTGCAACTGAATCTCACCATCATTTGATAACATCCCAGTAGGGCTAACCTTGCCTGTACCCAATGGGTGAACAACAACCTAAGCATACAGTCTACAGGCATTTCTCCACATAATGCACCATGCTTGTAAGCATTTCTGTGAGTCTGCCTGCCTTCTCTTTATCAACAGTCTCACCAGCCTATGTGGGAAAGATACCATTGGAAACAGAGAGTGAGAAGAGCGAATATATTGGGAAAGCAGACACTAGGGAGAAGGCATTCACAAGTGCTCCTTGTCTCTTAAGTATCGCAGTGAGTAAAAACTGCAACCAGACTGTTTAAACCTGTGGGGGCTGAGTGCTTTTTTGACATCAGCTGCCAGTAAAATGATTCCTCACCTCTACCCACCACTATTTCCATGACTACAAGCCTTAATTCGGTTAAGAAGAGAGGAAGGGAAGGCAGGTACATTAAGTAAAGGAGTAGAAAATACAGCAGACAGATGCTGATGTGCGAAGGCATAGACAGCTGTGGTAGGTAGATATGCAGGAATGAGAGGTAACAAATTTGTAGCATGGGATAATAGGACTGTCAGAATTTGGGCCCTAAGGGTCATTTTTCTTGGTAGAGGGGATAGCTATGTGCCCTACTTTATAAAGGACATCTGTTTGAAAGGCTGCTAGAGGATAGTCCTATATTTGAAAGAGTTAGAAATTCTTGAGCTTTAATTCCGGCACTGCTGGACCGTTTGGTGACTCCCAACTGCATAATTCTTCGATTCTATAAATCCTCTACTGGAAGAGCTGCCTGGTCCAAGACCAGTTAAAAGGTGTTAAAAGAAAACACCAGGGGCCTTGAAGCCACTTACCAACTGCTAGCACTTGCCTGGACATTTTTATGTCCACTGCCATTCCTCAAATTGTTTTTCCTTGAGATCTGATCTTTAAACCAGTGTTTGCAAGTCATTTCTCAGTGAATGACCTCCAACACACTCCTGATTCCCTCCCTTCCTAAAATGAGATCAGTGTCAGCTACTATTAATATGATTCTCTGAGGTGGCTCCAGCTCTAAGGAATTATTTTCCTTGGAATACTTGGGGGAGTGCCTTGTATTGTTTATCATATTAAGGAAGCAGGTAACAATTAGTCTTTTAAAGATGGTTTTGTCTGTAACCTCCTTCCACACATTATGACAATGTGAACGTTGGTGATCTTAGTTGCTCTTGCAGCTAATTGTTTTAATTTTGGAAATGTTTTTGAAATGTTGCAAGCTGCTTCAAATTAATTTTTTTAGACAGGCGGTGCAGAGTTCTTTTAATAAATAAGTGAATTAAAAATGCACAAAGCTGTCAAAACTCTCAGAAGACCAAGTAGGCTAAAAATTCTACACATGTAAAATAATTATTTTTCTTATTCTAGATACTAAAATAGAGCACAAATGTCCATGGAAATGCACAATAACAAGAAACTGTCTCATAAAGTTAATCTTGTACTTCTCTGTTAATTAAAAGAGCATGCATGCATGCCAGATGAAGGAAAAATGCAGTCGATCAACTGAGTGAATTTCTTTTTCGAGATATGTAGCACTCACTTCTAAAATGGTAAGACTGAGAAACTGCATTTTTTTGCCTCTTAATCAGAGGTGAATATTTTTTAAAATGCAGATCTCACAGTCATCTTGTAACTTGGGGAAAGAAAAATCAAAGGGTTTTCAAGATCATTAAAATGTCATCTCTTATCCTTGGCCAGTAGGGAGAAAAAAATGCAGTTGAAAAAGATTTTCTTCTTTCTCCAAAACTTTTTGTAACCTTCCAAACAGAAATTTAATTGTATTTCTTTCTATTTTCTTTTTCTAAATTTATTATTTTGATACGTGCTATCTGCTGCAGCTAGACAGCTTGTTAATGATCACACCTAATGCCAGCCTACAGAAACTTTTATGGAGACTCTGTGGGGACGTAAATATTTTGCTGTAACTCTCAGCTATCCCCAGACTCCAACTACTTTTCTATAGAGAAGAATGAAGCTCCAGTGAGTGTATTGCCAAAATCAATATTCAATCTGCCACTTTTACTTTATTAGCAGTCTAAGTGGGCCTGGATGCAGTACCAGGGTCGTGTGGGTTAGGGCTCTTGGCTGAATTATATGGAAACTATTCCTGTCACCTCTCTATTTTGCCATTTGGTTGGCCCAGAATGCATAAAGGAAAATGGCCTCCCAAATGTAGATTAAAGCCCTCAGCCTGCTTTATTTACAAATAACTAACAGAGATCAAGTCTCTAATATGGTCTTTTAAAACAGAGTTTGGGATCAAATGATATCTTTGGCTCTCTAATGCCCTTCTCTTTCTCTTCTTGAATACGAGAATAAACATTCAGATAGTGGGATTGAACAGTGTGATCCACTGAAAGCAGTTGAATCACATATGCCTTATCCTCAAGCAGGGATAGGAACCCCTGGCCTATGGACCAAATGCAGCCCTTCTAGCATCTATCCAAAGCAAGGATCACATATATTGCTCTACCTACTTTTGCCTCTGGTCCTGCCCACCACTGGTATGTCTCAGCCACATTCCTACCCCGGTGAAATATGGTCCATTGTATTCATTACAGTGCATGTATAGTCTGTAATGACTTAGGCAGCAGTCATAACCTCTGGTAGCAGTGGTGGAGCAGTGTAAACCATGGGTAGGCAAACTAAGGCCCGGAGGCCAGATCTGGCCCAATCACCTTCTAAATCCGGCCTGCAGAAGGTCCAGGAATCAGCATATTTTTACATGAGTAGAACATGTCCTTTTATTTAAAATGCATCTCTGGGTTATTTGTGGGGCATAGGAATTCATTCATTTTTTCTCCTTCAAAATATAGTCCAGCCCCCCACAAGGTCTGAGGGACAGTGGACTGGCCCCCTGCTGAAAAAATATGTTGGCCCCTGGTGTAGACCCTGCTAGATCTGGAGCCCTACCACTCACACCAGCCTCCATCTCCATTCTTCACTTCAGGGCTGGCCCAAGAATTTTTTCTGCCTTGCCTGAGACAAAGCAAAAGACAAGATGACAGCCCATTCCAGAAGGTGACTGGACTGCTAGCTGAATTTTCCTTTAACACTGGTGATGAGAGGGTATTGTCCATCACACCTGAGGACAGCAGGCTAGTTGTGTGGGTGTAGGGCAAGCCATATCCCAGTTCAAAGCTCTCTACTCCAACAGAAGGGTATAGCCTAGGGGCTCAGGAGGAAGAGTGAAGAGTCTTCCATCATTTCTCATTCTATACCACCCAGCATCTGCCACCTAAGGCAGCTGCCTTACTTTGCCCCAAAGTAGGGCCAGCCCTGTCTCACTTATCTGCTCATAGACTCCATTCGTAGGCTGGAAAACCACTTGAAATGCAAGCTAGGCTGAATGATTCCAGTCCATCACAATAACACAACAGCTACTGATAGGTTAAGGGGGCAAAAAGCCAGAAACAGTACCACAGGTACCTATGGCTGCTCCAAGGAACCACGATAAGTGCAAAATCACCATCATCATGCACAAAAACACAATGAAAACATACAGATCTAAGAGTCATGATAATGCATGTACAACGAAATAGCCCCAATATTTAACAAGGAAAAATATTCTTGAATGGCATAGCGAGGAATGTTCTAAGGCACAATGAGGAGCAAAACAAATTTCTGTGTGGCTTTGTAGATGAAAATCTATGTAGACTACTATGATCGCTTGCCCAGCCACAATAAAAGGATACTAATTTCACTGTCAGCAGCAATACATTCTTTCATTATTTAGATAAATGCACTTCTGTGCTGTATGTCTAACTCAATAATGCCGTGAACCTAAAAAAAGATGAAAAACTGGAAACTCTTCAAAAACATAAAAGTAATAAGATACAGCAGATGTACAATTCTTATGACTGAGAAGCTTTGAGATGACTCCTAGCTGAAATGTGAGCAAATAGGCTGTGTGAAATCTGGGTTAAAAGTCTAAAAATTCATAAACTTGCAAATGAGAATAGCACTGGTATGCGAATTAATAGGGGAAAATGAAAAGCCTATTCTAATTATCACCTCTCTATTCTAATCGTCTCTGGCTGCCTCATTTTAATCACTCCCTATTTTTAAAATCTATCTTTTGATCATCTAAGCAATATTTTTGCCCTCTGATTACTTTCCCTTTCCTCTTCCTCTGCAGGCAGTCTAACAATCTTACCAACTAATTCTCTATTTTTTTTTAATACAGATAATATATATAGTTCCCCCTCCCCTTTGCCTCTTTCTCTTTCATCTCCATCACATTGGCTCTTCCATTGTATTTGTTCCATCTAACCCTTATCTTCCATAGCCCAAGGCAAGCCTCATAGTCAAAATGTCACCTTTAATCTACTTTTTTCATCTTTAGAACTTATTTGCATAGCCATTTGTGTGTGTGTGTGTGTTTCATTATACTATTTAGCAGTCACAGCACAACTTGTGATCTTGGTTTAAGCTGCAACACCATCAAATGTGAGCACTGCTAGGTAGCAAGTTTTGTGCCGAATGCCATGCAGAATAAAATCACAGCGATACCATGAAATAATTAGGGCTGCGCTGAAACAGGGTATGTCTTTTTGAAAACTCTTTGGGCATTTTGGGGTTTGGGGTGTGGAGAGGTAAGACGCACTTTGAAAGGGTAAAAAGTTGTGCCTTCAGAGTGAGGGCAATGTGATGCAGGATTTATTGCTCTTATTCAGAAATGGCTTTGCTTTCCTTCAGTGGGAACATCATAGGGACAATATCATAAAATTGGATTGGTGATGTATATCATTGTTACATCATAGCACATTCTTCAGGCTCTATGACTATGAGAGGAAACAGCATTATAAAAGGGATGTGGGATTGCACTTTTAGCCTCACCCCTATCATCACATGACTCCTCCCGACATCCCTATCTTCTGTGTAACTTTTGCAGTGGAAAGCAGTGGTGTGAGACAAAAGCACATTTGAGATTCTCATGTGGCATTACTGTTTCCTCTGGCTCCAGCAGAATCTCACTCCTGATAATGGAAGTTGCGTGTGCATGACATTAGCCACAAGTCACATCTGTCCTGTAATTCCTGAGAAATACTGCTGTTCAATGTGGTTTCCTTCAAAGCAGCTTCCATCCAAATCAAAAACATAAGCCACAGTTTTGTTTTATATAATTTTAATTAAATTTTCCATTTTACAATTCAGAATATTCATTCATACAACCTTAAAATATCAGTGACTTCCCTTCTTCTCTTTCCATGCTTCATTTTACATAGCATAAATCCCTGCATATTTTATAGAAACTAAACCATTCAGTATTCCATTATTACATCAAAACTTATTTACACTGTTGAATTCATCTTAACGCTGCCAACGTTTTCTAAGTGTACACAATTCCCCCCCTTATGTTCAATAAACATTTTCCAATCTTCTTTAAATGAATGTTCTTCTTGTTCTCTTATTCTATTCATTAGATCCACAAGCTGCATATATTCCATCAGTTTAAGTTGCCATTCTACTTTGGTTGGGACCTCACTCATTTTCCATTAAAAAACATACGCTACAGTTAAACTGAGGCTTGTACATTTCAGAAATTCATTGCACATTTACAGGTGACATGTGCACATATTGGCTTCATTGGCTAGGAGTTGGGGAGTGGTGCAGGCAACGGAAAACAAACCAGGGAATGCACAACCTTGCCGCCTCTCGGGTGTGTACAGAAGGGAAAAAATGGGACTTGAAGTGTGGTGGAGAGAAACAATATTGCGGTGTTTTAAGCCACTAAGGTGTACATTGCCTGAGTATGTACTTTCCCCCATTTTCACTGTGTTTCAAGCCAATGTGCAAAGCCCTTAAGCTTTCCTTGACAAATGTACTCTTCTATACAACTGCACGGCATCATTATTCACAGGAGGGTGGTTTATTTTTTTATTTTTTTGGCCTTTAAAAGGACATAACCATGTAAAATTGAGAAGATGGTGTAAAGTACAAATCCCCTTTATTTTTTTGCAGGAAATGTAATAGCCTATTACATGAGATTTATGAAATTATAATCACTCAAAAGAAACTGTTCATCATGATACATCGATGCTTTTACTGCTGCTGAATAAAGACTAATGTTTTAATGCCAATGAAATAATCCATCTATAATTCATTCTTACACTGAATATCTGTAGTTTTTGTCATTACTCTTATTCAAGCATGGATATAATTAAAGATGGGCCAAATTGCTTAAAAATAATTTGAATGCAGATTAACCAGGATGATGCTGACAAGTTCAAGTCTTTTTTTTATTTTTAAATTTGACACATTAGGATGTGACATTATAGTGCCTCTTCTTTTTTAATTTGGATCACAGTTAATTTTGATAGAGGCTGGATTGTCCTGACTTATTTTGAAAGCATTTTTAGAAACCAGCAGTCTTGGAAACCAGTAGCTTGTTTTTGCTGTAATACACTTCCTTTTTAAATAATTTGGTATTCAGAGAATTGCCAAATAGTCCCAGGAGACAATCTCATTGTCCTTGCTTTTGAAATACCGTATTGGCCTGAATATAAGCCTCGCTCCCCCCCCCCCATTCCAACTGTGAAAAGTTAAATTGCAGCTTGTATTTGTGACCTGGTATGCAGCCAGGAGCACAGGGCCAACAGCGCCAGGACCATGGAAAAGCGGCACCTGTGCATAGTCCCCCGTCCTTTGTCCCGAAGCCGGGAAGGGAGAGAGGGAGGAAGGGGAAAGGCTGCCAGAAACGCAGCACGGCTCCCCCCCCCCCCGTATGTAGCCAGGAGCAGTGAGGAATGGAGAGGCTTATATTAGGGTATTTTTTTTCTTTGTTTCCTTCTCCCCCCTCCAATTTTAAAGTTGCGGCTTATATTTGGGTGTGGCTTATATTCAGGCCAATACGGTAAGTGACAACATCTAGGCTGTGATGATCTCTGCACCTGACCCATCTACCTGAGTGGTCATTATGTTTTAGACAAGCTTCAGCTGTGGATGGGGTGACTTTGGTGAGAGCACAGCAGCAGGAGGGGACTAGCAGACTAGACTAGCCCAGGTAACTGCCATTGTTCACACCAAAATGAAGATGCTGTTGCCAAAAGCAGCAGTGGGTCAGTTCATCAACATCCAGAAAATGTGGACTGTGATGGAGGGAGGAAGACAAAACATTATCCCTGTTTCAGCACGTGTAGTGTGTATACATGTGATATTTTAGTAAACAGGAAAGGCCAAGATTCCAAAACTTTCTATCCACAGGGCAGACATGAAGACAGCTGAACATTATTGAGGTCCACAAGCCATATCATGGTGGCAGGTAGAGGCTTGGCATAATCAGCTGACAATCACTAACAAAGTTTCTATTGATATCAGATATTGCTTCAGGAATGGCTATATCCTTTGCTACAGCACTTTCCTTGTGACCAGTGCTTTTTTCTGGGGGGATGCAGGGGTACGCATACGCTTAAACATTTTGTGGATCTAACTTTGGCCTCATTGAGGGGAAGTATTTCAATATTAGGAAAATGAGAGTACCCCCACACATTTTTTTAAAGAAAAAAAGCACTACTTGTGACAGTTCATAAAGCTTTACATAAATTCTAACTTTATTTAAATTGTGTCACTCATGTATTATATCTCTAGGAAGACATGCAACCTGATCCTATGCACATTCCATAAAGATGTGTATTCACCAAATTCAACATGCAGGTTCCATGTAGAGTGGCTAGGACTGCAAACTAAGCCTATGCACCAATACTTGGGAATAATTCCAACTGAATTCATCAGTCTTTATGTGAGTAAACATGCATAGGGAAAGGTTGCAGCTTTCTCTAAAACACAAAGCTTGATCATTACTTAGTGTGCCATTTATTCATTATATTCGTGTATGGACCCACATTTTCACTTTTGCTCCATCTTCCAACTAGCTTTGGTTTCTTCTCCATATGCAGAATTTATTATACTTCGTATTCATCAAGTTACTTCCCTCATCTTCTTGCTTAAGACTTATTTACTGGAACACATAAAACTGTGTAAAGAAGGTGACCTCCCCTTTTATTGTAGCCCTTTCCTTTGATTTCAGATTTAATTCCCAATAAGTTTCTAATTGATTCTGAAGATGTTATATAATGATAGCTGGAGAATGGAGTCAATACACCAATTCCCAGAAGGCTCTAATTTATTTTGAGGCTCAGAACAGAGATGTCCAGGGTGAGAACAAGTGTCTTTTATTAAGCCACATAACCAACAAATGTCAAACACTAGCACAGGCTATCATAAAGGCATTCCCAAAGCAATAGAAGTTACAATTACCGGCACAGTAAATCAAAGCAAGGAGCAAGCAACAGATAAAGAATAGAGTCCAAAACATAAGCAAAAAGGTGACACTCCAGGCGTGAGGAAACGTTTGCAGCCTAAACACTGCATTTCCATTCGGGCAACCTTCTGGGTGTCATATGCGAGGGCTGAGCAGGACCAGAGGCAAAAATGGATGGAGAAATTAGTGATTCTAGGATGGTCAGTGAAGGGTGTGGCCTGAGAACAATCACAAGGACCAGACAAATAGGCCTAAAGGGCTCCATCTGAGTTCCCCACCTCTGCCATAGCGAATGGATGCCACTGATCATCCAGCAGCAGTAGCGGCCCTTCAAAATTTAGACAATCCAAAACTATATCCAAAAACTCTTCAAGAAAGTGTCATTACAGTTGGGGTGTTGGCTTCTCAAGCTGAGAGAAAATGGTTTTGTATACAAAGGTGGGATCTGAAGCAAGGATTTCCTAACTCATACTTCATTCACTTAGCCATTACTGTATACTAGTTGCCTCTATATCTTCCAGTAAGTGTTCTGGTGATAGCCATCCCTATAAATACTCTTTGAGCTAGTTAAAATGAGTAACAGTAGCAGAAGATGCTAGATTAGATTTCACCTGATGAATTGCAGAGACCTGCTTCTGAAAGCTGTGGAGATGCATTTCTAACACATCACTGTGGAAACATGACAGATGCAGTTTATTGCATTTATTTTATGTAGATCATGTCTATCCTGCCTTTCTGCAACAAAAATGTACTCAAGGCAGCTCACAATGACAATCACAGTAGCATTTGCCCATCATTTATTACAGGTTCATTCCAAAACTTGTGTGAATATACAAACATAAAAAGTTAGCTAACCTAGAGGTTTCAATATTTATTATATCAAACCAAGAAGACAGGTGTCTGTAAGCATTGCCAAGACTCTTTTCGATTTTCTTGAGAGAGACAATTGCTCTAAATAAGGGATATTGAAATAACAAAACCTAATATCTGAATATTTTGCCTCATGATATGTGTGTGTGAGAGATTCATTGTAACAGGTTTCACTTCTCTCTACTGTTGCCATAAATTATAAACAAATTAATTATGTATTTTGACCAATAAATAAAGTTCCTAATCAAGATATGAATTCCTTTCAAGTTAGGGAATAAAGAAAAACTGAACATATGAGCAATAACTGAGGAAAATCTTCAAAAATATGTAAAGCTTATATGTTTCAATCCAGGAAAGGGTAAAAACTGAAAGATTGTGTTTACAGTGCTGTGTTTCCCAAAGAACACCAAGTGGATTCATATATCATTTACTAAGTGGCAATTTACACAGTATGTATGCAATCAAATGGAAATCTGTTCTTCTGGAACTCCCTGCCAAATTTGGAGAAAAACATTATCACATGCCTGTGCCTAATTTGAAAGCAGGAGCAGCAGGGAAGTATTACAGTCCCATCACCTAGCAAAACCACTGGCTGCATGCACATCATGGTAAAAAATATTGTTTGGTAAATGGATGTCTGTTGCTTTTGAATTATGGTGCTGGAAGAGACTCATGGACTGCAAGAAGATCAAACCTTTTCATTCTTAAGGAAATCAGCCCTGAGTGCTCACTGGAAGGACAGATCCTGAAGCTGAGGCTCCAATACTTTGGCCACCTCATGAGAAGACAAGACTCCCTGGAAAAGACCCTGATGTTGGGAAAGATGGACGGCACAAGGAGAAGGGGACGACAGAGGATGAGATGGTTGGACAGTGTTCTTGAACATGAGTTTGACCAAACTGCGGGAGACAGTGGAAGACAGGAGTGCCTGGTGTTCTCTGGTCCATGGGGTCACGAAAAGTCAGACACGGCTAAACAACAACAACAACAACAACAACAAATGGATGACTGTAGTACCTGATTCATCCACACAGCTTGTGTATTGCAATTTGTAGCCTAGGCTTCCCTGAGCAGTAGAGGTACCAATGAAGGACTTCATTGTGGGATGGGGGACAGGGTCATACCAGACACAATCCAAGGCAGTTTAATGTTTGACATGCACACCCCACCCAAGGGGTATACCTATTTTGTAAAAGTATGCCAATGAACTAAATGTCTGACTGTTTGCTAACCTTTAATGTCAAAGTTTGCCAGCTGAGATGGGCCAACTTGTCCTGCCTTGTGCTATCACTTACAGTTGCTTCTACCACACTGAGGATAGCTGCTTTCTGTGTCAAAACCGTGCGGTAACTGGACTGGGATGGGCGATGTTCCTTTTTAAATAGATAACTGTAAAAACCTATGAAATTAATATTACCGACATAACCCATTTATTCTTTTTAATATATTTTAATATTCACCTTTTCACCCAGACAACTCAAGACAGGACCTGTGCCCCTCATTTTATTCTTGCAACAAACTTGTGAGGTAGAAGAGAGCTGCCACATTCATACCATTCACCATATAATGCCACTTTGAACAGTTCTGGCTTCCCTTCCCCTAAAGTATACTGGGAGCTGTTGCTTGCTGAGGGTGCTGAAACTTTGTATGAGATCCCTAATCCTCTCACAGAGCTACAATTTTCAGAGTGGTTGAAAAATCAGTCCCTCTTTCTGGGGAACTCTGTGAACTGTAGCACTTTGAGTGGGACAGCAGTCTCCTAACAACTCACATCATCTTAACAAATTACAGCTCCCTCTTTTTTTGGAGGGGACTGTTTAATGGTGCTTTAAATGAGTGATGTGAATGTGGCTAGACAGACAGACAAACAGACTCATTCACTCAAGATCACCCAGTGAGCTTTGTGGCAGAGCAGAGATCTGAACCTTGGTTTTGCCAGTCCCAGGCCTTAGCTCTCTAAACATTACACACATTCAGTTTAGTACAGTGATGGCCAAACTTGGCCCTCCAGCTGTTTTGGGACTACAACTCCCATCATTCCTAGCTAACAGGACCAGTGGTCAGGGATGATGGGAATTGTAGTCCCAAAACAGCTATAGTCCCAAAGCCATCACTGCTTTAGTAAGTCAGGTTTGCCCCTTAGGGTTAATGTTCTGGCTACGTTTTCTTGATAATTCTCATATTCAACATTTGTTTATAAAGATATGATTTTCTGAAGATTTGAAAATGTGTTAGTGAGGGAGGTGATGGGAGTGTAGTTGAGAAATACAAACACCCTGATTGAGTTGACTTTGGAATTAAAGGGAGTTGTTGCAGACTCATTTTTATTTCTTTACACCACCGACTCCCTCTCTCTTTCTACCAGTGTGTCATATACTGTAATGCTTTAATCAGTCATGCCATCACCCTCTCTCAAAGAGTAAGTCAATACTCAGCCCTGAACCAACTGTGTTTTCTTGCAGTGTTATCCTTAGGTGTGCTGAGAAACTGCAATTAAATCAAATGGCTTGGCTCAAAGTCCCTGTGAAGAAAGGCTAAGAACAAGGGTGGGAATTCCCAGGAATGGAAGCGGATCGTTATATAACTCTAAGAAGTGTGATTTAATCAGAACTAATAACGTCTTCTCAATGGGCCTCTGGCAGTCTTTTGCGATAACTTAAGAAGTTGGAACTTTCTGCTTTAAACTTCCACACATGCCGATCGGTACACTTATTATAATACAGAAGAATCCACCAGGATAGAGGAACTCAGAAATTAGAAGACTATTTTAAACTAAATACACATTGAACAATAGGCATGGTACAAAAAATGTTAAGTAGCATAAGTATTGAAGTCTGCTTCAATTTTATTACATAGGTATTGCATTATTTTTCACAGACAAAGGACAAGTTTCTTAATTGCCCTAATTATCTCTTTCTAGGCATCAAACCCATAATAGTTTCAATAGCTATATTGTTGGACTATCCTGTTAACAGACTACAACTCCCATCACCCTATAACATTTGTCTTGCTGGCTGGAGTTGATGGGAGTTAAACAGGGCCAGGGATATTGTAGTTGTGCGAGTCAAAATTTGCTTTCTCATGGGATTGTGTTCTAGTCACAAGAGTATGTACTGAGGTTTGACCAATGGGGTATTATACCACACTAATAGTATGGTAACTATTTCATTACTAGACCTTCCTGCATCAGTATGACATAAGAAATCCTAGGTAAGATGGAAGGAACTCTGACCACCACCAGCCCTACAGGAGTGGTTGACTTGCATGGGAAGGCTTTCCACTGAAATACAAATAGTAGTTTCAGAGAAGAGAGGGACAAGAGCAACATCTACCCATCATGCTTGTATCCTCCTTTCCTGCTTAAAGTTCATAAAATGTACATGGGTATTGGCATATATTCTCATCACAATAACCCTGTAAGGTGGGCTAAATAGACAAAAAGCCAATAATCTGGTCACCTTCATTAGAAAAAAAAATCCGCTAAATTAAGAATCTATGTTTATTGCATAAGTTATCATGAATTTGGAACATCGAAAATTGGCTTATACTTGAGCAATACATTGATACACTGGAGCTTCCCAAGGAGAGTCTCTCCTGGCTATACCTGGGAGATACTGGAGAATGAGACTGGGATGTTCCCCTGGCAAAGATGCTTATAGTACTGAACGATGGCCCTTCCCCTTCAAAGTGATAGTAAGCAAATTATGTTGCAACAGTGCAACAGAAGATTATCAGCAATTTCTCAGGAACAAATATAGATAGAGAAGGAAGATAATTTTCTTATTCTGCACTCCTAAAGGCAGGGTGACAGGGGGCTCATCCAATGTCCTTCCAGATTCCTGTTTGTGAGTTAGAAGTAAGGGTGGATCAGAGCTTCTGGGGTTATTTTATGGAAGAGAAATCAGCTGCACCAACTGGGACTCCCACGGTTTTCTTCCAGTTGTGTAGAGGTCCTGTGAAGACTGTGGACATTTTGATGTCCTCCTTCTGGCCCTCCACTAGCATATTTTGTTTTCAGCCCTGCTGACATTGGAGCTTCATGGCAAGGGGAAGGGGCATCTGAGATTAGACCTCCCTCTTTGAAGTCAAAACTCTTTCTCCGCCCTCTCGGCCTTCCCATGGGATTCTGTTTTAGGTTGATGGGATTGCAGAGAGTTACTAGATTTTGAAAACAAAGCTAAGTTTGTCAAACAATAGGCATCTTCTCCATATCCATATGCAGTCCCTTTGGTATCCCCTCTTAAAGCCTCTGAAATATGTTGTAAACTAGAAACATAAAGTTCAGTCCCATGTTTTGTGATATGTATATACATCTTAACATCCTAAGAACTATTATGTTATCTATATATTTTTAAAAATAGACTTTTTAATGGCTAAAAATATTGGCACCTTTAACTGAAAGATCAAGCAATGGGGGTTGGGGGAGGAACCATGTTAAGGAAAGATTAAAAGTGATCCTAGCAACAGAGAGAATTTAGAAGATTAAATCCTAAATAGAGGCTGATAAGATAAAAGGGGGGGTGACAAAGAGACATCAAAAACTATGACAGCAAAGATAGAAAGGAAAACAGAGGCAAGGATTAAATGAACAACTAGTGTGAAAGAAGCCTTTTCAGCTGATGTGTGTGGAGCGAGAGAGGATTGGAGGATGGAAGCTAATAACAAAAAAGACGATCAAAGGAAACTATAGTAGGTGTATACAAGACATGAAAGAGAAAATCCCCATCTAAATCCTATCAAAACAGGAAACCTCATTTTTCAAACAATCATAGCAAATTATATACATGTGCCATCAAATGAGCATAAAATAATTACTCTATAATTTAGAATGCATGCTACTTAACAGCTATGCGCCTTGGGACATGTAGTGTAAATTACAGTTTTCACAACAGAATGTCATTAAAGCTATCAAAAGACTAACTGGTTTATTGTGGCATAAGCTTTTCAATGGCAGCCAACAATTTCATTAGACGCATGAATTGGTCTGAGAGGCTGCTGGGTCACAGGTGTTGAAGTACAATGGAGGATGAATCAAATCAGGTGAGTAGCAGTACGAATATATATTTCCTAGGAGCAGTTGGCTGAGGAAAATAAACATTTGCAAATATTCTAACATCTGAGTAAAGAAAGCTCTCAACTATGGAATCCATCTTCCATAATGGAAATGGAAAATCAGGTGGAGTTTTGGAAATTCCTCACACAAGCCAAGGACTGAACTGAGAAGTTGAATAAGAAGAGGTCTGAGGGAGGGTGGAAAGCTAAGGGTAGAGCTCTACAGTGGGGTTCAGTAACCCAGGGGTCTAGCTCCATTGGCCTAATTATAAGGGTTGTAACTGAGTGGTAGAGCATCTGCTATGCATGCAGAAGGTCCCAGGTTCAATCCTCAGAATCTCCAGGTAGAGTTTGGGAATCTTCCCTGCCTGACATCCTGGAAAACCGTTGTCAATAGTCTGACTTGGTGAAGCAACTTCCTGTGTTCCTGTATGTGGCTCTCAGCTAGGGGTGCGAGGATCTGTCAATTTGAGTTTCTCTCAGTTTCTCCAGCCCTAAGTTCAAGCCCTCCACATTTCCACCATTTCTTCTTTAAAATCTCTCACCTTTCCATGTGAGTTTGTCTAATGTACACATATTTTCAAAGTATTTTTCCTTATACACTAACCTATGCATTTTTGTGCACGCTTTACCCCAGTGTGTGTGTGTGTGTGTGTGTGTGTTTAGAGAGAGGGAGGGTGATAAAGAGATAGAAGGATTTCTTTGACTGCAAAGTGGAGCAGGAGGAGGCGAAACAGACAGAAGATGAGAGTTGCCAAAACAAAAATGAATTAATTCAAAATATGTAAACATGAGATCCTTCAGTTTAATTCACAAGTCATACTAAAGGTGATGGTGAACTGGGCTTGAAGTTTTTCTTATCAACAGATATCCTGAACTAAATGACACACATTTGGGTTAGGAAGAAGGCAGGGGTCACCAACAAGGCACCTCAGGTGCCATTGTGCCCACCAGAAACCGCCATGGAGTTTCTGAAAGGTCCTCGTGTATATCCCCTCAAAAATCCACAATGCAGGAGGGGCTGTTTGCTGTTCCTGCCTAGTTCCTGTCTGCACTGCTTCAGCCTGTTCTGAATGGAACATGCTCCTTAAACATCTGCACATTTCACTGGATGCTTGGATTGGACACCAGCCCTCCCATCTAGTCTGAACAGAGGAGAAGAGCAACGAGCTTCTCTCTGTGAGCAACTGCAGCAGGGGATGACGCCTTTTCCCCAATGCATGGGGAGAATATGAGAGCATACCACACCATTTCCCCCTGTCTATTATGCTGTGCTTTTGAATGTGGCTGCTATTTTGTGCTGTGCATTTATTTATGTATTGTTATTAAATTAAATTTATACCCTGCCCTTGGCAGAGGAGCAAAAGTCCAAACAACAAAACAATTCAAACACCTGAAAACATTCTAAGCCACATAACTCATGACAGCCATTTTGTGGCTGGTCCTTTTCTCAAGATTCTGAACTGGTTCACTGGGCCCAGAAGTTTGACAACCCCTGGGATAAGGGTTTCCGAAGGCCATTATATCCAGGCACATATAATACCAAACTTTTTTAGATGAATCATTTATCTGGGATGTTGAAGGAGCCACATCTGAATTGACGAAAGCACGAGATGAGAAGAAAGTACCAATGAAACAGGAAGGGCATAGCATTGAGTAGGATATTAAGAATGACTTCTTAATTTGAGTTCAAGAAGGAAGATGACAGAAAGCTGAGATCCAGTCAGTCAGTAGTCACAAGACTGATGAATCCCAATAAGCAGTGTTCCAGACAGAATAAATGAGAAGCACCATTACTTACTTAGCAGTTGTAAATAAGCCCTGCTTCTTAAACAGATTAGATTTCAGTGACAAGAATGCACATTTGCACTTACTCAAGAACAAACATGATTTATGCTTCATTACGCGTTCGAACAGGGATTTATATTAGCACTTCCAACAATGTTTTTACACATTACACCATCAATTACAAACATTAATTCTCACTTTCTCGTCGTCGTGCTAAATGACATTCAAAATAGTTCTCTGAAAATCAGTGTGTGTGTGTGTATAAGTTCAGGCACCAAACATGGGGTTTATTTTATCCCTTGTATCATTTCTATTGTTCCATTTCTATTGCAATACCAAGCAACTGCCTACAAGTACTGAAAACATAAAATTGATTGCTTGGTTTTATCTGAGAGCTGATGAACACTATAATTTTGCTTTCTGAAGCTGCCTGCAGTGGTTCCATGTTTCTGATGAACAGGCTGACCTGCCTGACATGTAGGAGATACCTCTGTTTTATCACCATTCAACCCACATTGAGAAGGTCTGTAGTAACAAACACATTTCTGTTTGCTGCAAGCGATTCTGATGGCTGCTTTGCCATGAGCAAGGAGCTTCCAAAATGTAGTCAACAAAATCACTACATCGAGCAGAATATATTGGTCTGAATTCTTAATTCAGATGCAAACCCTAACAATTTAGGGTGCAGTTCAGATCTCATTTGCATCAGGCTGGGAGTGGTGGTTTGAGATGCTGGAGGCCTCCTTCTGCCCAGCTTTGCTGGCCTTTGCAAGCCTCTTCATGTGAAGTAATGTCAACATCACTCTGCCCCGTCAGACAGTGGCTGAAGCTTGGATTGAGCCTACAGGCTGCAATTTTATACCCAGTTACCTGAGGGTAAGCTCCACTGAACTCAGAGGGACTTAATTCTCAGTAGATATGTATGGGATTACACTGTCAGTTGTGTCAAATGGCACAATCCAGAAATGCATTGCACATGTGAATAATGGTAAAAGTAACTAATAATAATAATAATCTCTGAAAACAGATGGTCAGGGCTGTGTTTTCGACACCCACTTAAGCCGAATCATTCATTTGTACCAATTTTCTGTAGCCCCTAGCTTTCAGTTATGCTATATATTTCAGTGATTCATATTCTTAGGTATCTAGTGTAATACCAAAATCTACAGAAACAACTAGATGTACCGTATATTTAATAAACACAAGCGCTGGCATTTTTAACAGCCTGCCCCATGAATGACGCACATGCTGAGCTAGGTTACTCTTTTATCTAAGTAACAGGGAAACTTAACAATGCTTCCCTCCTGCCTAACAGAAAAATCAATGTGTTTGTTAATACCCATTTCTCAGAACTCAGTAGGATATCTGACTACTGCACAAGTTTTTGAAATGTACAATCAAGTGAGGGGGCAGAGAAAGAGGATGACAGTTGCGCCCTGAACAAACAAACAAGTGAATGAATGAATGAATAGTACAGTAGAAGACAAAAAGTGCCTTTTCATGTGGCACACGCCTGAATCTTTGGAAGAATAGAGACCAAATAATAGATACTTGTGCACTATGAGTATGGTTGTTCTTCAACAGCTTCCAATTTGTTAATGGAGGTATATACAAAGAAACACAAATTCACATACACTAACACTAAGTCATAATACAACACTACCTGCTTGTTATGAGGTGGAGATCAGCGTGAAACTATTACAGTGTTTCTAAAGCATCTGCACTAGTTAGTAGTTTGCTTCTTGCCACTCAAAGTGTAAGTTTTGACCTTTAGTTTTGACCTCTCATCATGGCAGGGAATGCTTTCTTCCATAATCTGTTTCTTTATATAAAAATAATTTTTATTAAGCGACCAATCACATCAAATCAAACCAAATTACATAAATTACAAATTACAAAGCCGAATTTTAAATTTTTGTTGGGGGTACCCATATTTCAAGTTCCGAAGGGGATCCAATCATCTTCTTGCTGCTGCTTTAATGTCCACAAATCTGTCCATATGATGTTCATAATGCTATCCAGTCCTTTCTTATTGTTTTCCACATCTCTTCTTGTTATTCTCATAGATTTTTCCTTTCTCTTTGTGACCTCTGATGCTCTCCAAAGTGGGTTAACACAAATTGTAATCCTGTGTGGATATTTTTATTCATCCAAGAACCATATTCAGACGGTTTCGTATATCATCACTTCCATAAATAAAAACAGTCTTACTGTCGTTAATCTTCACAGGTCTGTTGCCTTTCTCCAACCTCTGAGGAGGTTCGCCAGGAATGCAGTCCGAAAACAAATCCATTCCTCCTCCCGGTTGTAAATCCTTCAACAAAGCCTGCCAACATGGCGACTGTTTTTATTGCTGCGTCATTCCCAAAGCTCTTGCTCTTTACTCGATCTCCATAAAACATACTTTTGGTTAAAGTTCATTTCCACACAGTCCTTAAATATCCTGCTTAGGTCAGTTAACCGACGGTTCCAGCATGAGGAGGGGTTCTTGGTTAATCACATAGAAGAAAAGAAAAAAAGTCCCCCCCATCCAGTCCCACTGCCGACATACCCAGCCTTTGATGTATCTTCTCCATGAAATATTCCTGTTGATCCAACCCGTCACTCTTCTTTCACAGAGGTCCCTTCAATTAGCAGTCTTCGCTCCCCTTCTTCACTTGAAATATGTGCATTTTCTAATTGTTTATTTCAAATTGCTGCAGCTAGTGCGCGATCAGAGACAGCGTCCAGGAGAGCTGGAGTCCACACAAGGGCATTCTCCCTAGTGCCTTCACCCCCTTCTTTCGAATCTGGGGGTGATTTATGGGCACAGCAGGCAAGGGCACTGTTCCCTATTCCCTTGGGGCAACAAGGGAGGCTGCCTACTCCCATAACAGCCTCTTAATTACCTCGTGTGGGCCGGAGAGATGGTATTGTCGGCCATCTTCCAATGCGCCCCTAGTGGCCCCCCTTTCTTCCATAATCTGAATGAGCTGCCAACTCTTTAAGATGTACTGAATTTCATTTTTGTTTTTCTGAACTTTAATCCCATATGTTGCTTTAAGTCTTAAAAATTGAAAACGAAGAACACATCATTAATAATATTTATGTGGAAGCAATTATTATTATGAGGGTGAGGATTTGTTTGGGCTGTTTTTGTTTGCTTGTTTGTTTTAGAATTTCCACCCAAAGGAAGACCTTTGTCATTCATTCATTCATGCAATATTGTCCTCTCTGACTAATGTTCAGGATTTCAGGCAGGCAACTCTCCTGACCCTCTGTGGAGATAACAGGGATTGAGCCTGATAAATGCTCTGTCCCTGAGCTGTGGAACTTACTTTTTATATTTTAATTCTACCATGTCTTCATTAATTGGAAGTATTATTATATATATATATTGCATGTGTTTTAAAACTGTTTTGTATTATTACACTATTGCAGTTGGGGGGCAAAATTCAAACAGTTTTATTGTCTATGAATCAAAGTTTACTTTCAATTTGGGATGGACAACATTTGCCTGATGCAGCATGCAGCTGCCCAATAAGGAGGAAGGAGGAGGTCAATGAGTATGAAGCCAATCAGGAGGGTGCCAGGGGGCCAAGCAGAGGGCAGAGACCTGGGCAGGAACCAGGACTGCCTCCCTCCTTTAAAGGCAGGAGCGATGCCCAGGGCCAGGCCTCCTTCCCCTCATGGAGTCAATTGTCACTGGATCGCCTACCCCTTTGCCCTTTTAGATGTGTATGTGTGTTTCAGCCCAGTGGTGAGTGGTCTGAACTGTGGAAGGACATTGCTATGGATTACTCAATCACCATATTTGGGGCCAAGGAGGATTTTTTCCCTGCAGACAAATTGGCCAACCTGCAGGTTTTTGCCTGTCTCATAGCAAATGTCACAACTTTGGTGGTTAAGGCACTGGTTGGCATCACTCCCAGGTAAGTAGGGTTAGGGTTGCTATCATATTCCTCCTTTCAATTTATTTGCCACTGTTCAGGCTCCAAAAAACATATGACATGTGTGAATTCTATCTATGCATTTTGGTTCAGTGGAAGACATTTTTTTTTGAAAATGGGCTTTCTACATTTCCATATGGCTCCACTAACAACGTGCTGTGTTTTTTTACTCCACAACTCACATTCACATTTCAGCCAACATGGTGCACTTGCCAAAATGTCAAGACTCATTTTATCTCTTGACAGACTTTTTTTAAAGCTCCCATTGTGTGTCTACCAGTATATATTTCCTCATTTCACTTCTGTGAGTCTTATGGTTAGAAAAGTCTCAACCATCCTTCATGTGGTCAAATGATTTCTGTAATATTGACTTTGCAAAATGTCATAATTAACTTGGATATTCGTTTTAATACTAAAGAAAACTACTTTGATATATCTATTGTTTTACTACTTGAAAAGCTCCTCATTTCCGAATACCTATATTTACTACCAAGTTTCAATAAATTATTAAGTTAAATATGCTTCTAAATTAATGGGGACAGGTATTGTCCCCAAAACTCTGTGATCATAATTTTACTGTTTTTTCTCTCTCTAACACTGTAAGACATATGTCAATGAAAGTCCTGATCAAACAATTCTACAACATAAGCATTTTCAGGTAGACCAGAGATGGGGAACTTATGACCATTCAGATGTTGCTGGAGTCCAACTCCCATCCCCCCCAACTGTTGGCAGGGACTGATGGGAGTTGGAGGCTAACAATATCTAGAAGGCCACAGGTTTCCCATCCCTGAAGTATACCATCTTTTAGATTGGGTTAACATATGGAAATTCAATGCCCACATGTGTTTGCTCCTTAACTTCACCTATGCAACCAAACAGATGGCCAGTGCTGTGAGCCGTAGAAGTATAACTATCCCGTACAAGGCTTGGGAGAAGAGATGTCTTACCAGACTCCCTTAACAGTCAATCATCAGCACTGAGAGCACCAACCACAAAGTACTACAGTTGCGAAAATTCTGCTTTATATGAATATCTCTGTGGAACATCCAGGTCCAGTCCCCAGCTGATAAGGATCCTGTCTGAAATCCCGGAGAACTGCAACCAGTCTTGGTAGACAATATTCAGCTAGATGGACCAATGGTCTGACTCAGTATAAAGCAGTTTTGTATACCTCAGGATCCCAGAAATTTCATTCTAAAAACAGAGAAGTGAAACTCATGTGGAGAAACTTTAGAAGCTTGGGGAGGTGATATGAGTGCATCTGGCAGTCTTTCATGATAACAACTCATTCAAGTTTTTAAATATATATTAATATTGTATTGAAAAGTTTTCAATTAAAAACAACTCATTCAAGTATTGATTCAAGGAGAATCTTAGACCTTTGCTTACCTGGTTGCCCCATGTCTCCTTTTCACTCATGGTCTCCTGACCATTTGGCAGTGACAACTTGTTTTAAGAATTTGGTCTGGGATATAGAGATTATTTTTGGTAGGACTTTTGTTCAGAGAACCTTCCTAGTTGTGAAGTTCTCACGAACTTTTCTAACTATTGCTAGTCTGATATGAGCGCTCTCTCTCTCTCTCACACACACACACACACACATGCACATAAACAGTGTTTCATTCTTGATGAATTGCACAGCAATTCTGAAGCACATCTAGGAACATCTGCTTTTGAGAAACAGACATTTGGGTAGGTAAAGTACACTTTAATTTCCATATTAACTCATGTGGAAGTATTTTCAAATGATGACAGAATGATAAGACAACATTCTGAGCTTGTGTGTGCATGGATCTGTCTTTGTACAGATAATGCTCACTGTACTCCAACTGAATAATGTCATCATTTTGAGATGTTTCCACATGACTTAGTACTATAAAAAGCATATTTACAAAATGGGGTTCATAGGTCAGCACAGCTAATTATAACTGCCAAATATAAATCTTGTTCCTCCTCGGCTGCATCACTTGAAGTGAGGATCTCAATATTTGAATACACGCTAGTGAGTTCTGACCTTTTGAGTATCAGAAAAGCTGTCAGTCATAGTCGAGTTGTTTCCAGTTACACAGAAGACTCAAGTAACCTTGTGGAATTACCAGACGATCAAATCAACACAATGTAATTGTAACTAGTTGTGGGGGCTTTTCATACAAGTGTAATCACTACACACACACACACAGAGAGAGAGAGAGAGAGAGAGAGAGAGAGAGAGAGAGAGAGAGAGCTGATGTGTAAAAACCAATATACAGAATTAGTAAAAACATAATGCCATTAGGGCATGGTGTTTGTAAGGCCCAAGGTCCATGTTGGTAGCTGGCCACCTCCTCAAGGGCCAGATGCAAGCAATGTCAAAAGTAGGCATGACCAACACAAACACATACCACATCTACAGCACATGTACACACATGCAGACCACACACACCACACAAGCACAACAGGTAGGCATATTCACAGACACACACAGGAAAGTGTTTCAGGAAAACACTTTGTAAACTTCAGAATGGGAAATCACATTGCCAAAAGACAGAATTCTACAGCATGTCACAGTGTTATAACACACACACACACAACTTATGTAATTGAGTCCACACTCAGCAGAGAATTCAACAAAATTCAACAAAAAGAGAAGCAGACACACACTCTCATTCAAATAATTCTACTGAAAGCATCCATGGCAATTATATACTGGTGGATCAGTTTCGTTCTTGTTCCTGGGTTCAGAAACATTAAATTCCAAGTGTTTTGATTCATGCTCGGTAGATCTCAAAGTTCTAGTTTTAAAAATAAATAAATCAAAGTTGCTTCTGTACAGCTGAATTATTCCTCTCCTTGTCCTACATTACTAAAAAGATTACAAAGTTGGGAAAGGAAATCTGGCTTTGAATATGTACCCCACAGAGCTCAATTCTTTTCAACCTTTAGGACCCCACTTGTGAGTTTTCATATATGTGCCATTTCTAAGTGCTTCCAGAGATGTGAGATTTTTGGTTTTTGGCTGGTTTAAATGTGGGGTGGGGGTTGTAAAAAACCTTGGGTTGGTTTTCCCACGAGGGAAGACTCTCTCCTGCTGGTAGAGATACCTTCTATCCTCCCCTTCAGGTTCCCTGTGGGTCCACACACTGAACACCCACTTTCTTTATTCGTAAACTGATTCAGGTCACTGTAGTTTTGAGGGTAATTTACTGTGTTTTGCGATGGATTGCAGAAGTCGTATTTTAAAGAGTTCCGTTTCTTAAGCAGTTATATTCTATCTCTTTTGATATGAGAAATTGGAAAGCATTTTTGACACTTCAATTTCGTAACAAATTTATACCAGGAACGTGGTTAGACTTTGACCAGGTGTAGGCAGTATCTCAAAATGAAAGGATCATCCAGATCTAAAATGTCACCTGTGTTGTCGTAAGGGAATAATAAAGATGTGTTGAGACTGTTTGTACTTTCCAAACCTCTACTGAAAAAGCAAAAGGCTACCTGAAGTACCTTCCAGCATAACACAGAAATATAATTAACTTTATAGTCTTATTCTGATATTGTATAGGGGCCCTTAATCCTCCAAGAGAAAAATGATTTGAAGGCAATAGGAGTGTGTTGGAAGGGGGAGCATTTTTAACGTGACAGTTAGTGAAAGCGCTATATAGCTTAGAAATGTAACTTTTGAACCTCTTGGGAGGAGATTTTCCTTGAGCAAAAAAGCAGATTTGAGGGAAGGATTACCTGAGACTATAAAGATACTTACCCTTTACTCTTCTAGACAGCTGCTTTCTTTTGGATAAGAATTCCCCCGTCCATGGAAGCTGTTCTGATGTTGAGTGCCCTGCTTTCAATCATCATAACTTCCATCCATGTAACTTGGTCGAAATCAATTTTACCCATATGCACTGCTCAGAAGCACATGAATTAAATATACAAGAACAACTAGAAAGAAGCTTAACTAGACCAAAAAGCTTTCCAGCTTTTTCTGAATACTTCCCTCCTTCCAAAGCTAGCATGGAGCAAGCCCCCGTAAAGTACACTCCCTTTCATTCTGGGCCTATTTTCATTTTAGGTGTACTTGGTTCTGGGCCCATTCCCTTCTGCTCTGGGCTTCTGCTATCAACATTGCCTTCTGGCAGTCCATACTATTGTGTAGGGTGGCCTTCAACAACATGGTATCCTCCCAGATGCTTTTGTACTGCAACTCCCATGAACCCCCAGCTAGCATAGCTGGACTGGCTGGGGCTGATGGTAGATGTTTCTAAGATGTTGAGGGCCTATATACCCTACTCTAGTTTTAGCACTTGGGGTGATTCTAATATTTCAAATTATAAATTACTTTTCCATACTTATTTAAAGTTCTTCACAAATGATGGTTCCAAATTTGGGGGATCCTTGGGCAAGATACCCCCAAGCGGCCCATCTCTACACTTTCACATTGCTTCTTCTCTTCTGTTTCATCATTGTTACTATCTGCCTGCTCTTGCCAGACAGGGCTAATGAGCCATTTCTTATCTGTGGCCCTGTTTGCCAGCTCCCGTATGGGTTACCCAGATTTACAAGGAGCAGAAGGGAAACCAATCAAAATTCCCTCCACCTCTTCTATTATTGGGCACTGGGAATGTTCCTTCTGTGAGTAGAGCCTGAAAAGGGAATTTGATGAAGGCAGTTTAGAGACCTGTGACATAAGCTCATATGGTTTGTTTATAACTGCTGTACTAGATTTCATGCACATTCATGCCTTGCATATAAGAAAGGACATGAAGGTTTGCAGATATCGTCACATTAATGCAGATCATGGATGCAATTGCACCCTCAGATTCTTGCCCTGGTGCCCACGAATCCACTGAGCCCTCCATTACCCCTTGGTCTTGACGTGGTTAGATTGGTTACCTTTTCCTCTTGAAAATTATATAGAACTGAAACAGGAAGTTGGAAGAGGGATGTTGTTTCCCACTTCCTCTTTCAGGTCTATGTGTTTTTCATAGCTCAGAATAATTCTGCTGGATCTAAATTTTACCCACATTCTTTTGCGGGGAAACCAAGTTTGTATGCAAATGCTTCTAGTTTTCCTTTTTCTCTCTCTCTTTCTGTGGGGAGAAGGGCTGATCTGGGGGAAGGGAGAAGAGAAGAGACCACTCGTTGATGGTGCCCATGGTCCTCATTAAAATATCCAAATGCACCCATGGCCTGAAATGATTGATGACCCCTGCACTAGTCTATTTATCCTGCATGCTTCCTGGTGGAACGATTGAATTGATGTGCCCATTCCCATAATTTTGGCTATCCTTGAATGTGAATTATAACGTGAGTTATGAAAATAAAACATAGGAATGAACTCTGAGGTTGTGGCCCTTATGGAAATGATCAGTTGCCAGTAATAAAATAACCAATTATCCTAATGATCAAACATTTATGCAGCTGCTTCTTGTCCCTTGAGCGCTTCTTCTATAAACACAATTAATCGGAACTCTATAAAGGTTTTTGCAAAGTTTAAAGTACTACGCTGATGCAAAGGAGATGTACTAGTTGGCTGTAAATCATTTCTGTAAAGATTTTTAGCACCACAATTAACAGTAAGTGGTATTTCTCTTGCACTATGTTGCCACTTCATTAAGGGAAAGATCAACTGTACATTTTGATAAATTTTGCAGCAGTAAAGCAGACAAGGTCAGCTTACAGCCTGAAAGCACTTTTGAAGGTTTTGAAACCAGACCATCTCACCTTACATTCTTTCTCAACCCTGCCTAACCTAGTTACAAATGCAGGGCTTAAAACGAGAGCATAAATGTTAGCTAGTTTACATGATAGAAGAGGAAGAAGCCAGCTGAAGACTCATTCTCGCTGGATGGCTTTAGATAAGCTGCCATCTCACAGACTTTGCATTCCTCTCCAAGCTGTAAGAAAGATATAATACTGGCTTACCTTACAAGGTTGTTGTAAGCACTGCTTGGATAAAGTACAAGAACACTTTTTCAGAAGTACATCCTGGGGTTTGGTGGAGGAGTGTGACCCCCTAATGTGTTCTAAACTGTCCAGAGCACATTTGGTGAAGATCTGGGGTGCATGTGGGTCAGAGAAGAGATGGGAGAAAGACCTGTTGTGTAAGCATAGTGCCTTGCCCTGATGAGATGGTTACTTAGCTCCATACTTTGTGTATGCTGTTTTCACTAACATATGCATGTTACAACACACTTTCCCTTAATATATTTCTGCTCTCCTTGAGTTTCCCTGACCCTTGACTCACTCTGTCTATCTGCCTTCTAAGACCCACTCTAGTTGTGATCATAATTTGTTTTTACCTGTTTTTAATGCTATGTTTTATATTGCTGTAACCCATCCTGGGATCTTCCGGTGAATGGTGGCTAACAAATCTAATTATGATTAAACACATTAATTTGTTTGAAACTAACATCATAATATCTGGGTAAGTGTGAATTTCAAAGGATAGCAGTATATCAGTTTGTATATTATTTCAGGAATTGCGAATTAGAGAGGTTTACATCAAAATATGAACTAAACCAAATTTCTCAGTCCCTAGCTATTTAGCATGGCCCCATTCTATGCTCCCATGCTGATGTACACTTGAGCTGATAACACCCAGATAGGGAATATGTTTAAAGCACAACTACACATGTCTCCTTTATTAGAAAATAGGTCATTACGAGCAACCAACTGATAGAACTGGGGAAGTCTTCACATGTCTTTAAAGTTATGCTATTATTAATTAGTTTTGAATATAAATAAGATGCAGAAATAATCTATAAACACTGTCAGTATATCTGAAAATATGAAAAGCAAGGTTCTATTTATAGCACTTGTTACAGAACGAAACATGTCTTCTGCATAAATAACAAGCTCCTTAAAATAATGTGATTTATTTTAGCTCAGTTTAAATTAGGGAGAGCAAAAAGCAGTACTGAGTCAGTTTTAAAGATGATACTTCCATTAGCTGAAATTTTTAACGTACGAAATAAACATAAGAGAAGCATGGGACTGGCAACTAAGCCATAGGAACATAATTGAAGGGAAATAATTGTTTTGGAAAACAGTTATCTTAAAAATTCTCCTTTGAAAACGTTTGCGTCAGATATCTCCATCTGATTTCTGCAAGTTAGAACCTTCTTAAAATATCTTTAAAAATAGTATATTTATTTTGTTTCTGCATTTCCAAGTACTTATATTCAAAATGTGAATTTGAATCTTGAGTCCAAAAATAAAATTCCAAGTCGTAACATTTCAGTAAATTTTCTGAGTTTTGTGGATGTTAACTGCAGCCTTACATCTTCAGCAGTTCCATGTCTTTGAAACCTATGTTAAAATGCAGCAGTAGATCACAAAGGAAAGCCAAGTTGATATTGCTCTAGCCCAGTGTTTCCCAACCTTTTTTGGGCAAAGGCACACTTGTTTCATGAAAAAAATCTCGAGGCACACCACCATGCCAGATGGGGAAAGCTCACTTTTTACTTATGTAAAAAAATATAAAAAAATAGTAACAGCATAGAAGGCAATGGTTAGGCTAGCATCCCTCTTCCAAATATGCTAGGTTTTTATTTGCAGGGACTGTTCTACATGGGAAAGCATTCAGCACTGTCATTCTCCCATCTGCCATCTGAATTGGTACTATTCTGGGTCAACTTACTCTGCTGCATCTGTAGATGAAAATGGCACCAAGTGTGGGGGAGGGGGCAGAACAGGTTTCAGATACAGGATATTAAGCATACACGTACTTCAGATTGAACTGGTTGCTTGCTTTGCAAGTTTTCATTTCCCAAATGACTGCCTTGGCAAGCGCAATACCTACCAGGCTCAACGCCGGTCTCGCGCTGCCGCTTCCCACGCTCTCAAGGACCCGGGAGGAGGAAGGCGTGAAGGGAATCCCGAAGGCGCGAAAACCTCGCGCATGCGCAGGCCTTCCGCCTGCGACAGCCCAGTAGGCCGGCCGAAGCGAGCGGCGATGGGATGTGGGAGGGAGCTCGCTCGCCGCCCCGCGTGTGCCTATGTGGGGCACGTTACAGCCCCGTGACGTCAGCGCCACGCAGGCAGCCAGGCAGGCAGACGGCGAGAGCCCCGCGCTGGGCGGCCTCTCCTCGTCGCCGCCGCCCCGCCTCTCGCCGCCTGACTCGCCCGCCTCCCTCCCATGGCACACCAGGCAACGTCTCGCGGCACACTAGTGTGCCGCGGAACACCGGTTGGGAAACACTGCTCTAGCCTAAAGAACCACAGAACCCAAATTAGCATGAGAAAGCAACTCTGCCCAAAAGACAGGAGATTCCTATAAGTGTTCCTTGAGAGCTTCCCTATCCTCTCTTCCAGCCTTCAGTTGGGTGCACAACAATCACACCCAGCTATTGCATGTAACGATGGGTTTTCTTTCACTGCAAGAACACATATGGATAATACATCTTCCCCTACAGGTTCCTGGAGCAGAGGCTTCCATGTGGAGCTGGAATATCTGCTCACGGAATCAATATATGACCCCAGATGGATCATGTCCATATATGCTGTATAAAATTACAGAGAATGTTTCCACCTGGTGGTGCAATCCAACTTTTGATTTGCCTGCTCAGCGTATTGTTTTGCTTGGCTCCTGAGGCATGGCAGTGGGAGGGCATAAGGTGTCTGCACCTCCTTTTTGCATGGAAGTCCCCTTAAAAAGTCATTTCTGAGGACTACTGCCTGTCAGTGAAGAAGATACTGATCATTATGGGCCAATGAATAAGGCTCTCAATTTAAGGCACCTTCCTATTTTCCTGCCTCAGAAGCAATTTCACTTTGTAATTAAAAAAACCTGAACCAAAGCAAACTTTTCAATGTATACTTACAGTGTACCTGTTATCTTTTAGGCCAGTCTTCCTTCCATCATACAAGGTCTATCATTCAGTCCAACGGAATACCCTTTTGACATAGTAAATGATATTTTGATACTAAACATTGCATTCGTTCAATTTCAAAATCTTTGTTAGCAGCTCAAGAAGGATCCCTGCTGTGTTTTGGAGAGAGAGAGAATAAGAATAAGCATAATAGTAAATAATCATAGGCGAATAAATTTTTTTAGGGTAATTAAAATGTAAGACCATCACATGGTTTAACCAGACTGTGGATAACCTCTGTGAAGTGAATTGAGCTACTCAAATTACTTCTTTGATTTTTCATTACAAATGCCCTTGCTCATTGTTCAGTGTACCCAAGTTGTTAAATTGTCCCTAGAAGCAGGAATATGCTTTTCTTAGGCTAATGAGAGAATAATTTCTAAAACATTGTTATTTTGTGAAGAAGAATGAAAGACGAGGGCACCCTTTTAACTAGCCCTGAAAGGAAAAAATAAGGATGACCTTCAGTGACTATTTACTATAAGAATACTAGGAATACAGGAAATTGAAATGCAAAGACATTCAGTGGCATGCTCCATGCCATAAATTATGGCACACAGCATTAGGTTTTGCATGTGTTGCTATGCACAATATATGCATACCCCTTAACTCTTCCAATTCAAGTGGGACATCCTGTTTTTGGGCGCTGTTCTCTATTTTGAGTCACCTGGCTCCTGGGAGATCGCGGCGCCCCAAAAATGTACATTTGGGAAACCATGCTCTCGCTCATGTCACATGACTCACATGGAACCGCAGCCTCGAAAGACGTGTATCCTAGTTTTCCTCCAGGCCATATTGGAGGGTATGCGAACGACATGGCAAGAGTTCTGAACTAGCCAAGAAAAATGACTGAGTCTGCTTTGGGATATTTTCAGCAGGTGGGTTGAGAAGCTGTTCCATAGAAAACCTTCTGTTGCCTATTTTAAGGTTTTTGGGTCTCATGTGAGAACAGAAGCTCCAGGTGGAGTGAAGAATGCCAGAGGCATTTTTGTGGGATATGAAAAGGGTCTCTACAGAGTAATTTTGTCTGAATTTGGTCAGGTGATTCTCACAAAATTTCTAGAGAGTGCTCCTGAACAGGAGAGAGTAATTGTTCACACATTTCCCACAGAGGACAATTCAGTTGATGATGATGATTTTTCAGATTGCAGTGGTACTGATGATGACAGTGATAGCTCAAAGAGCTCAGTTGACACAGTCATTGAGAGGAAATCTCACACAATGGTTAGGCCTTCACAGATGAAGGATGAACCACTGTTTGCCATTGGTACTGGTTCTCAACAAAGTCCAGAGGTTGAACCAGTGAGCAGAGAGGATCAGCACCTCATACGCAGGTCTGAGAGAGTAACAAAGGGTGTACCACCAAAGAGGTACTCAAAAGAGTTTGCTAACTTAGCTGTTGCATGTGTTGCTATTGTTAACAACTCAAAGCAGGTTGAAGCTGTGTCTAAGTCAGAGACAAAGACACAACAGAGAGTAGCTAGCCAAGGTAATGCAGATGCACTCATTCCTTGGAAGCCAGACAACCAGAGAGGTACACTGGGGAAACCAGTGGCGGGGAGTTCCAAGGGTGGAACTGAGACAACAGGGGACTGTTATATGTATAACAACTGTTTGTTTTCTTCTCTGGATCATGTTTTGCTCACAACGCACATTGATGCTTTTGGGGGAGGTTGTCAGGAAAAAGCAGCAATGCGAGAGCAAGCTGCAGGTGTCTGGAATGCAAAACAGGATGTTGATGTCTGGGACTGTACTATTGGAACTATTCAGTGTACTGAGCACCGGATGTTAGCTCAGAGTGTCATCTGACCTGTACTGGAAGTACAGGGGCGGAGTTGTGACTCTACTGCTGGAGTCTGGAGAGTGCAGACACGTTTCTCTGTACTGCTGGAACGACAGGAATAAAACATGTAAATAGACTCCTGTCTGTCTCTTTCCCCTCCCTGGGGGAATGCAGGGAGGAGGGAGGAGGGTGTGTTCTTCTCACGTTTGAGGAGGATCGCCGATTTGTGACCTTGCCTGTATCCTGCCGGGAGACGCAGACGGGGAGGTCAACAAGGATTCAAGCCGAATGCCTGGAGTGAGGCCAGTTACCTCTGACTGCGGCCAAGAATCCTGACAGTGTGCACACTACACTTTTGAAGCAGAATTAAAGCACATTCTTTCCTTCAAGAAATTCTGGACACTGTAATTTACTCACCACAAAGTTACAATTCCCCGAGAATGCCTAGAATTCTTTAAGGGAGGAAATGGGCCTTGGCTATGCTTTAAAGGCATAGTGTGTGTGCAGCCCAGGCCTGCAGATTGTTTGCTTGTTAAAATTAGGCAACCCTACTACATTCCTGCAGATGAGTGATGTTTCCAACAATGACAGCACCAATCACCTTTTTTTGCTGCTGTGATTCTTTTTGAGGAAGGGGGAATGGAAAAACCTGGATTAGGGACTTTCACCTCACATTTCCCTCTAGCAGAGTGATAGTTGAGGTACCTTTAGGTAAATACCATGACATAATTATTCATTTGCTTAGAATGATACTCTACCCTCCAACTAGTTGCCAGCTGCAAACACTGACAATGTTTCTCTAATTCTTCTGTTCGCCTGCTGTAGAGAAAAACAGCAAAGAGCCTTGCGACATCTTGAGGGCTAGCAAATTTATTACAGTATAAGCTTTGGTGGACTGGAGTGCACTTCATCACAAATGCTATCCTCAGCTGGAAAGTGTGCTCGTGTATGCACTTAACATACAGTATTTATGTAAGATTCCCCGGTTCAGTTCACCTGGTGAGGGGGAGCCTAAGCAATAGTCTCCCAGAGGCAGCATTACTGCTGCTTACTGGGTGGGGCTGAGGAAGGTGGTGGCAAGGTTGGAGCTGTACAGTCACACCAGTGTGGTCAGTCTGGTGCTTTCACCAGTGTGTCTCCATAGTCCCAACCCTGCTGCTTCCTTGCTGCTTCCCCTCCCAGTGAGCAATTTCAATGCTGCTGCCTGGAGGTTGGTGCTGCAAATCAGCCCCACCAAGCAATCCTGTAAAAATCCCCATATATTTTCAAGAAATCAAGCCACATAACTGTTTATTTACTTTTGCAGCATTTAGAAAACAATTGCGACATGGTTCTGCTATAAGCACATACCTTGAAAAGCAGATGGCAAATATGTTTGAGTCCATACATCAAAAGTATTCTATAACCTGAATTGACAAAGAACATAAGAAGCATTAAAATCCAATGCATGTGTAAGGACATATTACATAGCTCAGAAACAATACTTGCTAATTACCCATGAGCACAAAGTGCACTGTTTATTTCACTTACTTTAAGGCTTTTTATTTTTGCATCACACACACACACACGTCACCTCTGACACAAATGAAGAGGAAATGAGGGGGGGACCCTATAATTAATCTTGAAGCAGGAATGAATTCCCTTAATGTATGGGGCACTAATTTCTCTCCATGAGGGAAAATGAGGATCAGAGTTTATGTGTGTACACATGATCCTGGGAAGTCTCAAAAGGGAATAGTAAAAGATGGTTTTAGAACTTCTTTTATGACAGCATTTCATAATAGAGTATTCATAATAAAAGGAAGGTGTAAATATGCATAATTTGAAACAAAGCCTAGAGGAAATTACAAATACAAGAGACTCTAGTCAAAATATTGGCAGTGAAAGAGGCTTGCAATTTTGCATATCAAACAATCATGTTTGCTGAGAATTACAAAATGTACAGGACATGTTAATAAGTCAAAGGAATTCTGTAAGTGGATAAAGTGAAATCAGAGTGCAACTCTGATTTTAAAATTCATTATAGGACATACATCCCAACACTCCTCCCATCTCAAGACAGTACAGTCTAATTTGCTACTCATATTATAGATATAATAAGTTTATTCACTTTTAAGTTGAGTTATGCTGGCTTTTCTATACTGCAGAAAAGCAGATGTCAGAAAACCAGTAAATGGATATGAAGATGATATTTAGGGGCAGGAATATCAAAACAGGAGATAATTGTGATTTTATAGACCAGTATGCTTGCACAATTGGGCTTACTCTGTACAGTACTAAGGTGGATAGTCTACATAGGGTCAAGAGGAATAGAGAATTTTCTGAATATGCTGAGCTTTTCTGTCCATATTTCCCCCCTGATTCCTGCATTACTTCTTGATCTCAACAAGCAAGTTTCTTTTACATAGCATTTTTCCTGCCCACTCCACCTTCTGCCCTGTCTAGGGATGGAGAAGAAACGTCACTCAGTACACCTTTAAACAGAATGTATCAAATTCGCATTTTTTTCTGAGGTAATATGTGAACTGAAACACAGCTATTCTCCAAAATATGTGCTTATTCAAATTTTGCGTTGCACTGCTCCAACCAAATAATTTCTATACCAGTGCATTAATTAGGAGGAAGTGTGTATAAAAATCAAGATATTACTTAAAATACCATATGAAAATTTATTGTATTAGGGGAAATTGCTTGCAGAAATATGTACAGTACCCAAAACTGCATATAAAATGTGTTTATTTGGGGAAATTTGCACTAAATTGCTGATGAATTTTCATAAAAGTTTTTTTTTACTTAAAAAAACAGCCATTAATTGCTGTGCAATGTGGATAACCAAATTTAACACTGGGAAAAGGAGAAACTGAGGAAAGCAAAATTGACAGATCCTTCCATCCCTAGCCCTGACTGGCACAAGCTCTGGGGCTATAGATCTGGCACCAGCAGAACTTCTCCATCAAGCCCTGAGGCTGCTATTCACGGACTAAGATTACACCATAATAATGGTATTGCCCTTATATTGATTTTGGACATTTTCTTATGAGCCAACACATTCCCCATACCTTTGCAAAAAGAAAAAAGAAAGAAAGAAATTGTTATTCTGCCACACAAATGGTGTTCCATGTGCAACAGCAGCCATGAAATCCACCTTCTTCATACCTCTCAGATGGCAAAAATTAACCAGAACCATGTCTTTAAATGCAGCAGGTTTTTTAGTGTCCACAAGTATAGCTCAGGTTCAAGATGCCTGACATTTAGTAGCACAGCTTCTTACAGCTTGGCTCAACAGTTTGGAGTTGTGAATCTTCCGCTTTTCTCCACACGGAAGAATGAAAAACCCCGTGTCGTAGTGATTTCCCTTAAAGAGCCAGTCAATTCAGAAAGAATGAGATGGAAGTCTCTCTTTGGGGAGCACTAACATTTGTTTCCTATATATTATTTACATACAGCGCCCCAGAGGAAGGTTGCTATTGAAACATAGATTTTGCTACATTTACATGTAGCAATAAATTTCTACACTTAAGTAACAGTTTGGGGCCTTCCGGAAATTCTTTTACCAGCTCAAGGAAGATTTTCTCTATGCGCTCCACCCGTACAGTGAGAAAAACCAGAAAGCTTGGCTTCAGCAGGAGGAATCTCAGGTGTGGTGCTAAATTGGTCAGCATGGTGGAGTGGGGACATGAAGCCACCTTCCCAACACAGGCGTTGCTGCCAGACACTGGGACAGTGTGGAGGTAGGTCTGGGAACAGTGAGGTCAGGAATGTGCAAGTGCGCTAGAGGAACCAATCCAGTGCTTCCACCAGCACACGCATACACAGCCCTGACCATGCTGACCCCCTTACCTCCGCAGTGCCTCATGTACATCCCAACAATGCCATTGTTGGGATGTTGGCTCCATGCTACTGCAACAGCACACCAGCACTGCTGGAGCAGTGGTAAAACATGCTGTACCTATTAGATTAATTTTGGGCAAGGGCTGGCATCAGTATTGTTGGGCATCCTGCGTCTAGAAGGGCCTGCTAATTACGCCTCTCCTGATTGCACAAAGCCACTGAGGTAGTGTTGCTGTAGTTAGCACCTAAAATGGATGCCTGGCCCAGCCAACCAATGCTATTAAGAAATACAGCTGCCTCTACTGCCAGATCATTCCATTCATATGATGGCATTTTGTCCAGGATTCCTTCAAACCTGGAGCCATTCCTGTCTTTTCCAAGGAGCAAATTTTGTAAAGAGTGTTTTCTTAGATACTGAATTTCAAAAGTGCCAACATTAAACACAGCCAGTGCTGGATAACATAAGCTATCTAGGTATGTGTATAAAGTAGTGGCTTATGTCCTAGTCTTTAACAATCCCATCACAGCAGTTGTAAACCAAAATTCCAGCTCTCTTTTCTCAGTCGCACACACACGCTTCAGAAAATATCAGGACAATTGTTGGAGGTGGCAGGGTGGTGGAGGGAATCTTCCAATATAAAATGTTGTTGATTAATTGGAAGATGCCATGCTCCAAAGCATATTAAATTAATTGGTTTCATATGTAAGCTAGTCAGTTTATGATAAGGAATGATTAACAGGCAGAGTTGCCAACATGAACCACTCAAGCTCAGTTATAATCAGTAGCAGGGCCAGCTCAACCCACAGATAGTTTAGGTTGCTGCTACCTTTCCAGCTACTCTGGAAAATTGTCTGCAGAAAGGAGCAACAATCACAGTTCAAACTGTTGGGACAGTGAAATCTAAAATGTAGCGGCAATGAAAATCATCATTATCATCAATATCAAATGTGCAAAGTGCATTCTATTTCTGGAAAATGTTAGCAATATGCATATCCCAGGCAGAATTGTAAATCCAAAATGTGCAAAAACACTTATGTTAGAAAAATGTGCACATTATGTTTGTTAAAATCACCAACATGCAGAAATGGAGTGAATTGAACTTAAGACTGGGGGTGGGAGGAATGAGAAACTGACAGGAAAAAAAATATTTGTTCACCTCTACTGACAGTCCTTCAAAGAGAATAGTAGATCACAAGGCTGTCCTAGGCACGCCGTAATATGTGTGATTGCTCAGAGAAAGTAAGCCACATGTCTATGATCTTGTTGAGGCTCTTTTTCCCCCTAAAACTTAATCAGTGGGATGACTTCCCACTTCTGTGGTCACTGCATCTTACAAGGAGGGTGATGTGGCAGCAGGGCTGTCCCAATGCAAGGGCACTGGAAGGAATGCAGTGACATTCTTGCTCTGCCATATAGCTACTGCTCACAAGCCTTGTGTGGCATATTGTTTGGAGACCAGCACTGAAAGGTAGAATCCTCCATGTTCCATCTTCAAAGTGCCATTATATCAAGATGAATGAAAGTGCATTTTTATGTTATGTCTAGTATGAATAATAGACCACAAAAAGTGTTAAAAGAATATACTGTATTGTACAAGAAAAAAACAATAATTCCAGTGCCATATTAGCAGGATAAGCATGCTTGCCTTCACATGTTCTTGCTGTGATATTTCTACAGGGAGGTCATAGATGTCAGGAAACTAATTAGTGAGAGGCTATTACAGGTTACTGCAAAAATAGCATTAGTTTAATCTCCCGTAAATGTTCAATGTGCAGTTGCAGATTTCACTGAGCAGCGTAAAAAAAATAATATAGCAAGTGATTGAAAGGAAGGCTTGTCTTCCAGCTCTGCCTGTCTAGTGTTTTGAGCTAATTGCCATGATGATCATAAACATTATTAGTCATATTGTTCCTATTGTATCACTTTTCATAGCACTAATATATTTAGAGATTAATGCAAAAGTAGATACATTTTAAATTGTGAAAGACACCCATTCATTATGGGTGATTTTTCCTAAATATACCAGAAGCTGAAGTTAACAATGTAACCATGTCATTGGAGATTTATTATCCAAGCTTGCAAATTGCTAGATGGTTCCTCTCGTTTCAAAAGATTAAGGCTATTAAATACCTACCAGGAAGGTTAAAGGTTTGATCAGATTGGATGAACCCAGAGAAGCAATTTTAAAAGGGTGCTAATTCCCATAATTGAAGAAAGCCAATGGAAATATTTCCCCCTCACCAACATCTTAAATATACAATACCTTGACATCTTATGAGAAATTGGGTCACCTCCTAACTTGATTAAAAATAGGACCAAAGGAATTACACAGATTTGGGGACTGTTGTTATTGTCAATCACAATTTCAATATGTTCAGCAGGAAATTATCCCTTACACTGGTGAAGGTCTGATGCTTTCAATGGGGTTATACTAGTGTAGTTTGAACTAGCCCTTCATGGGGGGAGATGTGCACTATCTACAAGCCATTTCTTTTTTGAAGGACATTTCAAAAGCATTAAAGAGTTTTACACATATCTTCAACTCTCTCATCCTTCAAACGCCAGTTAATTTTAATTAGATGTGGCTTTCTCATTAATTTTACCTTTTTGATTAAAGGGGACATGATGCACTCTTTTGCAAATGCTGAGGAGCATCAGATGTCCCACTTAGGGGATAGAATGAAAGAAAGAAGGAAAGACAATTCTCAAGGTACAAGAATCGGGGGGGGGGGCTAACATGTTGAGAAACTTGGAGTATGAATTGCAGCCTCTGGACCTGGGGTCAAAAAGGATACTGTCCGGTAGAGTAGGAAGTGCTTCATTATTTCATCCCAGTGATATATAGAAATATCTTGAAACAAGAAGTGTATATATTCCATATGCCAATGAGTTCTCATTGTGACACGCAGCAGCACTTTGCATGGCTATTACTAACAAAAGCGTTGACCTGTCAGCTTTGCTGAGAGTTGATTTGTTTACATAGCTCTCATGTTTTGTGCCAGTTTGCATCCTGCCTTTTCATTTCACTAAAGAAATGGATGGAATAAGTTGCCATCTGCGTTCTGAACCAAAATTTTATTCTGGTTTTTGATACCGTAAACATTCCAAGGGATGTAAAGAACAGATGTATGTGGAATAAACAAAAGCATCTTTTAATCTACGATACAATTAACACTGGCAAAGGATTACTGGCTAAGGTACTGATTCTCATCATCAATATGCTGAAAGAATATTCATGAGACATCTTGAGCCATACAGGTGGAGTAGCAATGGCTGCAGCACTGGAATGCAAATATGTACTTGATGGTGTGGGGTGGGGTTATAGAAAATGTGCTAGAGAAATAAAGCAAATAGTCAACTACTGGTGTTCCTGGTAAATTCATTGGGAATATTCGAGAGATGTGCATTGGCTCTGTGTGTGGATTGAATAATGAGAAGAAGAATGTAGGGTATTTAGGAGTCCCCCCTTCCCATAGCCAAAATGTCAGTAGCCCCTTTCTGAGTTGGATTGAGTCACAAAGCCACAGAACACTTTCTTGGTCTATTTAGATCTTTTCTGTGCTGATACCACTCTATATTCTCCCAAACGATATCTCAGTGTTTCTCGAGGTCCATGAGCTTTGCAAGACATGAAGCTCTCAAAAATATTGCCTGCAGAGCAATGAGGAACTCTCGATTGATTTTCCTAAAGCACAGCAGCAGATATATATATATATATAGAGAGAGAGAGAGAGAGAGAGAGAGAGTTAAAAGCTTCGTTACTTTGACTTAAACAAACAAACCCAGATCTCTTCCAAAATCAACAGACAATATTTTGGACAGCCTCGTACTGTAAGATCTATTGGAAGCTTGTAAGTCTTATCAGAGGACATAAACACTGGAAAAAAAAGTTGTAGAGTTTAAAAAAATGTACAAGAAATATACACACTGCTTGGCCACTTTTCGATAATTTTAAGGTAAAAAAAAGGGCAAGAGACAAACTTGTGCTATCCTACCTCATAATTGATTATGGAGGAAAGTGAATTCCTTTTATTTCCCCCATGAGAAACACCTGAACTTATTTATTTGCAATTTGACAGTCCTAATCCATTCTGAGGGGCTCCTGTGTCTATAAATTTCATTACTTTGGCCAAAGTGGGCGGGGTAGATTCTTCATTATAGTGAATGGGGAACACAGAGCTTCATTTTATACAGAGAGGCTCAGAACCCAGAACTCATATTGGAGCGGGAACAAAGAACAGTAGATTTTTAAAATAAGCATAGATATAGATGATATAGATATAGATATAGATATAGATATAGATATAGATATAGATATAGATATAGATATAGATATAGATATAGATATAGATATAGATAGATAGAGATAGAGATAGAGATAGAGATAGATAGATAGAGATAGATACAAGGTAAATCTGGGGCCAGGGGCACTCCTACTGAACTATTCAATATATATGCACCTTTGATGTTTCACAGAATGAAAAATATATACTGAAGTACTGTAGTTATGTGGAAGTAACATCATGTCTGAAGCTTCCTCTGTGAAAAACATGGAAAAGTTGCTTAAATAATTATTTGATCAGTCTTTTGAGTAGAAATCAAGTAATCACAGTTCTGCAATTTATTCTTCTCTTCAGAGTATGGAAACTCAAAGCTATATGGAAATCATGTTACCTAAGTTTTATTCAGTTTGTCATTCAAGGTCAGAATCTGGAAATAAGAAATTTTACTTTATTTTCAGTGGGTGATACCCTGATAAGTCTTAGAGTACAACCACTGAAATCACTGGGCTTAAGTTGAGTATGACTAGCATTGGATATTGTGGATAACCAGCCTCATATAACCAACATGCTTAATTCTAATTAATGCATGAATGGGTTGACACCACAGAATAAGATGTCCTTCCAGGCATAGCTAGGTCAGTCCTCATCACCTTATGAGGAAGATAATAAAGGTCATTGTTTACCTTCATTCTGAGAAGCTCAGTAAAGAGGTCTGAGCTGATTAGGCTCCAAGCTCTTTTTTTACAAGCCATTCTTTTGTTCCTACACGAACAATTTAGGAACTTTTGCCACTGTAACTTAGCCAGGTTTTACTGCCTGTGTTTTCTGACTGCTGTACAAAAAAAGCACATGAATCTGACCTTTGGAGAGTTTGTAAGTAAACCATTTTTAACTTACTAAATGTGTAGTCTTTTTCTGTGCTAGTGGAAAGAGGGGAACTTTGGAAGGAAATCACAAGGGCATATTTTAAAGGTCAAACAGCCTTTATTTCCAAACTTAACTTTGTCATGTATTTTGTTATTTTAAATCTCTGCTGTGGGTTCTCTCATGAAAGAGTTCTTGGCCCATACTTTGATCTTGGCATTTAAAAATTCTCCTTTTATACCTATTTTTTTTACTTGCAATCACCTAGTCACATTTGACTGGGACTGAAGGGAGGTGAAACACTTAACACCTAGAGGGTTCCTGGTTGGGGAAGTGATCTAAGGGATAAAAGGAAGTAAAAAATTCTCTGTATATGCATTAGAGATCTGCTGTGTTGTTGCTTTTTAAAGATTTATGTGATACAGATTCCCCCCTCCCCCACGCCTACAAATAGATGCCTTTTACAAGGGAAGCCTAGAGAATTTTGATGAACTTATAGGTGCGCTTTTAAAAACAGCACTGTGGTGCATTGAAAGGAATATAAAAATCATGTGAAATGATATATATTTATGGAAGAGGCTTTCTTTTTGTTACTTTCTTTTTGTAACAGAAAACAAGTGTTCGCATGGTGAAAAATGCCCCCTCCCCATGACAAGTTACTGCATTTTAGTATCTGTTTGTTTGTTTACTTGAGCATTTATTACTTGTGTTCTCTGTGGAAAGGTGATACTTGGTGTGGCATACAGATTAAAACAAATACTCTGAAACAACGTAATAGAAAAAATAAATAAATGGGCATAATGAAAGACACTAAAACCGAATTAAAGTAAATACAGCAAATAAAAGAAGAATGTGAGAGAAAAGGAACATTTTGGCCTACTTTGGCCATCCCCACAACTGCAATAGCCCTGAGCACTTTCCTCCAGGGGAATGTGGTCCTTATATACAGTATTTCTTAAAACATTACCCTTCCTATTTTTACTGTGCTGTCTATAACTCATACCTGGGAGGTGGTGAAGTGCAACATTCTGCATTAACTACAGTTATTAAGCCTTTTCTAAGGCAAACACCACATGGAAAAAAGAATGGCAGCGTTCAAAATGGGCATGGATCACTGGAGCTAAATCCCTATCTGCATGTGTGGCCACAGCTGCCTCACCAATCTAAACTGGGACTGCTTCTGCTTCTACCTGATAACTAAGAGGGAACCCAATATCCAGTATGAAGGATCTGCCCCTGCAGGCTGCAATCCTTGTTCTTTGGTGGGCAGAAGGAATAGGATCTCTTCTGGGCCATGCAAAGCCTTGGTCTCCCCCAGTTTTGGTTTGGCATTTGACATACTTCTGCCTTGTCCTGACTGAGATTCAGTGTGTTATTCCCCATCCAACCAATAGCTGTACTCTTACATTCACTGAGGGAATCAGCCACTGCTTCTGGATTGGAAAAAAAACACCAGTGTGTTGATTACATTCCATTTTGTGCTGCAAAATGATCTCTGGCAGATTTTTGTACACCTCTGTTAAAAAGCAACAAGGACAAGATGATACCCCACAGGTCATTTTTAGGGCATTCAGCTTCATCCTTGGCCATCAACCTGCTTACAATTCTTTCTTTCTTTTTAACATATTTTCTTTTTTGGTGAAGCTTTCTGAAGTTAGAGACTGCTTTGTACAACCACCAAATCTATCACAGAAGTATAAAATTAAACTATGTATGAATAATAGAGGCATCCCTTTCTAGGGGAAAACGTTTTCCTGTGACTTTGTGTTAAATGCTGTAATATATATGATACAACAGATACAAGATGGATCATGTTGCTAAGAAGTGTCAAATATTAAGAGAACCTTTTGTCTTTCTAAGCGTTTTTCCTATCTCAATGGACCCATCAAAATGTCAGAAAAAAGCCAAATGTGAAGCAGTTTTTCAGGATACAGCACTGAATAAGATCTCCTTGATCATAAAGCTGTACAAGCAATGGTTCATATTTTGGCACTTGTCTGTACATTTTGATTGTCCAGACAGAAACAATTTGCATTTCCATCAGAATGTGTAGTATTTCTTCAGCAGCTCAAGCAATAGAAAGTATCCCCATGGTAACCTGCAGAAGGCCACTTGTTAAAGTCATATTCACAGTGGTAGGACGACCTTCAGTGTTGCAGTTTTTCATATGCACATTGATCTGTGCTATGAAAAACCTAAGTTTAAAGACCCACAGTGTTCTTGGTTGTAGTTTTCTTTTTTTATAAGGGGCCCTTGATACATTTATGAAAGGTTTTTTTCATCCTCAATCTGATGTCTTTAGAGGTCTCACCTTCTCATTGACATTGTCTAGATGTGTTTTCATTAAAGAATTTTAAAAATGGACATAACAATTGACCAGTTGGGATGCACTTCATATTGTCTTTTGAGAGACACTGTAGGCAATGGTTAGAATTTGGGACTAAGACTGGAGAGATCCAGGTTCAAACCCTCATTCAGACTGGACCACTTTGCTATCTCCTAGCATATCTGCTTCACAAGGTTGCGATGGCATACAGTGGGTGGAAGAGGGAGGAAATAATGCACACAACCTTGGGCTTGTAGGAGGAAAGGCAGGATAGCAGCGGCATAATGTCACAAACCTTTTGCATGTGACCAGTAGTCACTGACTGCAATGTGTACCACCATCTCCAGCTGTCAAGATCCTCTTGGACCCAGTTAAGTATTAGGCTGGATCACAGCTTTAACTTGCACCTTATACGGGTGAAAATGATTGTTCTGTCCATATTTTGATCCAGCAGAGAAGAAGAGGAGTTTGGATTTGATATCCCGCTTTATCACTACCCGAAGGAGTCTCAAAGCGGTTAACAACCCCATTTCCCTTCCTCCCCCACAACAAACACTCTGTGAGGTGAGTGGGGCTGAGAGACTTCAGAGAAGTGTAACTGGCCCAAGGTCACCCAGCAGCTGCATGTGGAGGAGCGGGGAATCGAACCCAGTTCACCAGATTACGAGTCCACCGCTGTGAACCACTACACCACACTGGAATCGTACAAGCAGAGGAACTATGTAGGAAGTAATACTGCAGGGGGAGAGGATATCGGGGGGGGGAGGCCTCTTTTCTTCTGATGATGGAAGTGGAACTCTGCTCAGGGGATAGTCCTTCTGGTGGCAGCAAAGTTTAGATGCAGATGTTTTTGTGCATGGTGCATGTCTGTGTCATCTGTTCCTGGGCCTCAGTCCACAACAACATAGGAAGTGACCTTATATCAAATCAGGCCATTGGTTCATCTAGCTCAGCATTGTCTACACTGACCAGCAATGTCTGCTTTGAGTTAGAGTCATTCCCAGTCCTACCTGGAGCTGCTGGACATTGAACCTGGGACCTGCATTCAAAGCAGACACTGTGCCACTGAGCCCTTTGCAAAAGCTGTATTAATGATACTGTATTATGGAGCATATTTCAGGTTCAAAGTAGTAGACAATTGCATTTCTTCTTCTTTTTATCTCACTCAAGAATGTTGTGTGTATTAAGAGTTAAGCCAGAACGTGTTAGATTTTTATTTTTATAGAATAAATCTAGAGTCTAGAACATTTGGAAACAAGTTATTGCTTTTCAATTTAAAGCTCACCTCACTGATAACAGGTTTCGGTGAATTCTACCTGGATCCTCAGTCTTTCATACTGCTGAAACTGCAGTGGTTAAAATTGGTAGCAATCAACCCTACCTCTCACTTTTAGATTATTGTTAGCCATAATTGCATTTGATTTTGGCTCTCCCAGTGGCATTAATCTCTGCTGACCCTAAGTCCTTCAAGCTACCTTGTGTAATTTCCTGTCAACCTCTCTCACACTGTTCTCTATTTCAAAAGTTTCGGTTCCAGCAGATCAACCAGTTGCTTGCAATGGAGCTTGAGTCTGAATGGTTTCCACAAAGCCCCAAGTAATTCATAATGCCTTAAAGATACATAACAGACATGTGATAACACTGCTACCAGATTTTTCTTTTAAATGGTATTTGGATTACTGTATTGCTTTCAATATAGCAGGGATACAGAACTTGTGGCTTTGCAGATGCTGTTTAATTCTAACTCTTGCCAGTCTCATTTAGCATGGCCAGTGAACAAGGATGATGTGAGTTGTGGTTTGCATCACAATTTGGCAACAGAGCCTGAAGTGGGCTGGTCATTATTTCCTTTCTTAATTTAGAAATTGTTGTAACAAGTCTTTTCCTCTCTGTCATTCTTGCCTGCCAGTTGGAAACTACAAATAGAAAATATTTTCTCTAATAGGAATCAAAGTCTAGACAGCTCCCATGCGATGCTTCTTTTGCATTTCAATCCAGCTTAAAACTCTTAATAAATAAATATTTGTTAGCTTGTTTGTTTGTTTGAATTTATATGCCACTTGATTGTAAAAAGCCTCAAAGCTAATGTGCTAATACATGAAATTGAAAATGAGCCATCATTTATATAACAAAGCTCATCCCACATCATATTTCAGTTACGCATACCCACAGAAATGAGAATTTCTACTGATATATTTCCACAAATCCTTAAATCTGTCCTGGGGGTTCTCCCAAACCAGTGCTGCAGATTTTATTTGGGTGGGGCCCATAGGGAAAGGAAAGGGAGAAGTTCTGTTGTGCAAACGAACTTCCTTATACAATTGGGATCACTTTGTTAGGTAAAACCCTCTATTAGAAAACTGACGATTTTCTATTATCATTAATAGGTGAATCATTCTATAATTAAAATTCAGTGAAAAGGCAATAAACAGAGTAAATTGTGTGCTGGTGGGCTAGTCTCTACATAGGTTCTTTTTATTTTCTGTATCAGCAAAGCATTTGGAAGTAATGAATTTTTAATTATAGTTTGTAGACAGTACAGACTCAACAATGTTCCTCTTTTGCAATAGCAATTTCCCTCCCTCCTACCTGAACTAGTTAAATCCTTGAACATGCAAGGCCTATTCTTTGGGAGAATTCTCAAATGGCATTGCAAAATGCATTGTTAAAAAAAGAGCAAAGAAAGCCCCTGTCCACAACACGGGATATAGGATCAACAGTCTGTGTCTGGATAAAACGCATGTGCCATGATAAAATTTCTCCTGGGACCTTATTACTTTTTGTGCAGGAATAGCAGCCTTCCATCCAGAGTTTAAAAAGTATTGTCCAGCTAATCAATATGGATTCTGATAAATCCAAAGAAATAAGGGAATAAGAAGAAATTCAACGTAACAAGCACCTGAAAAGTGCTGGACTATTTCAGACATTCCCTTTTGTTGCTATGTATTAAATACTGATGTCCTGAACTCAGAGGAGATCTCTCTTTAGTTAGGGCTCCTAGTCATACTACAGGGTTACTTCGGAAATATAAGAGAATGTCAGAATAAAAAAAGAATAAAGAATAATTGCATCGCCTGGAAAAACAAACATTTAGGGTTGGTTCCTTTGCCTGAATAGTAGCAAGTTATTAATGTTAAGATGGCTTCAAATTCTTTTACAGCAGGGTGCAGAATCTTCAGCCCCTGCAGATACCGTTGGATTTCATCACCCTCTGACAGCATGGCTAAGGATCCGGGATGATGGGAGTTGAAGTCAAATAACATCTGGAGGGCCACAGGTTGTGGGATGCTGATCACAGATGTTGGTGGCAGGCTAATCTAGCTGTTGTATATTCCACATTAAACTTCAAACTTGAAAATATGTCGGGAGATGCAATGGCGTCAAGAGTTCAAAAAGAGCACTAGACATCTTCTGTCAGACTGAACACTTTGAAATGAAGTGAGTAAACCTGCAATTGCATATGGGTGCTCTAATCCTTGTGGGCTGCACAAATGGTGTGCACAGCATGTGCAGAAGGTTTACAAAGCCGCCATACACCAGCTTGCTGTGGTCACATTTTGTGCGTGTACATCTGTGTGTGAGAGAGCAAGAGATGGGGAAGAAGAATATTATGGCCACACCCACACATTTAAAGCCCATGGGTTGTGTCCAATAATTCTGGGAACTGTACTTTGTTAATTGTGCTGGAATTTGTAGCTTGGTGAGGGATAAACTACACTTCCAAGGATTATTTGGGGGAAGTTGTGTATTAAATGTGCATTAAATGTGTGGTGTGGTGTGGTGTGGTGTGGATGTGACCAAGAATGGAATGGAAAGAACAGGAAAAACCAGGGCTGTTACCAATATCTTCTCCTTTGACACCCATACAATGAAAACAGAATGAAGTAAAATGCTGGCAAGCCTTCAGAGGAAGGGAATTCCATTACTGCTGAAGTGGTATAAATTCCAGTCTGCGTTGCCTTTCATCAAGTCACCAAACAGTAAAGTGTCAGGTTGTTGCAATATTGGTGATGAGGCTGAAACAGATCTGGGGCACTAGACCTATTGGACACATGGTGAGTCGTGTGGAGGGAAGCATAGTAATAAGCCTGCATTTCTACCATACAAAATGCATTTATTGTGTTTTGGAATGCAAATATGAAATGGTTTTCCTTTGTGTACTGAGTGATTTAATCTTCTTCTTCTTTTTGTATCCCAAACATTCAGAGAGAGCTTCAAATAGCATTGAGGGGGGGGACGGGGGGGGAACGTTCTTCAACAGGATCCCTGAAGTGGAATTATGTATTAGCAGCAGGCGGCTGACTTTTTTAAAAAAGAAAAAGAAAAAAAGGTGTAATGATGGCAGCAAGAGCAAGTCATCAGAAGATAATTGTCTCCATTTCAGAATGTTGATCTAAAAGTTGTCTCTCTTTTAAGGAAGATTTTACAAGCTATTAGTTTGCCAGTTACCAAAAATAATGGAAATGCAGATGTAGAGCTGCAGAATATTTACTGTGTACTATAAAATACCTATATGTTTCTTTATGTGCAGTGCAATAAAATAAGGATTATATAAAGGGGGGAAATGGAAATTATAAAGACTATTGCTAAGGCAATGAAAATTGTAAATGTAGCTCTCATTGGATCCTCATGAAGGCTAAAATTTATACATTTATTCCAAAATACAAAAGACTTTGCACTTAAAATTAATTTTATCTCCCTAATGAAAAAGAATAATCCTGGCTTGTTCCTTGAATTTAACATGCTCAATATTTTTTTAAGAGCCTCACTAATATAGACTCTAATATCGAAATTTTCTATTTTGATCAGATGTTTTTTGTTTGTACTGTGATATACTTTTCTAGAGCATCATTCTACCACAGATGCATGAATGTGAGTGTAATACCTTAGAAATTTTTTTTTATAACAACTCTTTTGTTCACTCAGGGACATATGTGCATAAAAACATGGGCTGGAGCTTCATTTTCAACCTACACTGCAGTTCTTGTCTCTGCACTGCAGTTCTTTGTTTGCTGTAGTCTCTTTGAACTTGTGGAAGAATTTTATATATACTGTAGAACTGATATTTCCATAAGTCAGGTCAGGGGTGAGAATGGTCCTACAATATGATAGATGAAAGGGAAACAATTTCCCCCAAACAATAATGCATCTTGCAGTACACCATTTAAGTGATAGCACTATGGCTTTGTTTTACAGCACATACAGAAAAGCCATGTTTCAGGCACCTCAGAATGACCTCAGAAAAGTTACAGGTTTCAGGGCTCACCCACCTTTTCGGTCAGTGAGCACATTGGGAATTTTGAAAAAGTGCAGTATGCCCCAGTCACTAAGTGGCTTCCAGTGGATGGGTGGATGCAGTTTAGAAGATGCTGAGACACCGCAAACAGGAACTGAACAGGAAGAGCAGTCACTTGTGTATTGTGGATTTTTTAGAGGATATTTACCTTTTTCAGTATACCTGAAGGAGCGTTTCCACCCCCATCGTTCTGCCCGGATGCTGAGGTCCAGCGCCGAGGGCCTTCTGGCGGTTCCCTCATTGTGAGAAGTGAGGTTCCAGGGAACCAGACAGAGGGCCTTCTCGGTAGTGGCGCCCGCCCTGTGGAACACCCTCCCATCAGATGTCAAAGTGATAAATAACTACCTGACATTTAGAAGACATCTTCCCTGTTCAGGGAAGTTTTTAATCTGTGATATTTTACTGTATTTTTGGTTTCTATGGAAGCCGCCCAGAGTGGCTGGGGAAACCCAGCCAGATGGGCGGGGTACAAATAATAAATTATTATTATTATTTTCCATTCCACCTTTAGTTGCAGACATGGGATTTTTATGTGTCACATGTCTGTTTACATTCCAGCACAGTTTGCTGGCGTAAGCAGAACTTTCGCTGTGTTGCTTTTGTTTTGACTCTCTCTCTGAGAAGATGGCAAGGAGAGACGACATGTTTTTTTGTGTCTTGATTTATGTTTAATAAATCTGAAGTTCATAGTACGTATTCACAGCCTCAGCCTCTTCTGTTTGCGCGGTTTACACTGCTACGTATAGTGTGCTCAAGTCTGGGAGGCTTGAGTCACTGATTTATGTTGGAGTCAGAGGTCGATGGATCTCTGCAAGGGCACGGCTGAGAAGGAGATGATTCAGCTGGGGGCTAGCCAGCTGGCCTTTCGACCCCAGGATGAGGACAAGGAGATACACCTATTTCGGTAGGAGCCATGTTGGCAATCCCCTAGCTTTGAAGCATCATATGTTTCTGCTGTGTTCTCCAACCTACTCTCCTTCACAAACTAATAAATATATCCTCCCCTAACTTCACAGTGTGGAAAACCCATCCTTTCTGTGCATTACTACAGTGGTTCCCAGTTTTTCTCCACAGACCACTTGAAAATTGCATAAGGTTTTAGCAGACCATAAGATGATTACTCTTCCTTTTGTAGCAATTGCAATGTGTTGTATTAGAAGTTAAATGATTTTGCTGCTATCATCACATCTTTTGTTTCTTATGTGGTATTTTCCCATATTGTGATTTGAAATAAAAGAAATACAGATACAATTAAAAAAATAATATAAATATTTAGTGCCAGAATGACACATTAAACTTGAGGACCACAGTCTGAGAACCCCTGCATTACTATAGGCATATATCTCTGCCTGCAACAGGAACACAGAACCTGCTCTGGAGTGACTGCTAATACAGATATTTAATGCTTTCACCAGAAGAAAGTAAAACTACCTTGTAGCCATTGTGTTCTTCCTAATTCAATTAAAGGATGCTAGTTGTTCACTGAGTAGACACCAAATTCAAATGTGCGTCACTCTGTTGTGTTACAATTGTCCAAGGTTCCCTGGTGAGTTTTGTGAACCATATGGAATGCATTCAGATTCACTGTTCAAGCCAAAAAGGTCATGAAAATTGCTGTCATGCTTAAACTATCCATATGAATAACTATGTAAAAAGTGAATTAACTCAAATGATTTGCTTGAAAGCCTCAAGGAGCCTTTATAATTACTGAGAACTTTTCAATTATTTTCACCTTCACATTTTGCCCCATGCCACAATGCACAATATTCTAGTGCCTTTCCAAAGTCTACTTCTCGTTCTCTTCCATCTTCTTCCATACTTTCTAACGTCAAAGAGACATATTCTTATTCTCAAAAATGATGATGATGATGATGATGATGATTACAGTTCATTAACCATCTTCTAAACTACCATTTCAAGGCAATTTACACATAAGATAATTAAAAAGTTAAAAACACAAAAACAGCAAATACACTTAAAACAAGATTAAAACCCTACTAGGTGGACACTCATGGTAAAGACCCATTTATCTGTATGGGAAACTTGAGAGAACAAAAATGCATTCAACTGTTTGCAGAAAGTCCAGATATTTGGGACCTGTTGTATCTTGACATGAATTTTATTCAATGGAACAGCGGCAACTGCAATAAAAGCCCTGCTCCAAGTTACTGTGGATGGTTCTGAAATCTCTGGAAGCTGAAAGAGAAATATTCCCACAGACTATTACAATCCACTGGGTATATAAGGTGGCCTATCAAGCAACATGGTCCTGAAGGACTTACGTGTTAGTATCAACACCTTGAACTTGGCAGCCAGTGTAAATATCACAAGCAAGTTTGAGCTGAACGTGGCACAAGAGTTTGAGAAACTCTTGGGTGCAACAGCTGGACATGAACCCAGCAATTATGGAGATCCATTTTGCCGTTGCACCCATAACAAATAACTATCTGTAGCAGAATGAGATACAATTGTTCAATTCAAGGCCAATCCTACTATTAGGCTGATGTCTGAGGTAATGAACACTGCTGGTAGGACTTCCTGAGTCTCCAAGTGGCTTGGCCTGCTCTCCTATTATGCTATACTTGGGCCCAGCACAGAATAGTGTCCTATTGCCAATGTTGAAATAAGCTTCAACAGGCAGTCCAGTCAGATTAGGTATGTGAAATTGTGGAATGGGGGAAGCCAACTTGTCTTTTGACTTAGGAAGTAAAATATGTTGTAAGAAGGATGTCTGAATGGCTTGCCGTGTTGATGGCATTTAAAGTGGCATCCACTTTGCAACTGATTTGTATGCACTGACTGTTGCTCTCAATCAAACTACAAGCTGTGCCCTTGCTCATTTCACTTTGCTTGCCAACCCCACCTACAACCCATCCCTATCAACCCCACATACCTTTGCCAACCCCTCCCCTTAGACCTTACCAAACCTCATCTGCCCTTAGAACTTGCCAAACCCTGACCCACTTCCCTTAGATCTTGAGAAACACATCTCCTCCCCTTAGAGCTATCACCTTTCACCTCTCTGCTCACACTGCCTTCCTCACACTGACAAAACTGTTTCACCATTAGCAGTGGAGGGCAAAGACAAGAGAAAGCAGTGGGTGGTGGCAGGGCATGACAGGTGCTGGGGAGCTCCCCTGCCCTGACTGTTCCTCCATGGTTTGCCTAGGCCACCTTCCTGACACTGTTTCCCTCCTTCATTTCTCCTCAGCCTCCAATGCTACTTTGATGCTCTCGGAAGCCTGTCATCATGCTATGGTTCATAGCACCACCTGTTGGCGGCCAAGCAAACTGCAGTGTGACAGCAGTCTTCCCTTTTTATTATAGGTTAACATAAATATTCATATATATTGATTCATTAATATAGGACAACATTACAGTTAGGTCTACGCAAAGCCACTTTCATTGAAACTGTCTTCTCTCTTCATATGCATCAGGACATGAGTAGGCAATGAGAAAACCAAGACTCATTTTGAGTTTCTTTCTTTTTGAGTGCCTTATGATGGGTATAAACTACAAATCATCTTCCCCAGCATCTTTGTTTTGCATAATATGGATCTGCTAGCATTGTGTACGCATGGTGCTCACTGTGGATTTTATTATTTAAATATATATATCAAAATAGCTGCCAGGTTGTAAACAGTATCATTCTTCAGGCTTGTACAATGTGTTTTCACAGGAATACTGATAGACAGGATCAAAAGGAGAAGCATTGTGATAAAGGAGCAGGAGCAGTATGTTATCTTTGGTCATAAGCTACAAAATATGTAAGATGATAACAAAAATATCATTACAAAATAATATCCAAAACCAATAGAGCATGAATACTTACTCTAGATAACAATCAATGTCATGAGTGAGTGTGTCTGTGTGTTAGAGTCATGGATTGAGACAACTGTGTGTTGTGCCACTGCTGTGTTATAATCTCCAAACAGAAAATCAATTTTTTACAAATTGGACCAATACCCTTGACTTTTATTTATTTTCGTTGTGCATTTCTATTAAGAATGTAAATAAATAAGTAATGTGGCATATCCTGTGGGACTCCCTCACCACAATACAATGACATAAATCGTATGGAATTTCCCCATATTTCTCATCAAGGATTGCAGGAGGAATTTGTTGCAGTCTTACTAGGGGAATAATTTTCTTAGAGATTTAGTGTTTATAGACAGTGCACAAAAGATTTTTTTAAAAATGCATTTTTGTGAATATACAATTTTCTCACACCCATGTCTTTCAGCTGCTTATTGATACGCTATTAAAAAGACACTGTAGAACCTCTTAGCCATCTGGTGGGCTTGTTCTGTGAATTCTGAATAGCTTGTAACTCAGTGTTATACTTACTTTCCCTCTGAATTACAGTTAAGGGGCTTCCATACAGTGAATTAATTCAAAACACATGGAATGAAAATATTAACCCCTTGGAATTTTCAATGTCTCATGAAACTGCTTCAACAGAGAAACACAACTTTATTATTCTGCCTCCTCTTTGCCTAGGTAAGCAAAGGGATATGAAAAAGTCTGTCCTCCAGAAGAGAATAAACATGTTGATTTAGATGTATTCCTGGTAATTCTGCTGTATATAGACCCATATTATTTTGATAGCATAAATAACTTTCAACAACACTGAAACTGCTGCCCTTGGTATTTTTAATTTATACCTGCTGTACCTATCATGTGTTTTGGTCCAAATGTTTATTTAATATGATTCAGTAATAATATTTAGTGCCAATTACATTCAGAGTACACTTTCAGAAATGAGAATTTCTTCTTCTCATAGGTTTAATTCTACACAAAATTGCCATAAACCAATAGCAGAATGTTAGAAAGGCATGATTTTATTATTACTACTGTTTTATTTTTATTTACAAAATTTCTATACCCCGCATCTGAGGATCACATTCTGGTTTGCAATATAAAAACACAGAAATGCCTACTATGGTAACAAACAAGAACAAGAATATGTTAGTAAGGCTGCAATCTTATGCACACTTACCTAAGAGTAAGTCCATAAAACGCTGTGGGACTTACTTCTGAGTAAACATGCTTAAGGCTGCACTGCATGTTGCACATGGAAGACTTTGACAGTAATATAGACCAGGTATATCTAATGTAGTGCCTTCCTGATGATGCTGGATTTCAACTGCCGTGATGCCCAGCCATTAAAATCATGGCTGATGGGCGTTGTCTGTCAACAATACATTGCAATGCAATAGAAACATCATGGGTAGCCAAGGAAATTATTATAGAATATGTTTGGTGTAGAAGAAATGACTCCCCATCATGCACCTTCCTGCTGTGAGCAGGCAAGACTTCAGATGTGGTAGCTGATCCTATACTGCACTGCACTGAAGCATTCTGGCAGTTGCGATACTGTTACGTAATAGAGGAGAGAGTGGGAGGGCCAAGGTTGCATGGAGATCAGCAGGTATAAACACATTGGCAAAACCAATCCAGCACTTCTGCCTATACTCCTCCCTGGCTGCAAATTAGGGATACTCTGTCGATGTCAGGGACTGAAGAGGAATGGTGGAGACCACCCCTCCTCTTCCTGAAAATGCCGGAGAGGAGGGAGACAGTATAGATTTACAACAGTGGTTTGCAGAAGGTCACAGTTCAGAGGCTGCAGAGAGGAGAAGCTGGGAAATATTGGGAGGGGAGCAGGAAGAAGAAGAAGCACCAGGAGAGAGACAGCTGACAGACTTAGTGTCTTTAGAAAGCATTCCAGACCCCCCTCCTCCCAGAACCCTGGCGGGTATTGAAAGTAGGAGAACAGAAAGCTCAGAGGCAGAAAGCACAGATCAGCCAGCACAGGGATGATGTATAATAGGAGAGACAGAGGGGGTGGGGCTTTACTCGGAGCAATGCCATTACTGAAATAGAGGCACCTTACTAAGCCTCTCTCTGTGAATATTGAATCAAAGACCTTGGTAAGAGTTTATTGTCTTTCCTTTACTGGCAGCTGGCCCTGAGGGAGGGGGATCAGACTCCCTGAAGCCTGGCAGTCTATTATGTTTGTGATGGCCTGGGAATCCAATTCAGAGGCCGACCCAGAGGAACTCCAGCCTGCACAGGAGTCCCCGCCTCCAGGGCCGGCTGAGCTGGGGCAGGGCCTTGACTCTGAGGCACCTGCACCTGTGCCGGATCCTCAGGAGCAGGCACCAGGTGAATCTACTCTGGCTCCGGTTCCACGCATGTGCGCAACGTCATTTTGAGCGTCTGCGCATGCCTGAGCGACGAAACCCGGAAGTAACGCACTCCGTTACTTCTGGGTTGCTGCGGAGTGCAACTCGAACGTGCTAAACCCGAAGCACATTCAACGTGAGGTATGACTGTAGTTGCTTATCTCTTTATCATCTGAGGGGCCAGTGTTCCACAGGACAGATGCCACTACCAAGAAGGCACTCTGCCTGGCACGTCTCACAGTGAGGGAACAACCAGAAGGTCCCTGTAGCTGGATTGACACCTTATGTTTAGTTTATAGTTTGATCCAAGGGCACCTAGAAAATCAATGATACAAATACAGTGGTACCTTGGATTACAAATGTTTCTGGTTACAAACGCTTCAGGTTACAGACTCCGCTAACCCAGAAGTAGTACCTCGGGTTAAGAACTTTACTTCAGGATGAGAACAGAAATTGCGTGGCGCTGGCGCGGTGGCAGCGGGAGGCCCCATTAGCTAAAGTGGTACTGCAGGTTAAGTACAGTTTTAGGTTAAGAACGGACCTCCAGAACGAATTAAGTTCTTAACCCGAGGTACCACTGTAAGGTGTTCAGGAGGAGTAGCAAGGGAATTTAGCCTCTTCTTCACACCTTCCCACCTCTTCACCAAGCAACCCCCTGGTTCTATTGCTAATTATCTGTGCAGACATTGGACCAAGGAGACTGTCTACAGTCATTTATTATAATAATACTAGCAGCAATATGACATTCAGAGCATGTCACACCAGCAGTATTTGTTACATTCAGTGTTGTATCTCAAAAATTTAATTAGACAGCAAGGCTTTCTCATAAAATTATAAGTGATTCATACAGTAATTTCATGAGTAGAAATGCACTGCAGAAACTGTGATGTTTACAGATTTATCCTACAATTTTGAAGAGCGAGATTTAAATCCAGAAGGTTCATAATTTGCTCTTTTAAAAAAATATTCTCCCTCACACAAAAGTAAATATGGAGAGCTTTTCATTTCCATACACTACATGGCAGTAGTGAGACATAGTGTTAAGGATGTGTCTTCTAAAGGGAATAAAAGATCCATGAGTACTGTTGCAAACTCTGAGTTATGTTTAAATCACTATCGTGAGCTAAGCTAATAAAGCAAGGATATAAACTTTATTTTTGTTTTATTCTGTAACATTTAGGCCACAATCATCATTCATGGTCTGCCACATAAATGTGTGTTCTAATAGAGTTTTCTAAAAAAACAACAAGTGCAAACAAATAAATTTTGGGTCTTTTTGCAAACCCATCGATTGGATCTTGAGATTTAGACTAAAGTGTGGGGAGGCGAGGGAAAGGGTAAAACATCTCCTGCAGGCAAATTGGCGAAAGCTGCGGGCAAAAGGCTTTTCATAATTCACCAGCTGATTTGTGGGCAGAAAAACTGGGGATACAATTTCACAAAATTTCTCCCAAGGAAGGAAAATGTTTCTATCAGTATCTCAGCAGTGAGGATCATCATGAACAATGGCAGTAACACTACTTTATATCCCCTCCTAAGGTTCCCCCCCTCCTGCCAATGCAAAACAAGAAATCACAAAATCTGCATGGAACGTGTAGTTTAACCCTACAAGAATATGATCAATGTATAGTTGAGTGACGTTCTTAAGAGAACGACACCTGCAAACCCTTTACTGAGAACAAAATAAAAAGTAATCCCCCCCCCAGCTCATTTCTATCAGATGTTGGAGATAACCTCATGCCTCTTAAGCAACATGTTCAACTGAAGGCAACTGCCCTAGTGAAGGAGCAAAGGAAGTGGAGTGGATTTTGAAGGAAGTTGTATGGTTTCCAGGAAAAGTGAGGTGGTCAGGCCAAATTCAATTATGTTTTGTAGGATGCTTTTCTTTGTGATCTCTCTCTCTCTCTCTCTCTCTCTCTCTCTCTCTCTCTCTTTGTGTGTGTGTGTGTGTGTGTGTATGTGTGTGTGCAACGAGATGAAACTGAGTATTTAATGTATTGTAGATCACTAGTTTAAGATTATGGAAGAATAACAAATACTACAATTGAATGGTTAGAGTAATCGATTCAAGTTCAGTGTCCTAATTTTCATGAAGAATAAGTTGGGTATTTACATCTGTAGAAGATTTTCTTCTTAAAATAGTAAGGATTAAAAAAAATGTGATGGGTCACAGCTTGTACCAGGCATGCTGCCAATTTGCAGATGTGTATATTCAGTCCATCCTGCTAATCAACTCTTCAACCCACTCAGTAGCTCCTTGCTAACTTAGCCATCTGTTACTGTTGAAAGAAAAAAAACTCTTTCAGAAAAGAACCTAAGCTTACAGTCTAATCGCTATTTAAAGGGGGAGAAAGAGGTTGTTCCTGGGTGGATAGTCACTCCAACTGAACCCTTGCCAGATTAGTCACTCCAACTGAACCCTTGCCAGATTTGCATGCTCTTTAGCCAGAGACATGTTAACTAAATCAGTGCCTCTCGCATAATACAATTTTATATATATATATATATATATATATATATATATATATATATATATATATATTATGCAGGTTTTGGTGTCTTCGGGTGTCTTCCCGTGTAAGAGTTGGGGTGTCTAGGCGACGTTTCGACGAGGTCTCACTCGTCATCTTCAGGCTGGTGCTTTCGGCTTCTTGTTACTGGAACAGAGCAGGATCTCAGTGTTTGAGTTCCTATAAATACTGTTGAGGGGGTGTGGTGTATAGCCTCCAACGTTCTGGGCAGAGAGGAAGTTCCCAGGTTAGTGTGCCTTTTCTTCTTTTGTTCCTTAATTACTTGAGGGATATCTTGAGTGATTTCTTGAGTGATATTCTGAGTACCACTTAGGGGGGTCATTAAGTGTGGATTAGTTGCTAAAGCTTTCGTGTCTTGACCTCTTGAGCTTGTGAAGAGTTTTTCTGAGAAGATGGCTGTACTGCACTTAGTTGTGCTCTGGCTTGGCTTCGTGTATAGGGGCGAGCTGTGGTTTTGTGCCCTGTGCCAGCCAGATCTGTGTAGGGATTGCAGGGGGGTGCAGCATCCGGAGGTGCCACTATGGTTTGGCTACTGGATGGTGTCTGTAATTTATCTGTGGAGAGGGTCTGGGTTTGGGTCTGGTGTGGTTGATTGGTGATGGCGTTCTGTGTGCCTCTGGTTCTGGTGTCGGTTTTTGTGGGGAGGGCTAATTTCCAGATGTCTGGCAGGCGGGACGTGTCGTCACGCTTGTTCATGTTGTGAGGGTGTTTCTCTATCTCGATGGCTTCCATGATTATTCTCTTGTGGTGATGTTCCATGTTAAAGAGCAATTTGGAATCTGCAAAATTAATTTCGTGTCCTGTTTCTTTCATGTGTTGGAAAAGAGAGGAAGTTTTTTCTTCTTTTTTGACGGCATTCTTGTGTTCTGCGATACGTGCATTTATTCGTCTGTTTGTTTGTCCAATGTACGTGGCTGGGCAGACTTTGCAGGGTATTTCATAGACCCCTTGGTTTTCCAACTGGATTTTATCTTTGGGGTTTCTGAGGATATTGGCTATTTTTTGGTTGGTGCAAAAGGCTGTTTTGATATTGTGTTTATGGAGGATTTTGCTAATTTTATCTGTAGTGCCCTTGATATAAGGAAGGAGGGCCATGCCATTGTTTTCTTCTGTGTCTTGGTTTTTGGGGGGTGTTTCTTTTTGGATTAGCTTCGTAACCCTGTTTTGCTGGTATCCATTGGCGATTAACACATTTGAGAGATTCTGTAACTCAGTTGTCAAGTGGTCTTTGTCAGCCAGGCGTTTGGTTCTGGAGATGAGAGTCTTGGCTACGGAGTTTATTTGTGCAGGGTGGTGGTGTGATTGTGCATGTAAGTAGCGGTTGGTGTGTGTTTTTTTCCGGTAGATAGTGTGTCCTAGGGAGCCATCAGGTTTTTTGTAGATTAGGACGTCAAGGAAGGGAAGTTGGTTGTTGGCTTCTATTTCCATAGTGAATTGTATTTTGGGGTGTAGGCTGTTGAGATGTGTGAGGAAGCTATCTAGTTTTTCTTTCCCGTGTGGCCAAATTACAAAGGTGTCGTCAACATATCTGAGCCAAAGTTTGGGTTTGTGTTCTGACTTGTCTAAAGCATTGGTTTCAAAGTGTTCCATGTACAAATTTGCGATGACCGGTGAGAGGGGTGATCCCATAGGTGCTCCTTCTATCTGTTTGTATCTTTGTCCATTGTGGATGAAGTACGTGTTGGTTAGGCAGTGGTTGGTCAGGTCCAGGATGTATTCGGGGGGATTGTATTTGTTTTGAATGGCTGTCAAGGCTTCATTAATGGGCACTTGTGTGAAGAGAGATACAACATCGAAGCTCACAAGTAGGTCATCGGGATGTAGGTTTTGCTTCTTTATTGTTTCTATGAACTGGAAGGAGTTAGTAACGTGTGAAGCGATGGATTCTGCATAGGGCTGAAGTTGCTTAGCGAGAAATTTAGCGAGATTTTGTAGAGGTGAGCCTATGGAGCTGACTATTGGTCTGAGTGGTGTTCCTTCTTTGTGTATCTTGGGGAGACCGTAGAGTTTGGGGCATCTGGATGATTTTTCTCTGGGGATGATTCTTAGCTGGATTTCTTCACTGATAGGAGAGGCTTTTATTTTGGATTTGGTGGTTTTTTCCAGATAGGTGGTGGGATCTGTTTTTATAGGTTGGTAGGTAGGGTCTTGGAGTAGATTTGATAGTTTTGCTTGGTAGTCCGATGTGTTCATCACAACAGTGGCATTACCTTTGTCTGCTGGGAGAATGATTATGTTGTTGTCTTTCCTCAGGTTGGTGAGTGCTTTCTGTTCTTCTTTGTGTAAATTGCTTCTGGGTGGTTTGCTGGAGCAGAGGATGTTGGTGACTTCAAGTCTGATTTTATTGGCTTCATCTGGGTTGATTTTGGTTAGGCTAGCTTCGACTCCGCATATGATGTTTTCCGTGGGGATGCGTCTCGGGGTGACTGCAAAGTTGAAACCTTTGGAGAGTACTTTGGTTTCAGTTGAGGTGAGGATCCTGTCTGATATGTTATGTACTGTTTGTTTCATGGGTTGTTGTGGAGGGTGGCTGGGCTTCTGGCGTTTCTCTAGTTTGTGGAGTTTGTGGAGTTTGTTGGTGTGTCAGTGAAGAAATCCAGCTAAGAATCATCCCCAGAGAAAAATCATCCAGATGCCCCAAACTCTACGGTCTCCCCAAGATACACAAAGAAGGAACACCACTCAGACCAATAGTCAGCTCCATAGGCTCACCTCTACAAAATCTCGCTAAATTTCTCGCTAAGCAACTTCAGCCCTATGCAGAATCCATCGCTTCACACGTTACTAACTCCTTCCAGTTCATAGAAACAATAAAGAAGCAAAACCTACATCCCGATGACCTACTTGTGAGCTTCGATGTTGTATCTCTCTTCACACAAGTGCCCATTAATGAAGCCTTGACAGCCATTCAAAACAAATACAATCCCCCCGAATACATCCTGGACCTGACCAACCACTGCCTAACCAACACGTACTTCATCCACAATGGACAAAGATACAAACAGATAGAAGGAGCACCTATGGGATCACCCCTCTCACCGGTCATCGCAAATTTGTACATGGAACACTTTGAAACCAATGCTTTAGACAAGTCAGAACACAAACCCAAACTTTGGCTCAGATATGTTGACGACACCTTTGTAATTTGGCCACACGGGAAAGAAAAACTAGATAGCTTCCTCACACATCTCAACAGCCTACACCCCAAAATACAATTCACTATGGAAATAGAAGCCAACAACCAACTTCCCTTCCTTGACGTCCTAATCTACAAAAAACCTGATGGCTCCCTAGGACACACTATCTACCGGAAAAAAACACACACCAACCGCTACTTACATGCACAATCACACCACCACCCTGCACAAATAAACTCCGTAGCCAAGACTCTCATCTCCAGAACCAAACGCCTGGCTGACAAAGACCACTTGACAACTGAGTTACAGAATCTCTCAAATGTGTTAATCGCCAATGGATACCAGCAAAACAGGGTTACGAAGCTAATCCAAAAAGAAACACCCCCCAAAAACCAAGACACAGAAGAAAACAATGGCATGGCCCTCCTTCCTTATATCAAGGGCACTACAGATAAAATTAGCAAAATCCTCCATAAACACAATATCAAAACAGCCTTTTGCACCAACCAAAAAATAGCCAATATCCTCAGAAACCCCAAAGATAAAATCCAGTTGGAAAACCAAGGGGTCTATGAAATACCCTGCAAAGTCTGCCCAGCCACGTACATTGGACAAACAAACAGACGAATAAATGCACGTATCGCAGAACACAAGAATGCCGTCAAAAAAGAAGAAAAAACTTCCTCTCTTTTCCAACACATGAAAGAAACAGGACACGAAATTAATTTTGCAGATTCCAAATTGCTCTTTAACATGGAACATCACCACAAGAGAATAATCATGGAAGCCATCGAGATAGAGAAACACCCTCACAACATGAACAAGCGTGACGACACGTCCCGCCTGCCAGACATCTGGAAATTAGCCCTCCCCACAAAAACCGACACCAGAACCAGAGGCACACAGAACGCCATCACCAATCAACCACACCAGACCCAAACCCAGACCCTCTCCACAGATAAATTACAGACACCATCCAGTAGCCAAACCATAGTGGCACCTCCGGATGCTGCACCCCCCTGCAATCCCTACACAGATCTGGCTGGCACAGGGCACAAAACCACAGCTCGCCCCTATACACGAAGCCAAGCCAGAGCACAACTAAGTGCAGTACAGCCATCTTCTCAGAAAAACTCTTCACAAGCTCAAGAGGTCAAGACACGAAAGCTTTAGCAACTAATCCACACTTAATGACCCCCCTAAGTGGTACTCAGAATATCACTCAAGAAATCACTCAAGATATCCCTCAAGTAATTAAGGAACAAAAGAAGAAAAGGCACACTAACCTGGGAACTTCCTCTCTGCCCAGAACGTTGGAGGCTATACACCACACCCCCTCAACAGTATTTATAGGAACTCAAACACTGAGATCCTGCTCTGTTCCAGTAACAAGAAGCCGAAAGCACCAGCCTGAAGATGACGAGTGAGACCTCGTCGAAACGTCGCCTAGACACCCCAACTCTTACACGGGAAGACACCCGAAGACACCAAAACCTGCATTCCTGTACCCGTGAAAATCTACGAAAGCATATATATATTATATATATATATATATATATATATATATATATATATATATATATATATATGGTGGCATACATTAATAACAAGCTATTTGTATTCTAGACTTTTATGAGGGAGGTGATCTTTTCCCCCAGGACACATTGATTTTCTAATTCCAGCAAGTTCAGCATCAAATAATTTTCCCCTGCACACAGAACAGAAGCTGATATCCAGCAAAATACTTGTGATTATTCCTATGTCATTAGGAAATTATGGGTTATATTAGATTTTAATAACCTAGCTAGCACTTGACATTGATTTTCACTTTTGATTAAAAAAGCACAATGTCATGGATTAGGATAGCAATATTTAAATGAGTCAAAGGCTTTCCATACCCCAAATCTATCATGTCAGAAATCTAGATTACTAGTGTAATCTGTCTGTATCTACTGAGAAGCAAGTCATAATGGGTTCAATGGGGCTTGCTCCTTAGTAAGTGTGTTTACATCTGCAGCCTTCCATAACTTACTTTGAAAACCCTGTGCAGCATGATAACTAAATGGTACTCCTTGATTAAATGCATCACATGCTGTTGTTGTTATTCTAATCATCACCATCATTATGATGTGTACTTTCTGTTCTGGGTAAATTGGTGTAATATAGTATTAAATATATATATATATAATCTCAAGCATATAGAATAATAAATATTGTTGACGAAGAATCAACTTGGTTTCTGCAAAGATAAGTCTGATCTTCCTAATCTTCTAGAGCTCTTTGAAAGTGTCAAAATAAATGTGGTTAGAAGTGATCCCGTAGCCATCGTACTGCATAACCTTTTGTCAAAGTCTCTAACCAAAGGTTCCTGAGCAATCTTAGCAGCAATCATAGGGTAAGAGGCTGCATCCTCTTATGGAATTGTACCTAGTTAAAGAACAAGAAGCAGAAAGGAGGAATCAATGAACAGATTTCAGTAGAGGGTTCCCCAAGGATCAGTATTGGGACCTGCACTTTTAAACTTGTTCATAAATGAGTTAGGGCTTCATAGTGAGGTGGCTAGTAGGGCTTCCAGGGACACCCCTGATTTACAGAAGCCACCCTGGTTTCTGATTTGATCTCGGAATGTCCCACTTTTCCTTGGTATGTCCCTATTTTCATTGGAGAAATGTTGGAGGGTATGGAGTTATCTGGCCCCTGAGCCGTCTGAAGGCAATCCTGAATAGGGAAGGTTTTGGGGTTTTTTAATGTTTAATGTTTTATTATGTTATTATATAAGTTGGAAGCTGCCAAGAGTAGCTGGGGCAACCCAGTGAAATATGTGGCGTATAAATAGTAAAATTATCATTATGGAATGGGACGTTCCTATTTTCATTGAAGAAATGTTGGAGGATATGCAGTGACTTCCTAGCTCCTTCCCTCTCCCCTTCGCAGTAAACAGCAATGACCCACCTGCCAGGAAGCTAGCAGAGTTGTTCTGCCCCATCCAGCAAGCAACTCCTGATTGTACAAACAGAAACCAGGCCATGTTGTTCATTTGACAGATACATTGGCAACTATTAACTTCCATTGTCTTGCTTGCTTGTTGTCTTTGGTGGAACTGTCTTTTAAATTGGTATAACCTAATCTAAGATCATCTCTGCCAAGCTAAGCAGTTGGCTCCTTACCTCTCTCGCCCTGACCTAGCCACTGTGATCCACGCGATGGTCACCTCCAGACTTGATTATTGTAACTCACTCTACGTGGGGCTGCCCTTGAGACTGACCCAAAAACTCCAGCAGGTGCAGAATGCTGTGGCAAGACTCCTTATGGGGTCCTCGCCATGGGATCACATTCACCCGGTGCTATACCAGTTGCACTGGCTCCCGGTGGAGTACAGGATCAGGTTTAAGGAGCTGGTTTTAACCTTTAAAGCCCTATATGGCCTAGGACATTCGTACCTACAGGACCACTGAAGGAACAGGTTACCCGAACCTGACTGTGCAGTCACCCGAACCGGGCGCCGAAATTCCCAGATTCTTTCTTCAAGGATCCATAAGCCTAAAATCCATTAGCTTGAGCTGTATAACACAAACCCAGCTGTATAAACAAAGCCTTCTCCTTTATCAGGCCATGAAGGCTTAATGGACGGCCTTGTCAGTTCTGAGTGGAGACAGGATGGCAGATCTGGGTCTTATCTTATCGGTTGTAACTACCCTGACCACTATCCTTGCAAGACAGGCCTGTCAGCCTGTCAGCCCCCGTGCCCAGGGATGGCGCCAGGAGTAATCCTATACTTGGGTGACCTTTTTCACCCCAAGATAAGAGTACAGAAACAGGAATTTCTGTTCATGCTCAAGGATTCAAACTTACGTGTACAAACTCATGAGGCTGGATTCCTGGGGAGGGGGAAAGGGGACCTGAAGGGGATATAAGCTGTATGTAACTGCTCTTTAAGTGTGCTTGCTGTGACTGATCACGCAGTGCCTTTCTGCTATCCGGAAAGCAGAAATGCAGTGGTGCCCCGCAAGACGAATGCCTCGCAAGACGAAAACCTCGCTAGACGAAAGGGTTTTGCGGTTTTTGAGCTGCTTCGCAAGACGAATTTCCCTATGGGCTTGCTTCACAAGACGAAAACGTCTTGCAAGTTTGTTTCCTTTTTCTTAACACCGTTAATACAGTTGCGACTTGACTTCGAGGAGCAACTCATAGAACGCGATGTGGTAGCCTTTTTTGAGGTTTTTGGTGATTTTTGAAGCTTTTCCAAAACTTTTCCGACACCGTGCTTCGCAAGAAATTCGCTAGACGAAAAAACTCGCGGAACGAATTAATTTCGTCTTGCGAGGCACCACTGTAAACTCTTTCTCTGAACCAACCCTCAGTGTCCATTGACTCCTCCTTCCCTCCCGGGAGCAACGTACACCCAACCAATGGGAAGGGTCTGAAAAGGCTACACCACCTCTTCTGGTATGTCCCATGGAGTACCTTACGGTCTTCAGATAAAAACATCTTGGAGATCCCAGCCCACAGGGAGGTTAGGCTGGCCTCGACCATAGCCAGGGCTTTTTTGGCCGTGGCCCCAATCTGGTGGAATGCTCTGTCATAAGAGACTAGGGCCCTGTGGAACTTGACATCTTTTCTCAGAGCCTGCAAGATGGAGCTGTTCCACCAGGCCTTTGGCCAAGGCACAGTCTGACCCCCTCTCTCCTTCTGTAATCCTCATAGAACTCTAGTCCAATGGTTGCCATTACTTTGATTCTGAATTAATTTTAGAATGTATTTTAATTAATTGACTGTGTGATTTTATGTACACTGTGCTATTTTTACTTGTTAGCTGCTCTGAGCCCGGCTTTGGCTGGGGAGGGTGGGATATAAATAAAAAATTATTATTATTGTTATTATTATGGGCAGGAGATAAATTCTATAAAAAAATAAGTTGGGGTTGATAACTCTTCCACCATTCAGCTTTACTGGAATGATTCAGAAGAGATAAAGGGAAGTTTCTTCTTTACACAGTGCATGCTAAACTTTCTGATTTGCTACTACTACTGCTATTTTTTTTAAAAAAAATATTATGCCCTACGCATCTGGCTGGGTTTCCTCAGCCACTCTTGGCAGCTTCCAGCACATATGAAAACATACTACAGAATGTGATGATGTCCAAAAACCTAGATGATTTTAAAAGGGGATTAGACAGATGAATGGAGATTAAGGCTTTCAGTGGCTACTGATCTCCAGTACTAGAGGTATCATGTCTCTGAATCCTTATCTTCAGGATCATAGACATCGTTTCTCTGGCTGTCAGTGGTAAACAACAGAAGGAGAGAAATATTGCCCTCATTTCCTGTTTGTGGACTTCCCAGAGGCATCTGATCCACTAGAGGGAACAGGAAGGTACAATAGATAGACGTTGATCCGATCCAGCCGGACACTTATTATCTTCTTACAAATTATGCAATAGGCTATTAAAATAATAAAATAAAATAATATAAAATAAAAAACACCCTATTTTTAATCCTTTAAATCTTTTTTTCATGTAATAATTGTGGGTATGTATATGTTTCTTCAAATGTCTGCAACTATATGTAACCAGGAAAAGTTTTGCCTTTATATCTTTTGTTGAAAATGTAGCAACTAAGAACTCTGTTGAAAAGGAGTTCTTACTTAGTTTCTTAACGTGGAGGAAATGGATGCAATCTGGTGAAAAATTGGGGGAGGGGGTTAAGTGTTTGTCCCCCATACATATTAAAAATTCATGCTTATCCTCAAACTTTGCTAATGCCAAAGCAATTTACTTGTAGTTCTGACAATTGTAACAATCAAATTTTAGGTGCAAATTGAAGATAAGTAATATCTATCGGTAATAATTCAGTTCTTCTTGTCCATTATCACATAAATTGAAAGATTTTTCATAGAATATGCCAATTCAAAAAAAGAAGTAGCAGCACTTCGTTTTCAATGGCATAATAGTTGTTTCCATTTCTTTGATTGCATTGTGACCATTTTATACAGCTTTCAAAGTTATTTCTTTCCTTAGAAATGCATTCGCCCATTACAAAAGATATGACAGATAATGTCTATAACATATTAGAACTAACAGAAGATATTTTATTGCAAAATGTGCCATCATTTTAAAAAAATCTTATTTTAATATGTACAGGACACAGTTTGTCATAAATCTGTTTTCAGAAATCTGTGGCAAACAATCATTTTCCCATTTTCTCCCATAATTCCTAGCTTCATTGGTTGTAACTCACTGTGCCAAATGTAGCCCAATATGGTGTTACACTCGATTCCACTTAATAAATCTGGTCTTGCTGCCTGGTAGCGTCTCCAAACGTGGTGGGCTTCTCGAGTGGCCCTAGTACCTGTCAGATGCTGCAATCTATTTCATGGGCCACAGGATATTCAGGTCTGACTTACAGGCTAATGTACAGCAATCACCCATGTATCTATTTACTGATCGTTGGAGTGGGGGAGAATGACAGCTATAACATATAACAAGAGCTCACTGCTCAGTGAATATACTGTCAGTTCAACTGTGAAGACAGACTGACAGTGTGCCTGAAGAACATGCTGTGATCCTTCTTTGTATATTTACACCCGTCTTTCACTTTTGTGTAACTCTCCAGCGGACTGTTTTGCTTTGACTGGTAACAAAAGCCACCAACTGGACCGAAACCTGTCTGAAAATGTTCACTTCACCCTTCCATATAGGTGCAACTGCGACACATCACTCATTTCAGTTTTATTTCATTTGTGATGTTCCTTCCTCTGGTACATCAAGTTTATTTGTTCACAACTCACCTTGCCTTCCTCTTTCAAATCATCATCACCATCAAATGTCGTGATTACCTAAAACACCTCCTGTTTCATATGATTATTTAACAGGTACCCTCATTTTAGCCATTTATTTGTTTGTTCTTTCATCAAATCTTTCCTCCCAGGAGCTTGGGGTAGCATACATCGTTTCCCCCTTCCTCATTTGATCTTTACAACAATTCTGTGAGGTAGGTTAGGCTGAGAGATAGTGGCCCCCAAGGTCACCCAGTGAGCTACATGGTTGAGTGGGGATTTGAACCCTGGTTTCCTAGGCCCTATAGGATGTGGGTGGCGCTGTGGTCTAAACCACTGAGCCTCTTGGGTTTGCCGATCAGAAGGTCAGTGATTCAAATCCCCGCAACAGGGTGAGCTCCTTTTGCTTGGCCCCAGCTCCTGCCAACCTAGCAGTTCAAAAGCACACCAAAAAGTGCAAGTAGATAAATAGGTACCCCTCCAGTGGGAAGGTAAATGGCGTTTCCGTGCACTGCTCTGGTTTTGGTGTTCCATTGCACCAGAAGCGGCCTAGTCATGCTGGCCACATGACCTGGAAAAACTCTGCAGACAAAACGCCAGCTCCCTCGGCCTGTAAAGCGAGATGAGTGCCGCAACCTCAGAGTCATCTGCAACTGAACTTAACTGTCAGGGGTCCTTTACCCTTACCTTTACCTTTTTTCCTAGGTCCTAGTTGAACACTCTAACCACTACTCCAAACAAAAGGAGGAGGTAGGGAAGGATGAATCTGTCAACTTTTGTTTCTTTTAGTGTGTGAATTTCAAAGGATAGCTGAATTTCACTTTGCAGACACTCCAGTCCCTCTAACTTAAAAAGCTTGGTGCTAGAAGTGGATTTTGAGGAAGGATTTGAAACAAGAGTACCGCGTTGGTGCTTTGAGAGGAAATTCTCACTATAAGGGTAAGCCAGAAGGAGCACTTGCTTAAGAGAGCTACATAGCATCAAGGGTAGTAGAGACAAAGTCATAGGTAAAACAACAACAACATGTGAGAGTTAAATGAATAAAAAGAGATTGAGGAACTTTGAGGATCTGGTCTGAACTATGGAAGATTTGGGTACTGGAGTAGTGGTTGCGTGTCAAGGTCCCCAAGCCACCCCCCAATAATTCACACATCAATTTTGGTTTGGGTTTTTGGCACGATTTTGGCCACAACTTTATTTAAATACACACAAGTGAGTGGTTGCTTAGGCACTGGTTCCAACTATATGTCCTTGCCCAGGGACAGAACTGACTTCCGGATTCCAGCGGAAGCCAGTGAGGGAAACAATTTTGGGGAGAAAGTGAAGCTGGGCCTCAGTCCCTCACTTCTCACCCTCATGCTCCTGGTGGCTTGCACGGCCCAAGTCTGATGCCAGGGACAAGGACGAAAAGAATGGCAAGCCCCTGGATTCCTTTAACGGAATTCCCTTTCCGCACCACCATTGGAGGGGTAGGCACTTACCGCTCCACCAACCAATTTGAACCAATGCCTAACTGCCAACCTTACAAGTTGTGGCAATTTGCTACACGGTAGGCAAAAACCAAATGGCACCAGCTAATCAGCCAAATGGACAACATTCCTACCAGGCCCCTACCTCAAAGCAGACGACCCCATGACAGGCATAGCAAGGTCAAGCGAACAACCCCCCCAATACAGGCAGCCAAGAGGACGCCCAAAGTTGGGTGTCTAATATTTAAAACCTCTGACCCCTCCCTCAAAACTGGCAACAAGCAATTCTCCCCAGCGACCCAATTAACCAATTCACTGCCTGGGTCACTCCCCAAATCCTCCCAGCAACATTGGGGTGGCTTGTATCCCCCACCGCAACACGTGCTCTCTGCTAGGGAGAACACACTTTAGATGTGACATGGGAAGATCAGAGAGAGGAAGGCTGTAATAGTAAAAGCACAAAACACTGTTTTAGCTGAAAGAATTGGCAGGAAGGACTGAATTTTCACCATGTCATACATCAGGCAGCATCAATCATCCAAGTCTCTTCTGCATACTGGCAGCAGGAGGGGGAGGCATAACCAAGGTTACTATGGTGCAACACACTACCAGAACTAATCTGGTACTCCTTGCTCACATGGTTTCACCATACCAGACTTGCTGCCCTCCGACCACCACCCTCTTCTCCATCCTGCTACGCAGTATCAGCAAAAAAAAAAAAAAAAAAAGTGATCTCCCTATGGAGCCGACCACCTGTAAAAACTGAATCAGTAAAGAAATTATTCCAAATGGTGAATACATTGAATAAAGAGTCATATAACCGTTGTGCATTTCTATATGTAGATATGGAAGAACAGTCCCTTTGTAAGTGTTCTTTCTTTGAACTGTTCTCCACCCCCTCAAATGTAACAATTGAGTTTCCAAGCCAAAATTGTGTAGTTTTAGATTTCATTTCTTAATTATCCACTGAGCCTTTTGTGCTACTGTTCTCTATGAACATAACATTCCACGGGCCTTCATTATTTTGACAAGTTACCATGGAAACTGCAGTGTGGCTTTGTGTTGCTCTGTTTATATGAAAGTGTTTATCCTTTTGTGCTTCTTTTCTTCTTTCACTAAAACAAAACAGTAACAGGCCTACAGAAGTCATAGGAGAATAGTCCCAGTAGCACACTTTGGCAGAGACCGGACCTGTACAAGTATAGCCCTCATCAAATGATCAGTCACAGAACTAACCATCTGTGCAAGATAGGGACTGAACTCAAACTTGCTGGTCTCCCTCTGAATGATCTAACCCAAGCTATAGATGTGCTGCCCTGACTGTTGGATCCAATTGGGAGCCACGTACGTGGCACTCATCTTCTCAAACAGTTCCTTATCCATCTACAGATAAGCACACAGAAGCTTGCTTCTGTTGGATAAGTCCCCGTGCTAAATTGAAGCAAGTATGTGAATGTATGGAAAGGGATCAGTTATGACAGATGGCTTAAGGCATGTGATATAGCTGGGAATTCAGATAAGGTCCAAATATGGTTGAGTTTGGACCTTAAAAGCCAAACTGCCTATATTTGCTCACAAATCTGGATTGGTTGTAGGTTTGGGTCTGCCTGGTTATTCCTTGTTTGCTGATTTCCTGTTCTATTTTATTTCAGGCTTCATTGCAGCTACCCTCCACTATTTCTGCTAACATTTTGTGATGTGCATGCAGTTGTCTCCTGGAAGTTAAAGAAGTTGCAGTAGTTGCAGTAGATAGCACTAGCAGAAGATGGCAGAGGCTAAGTACAAGTGGGTGAGAAAGCAGTCCTCAGACTTCTCCCCCATGCATAAGGCTAGAAGGTTAAAGTATATTTAGTAGCAATGAAAGCTACTACATTGTCCTTGGTTACACAGCAGAGAAGATAAGAATAGCCTCAGAAATCCCATCTTTCCCTCAATAGTGTGGATAGGTTTTGAATTTGTCTCCAGTGGGTTAAGGGTTAGTCTTTCAGTGTGCTCCTGGCTTGTTGTTAAAGGAATTTGAACATGATGCTACATTCCAAAATAGAAGTGATGACTGCTGATGTCTCACACTTAAAGTTACCAAGCTTCCAGCAAAGAAAAACAACCTTTTCACATTGCTGAGATAATCAATTTTTTTCCTAAGGAGCCTGCACTGTTTCTTGATATCAAATCAATAACCAACATATGAGTAAAGTAACAATGTTCAGGAAATTTCCATGACTCAAACAAATACGCAAAATTTTGTGGAGGTTTGGTGGTAAAACTTCAAACTTCCTCTTCACTGTAATACATTATAAGTATATTTACTCAAACCGTGACTAATAATACTTTTGGTCGGTTGGTTTTTTCAGGAAAAACAGGAGTATATTCATATATCTTCTTAACAAACACCCTGTAAGTATTTTTTTACACAAGCATGACATATTCTTGGGTTTCCCCTCATTATATGTAAAATATTTATGTTTTCCTCTAACCTGGTTTCCAACCTTGGCATTTGATTACAACCACCTTCCCTGGATTGTTTATTTATTTATTTATCAAATTACTATACTGTCCTTCATCTGAGGATTACAGGCAGATTAAAATATAAAAACATTAAAATACATAGCATTATAACAAACAAAAGCAATGACCCCACACACAGTTTAAAAGGCCACAGATTGTTTAATTAGCCAAAGGGTAATTACCAATGATCTTCTCACTTCCAAGTGTTTGCTGTTGTTACTCCTTGATTTCTCTGCTGTCTTCAGTGAAGACGATAGCCTGCCATTTCCGCTTGATTTCATCCACACTTTAGATTTCCACTAAACAATTGATCCTCTGCCTATGTTAACTGCTTGTTCAGCATTTCAACAAGAGGGAGATTCTCCACAGCTTTCCTCTTCCACACTGAGGTCTACCATGTCTGTTCTTGGCTCTTGTTCCTCTGTCTACACACATTTGTGGATTGTTTCATCAATCCCATTGCTTTCAATGTGACCAGTGAGTACACAATACACCAAACTATACTATATAGCATGAGTTTGACCAAACTGTGGGAGGCAGTGGAAGACAGGAGTGCCTGGCGTGCTCTGGTCCATGGGGTCATGAAGAGTCGGACACGACTAAATTACTAAACAACAACAACAACAATACTATATATACAGCAGTGCTGTGAACAAAACATTTTAGCTTTAAATAATCCATTTTTGAAGTTATACCTAAGTATAACTTTTGAACTTATACATAAATAGATCTAAGTATAGTCTTTCCAGTACATTGTAAATTGCATGGTGATAAGCAATGTCCCCAAAGTTCAACCACTGCCATTTACAGTTTTGACTGGGACAAAAAATATCCTGCAAAAATGAGCCAATGTTAATGTCCCATGGGCTTTTCAAACAAACAAAAAATGATGCAGGTAAGTCGACTTAAGTGCCTTTCTGGCTTTGTTCTGGGTTATTTTACTACCCAAGATATACGAGAATTCATCTTGGGGTAGAACTATGGGATAGTCTAAGGACCAGAGCAATAACTTTATAGACACTAGTTTCCAGTAGCTGGCATGTATGAAGTGATGCGTTATTACTATTGGGGAGAAATATTGATGTGAGAGTGATGCAGGACTCAGAGCTGGAACCATCAAAACATGTTACTGCTTAACTCAGGCACAGGCAAACTCAGGCCCTTCAGATGTTTGGGACTACGATTCCCATCATCCCTAACCACTGGTCCTGTTAGCTAGGGATCATGGGAGTTGTAGTCCAAAAACATCTGGAGGGCCGAGATTGCCTATGCCTGCTCTAACCCTTCTCTTTGAAGGGTTGAACCAAACTACGCCATGCTCAGAGTAAATTCAACTGTGGGTTTGACTAATTGAAGTGTTGTGGGCTAGGAGTCAGCTTCACCTACCTGCTGAACAGCAGCATGAAGGGGGAGAAGGGCAAGTGACTCCACCTGCAGCTGATCAGCCTTCAAAGACACAGAAGAGAAGACACTGATGAGAATCAGCTGGCTTCAGCCTTCTTACACAGAGCTTCCAGCAGTAGTCAGATGCTAGAAACAATGCTTGATGCTTCCTTCTCATTTTGATCCTTGATCATTGGATTCCCTGACTCCTGGACTGTCTGACTACGTGGATTGCTGTTTGCTGGACCCTAGGACTGGACCTGACTTTGGATGCTGCCTCCGCCTCCAGGCAAGTACCCCTCAGAGACTCTTCCAGTTGGCTGGTACCCCACTCCACTGAGCTCTGCATGTTATTGCTCAGCAACGAGACTACTACATAAAGCCACTGGTTTCAGTGGGTCTACTCTGAGTGTGACTTAGTTGCATTCAACCCATTTAGCTTTTTTATGTGCACGTACCTTGGAAATAATAGGTGGAGTAACTTCATAGTCTGAAACATCTCATTGGGCAAAGAATACTTCCCTCATTACCTCCCCTTTACTTGTGTAGGAGTGCACTTGTTACTGAGAAGTAGTATTTTTCGCTCTATAAGACGCACCAGACCACAAGACGCACCTAGTTTTTGGAGGAGGAAAACAAGAAAAAAAATATTCTGAATTTCAGAAGTCAGAACAACAAGAGGGATCGCTGCGCAGCGAAAGCAGCAATCCCTCTTGCTGCTCTGGCTTTTCGGATAGCTACGTAGCCTGCATTCGCTCCATAAGACGCACACACATTTCCCCTTTCCTTTTAGGAGGGAAAAAGTGAGTCTTATAGAGCAAAAAATACGGTAATTAGACAGACTGACCTAAACAGGTCACTGTGTTGGCATATTTACCTTGATTTTAATATTCCCTGAGGAAGAAGGGAGAAAAATTGATTTCAGACATGGAAGATATCTGATTAAAAATCAGTGAGCGTAATCTAATTATAGGGAGCATTTTATAATTAGCAAATTATACCCATTCTGCATGTTGCTTGCTTTATTAATCATGGTAAGTGATTTGGGGGAAATTTAGCTTGAATCGTGTGTTCTGTTGTGAGCATATGAGCAATCTTAGCTGAAGTCAATGATAATACCAGCAAAGCATGAGCATATAAACATGGGACCCAGGAGGTGTTAATCCATTTTGTATCAATGCTTTTATTTACTTAGTAAAAAGATGGCAATTTCTGGAAATGAATGGTGTAGTGTTTGTGCCTGATATTATAATTTTTTATTATTTATATTTTTGACCCCTGTAATGGCAGCTATAAACCAAGCTTTTAGAGACTTAAGCCTTTTTCGTTCCTGATCCTGCTGTTTATATTCTTTACTCGAAGTCATAATAATTTCATGTGACCTTATTATAATTTCTATAGCAACTAACTGCTATATAGAAATGTAGCATTTTCCCTTCAAATGGGGAATAAGCCACTGAGTTTGATTGATTCTTAAGATGGTTTTGCTCTTAAAAGTATGACTCTTTAAAACAATAGGTTTGTAGGGGTTGCGTAGGCGGAGCTGAAACGGGGGAAGCATTTCATGAAACACTTTACGCTCCTCACAAAACATGCTCCTGGTTTTGCAATTTGATCAGGACGGGGATACAAAATGGAATGGAAATGTGTTATGGCTCAGAGTAAGAGCAGGAAGAATTGTCCTCATTCTCATTTGGCTGTTAACATATCACACACCACCTGTGTTTTGTGATCTGTCCTGTGGATTACTTGGTGTGTACATGCATGTGCGGGTATGTGAATGGTTCAGCTTGGCAGAAGGATGTTGCATTAGATAATCATTTCAGTCCCTAGTAGTCAATTATCATGCCCAAGCCAAAAGCAGAAGCTTATTCAAAGAACAGAGGTATATGGGGAGACATGTTGTGCTGCTTCTGGAGTAGTTATTTCTTCTCTTACCTGCGGCTCCTAGAAGCATGTTAGCATGTGACAGGGACCATGGTCTGGGAATGGCTTTGATTGGCTGGCTAAACCAGGTGAGGGTAGCCAATGGGGCTCAAACTCTTGGTGACTTAGTGACTTCCCCTGCATGCGAAGACAGGCTCTGATGGATTGAGCAGACAAGACCAATTTTGTTGTTGTTTAGTCATTTAGTCGTGTCCGACTCTTCGTGACCCCATGGACCAGAGCACGCCAGGCACTCCTGTCTTCCACTGCCTCCTGCAGTTCGGTCAAACTCATGTTCGTAGCTTCGAGAACACTATCAAACCATCTCGTACTCTGTCGTCCCCTTCTCCTTGTGCCCTCAATCTTTCCCAACATCAGGGTATTTTACCGGGAGTCTTGTCTTCTCATGAGGTGACCAAAGTATTGGAGCCTCAGCTTCAGGATCTGTCCTTCCAGTGAGCACTCGGGGCTGATTTCCTTAAGAATGGATAGGTTGGATCTTCTTGCAGTCCATGGGACTCTCAAGAGTCTCCTCCAGCACCATAATTCAAAAGCATCAATTCTTCGGCGATCAGATTTCTTTATGGTCCAGCTCTCACTTCCAGACATCACTACTGGGAAAACCATAGCTTTAACTATACAGATCTTTGTCGGCAAGGTGATGTCTCTGCTTTTTAAGATGCTGTCTAGGTCAGTGTTTCCCAACCTTTTTTGGGCAAAGGCACACTTGTTTCATGAAAAAAATCTCAAGGCACACCACCATTACAGCCCCGTGACGTCAGCGCGCAGCGTCACGCCGGGAGGGACGCACGAAAGTGTAAGTTTCAATTTTTTTCCCTCCCCCTTGCCTTCCTTCTGTGCCAACCGCCAAAAAAGCCAAGAATCGCGGGACAGCCGGCGGAGGGGGGGAGGGCGAGCGGAGGCAGCGGCGAGCCCCGTTCCTCCCCATCCACCCCATTCCGTGCAAGGAGCGTGAACAGGTGTGAGAAGGGGGTCAAACCTGCGGGTCGGCGCCGGGGAACCTCCAAGCTTTGGGGGTGGGGGGGAGGAGGCAGCAAAGCGAGGCAGGAAGGAGAGCGCGGCTTGGCTGGGTGAGCTTTGGCAGGGGCAGGGAATGAGAGCCGCGAGGCGGGCGCTGCGGACGGAGGCGCTGCCCGCCGAGCTCGCAGGCAGCCAGGCAGGCAGACGGCGAGAGCCCCGCGCTGGGCGGCCTCTCCTCGCCGCTGCCGCCCCGCCTCTCGCTGCCCGACTCCCTCCAGGCAACATCTCGCGGCACACCAGGCAACATCTCGCAGCACACTAGTGTGCCGCGGAACAGTGGTTGAAAAACACTGGTCTAGGTTTGTCATTGCTTTTCTCCCAACAAGCAGGCGTCTTTTAATTTTCGTGACTGCTGTCACCATCTGCAGTGATCATGGAGCGACAAGACCAATAGTGGGTCCAATGGTCAAGAAGGTGATTTCTGCATGTGCTGTAGAGAGAAGGGGGCCTAGATGGGGCTTCTCAACCTGGGAATGTAGCTCATCTAGGAGAAGGAAAACACTGATCTTAAACCTCTGCTGCTTTGTGGGGTATCTTTGGAGTAAGCCCTACACAAATCTGGAGTGGATTCCCCTAACACGGTTGGATGGTGCTTGCATGCCACCTCCTAGCAACTTCTGCAACCAGGCTGGTGCCAAACATTTTGCTTTGATTTCCTTTGAACCACATAAGTAAGACCAAGAGCTGGGTCTTGTTATCTGGGCATCCCAGGACCCCAGTATTCACTGCTGGCTGCTACTGACTGCTTGTGAGCTTTGTTTGATTGGGACACCCACACAGTCAGGTATCCCAATTACATGGAGATCCTACTTGTGAACAGGAGCTTGCATATTGTTTCCTTCTCATGCCAGAATAGGCGACACACAGTTGTGTTGGACAGGGAAAGTTGTGATATTGGGGGCATGGTTTAAAGTGTTGCTGAATCCTGTCCACACACATTTATGCCCTGCAGGCAACAAATGCAGAAATAGGCACAATATTAGGGTACTCTCTTAAATGATGCCTTCCAGCTTCCACTCCTCCTCTGTTGAAATAAGCATCACTCAATCTTTTCCCGAGAGGCTGGCTGAGGCTAGATAAAGGATTGTTTATTATTCCACTGTATATGGTCATGTTCAGTGACTTTACCCTATTGCTTTTGTTTGTATTCTATGTGAAAGAGGGGGGAAGAGAGAGATGAAAACTTCGGATTTGGTATTCTAAAGCTGATTGCTACTTTGATCCCATGGCATTTAGATGTAATATGGAGCACATTTCAGCCTGTGTGTTGCAAGAGAAGAATAAGAAATAACTTCAGGTGCAAGAGAGGGGCTTTTAGCATAGATTTTGTACACACCACATATTAAAACAAGTTACAAAGGAACCACAGAAGCTGATCTGCATACAGCTCATGTTCCTAGAAAAACAGAATGATATATTTTTGGTTTCTCTAATTATTTAAACACTTATTAAAGGAAGGAAGCTTCACCTGCATGGGAGCTGTTTCCTTTTTCATTCATTTAACTAAGGAATTATGCTACTCAATTTTTATTAAAATCTAGTACATGAAATAAATACAAAATGGTCATGGTGCTCAACCCCTCCCCCTAAAAGTCACTAATTACTTACATTTCAAGCATGCGTAAGAACATAAGAAGTGCACTGCCCTGAATCTTACAGCATTCAGCTGAATTACTCCTGCTTTTAGTATAGTGGTACCTCTGGTTAAGAACTTATTTCGTTCTGGAGGTCTGTTCTTAACCTGAAACTGTTCTTAACCTGAGGTACCACTTTAGCTAGTGGGGCCTCCCGCTGCTGCCGCGCCGCTGGAGCACGATTTCTATTCTCATCCTGAAGCAAAGTTCTTAACCTGAGGTACTATTTCTGGGTTAGCTGAGTCTGTAACCTGAAGCATCCATAACCTGAAGGGTCTGTAACCTGAGGTACCACTGTATTATGAGAGAGGGAGAACAACTTTTCTCTATCCACTTTTTCCACACCATGCATAATTTTATACACCTCTGTCGTGTCCTCTCTTGCTTGATTTTTCTCTAAACTAAAAAGGGCCAGTTGTAAAATTTCTTTCCTCCTTGGCATTTTGGTTGCCCTTTCCTGAACCTTTTCCATCTCTGTGATATCCTTTTTGAAGCAGAACACAGGAGTAAGAAGAGATCTGAGTAGCATGATAAAATGTGAATCTCTATGGCGCCCAAATCCACTGAGTGGTCCAGAAGAATCAGCAGCAATGAATAGCCACTTGGAGTTCTACACACAGTTTGGAGATTTAGGCACTGATTATCTATCAGTACCATCACCAAAGCCAGAGTCAGAGATACTGCTTCAGATACATCAGTGTAATCCATTATGTATGCCTGGAAAAGGTAAAACGTAAAGGCCTCCTGGACAGTTAAGTCCAGGCAAAGTTGAATATGGGGTGCAATGCTCATCTCTCTTTCAGTGGTTTAGACCACAGCTCCATCTGCGTCCCGCCTTGAATAGGATGTGAATATCAGGGATTGGGAACCTGTGGCCCACCAGATGTTGTTAGACCCTACCAGTTCTAATCTGCACAACCAATTCTCATGGATGTTGGGAGTGCAGTCTATGCAGTGTATAAACATTTTAAAATTAGATTATGTTAACTTATTCTCCAAATGAATGTGCTAGAAGCAATATGGAATGTAAACTGCCCATAAAATGTTGTTTCTCTATTTTATTTCTTTTAAAAAAATTGTTTCTGCTTTTCAGTTCACTTTTACCCATGAATACCAGTATACTAATTCAAAAGCAGAACTAAAAAATAAAGAATGAGTATGCCTTTGTCACTAATAACCCACCTTTTGTATATGTGCAATGCAGTCCTATGCATACTTACTCAGATGTAAGCCCTTCTGTGTTCAGTGGGAATTTTATTCCAGGTTAGCATGCATGTAAGACTGCAGTCTAACTTATTTTATTTTATTTGCCTTATATACTGCCCTTTATCAAAAGATATCAGGGTTTGACACAAGATAAAAACACAAGATAAAAACAAAAATAAATAAGTAAAACAGAAACAACTAAACAATAACCCTCCAAACACATTTAAAAGGCTGTAGAATATTAATCGGTCAAAGGCCTGGTTGAAGAAGAATGTATTCGCCTGGGGTATATAATGAATGCGCCAGACGAACGTCCCTTGGGAGACCATTCCACAAATGGACAGCCACTGCAGGAATTCTTTTTCCAGAATTATAGCCACATTAAAAAAATGGCTATACAAAATAATTAACCTGGTTGGAAGGCACCAATACCAATGGATGTGCACAACACAGTTTAATCTGAAAATCATTCACAGCCTTTCCCCTATCATTACTCTTTCTGTACTGCTGCCATGTCAATGTTTACTAGCAGTAATCCTTAATCCATGAATTACTGAGCTCAATAATCAGCAGAAGCTTTAATGGCCATTGCTTTCTATTATATCATTGCCTTCTCACTGCATCAGAAATACATTCACCTGTGAACTAACAGATTACAAGAGGTACATCTCTGCAATTATTTTATAGCTGAATTTCTCACCAGAGAATTCTCATCTGCTTTAACACTGCTAGAAGCTTATAACACTGGCCGGTTGTTTCATTCAATTAACTGAATATGAAAATATCTTTCATATTAGGATACTTCAACATGATCAGACTTGCTTAGCAAGTGCCAGTGCTGTATGCTGCCAAAAATGGTTTCTTCTCATGAGCCTTCTAAATTTGTTTTAAGGGTCCCTCAAACCTCTGGAGCAGATCTGGGGAGATTGTGGGAGGAGGAGATGGGGGAAGTCCCTTTGCCCAAGGGGAAATCATTTTGCTGATGGTGGGGGTTGGCAGAATGCTGCCCACTGTACCCACCCCCCCCCCCCATTCTGCTTTTTGCTGTTCTGTTTTTCAAGCTCTTGTACTGTAGCTTTAAAACCATTGTAATCTGCTCTGAGATATGGAATCCTTCAATTAAAATGCAGGGTATGATGTTTTCTGACATAAAATATTTGGCTGACTACTTTAGATGTTGGTATATACCAGGGACATCCAACTTCCAAGAGACTGCGATCTACTCTCACAGAATTAAAAACTGGCAGTGATCTACCCCTTTTTTTTTGGGGGGGGGTTCAGGTCAAAGTTGTTGAGGTTTTTTTAGGGAAGAAAGCCCCACTAGGGTGGGGTTCGGGTGAAAGTTATTGAGCAAGGGGTAAAGTCGCTCACCAAAAGATCATGTGCGAATGGAGGACAGAGCAGAGGGGGCGGGGCCGAATGCTCTTTTGAAACTACAAAGGAAAAGGAGCCCACGATCGACTATGATCTAACAAAACCTTCCAGGGAGCGACCAGTCAATCACGATCGACCTGTTGGACATGCCTGGTATATACCAACCCATCAATACATGGGTTGTAATGGCATAAAAATATGGCATAAAATTCATTAGTGATATAAAATGTGATATTTTTAACCTCTCAAAAGCTAATGTCTACTGTATCTGAATTATAAAAGTAAGGAAAATTATTTCTCAAAATGCAAATTTGAAATGGAGAGCCAGTGTGGTGTAGTGGTTAGGAGCAGTAGACTCGTAATCTGGTGAACTGGGTTCGCATCTCCGCTCCTCCATATGCAGCTGCTGGGTGACCTTGGGCCAGTCACACTTCTTTGAAGTCTCTCAGCCCCACTCACCTCACAGAGTGTTTGTTGTGGGGGAGGAAGGGAAAGGAAAATGTTAGCCGCTTTGAGACTCCTTAGGGTAGTGATAAAGCGGGATATCAAATCCAAACTCTTCTTCTTCTTTTTCTTCTTCCATAATTTGAATGGTAAAAATAAAATTATGACATTTGGTCATCCTGGGGCTGCTCACAGAGAACTTAGCAACGTTTCAAATATTTGCGATATTCAAAAAAATTGATGCACAATAGTGGTGTCATTTGTCAGTCTTCCTAATTCTAGAAAATTGCTAGTTCCTAACTTTCAAGGTATCTATCAACTCCAGGTCCCAAAAGTCCCCTTTCTATATGTTTATCTAACATATGGGCCTATTGAATGGATCTATTTTCTTTTTCCAAATGAATGTATTCTGATGGGAATGGCTTAGGTGCCCTAAAGTGCTATAATGCTATCCTGGGCCTCTAATGTTATTTCCGTCAGTCAGTAGGAGTGAATATTAAATCACTTCTGACAACCTTTCATTTATCCCTACTGAATGCAATGGGGATAATACAGTGGCAAAATGCCCCTGTATTTCTATATACACTACAGCTTTTGCAAGCAAATGTTTGGATACATTACTTGAATAACTAACCAAGTGAATACAGTTATCAGTTTGCTACACTGCAGTCCAATAAATAGTGACATAATTGTTTGCAGACGGAGGGGCGGGATGGTGTCAGATAAACATTATCAAAAAAAATTCAATAGTCTTCTACAACTCTTTTGGACAGTCAAATCCTCAGAATTCCAAAGCAAAACTGGAATGCTCGCAGGAAAGTTTCACAGTATAGTAATTTATCTCTGGGATCTAGAATTCAACTGCAAACCCTAAGTGAATGTCACGGTCAATGTCCACTTTACGTTGACAGAATGATTTAAAGTTGTCATAGGGAAGGAAAGGAAAGAAAGAGGGAGGTCTTCAAAAGAGAAATCATGCTGTATCCCAGAAGGTCATAAGCAACTGAAAAGTGCTTGAAGGCAATGATGAGAAACTAGCACCCTCTTTAATTCCTTTCTACCCTACCTTTTCATCAAGAAATTTAGGGAAGGGCATTTAGGATTATTCCATTGATCCTGAGCACTGCTTAGACTATAGAACACCTTTACCTTTTCTTATTGCCCACTTAGCTACTATGTCTAGCAGGCCATGGCAGGAGTGATTTGACACACAAAAAGGGGAAGAGTTCTTGTCAGCTTGATCTGGCCTGACATTAGAGATGGCAGATAGGCAAACCTACCTAATTCACGCTTGTCAAAACAATAAATGAACCGAAACACAGTCATCCTTTGAAATTTGCTCTTCTCTGAAGTTTGCACTGAAGTTTGCAAGCTATGTAATGTGTACAAAAATGCACATACTAGAGAAAAATATGCATAAAAATGCATATATTAGTGAAAATAACATCAAAAATGCATTATATAAGGGGAAATTGCCTTCCAAAAATGTGTATATTGGACCAAATTCCATACAAGGATGCATATATTAGGAGACATTCATGTCAAAATGGTGATGGATGGAGTGGAGTTGGGATCATTTCAGCATTGCTGCTCCTTTTGCTGGTGCATTTTTGGGGGGTCACCAGGGAGACTCTCAGGGCCTACTGGGCAGGCCCTCACCAAGGGCCCTCTCAAACTTATAGCAGTTCTGGACTTAGTAAGGACTCCTCTACCTTCCCCACCACAATTCAAGCACTGAAACATAGAAGGATTGGTAGGCTAGGCTGAGGGACAGGGACTAATCCTGGGTTACCCAGTAGGATGTAGGCTCAAGTGAAGATTTGAACACAGGACTTGTTGGCCTACTCCAGGCATGGCCAAACCTGGCCCTCCAGCTGTTTTGGGACTACAGTTCCCATCATCCCTGACCACTGGTCCTGTTAGCTAGGGAAGATGGGAGTTGTAGTCCCCAAACAGCTGGATGGCCAAGTTTGGCCATGCCTGGCCTAATCATTAGGGAATTGCAGTGCCATTAGTCACTATACATGAAAGTTGCACAACTGAACTTGATTTAATTGCAGAATATTTGTTGATAATAAATGATGTCCTCAGAACAAACTTCGGAGCTTGCTTCTATAACTCTCTTTAAGTGCATTCACATATACCATTCTAAACTGTTTGTCTACAGGGAATTCCATGTGAATATTTGATTATTAATCATTAGGACTTACCAGAATGAAAACTTGGTAAAATCTCCCATGGGAAGGATCTAGTCAGTGATGACAAGCTAGTTATTCTAAGTACACTGAAAGTCATCATCTGTTGTATTTTTACACAGATCAAGATGCGATAATATACTCTAGAGGAACACCCTATAAAATGCTATAAATGTTAACACACACACACACAAATAATACATTCTCCAAGCTATAGGGCAGATCTGCACTGATTCAGCAATGAGGGAATCTGTAATTATTATTCTCTGAAATACTGAGAAGTTGCCCCCTCCCCCCAAAACCCACCCTTTTCTTGCATGTCATGGAAAATACAACCAAGGCTAGGGAATAATCATTTTTATCAATTGTGCTTTAGCTGTTTGCCACAGCACTAAGTACAATCACTGTGTCAAGAAGGTACACTGCTTGAAAGCATTTATAGAAATAATATTTTCATGCAGAAAATATGCTGATTTTTGAAGAAACTAACATCTATTACTCATTATTGTTCACTATCCTTGAATGGAAGAAGAAAAATGCATTATAAAAACACTCTTTGAGGCCCAGAATCTGGTTCTGTGTCAGCACTTTTTTTTTCCTTGCTCACTTTTACAGGACATAGCCATTTTAAATATGAGTTTTCTGTCAATGCAAAGCTTAGGAAACACTGATCTATTTGTATCTCATTAAAAATTGCAAATTTCCCTCATGCCTCTTTGTGGGAAAGGCTTTTCTTCACTTAGTAGAGGGGACATTTCTTTATAGAAAATCTCTGGATGTAAAGAAACCATGTGCTCTGTTTAAGAATGGCATGCATGCTGCAAATGCATGCATAGAGTGCTTGAAAACTACTCGTTTACTTCAATGGAGGAAAAGGTGATGTGAATGTAATGTGCATTCCTGCTGATACAGGGATGTATTCTTTCCAATGAAATAAAAGTCTTGTAGGAAGATGAGCTCTGAACCAACACCAGAACACCTATCCCATCAATGTGCACACACTTGCAATAAGTTACCTGAATCAGAGGGGAGGGAGCAATAGACAGAAAGGCAAGCTATTCTTCCTTCACTGATTCCTTCTTGACTGACTACCTGTAGATTGTTTCACAGGCTTTCATTCCTTATTACTTCTTCTCCAAGTCGGTTAGTGTGAGATATTTTGTTAACACTCATGGCCACATGTGAGCTTATACTCAGAATGGCTTTGTTTGCAGGGAAAAATAAACCTGACGTTTCTTTATTCTTTCAACCAGCAGTCTGACTATTTCTGCACTCTCTTGCTCAATATGTCAGATGCACTGATAAAAGGACACTAATTCCATTCGAGCTGTTAATTAAAATAGAGGCGAGGGACCTGTGGTCATCCCCCAAATTTCTGAACTTAAAGGGAAACATTGCCATTAGCAAAACCACCCACAGAGAGCGAGACAATTACTGTTAACAATCAGATAAACTCTTTCCAGAAGAAAGGCCTGTTACTGTGTATCAAGCGGTAGGAGATATTAATCAATGTTTCAGTAACAGCCCACTGCATACTGTGTTGGTGGTGCCTGGTATGAGGTGAGGGCAAGAAGGTATCCCTACTCTCTGTAAAGTGGGCAACAGCTTTGGGGCTCTGTCTTGTCATGCCCATAGGCAGAATTTGACTCACCCAAGTTTGATGCTAGCATTAGCTTGCATAGCGTTCTGAAGAAGTGTGCATGCACATCAAAGCTCATACCAATAACAAACTTAGTTGATCTCTAAGGTGCTACTGGAAGAATTTTTTTTATTTTGTTCCGCCTGCAGGTGGCCTACTTCAACATATTCTATGTGTCTCATCTCTTTGTTCTTGGATACAATTGCAACTGGAGCATCAAGCATTTTGCCACCTCTTTAGTTGCTCTTGTTTATCTTCATCTTCTTCCATGTGAACATCAGCAATGTATTAATGAAAGCACTGAGCAATGAAGTTTTTATGAGTTTGTATGTATGGTTATATCAATGTCCTCTTTCCATAGTGATTTGCTGATGTGCACTGTTCTGTGCATTGGTAGAGAAGCAGGCAGTGAGAACCTTAACGCAACTGTACAATCGCATCAAGAATGAGTTTGTTGCAGTGTTGCATCAGTTTGCTGGACATTGTATCAATGTATGGTGCTGATATAGAGGAATGACAAATGAATCTGAGGATATTTTAAGTGACAGCCAGCTACATTCCTGATGCTCTGTATGAAATTCAGAAATTAAAAAAAATGGAAAGTTCCTAATCCTAATGCATCAGTTCCACTTCAAATAGCACAGATGCATTTGCATAAGGAGAATTTCAGATATATCCCTAGCTGAGTTATGATAGAGTGTATATACCCAACAGAAAAGGTGAAATAAAAGATAACAGGAATGTAGCACGTATCCTGTTTGCCACAGTATGTAGCAGTTATTTCCAGTTTAATTATGCCTTCCATATCATTAGCATTTATAATAAGAGCTTGGGCAACCAGGAACTATTTCATATCTCTGGTGTTTATATTGTTTTGGGTTAAGGAACACGTAGGATTCCCCCTGATGCATTTATTTAGTCTGATGAAAACTTTTTTTGGCTCCCCTTGAAATTTCTCAAAGGTTTCCCTGCAGACCAACTCCTCAATTCACTCCAGATTTCACTTTAGGCAAAATATGAGGAAGCAAAATTTGGTCCTGTGAGCCTTTGTGGTTGCAAAGAGACTTGTTTTGCAAGTCTATCTATTACTCACTGGTCCAAATATCTCATTGCATTTTCTGTGTTGGGATTTATAGCTCATAAATCATAGAATTTTAGAGTTGGAAGGGACCATGCTGATCATCTGTTTCAACCCCCTGCAATGCAGGAATCTTTTTGCCCAATGTGAGCTTGAATCCACAACCCAATATGTCATTTGACATATTCGGCATATATACAATTGGACATATAAATTAGGACTGATATAATATTCTTTTTGTTCATGTCAGCTGGCAATTTTTAAATCTGTCTGTCTATATGCAAACTAAAAATTATTTACTCTAGATACTTTGATTTCCATTGCTACCAGTTCAGCAGAGTTCTAGCAGCCTCTAGGACCAACATCTCCAGATGTTGTTGAATTTCAACTCCATCAACCCCAGCCAGTGTTAATGGTCAGAGATGATGGGCACTGTAGTCCAAAAACAACTAGAAAGCTACAAATCCCTCATCCCATCCCAAATTTTGCATGATGTTTATACTGAATCTGACTTGTTTTTGGGATTAAATGGTTGCTAATTCATACTAATAGCCTATCAACCTTATGAAAAGAGAAAATTGTATAGAAATGCAATTTTATAAATAGCTCCTTCAATGCCCCATTCTGTGCTATTAGAATATTCTAGTTCTTCACCTGTGACCTTCACAAAGTATAGATATGTAGAATAAGCTACACTATCCAGCTCAGTGCCTTTTAAATTTAGTGCATAGTGAAATAATCCATCTGTTTGTAGATTTCTTTTGTCCCAAGACAACACTTCATTAAGAGACACATGCTTTGTCCTTCAGGATGAATCTCCTTTCACTTCTTAATGTTATAAGTGATAAAAACCCAAGAGCAAATCATTCCGTGCATTAAAATTTAGGTCCTCAGACTTTAGCTTCATTTAATGATTGCATGGGTTTCAAGAGGCTTAAAGGCTACTATTCACATCCCATTTGCTTCAGAACAATTCTATCAAAATATATGGGGGTGGTTCTAGTGAAAGTGGGTTATGAATTGTTATAGAGTCAGGAAAGTGACTGGTCTGGTGCTTTGATGAATAACTCAGTTTTGCATATCTTCAGACTTTGGACTTGAAAAAACAATCCCATTAACAATTGCCCTGAAGTACCAAAATTGTCAAAAGAATTGCTACAATTTTTCTCCAGTGTTCCCTCCCACTCTCTCTGTCTCTGTCTCTTGTGTTGATGATTAAAAACTAGCTCTTGCATTTTGCAAACATTCACCTTTATTGAGCTTCCCCACAACCTTACCTGTTGTTTCTCTCTCCTCACATGTATGATCCCACCCAATCAGAGATTATGCAGTAAGTGCAATGATATCACAAAGCACTGTAGTCAGACAAATTTAGGCCATATGGTACTAACATTGAAGGTAACAACAAGTGAGAGTGAGGATCAGATAAATGAGAAAGGAATCCCCACCCCCACTCCAAAAAAGGAATGCCAACATATTCTTGAAAAGCAGAGGCATGTTTAAACACCACTGAAAACCTTCATAAAAATGAAGAAATTTTGGTTATGTTCTAAAGCAGGCTTCCTCAACCTTGGCCCTCCATATGTTCTGAGACTACAATTCCCATCATCCCTGACCACTGGTTCTGCTAGCTAGGGATCATGGGAGTTGTAGGCCAAAAACATCTGGAGGGCCAAGGCTGAGAAAACCTGCTCTAAAGGGACCTAGAAGGAACTAGAATGAAGAAAGGGGGTACAAACCACTTCTCAATATCTCAGGTGCAAATACAGTCCAAACAGTGGTGCAGCTATCAGTGATTTTTTGCCATGAGCAGAGGTAATGAGCCAAAAGTGAGTTTGCTGCTATCCCTAAAATGGGATTTAGGGCACTACTTGCTGTACAATCACTTCTTGGGGAAATGTACCAACCAACCAACCAACCAGCCCCAAATGGCTTCTCCCCATGTACCTGTGTATAGAGGTGGAGATCACATTTAAAGGTTCACATTTAAAGGTGGAGCTATATAAATCTGGATCAATATGTGAGCCCAAACTCAGTCATCCTTTGAAAATCACACTTTTTGCAAGGCAGTTCTGGATTTGTGACTATTTCTGGATTTGGCACCATGCACAGGTGCACAATGGTCTGCCATTCATACATGCCTAAATCAGTCATTGCCTGTAACACAAAATGCCTTATGTAAAGGAAATGGTTTTGCAAAAATGTGCATAATAGGTAAAACTGCATACAAAGATGTGTGTATTAGGAGAAATTCACACTAAAATGATAAATTTTCATAAGGACTTTTTTGTTGTTTAATGCAAGCCAACATGAAAATGTGAAGAACTGAAGATTGGAAGAATGACAAACTGGGGGAGAATTTCAAAAGACCTTTTACCCATGTGATGGTGAACTAGTGCCGTCATTGTCGCGTTGATAAAAACATTGCTGCAATATTTCTCAGACTCAGTAGCCTCTAAGCATGTCTTATGAGTCCTTAGATGATATCTCAAGTGGGGTGGCAGAGGGAGGCTTGTGGATTTGGTGCAGAAGTCAGTGGATGTTGCCCATAACATTGACTTGAAACACTAAGCAAGACCGGAATCCAACATCAACCTCTTCCTCAAGGAGGTCTGTGAGTGATTTGCCATCAGACTGTGATTCATCTGTGCTTGGTGTATGCAGGAGTCTCTGGAGATATCTGCTCCCGGCCCATTTCAAAGAACACCCTTTCAGCCTTCAAGTCACTGCCTGAGGCCATATTCACAACAGTAATCCATCTTGTTATGACTGATCTATTGAAATGCTTGACACATTAAGCTCTTCAAAATGTGAAAAGTGCTAACTCTCTCTCAGTAGTGTTCCAGCACAAAATAAATGTCATGACCTTTTGAATATTTTCATTATTTTGCTGGGCATGATGATATTATTTATTACTACTACTGCTGCTGCTATTATTATTATTATTATTATTATTATTATTATTATTATTATTATTGCTGCTATTACTATTATTACTATTACTGTTACTATTATTTACAGTTTATGCTGAGCTGCTCTCAATGTGGTTCAATGTCTTAATTGCCAACATAGTACCCTCATTTGTTTTTTAAATCCCATATCATCTTATTTATCCTCTTCCTTCTCTTTCCAGCACTGACAGAATGTGATATGACTAAGTGCTCTTTTTTTGCATTGGGTAGGTCATGAATCTGATGCAAGACAAGATAGAGATATAAAATTGCTGCTCCTTTAAAAGGTGGAACATCTAGTGAAGTGGCTATAAAAACTTATTTTAAATAAGGACAGTGGCATTTGGTGCCATAAATTCCCATTTCTTCTCTCACAGGAATCAGGAATATTTATAGAGCTCTTTAGAAATGGCTTAAAGAGATTTTTCCATCTGTGGAATCATAAACGTGGGGCCTGGTGCAAAATTCACGGAAGCAAAATTCACGGGAGCTCAGGAAGGGATCTGAATGGGTTGTAAATTAGGCTCCATCAAATATGCAAAAATGTTTTGCAACCCTCAAACAATATATATATATATATATATATATATGCAGGTTTTGGTGTCTTCGGGTGTCTTCCCGTGTAAGAGTTGGGGTGTCTAGGCGACGTTTCGACGAGGTCTCACTCGTCATCTTCAGGCTGGTGCCTGAAGACACGAAAGCTTTAGCAACTAATCCACACCTAATGACCCACCTAAGTGGTACTCAGAATATCACTCAAGAAATCACCCAAGATATCCCTCAAGTAATTAAGGAACAAAAGAAGAAAAGGCACACTAACCTGGGAACTTCCTCTCTGCCCAGAACGTTGGAGGCTATACACCACACCCCCTCAACAGTATTTATAGGAACTCAAACACTGAGATCCTGCTCTGTTCCAGTAACAAGAAGCCGAAAGCACCAGCCTGAAGATGACGAGTGAGACCTCGTCGAAACGTCGCCTAGACACCCCAACTCTTACACGGGAAGACACCCGAAGACACCAAAATCTGCATTCCTGTACCCGTGAAAATCTACGAAAGCATATATATATATATATATATATATATATATATATATATATATATATATATGCAGGTTTTGGTGTATATATATATATCTTTCTTTCTTTAGGGGTACTCTCATTTTCCTACTCATAGTGAAATACTGCCCTTCAATGAGGCCAAACTTAGATTCACAAGACGTTTAGGGGTATGCGTACCCCTGCGTCCCACCAGAAAAAGGTGTGTGTGTGTGTGTGTGTAGTCACATAGAGCAAAACCATAAGAATGATATTAGAATCAGGAAGTATATTTTCCTGCAAAGTTCTTTCTTTGCACTTACCACTTTTTAAGACCCTAAACTTTTCATCTAATTTTAATACAGGGGATGCAGTAGGCCTAAAAAAGCAATCCTGTGGGGTGTAATTGAGAAACTTCTGCAAAGTGTAGTCTGCTGGGAATATAGAAGGTTGCTTTAGGAGGGACCAAGCAACATTTGGGAATATTTCATAGTATGGATTTCTCTTAAAACATCTCATTTATGGAGGAAAAGCCAAGAAGCTGTGACTGGTATGCCAGATATAACTATTCTATTCTCCAGTTGCTGTATATTGATTGTGTATTCTAACTGCATCGTTATAGCTATCTTTGACAGTGTTCCTAATGAAAAAGACCCCTTCTTAAAGATGCTGAGCATGTCAGTTTCCTGAAAATTAATTTGAAAAACTTTGAGATCTCCTTGTTCGCCTTCTTCTTCTTCTTTTTGCATCTGAAGATGAGGTGAAGTATGCAATGATAATGAGCAGCTCGAATACCATTCTGACTTGCGGAATAACAACTGTCAAAACCCCAATCATATTATTGTAAGTAACTCTTAAGTGCTTAGGACAGAACAAAAAATGTCTGGGCCTTGATTTTATCTACATAGGCATCCCTTATAATATTTTATTCAAAACATGTATTCATTATGTTGCTTCCCAGCCTATCTTGGAAGACTGACAGCTAATAGGCAGGGAACAGGGTTTTGACGCATTTCAGCCATGTAATCAGTTCTGCTCAAGCAATATGTGAATATATGGCAACTGGGTTTTTTCTATGGTTCTTCAGAATCAGCATAATTGAAAAACAGCAATTAGCTAATTATGTAATAATTAAAACAGTAAAAGACAGCATTCCACATAGGCTGGAGTTGCTTGCAGTGTCAAGCTATATAGTTTAGTGTTACGTGCACAAACCACAAGGGTTGTGCAATCTTCTCCAGGAGGATACTGAATGATTTCACTTTAATTATCAGCTAATCAAGGTTACTAGTTATATCCAAATCCAAAATGGTGAAAGGTAGCTAATGTTTAGGGAAGCAAACTATCTTCAAAACATGGTTAATGAACCTGGTCAGTGGGAGCAGTTATCCAAGAATGCTTTAGGGAACAATGTTACAGCTTGATTTAGTGTTGCTCCCATGGGTCATTCTTGCCAAAATGAGAAGGAATAACTGTTGAAGATATTCCTCAACCTAAAAGCTCCGAGATCTTACACACACACACACACCAAAATACCAGCAAAAGCTCTGAACTGAATAATAACACGTATTAAAGATAAATTCAAATTCAGTAACCTGGCAAGCAACATTCTTATATATGTCAGAGCCAGGGCTGGGTGTAGCTATTCTATGGGTACTAGGTGTTGAAATGACAGCAGTCACGAAATTAAAAGACGCCTGCTCCTTGGGAGAAAGGCGATGGCAAACCTAGACAGCATCTTAAAAAGCAGAGACATCACCTTGCCAACAAAGGTCCGTATAGTTAAAGCCATGGTTTTCCCAGTAGTGATGTCTGGAAGTGAGAGCTGGACCATAAAGAAGGCTGATCACCGAAGAATTGATGCTTTTGAATTATAGTGCTGGAGGAGACTCTTGAGAGTCCCATGGACTGCAAGAAGATCAAACCTATCCATTCTTAAGGAAATCAGCCCTGAGTGCTCACTGGAAGGACAGATCCTGAAGCTGAGGCTCCAATACTTTGGCCACCTCATGAGAAGAGAAGACTCCCTGGAAAAGACCCTGATGTTGGGAAAGATTGAGGGCACAAGGAGAAGGGGACAACAGAGGACGAGATGGTTGGACAGTGTTCTCGAAGCCACAAACATGAGTCTGACCAAACTGCGGGAGGCAGTGGAAGATATGAGTGCCTGGCGTGCTCTGGTCCATGGGGTCACGAAGAGTCGGACATGACTAAATGACTAAACAACAACAAGGTGTTGAAATCAGCATTTTGCCAGATTTCTACACTTCAGACTGTCAATGTATGCTTAGAAGTATGTGAGTAATGCCCATTGCCTTCTGCCTTTCACTTTGACAAGCAGAAGCAGAATGTATTATGCAACAGAAGTAAAAATATGCATATATGTTTACTTTGAATAATGCACACAACTTGGATACATGGTTTTTATTGTTTTACATCATTTCTCCTGTCTTGCTCTCATGTTTGCCTTTTAACAAGCAAAAATAAAGAATGAGCACTTCTCTCCCAGGCAAGGTTTGGACCTTAAGAAATGCATGTCAGGCTGAAATTGAGATGGTATGCCAGACAGCATCAGTAGAAGAGAGTACATGTTCTTAAAGGGCAACATGGTTTAGGATATATGGAACCTGGTAAACTGCAGTTCACCTTCTGCCAAAACTATGTTAATCGTCTTGCTGTCGGCTGTGGCAAAACTAGTTTTAATAGTTGTCTTTTCATTCCATTCATACACATTGCAAATTGCGAGTGGGGTGGGAGGTGATGTAATCAGTTAAAAATACTTTGCAGATTGATGGCAACAACAATAGTGATGAAAAATCTTACTTACTGGGATGATTTCCATTCTGGACACAGGATGAAAAAACCATCATTGGTAATTTGGGCTCCCACTTCGGTTTTCATTTGAAATCTCAGACATCCTCAGTACTGATAAGGTCAAGATCCTCACATGGGAGGGCTTTACACACCTTTGTGCATAAAGCCCTTTCACTCTCCATCCATAAGCTAGCTCCACAGTTCTATAACCTATCTCATATGTTATTTTAATCCACGGGGCGGTCACCTGAGCCTTCTTAGAGTGAGTGATAAAAAGGTTTTGAAACCTTCCTCTCTGGGAATCTTCATACTCCTCTCCCCATATGAAGTAACCCAGACACTGTGATCATCTGAGGCCCTACTTTGTATACCTCCTCCATGACTGGTCCAGAGGGGGGCAAAACGAGAATGGGTGGCTCTCCACTTTTGGAATGCTCTGCCTCCCTGAGGCTTGCCTGGAACCTTTATTACATATTAGGTGCCAGGCAAAAAGATTACTATTTTCCAAGGCCTTTGGCTAACTAAACCATCTGTGGCCTTTAAAATTATTCAGGGGTTGTTCCTCAGATGAAGAGCAGTATAGAAATGTAATAAAAAGTAATAAAGAACAAGAACAACAACAGGCTCATTCATCATGTCTTTAATGGGGAAGCCCTACAAGATTCCAGGATACATCTCACAGAGCCACTACCACTGAAATGACCAAGCCTGGCTCAAATTGGGTTAAATCCATTTTATTGTAGATGTTTGGCATTTGACACCTATATTGATTATATACTGCTGGGCATATTGAAGAGTTGCCCTGTGCCACTGTTTCATGGTGTAAACAAACTTTAGTCATTTTGCTTTTCTATTCTAGTCTAAGTATGTTTGAATTGTAAATGAAAATGATTTTTTTTACCTCCACACAGCACTTGTTCACAGAATGCTGACCACCTACTGAAAATGTAAAGTTATATTGACTTTCTTATTAACTTGAAATGCCATTCTCATTTTATTTCTGATTTAGGGCTTTTTTAGAAACCGAAATAGCACGGTGAAGCAGCACAGATCAAGAGTTTTCTAATGATAGAACTCTCCCCTGCTGTTTTCAATGTGAGCCTGAACATGAGAGCTCCGAATTGAATGGAATTCTGTTCCATTGTTAACACATCACGCACCAGACCTTAAACACGCGACACTGATAGGGTTAAGCTATGTGCATTTTGAACTATGACAACCATATGTTATAAATGTGTATTTTATTATAATGTTATAAATGTGTATTTTATTATATATGTGTTTAAAAACTACTCACAGCAAGAGCAGGTCTCCTAATTTACTCAGACTAACGAGGAAGCCTGACCCAGAAGCTTTTGTAGTTGGCCTATTGCTACAAGATGTTTTCCTTGTCTGGTTTCCCTATAATTCCCTATTTTGGCCAGAGGAAGATGATAATGCACAGATAAATGTATCATCTAACATTTTTACACCAGCTCTTCAAGATTCACTGTTGGCTTATAACCTAATATAATGCCATGGGCATTGTTACCATGGGATGAAATCCTAAGGCCTCCATTACCAAAACAAATTTCCTCTATTCCTTGTAGCCCTGTCTCCACACATGTCCAGCAAATATGTTGCAGAGAGTTTGGAGACCACCTGGAACAGTTGTGTTTGTGTGAGTGTGTGTGCATGCAAGTAGGGGATTCAGAGGCTGGGAGAAGAAAAAGGAGTCCACTCATGAAGTCCTGTATATCACCCAAGGTTTATGACTTCAACATAAAGTTAGCATAAAAAACTTTTGCTTCAGTGCTACTAACATGTACTTGGAAGGAATTCTACAGCACATATTTAATTTAAATATAAAAATGATATACCACTCTATCATAAAAATATTAAAGCAGTTTACAATAACATTTATATGTAATAAAAATATGTAAGGTTTTAAATCAAAGACCACTAACTCACTTACAGATAGGTAGCCGTGTTGGTCTGCCATAGTCAAAATAAAAAAATTCCTTCCAGTAGCACCTTAAAGACCAACAAGTTAGTTCTTGGTATGAGCTTTCGTGTGCATGCACACTTCTTCAGATACGAAGATACATTATCTGAAGAAGTGTGCATGCACACGTAAGCTCATACCAAGAACTAACTTGTTGGTCTTGAAGGTGCTACTGGAAGGAATTTTTTTATTTTCACCAACTCACTGTTATGGAAATATATTTTCTTATTTGCCTGCAAAAGCCTGGCCACATTGAAAAGTTTTCAGGAGGCATTTAAAGGTTGAAACACAGGATGTTTGCAGAATCTCTAAGGGCAGAACATTCCACAGGACTGTGCTGATGATGCTAAAGGTTCTCACTCACTTTCCCCAGAAAGAAAATATTTGCAACTAGTTCTTAGCTGTTACAATCCATTGCATCCAAGGTGGGCTTTAATTCTGTGTTTTATGTGGGCATGGGTTTCTTCCAATTTAATTATGTCTTCCTGAAACTCATATACTCAAAATTAAAAGGCTGGAATAAATAATGAACTTGCATCTTTAAAACCTTGGTAGATGGATTGTTCAGATCAGATCAACTATAATTATTCAGTTGGCGACATTTCCACCCAACTCATCTTAAGGAGTGAAAAGAAAAGCAGAATAATTCTATTCAGTATTGGCTGTAGGTCCCCTGTTAAGGCTGCAGTCCTGTACCCACTTACCTGGGAGTAAACCATGTTGAGCTCAATGGGACACATTTCAGATTGGATATGCATAGAGTTGCACTGTAGCAGTGCAATCCTATGGATGACTACTCAGATATAAATGCCATTGACTTCACTGGGCTCCCAGGTATGCATGCATAGGATTGCAGTTTAGGGGGATTTAAGGATGCAGCTCAGGGAATTCCTACATCTTTAGCAAGACCTTGAGGTCAAGGTAATCTAGTCTGCTGTTCAACACAATATGAACCATTCAGACAGAGTTCTTTCCCTCCCTCTCGCCCTCCCTCTCTCTCTCTCCCTCCCCCCCTCTCTCTCTCTGTCAGTGTACTAATTTTAATGCCTGTAGCTGACTCTAATCCAGAAGGAAAAACAATCAGAATGCTATTGCCTCCCAGGTGACCCACAATAGGTCTGTCTGAATTACTGTCTTAGATCAAAATTGATTGTGAACTGCAGTCTGGTTTCCGCTGATGGTGGGAAACAATGCTGAACTGAATTTGCTTTCAAAAGTTATTCCCAGAATTCTCCTTTGTAAATGTTGCTGTTGAATAACTTTGAGGAATTTTCTGGATACATATACTCTGAGTATCTTAAATCAGTACTTAATGCACACATTTTCTTTTTACTGCTACATATGCTATCTGAGAGCTGAAGTTTCATTGTCGGTTGACATGCAATGGAATTTAGCACTGGACAGTATTTATAATAAATACACAATGATAGATCATTGTTGTCATTGCTTGTCCCCTCCAAACTTTGTATCTTCAGTCTAAAGCCTCTGTATGTCTTGTACAAAGGATTCATGAACTCTGAAGAGAAGCCACAGGCTAATGGAGGGGCATCCTGAAGGAGTTCATTTCACAATCTCAAGTGCACTGCTGAAAATCTCAACGTAGTTTGAATTCTGTTTCACAGGGTCCCTAACTGCATGATAAATCTATGTGTAAACCTGTATATATGTAGACTCCCTTTTTCAAATGCCACATGAAAAACCATCCATATTGATCTACCCATGCTTTTAGATCAACAGATGAGGTCATCTTGGTGTTCACTATGTAGGAGGAGTTCTGTGGTCAGGGAGCCCGGGAAGAGCCTTTTGAGTGGCAGCTCCTTGCCACTGCGGAACTCCCTGCATACTGATATATGTGTCTGGCCCCAACTTGGTATAGTTTTAGGTGGCTGGTTAAGAGGCACTTTGGGTGGGTGTCTGGATCAAGAGAGACCTGATTAGATAAATGGATTAGATGCTACTGCTTTTAGCAAATTGCTGTTCAGTATAAAGTGTTGTGAGTTGTGTTATCTTATGGATTACATGTATTCCTTCGATCTTATTTGACTTTGTTGTAAAGTGCTCTGGGGCTTGTGCAAAGGATGCTAAATAAATAAATGACATCAGTGGACAGCCAATGGGATACAGGATCAGGTCAGCATGTGTCATCAAGCTCAGGTTTCTAAAGGGCAAGATAGTTAGACTCCCTGGAAAGTCCCCCTCCTTCCCCTTCCATGTCATCTTCTGATGAAGAGGCTTCTTATGTGTTGCCTACTCATACTTGCTAGGGTCAGATCGCCCACTTTGTTATCTATATGTAGCATTGCACACCATGCTTTCCTTTTGCATATCTATTGTCTTAATAAATAAGGCCCAGTTCACCCAACCACTGTGTCTTGCCTCCTTATTCCCCCGGGTGGTCGCAATCACTCTCCTGATATGTATCCCAAGACCAGAATAATACCAGAAGGAGCCTGACATTTTGGATGGATGCTGTTGACCTGGAAATGTGATCAAGGAAATCTCGGGAGACTATTTAATGAGCCCAGATAATGGAAATATTCACTGAAGGATTCCAAAATATGAAATCAACCCATTTAAAATTTCAGCTTGGTTACCCTCAATTCATCAGGTTGTCTAATTGATTTTGAACTTAAGGCAGACATCCAAAAGTTTATTTTAATTTAATGCATTGTTGGTATCGGTTTAAATCACTTATCCCTTCATCTTGTCTACTGGGATTTCCTGATGGAGTAAAACCAAGCAAATAATTCACAACTAATAATTTATTCAGAAAGAGTTGTCTGTTCTGTTTGAAACAAATGTCTCTCATCTTTCAGGTGCCACAATAGAAGCTGCATATGTAAAAGCTCAGATTTGGGTGGGTGGAAGGGATTATAGAGTTCCAAAAGATAAATGAGTTCCCATTTGTTTATAGCCTTTGTAAAATACGCTCTTCTGTATATGAATGCCACCAATCTGGGTTGTTTTACTTGGTTATAATTATGAAGGGGGAGGGGTGAAAGTTTGCTATACTAAGGATGACATTGAGGTATAATATTGCAGGAGGGGCTTTTTCTACCAAAGGTAAACTCCACCAATGAACACAGCAAAAAGTCAGCCCTATTAGATTCAAGGCCACACACTCACATAAGTGCATATAGCATTGTAGCCTGTCGGAGCCATTGTAACTCCCTGATGCCAGAAAAGACATAGCAGAGGTGTTCATCTGTCAACTTCCACTGGGCTCTGCTGGTGGCAGGGTGTGTGTGGAATCTGCCACTGAGGAGAATCTGCCACTGCTATGCATGGTAAAGTGCAGCAGGTATAAAACTGACCCCAGTGGTGTAGCAAGTGTAGGACCTAGCAGAGAGATGTTATGGGAGTGAATCTATATCCTTAAAGCTGTCTTATCTGGGCTCCTCAACTGTGCCATCTTTGAGCCAAATGAAGATTTGAACCTTGGTCTCCCAGGCACTATCTAGATTTCTAGTGGCAAGCGATTTCTTCTTCTTCTTCTTCTTCTTCTTCTTCTTCTTCTTCTTCTTCTTCTTCTTCTTCTTCTCATTACAGTGGTACCTTAGGTTACAAACGCTTCAGGTGACAAACTCCGCTAACCTGGAAGTAGTACCTTGGGTTGAGAACTTTGCCCCCGGATGAGAACGGAAATCACACAGCGGGGGCAGGAGGCCCCATTAGCAAAAGCGCACCTCAGATTAAGGATGGTTTCGGGTTAAGAACGGACCCCCGGAACGAATTAAGCTCATAACCTGAGATACCACTGTATCATGGATTAACATATGTGATTGTCCACATACAGTATGAAGTAGTATAGGCCAATCATCTATGTCACGCCTGACCCTCACACCCTTCACTGATATAAATGCCACTGTGATGGAGTATCAATATATCAGTCTTATATTATTGCTTATTAATAAGGATTGAGTTTATAGGAATAACCCACAGCTAGTTTCACCACCATTGTTAGGCATGTCATCAGGTTATTCCTTGGAAGTAACCAGAGTTCTGCCATTTAAGCACATGGAATTCTCCATGAGGATTTTATGCTGCAGGCTACATCAGCCCATGTGAGTTGCTCCAAGGGGGAATATGTAATTTGTTTAACAGCTCATGTTTTAATAGCTGATTCCCACCCCACCCCAGAACAAGGAAGCAAAGGATGGACTGTACGGTGTAAATGATAGCAATATCGGCATGTGTATATTTCAGGATAATTATGGCATTTCCTGGGATTATACTGTTGGCAGAAAGATCATGAAACTGGAGCCAAACGCTGGCAGAGTTTTTAATTCCTTCTTTGTCATTTGACTTGAGTCAAAATGCAAAGTTATTGCTTCTGTCAGTAGCTGGAAGCAAAAGCAACAACTTCTAGTGTCAGACAAGTGACTTGGAACTGGACTTTGTGGAACAGAGTTGCTATGGAACAAAGGACAGTTTGCATTGTGGATGCCAGGCAATCTGGGCTCAGAATGTCAGGATGGTTTAGACCTTAAGCTCCAGTTGAAGTCAAAGGATCTGCACATGCTACAACTTGGCTTATAAAAGCCAAATGTCTATACTCATTCTTTCCTGAGAATTAAAATGTGAAATTAATTATGCTTTCAAATTTCTTTTGTTCTGCCCCCAAATGCCTGCAGTTTGTCTCCCGCTTTTTGATCATCCTTCCCCCAAATTCTTTTTCTTACTTAATTTTTATCCAATTACATAGAACTGCACTCATGCAGTGCAGTGAAGTGACCAATTGTATTTAATGTCAGGACATAATCTGATTACTGTGTGTGTGCTGAGAGCATTTGATTTACTGGCATTCAGTGACATCCACAAGTTGAGCCAAGTCAGAGAATAGTATTAAGGTCATCAAGGAAGACTTTCACCAACACCTACAGAATATTTGGATGGAACTTCAGGGAGATCCATCTCAGTATATAAGTCTAGGCTTTGGAGCTGCCTCAGAAGAACTTACCTTCCCTCCCCCTATTCCACCATATGGCAAAGACTTTTCTTCTTAGGAACACTGTGGGCCATAAGATAACATCAAATCCACTTGAATATTTTTACTTTGCTGTGAGATGGTCATTCATGATGTTGATTATTATACTGGCTGGCTGGTTGGCTCTGTATCCCTCTGACTGTTTGGTTTCATTTTGACATTTCAAGGCTTCTCCACTCTAGTTCATTTTAGTTATGCATTGTGAGTTTGGAAAGTTGTAGCTTTTAAAAAATAAATAAATAGTGACTACCAGGGCTGTGCATCCCCCCACTCCAATATGGTTTGGTGCCAGATTCAGCATGACAAATTTGGCTGATCTGACAACCCAACCTGCTATGCACTCAACACAGCACCCAAACTGAATGACTGTGCCACAGGTTTAATGGTATTATACACACAGGAGCCACAATAAAACAAAAGGGAAGGGGGCAGGCCACCTCCACCCCACATACTTAAAGCGCTATATGTTTGTGCACAGATGTTTGATTTATATTCTCTCGTTATGCCTTCTTTTACCTCAAATTACTATTATTTAATATTTATTATTCTTTTTTTTTTTTTACATCACACACAGCGAGAGAGTTCTGTTTCTGATATTAACCTCATTTCCATTGGGCTTCTTAAGCCCTTCCCCATAGTTTCCAGATAGAATGCTCTATGTTCTTCCAGTCATCTGAAGAAAACTTTCACCAAGCTTTGGGTGGATTTCTGCTGGTGGGCTAAGACAGCAATATGTTTCTTCACGTTGTAGGTTGCTCCAGACAAGAGGCTTATCATGTGCAGACTGCCTCCTCCATATGGCCCTGTTTGAAGAGACCGCAGAGTGTGTAGCTGCTCAAGAAGAAAACAGCCGCAATATATTTGCAGTTTGTGTTGCTGAACAGATGGGCTTCTGTGTATGCCCATGTCAGGCCTCCTTTTTACATCAAAGCGAATTATAATAATGATAGAAAGTCAAGTTATAAATAAATTTTGGCTCTGGGTGTTGGTCTAGGTTTCTTTTCAAGAATTTTTTTGGGTGTAGCCTCTCCTTCTCAGAATGTATCCTTATTTAACAATAATTGGGCCATTTGTTTTGCCTAGGAACCTTGAAACAACCAGATAAATTGACAATGCATCATTCTGCTTTAATGGATGGCTTCTGGAGATCTGGGGTGACTTACTTCCTTGTCCACATTTTATTTCCTTTCATGGCATATAGCCTCCAGTTACTGGCATTTGCATCTATGCTCTCAGCCACATCTGTCAAATTCTTCCTCTGATTCTCGATCATTGTCTGGAAACGTTGTGTGATTAAAGGATCGTTTATTAGTGATGACTCATTTTATTAGTTTGTCACCCTGGCATTTGGCTGTCACTTTCTGAAACTTTTATGGCTAGGAAAATTAATCCAATGGATTAACTTGCCTCCCTCTTCCATTTCCCACTCAGTTCAAGAGCCCTCTCTCATCACAGCATCTAGGGCTATAACTTTTTGGATGCAGTCCTAGAGTACATCTGGCAGAACAGAAATGTCTGCTACCACCATTCCCATGATGAATGATTTTATTTTTTTTAATTGTTTCTCTAGCTTGGGTTTTTATTACTCATTTGCCATGCATCAAGTGCTACTTCTTGCTCTCTTTCCCCCTTCTATTCCTTCTCTCATAATGCCAATCAATTCCTGAATGGCATGTAATAGAGTCATAATAAGTTGGTGATTTTAATGATCAGTGTCATTCTCTCATGCGGAAACATGAGATTCGATTGGATAGATGTTTCACAGCTTTAATCCCTTTTGCATTTTATTTAGATTGGCATCTATTGTTGTAAGGATTTATTTAGTGTAAAATTAAATTATAGTGATTTTGAGACCTATTCCTGAAATCAAGGCAACAATTCCTAAACATGTTTATCAGAGATGCAACATCATACCAAGGACACTTTAGTATTTTAATTTTATTTTAGAGAGAGAGAGAGAGAGAGAGAGAGAGAGAGAGAGAGAGATATGTTTGTGGCTGTTGGCTAAAGGTAAAGGTACCCCTGCCCGTACGGGCCAGTCTTGACAGACTCTAGGGCTGTGCACTCATCTCACTCTAGAGGCCGGGAGCCGGCGCCGTCCACAGACACTTCCGGGTCACGTGGCCAGTGTGACATCGCTGCTCTGGCAAGCCTGCACCAGTGCAGCACACGGAAACGCCGTTTACCTTCCCGCTATAAAGCGGTCCCTATTTATCTACTTGCACTTTAAGGGTTCTTTCGAACTGCTAGGTGGGCAGGAGCTGGGACCGAAAGACGGGAGCTCACCCCGCCGCGGGGATTCGAACCGCCGACCATATGATCGGCAAGTCCTAGGCGCTGTGGTTTTACCCACAGCGCCACCCGCGTCTCTGGCTGTTGGCTAAGGGATGCCAAAAGGAGCTTTGATGTGATTTTAATTTATTTATTTTATTTGTATACTTCCTTATACCCGTAGATCTCAGGGTGGTTCACAACAAAAAATTACAATATAAAAAACAGAAAATACACAATAAAAATAAAAATAATAAAGGCAACGCAATATTATTGGCCTAGGCAGTGGTTCAAATAGGTGTGTGTTTTACTGTTTGAAATAGGAAGCTTTTTTTGTCCCAAGGGCCACATTCCTTTCCAGGGGCCATGTACCAGTGAGTCAGGACAGAAACCAAAGTGGGCAGGGGGGGTAAACATGTAGAATTTACTTTTATACAGTAGGCTAATTTCTACGCATGCTGTCACATACACCTCTGTATCCTCCATCTGAGCGAGGAAAAAGGTATTATCAGAGTTCAAGGACACATTCAACCCAGGCACTCAAGGAGATTGTGAAACAGGAGCAGTAAAAGGAGTTGCCTGGGGAGAAGGGGGTGTAGCTGGGGAGAGGGAGTATGAGGTGGGGAGAGTTTGGAAGGTCAGAGAGAATAAAGCTTGGAGGCCAAATTTGGCCCTCAGACCTGAGATTCACCACCCCAGCTTTGAAAGGTTGGTGATCTGTAAAGGAAACACCTGTCTCTCACTGCCACAGCGAGGACACCCCCCAAAAAAACTAAATAATTAAGAGAAACCCCATTTCAGAGGGCAGAAATCATCCATCATACAGAATTATGTCAGAAGTTCAAATAATTGTTGTATGAGTTTATAGCGAACCCTACCGTTCACGAAGCAAAATGGTTTAAAATAGCTGTCACCAACCTGATGCTCTACATTCAAAAGACAACGACTATAGTTCCCTTAGATACCAACTCCTAACTTAGACAGCCGCTCCAGAAGGATACCATGGTTGATATATGCACAAAACTGACTAAATCTGCATACAGAATGTATGCAACTGCACCAGTTAACCATGGGCAGGCAATGGCTGGCAACTTGGCTAGGAACTAGCAAGGAAGGGATAGGGAGGGAGAATGGACTCTGTTGAGCTTATGGATGATCTCTTTTCATATACACAGATGTGGCTTTGGGATGGAAAGTAGATTATGCCTTTAGGTTCCCCCCCCCCCGCCCCCACAAGTCACACTCTAACATGACGAAGAGTGCTTTAGCATCGGCAGTTTATTGCTGGAACAACCTCCTGATGTGTTCTTAATGCTTTATGGTTCACACTTGCCCAACAGTAGTTCAGTGTTAAATTACTGCTGGAAGATCCAGCACTAGTTTATTGCTGCTTCTCCTTAAATGTTTGAAAGAAACCATAAAATGGTTCAGGAGTAGTATCTCATGATTTCTGTCCTCCTGGGTAGAAACAGGTAAAAAACAACAACCTGCATGACTCCACACAAGGAATTATAGCTTTGTAGTGTGGAGGTGACCTGCAGTTGAGCTGGTGCTGGGAGGGCAGCTGTGACTGGCCGAAGGAGAGATGGTTGTGGAGTAAACCATTCCTTATTACCTTCTTGGGCCTTTAGGATGTAAATTCCTGGGTGTGGAAAAACAGGAATCTAATGCAGGCTGCCATTTATGTTCATAGTATTTGAAGAACAATTTTTTCATTGATACAGCTATTACAGTGGTACTTCGGGTTACATACGCTTCAGGTTACAGACTCCGCTAACCCAGAAATAGTACCTCAGGTTAAGAACTTTGCTTCAGGATGAGAACAGAAATTGTGCTCCGGCGGCGTGGCAGCAGCAGGAGGCCCCATTAGCTAAAGTGGTACCTCAGGCTAAGAACAGTTTCAGGTTAAGAACGGACCTCTGGAACGAATTAAGTACTTAACCTGAGGTACCACTGTATACATGTGATTTCTTAAAAGCCTTTTTGGCAAATGCAACCATTTATCTACAGTTTGTGAATTTTAATGTGGCATAATAAGTAACATTTATGTATGGATTTTTGTGTCTTTTGTTGCCTGTTAATGCTAGATTTGAGACTATCAATGAAATGGAGGCCGCTATTTAACAGTTAGCACATCAATGCTTAAAGGGACAGTATGTGATTGACATCCTTATAGACTGATGCAAAATGTAAACTAAATAATTGTTTACATTTGCTGAAATTCCGAGGGAGATAATTGCTGCATTAGAGAATTTCATTGACTTTCCTTTTTTTGGGGGGGGGGGGTGACATAGCAAACAATGCATTATGGAAAAACAGTACAGAAACCCATCCTCCCCATTGTATTGGTATGGGTTCTGCTCATTGCTTTTCTGTGGCAGACTGAATAGGAATTGTTTGGAAGGCTATCTGATTGGTCCTCGTGTCCTTCCTTTATTGCCTACTCCATACTGCCTATTATGGGGTTGTCCACAATTTGTTTCATTTGCTTGTCACAGCGGGCATGAAATGTGAACAGGCAAGAAGACAGGCCATATTCTGTTTTGCAAGCACTTGTAGGCACCTGTAAGGTGAAGGTTGCTGTCCCAGCCTACCTCTTACTGTTGGCCAGCTTGAGGAGAAGGGAGAAGCCTTTAGATACTGTTGGATCTATACCAATGAACACTGGACAGAAGGGAGGTGGGATGGGCTTCAGAACTCCCTTGTCTCACTTTAAGAGTGGGCAGGAAAAGAAAGTCACATGCCAGCCAGTTAGCTGGCCCATGTTTAGATCATCCAGACTTTCACTGTAGTCATATAGCTACCCATTGCAGATACTTTTAATAAAACTATGACCCTTGGTTTCAGGTCTACATTCCAGGGACTAAGGGCTGTTCGCAACATCTATACTTAATTTTCAACTAAGTGAATTTAGTCAAGCCTGAGATGTAAAAGGAGTAATGAATATTTGCTTATAATTGGACATTGTTCCTGAAGCTGGAACATTTCCATCTGTGGCAGCATAACAGGCCTCCAGTATTATCCCTGCAATAACATCGCTGCAGGGTTTGGAACATCCCATACTGTGGGGTGTGTGTTTTTTACCCTGTGGGTAGGCCTGGAAGAGATCACAGATTAACCAGTCTAGCCCCCTCTAAACCACAAGACAAGTAGATGATATCTGAAGCCAAGCACTGTAGTTTGCATTCTGCAATTAAATACCAGCCAATTAAATTCATTTTTGTTGCTTCTAGTCAGGGAACTTGCACACACTCCTCTTGTTACAGTCCTAATTCACACTGGTTCCTTCTTCTGCCTCCGCAGCATGACACACTAAGGCTTTTGACAGAGCAGACTCAGAGGAGATATGTACGTTGCCATGTTTGATTTCTGTCAGAAACACGCTGACACCACTCCAGCTGCCTGGTGCTGTCATCTCCCCTGAAATCTTCTGTGGGCTCAGTGAAAAGTGACATGTGGCAATATTTACATGTCCCTAGGCCACATTCTTGTGCTGTCATTGGTCTGCTATCTATAACGTTTTCCATTTTTTAAAATTTTTTTGTCCATGGTGCCTGCCTGCCTTCTGGAGAGTCATGATACTGTTGGGAGATGAGCTTTCATAATTTAATGCATATGCGTGTTTATTTTGCCTATGTGTGGCCACTGAATATTTGACAACAGGATCTATTTTTAATAGATCGTAAAACTTTTTCTGAGGAGGAACTTTTGCCTCCAATGAGTGAGGACCACAGAGCTGGTGTGACAGTCTCCTACTGCTCATTGTATAAAGTGGAAATATATTTACTTATTTACTTACTGAGCTAATGCCCCAGCTATATCCTGCATT